>NC_090449.1:487474578-488104578 GCF_031143425.1 Pleurodeles waltl
GGATAGAGGATGCTGAAAGATGCCCTGGATGCTGAAAGATCTATGGGGGTCTCCTTGCGGTTAAACCTCAGTCCACGGGTAAGGTGGGCCAACTTTGGGCACATGGTTGGATGTCCCTTAAAGTCCTCTATGAGCCAGTAGATGCCCAACAGCTGCTGGGCTACTGATCTCTGGTCACAGCATGTCCAGTGGTTTCCTTTGGTGATGTCTAGCTTCCTTCTTTGGTGATCAGTCCTTACTCAGATTACCTCCTGGTCCGGCAGACACAGGTAAGTTTGGGGTTCTGAGGGGAGGTCCTCTTAGCTGCACGTTGGAGGTCAGTGGTGATTCCTTGCGAGTGGCTTGTGAATATCCAGGAAGGGCTATTCAGCTTTTATGGCCCTGGTGCTGCAACGGGGGGTCAGCTGACTCATCCTTGGAGTTCAAATTTCAATCTGGGGCTCTGGAGTGGCTTTTTCAAGAGCCAGGCACCATAGGCACAGTGCTCTCTTCACTAGCCCAAGGAGCATCAATTGCAGTCCAGAGGTTAGTACAGCCTCTGTTTCCAGGTCCAGGGGTCAGCAGGGGAGTCCTCTTCTGTCCAGATGTTATCTGAGGCTGGGTGCCAGTCTGCCATATTTATGCTTCGAAAGGGCGTTGGGAAGATGATGCTACCACTAGCCTGTAGGCTACCAGGATCCCTCCCACCTTGTTACAATTTCCGGCTATGTGTGGCATTTAGCAATCCCAGATGTGCTGGTCTGCCCACTCTCAAGAAGTCTGTACCCCTCCTTGGTTGTGATAAGCTTGGTAACTCAACTTAGAGGTGCGGCTACCTGTGGGCTACATGCCCACTGAAAAAAATATTTGACTACTGGTTTCCCTCCCTCTGTTCCTGCTGCCAACCTGTCCACCTGAACAAAGGGACAGTCCTTCTAGAGTGTGGGGGCCTTTTGCCCACGAGGTGCAGCTTTGGCTTCCTGCAAGGAGGAGGTAACACCTCCGCCTCTGGCAGGCCTCTATTGACCTGAGCCTGGGAGTGGTTCACACTACTCTCCAGGAGGGCAGAAGAAAGTCTCGTGGCAGGCAACTGCAAAATACCATCAGATAAACTGGGCAACAGATGGCAAGTTTCTAAAAGTTTCCTTTCTTAAAAGTGACATGACATTTAACTTGGGCCTCTAGACACGTTTAATGCCACGATTAATTTGATACCATGAAGAACCCATTTTAGTAGTCTCATTCAGAATGTAGCAGGTCAGAGACAACAACCTGTAACTCTGTACTAGCCAGTGGGGCTAGTCAATAAAGCGCATGCTCCCCTTAATAACATATAGATCCCTGCTTTAGGTCTAGATAAGCCTTCCTTAAGGGCGTCATATATATTGTTAAAGGAAGTGGGGACTATGCCATTGGTTTAAATGGCAAAGTCAAACTAGCAGTTTTAAACTGCTCTTCCAGCCTGTAGTGACAGACTTGATGCCATTGTTTACACTGTCACACACAGGGTGGCACAATCCGTGCTGCAGTCTTGGCCCTGTGTGGACACTCAAACTTACATACCCTGGGTGCCTTTGGTACCATATACTAGTGAGTATATGTACGTCAGCTTATGCCAATTGGGGATAGACAATTTGACAAACATTTTGTATGGGTTTAGAACACTGGCACTGAGGTCTGGTTAGGTAAGTTAAAAAAAAAGCAGCATACATCCAAAGGTTAGAGGGTAATTGTGCAAAAAGAGGCATTTCCATACATAATCCTTCTGTTAACACGTGATCTTTAACTTGGTCCAAGAACAACCAATGGAGAAATAATCCTAATGCCTGTTTACACCACTCATTGGTGACATTTTGACTTGTGGACTTCCCTCTTCGCAGAGATTTATAACTGCCCACTAGCTCAGCCTCTCTCGATTAACATGCTTCTCTCAGCCTGTGGGAGAAAGATATGCATACTATAAAAACAAACCTTCTTCCAAAATGATTATCATTATATTATTGATATAGCATTTTATACTAATATGAAAAACACAGTCTGTATTTCTCCAGAACCTTAAAATTCCAAGATGCTGAGAGAACAAATGTTCTTTACTGAGAATCCAAGGAGGAAGCTAGAGCTGTTTTCAGATAGGGTAGGCCACAGTGTACCTGTCTATGGATATGTATGCAAACAGTAATTAGCCTGTGAAATTCAAAAGCAAATTAAGTAATTAATTTACTGGAAGTTAATCAGCACGAAATATGATATGTTCCCATTCACCTCCATTTTCATTTTGACCATTTGTATGGTGTGGTTAGATTTCATCACATGCATTATTTCTCTTTGCTTAACTTTTTCAGCCCGTGCTCACTGTTGTAAGGTCCTAAGGTATCTGCAGAACAGCCTCTTCCAATTGGATGCACATTCTCGTGCAATGACAATACATCTGCTCCGCGACCTCCTTATGGAAAAAGGTGAGACTCCTAGGGTGAGCTTTATTTGGGTAAGGAAATGTGGCTGAGTGTACAGATCGCTGCTCATGGATTATGGAACGCTAAAGTTTAACACTTGAGATCCCCCTAACCAATTTCTATTATTGTGGGCACATGGAGCCCCATTCCCACACTTCTTTCAACAATCAAAACTGGGAGTGCTTGCAAATAATTGATTCCTTTTATCAGGTCCCATATGACTTTTGCCTTCAAGTAACTTGATGAAAAAAGAAGTTAGTGAAAAGAAGACTAATCATTCAAAAGAAAAGATCTTATCAAAACTCTAGTTTCTCCTTGATAGGCACTGTTTTCAGAGTGAAGTGAAGTTCTTCACGGCATTTCAAAAAGAAAAATAATGGAAATGCTCCTATTGTGGGTTACAAAAAATGAGTTGTGCTTGTGTTTTTATCATAATCATTTAAGAGGGTGCCTTATGATCCACATGAGGGTGCCTACCCTCTCACCGTTTATCTGACTAGTGATTCCTGCACTTTGATAGCTAAAGGCGGAGTGCCCTGCATTTTTGGTCCTTTGGCTAAGAAAGTTTATGGAGCAGGAAATTATTTTTTATTCATGATGCTGTCCTCCCCATCCATAGGTATGTAAGGAGGTGCAATCTCTGCTCCTGTTATTTTAGTCTGGGGAAATTGACAGCGGCCTACTAGAGGTCAACCAACATGTCTAAGTGAGGCAGCCTCTGCTGGGGTTCGGGCCCAGTTATCTTACATGGAGGAAGGGCCCTAGTGGGCAGCAGGGGAAATTGCCCAGGTATATATAACTTCTCAATAAGGGCATGATGTGAAAAAGGCTTAGATGCATGTTATGTCTTGCTGTGCCAAACAATGGATAGGAAAATAGAGCAGGACATACCAGGCTCTAATTGTTTCCTGTTGGCACTAGATAACCTGAAGGCCCCAGAACACTCCAGAAAGATGGAGGGTGCACTCTGACACAAGCGTGGTGAAGATCCATGCAGTCAAGACCAGACAATGTTGATTGATTCTTCCAGAAGAGAGGATGAATTCCTGCTCTGCTCCTCTGGAGATCTACCATGTGCTGCTGTGGAAATCCTGGAGGGGCTTGTTAACTCTGCAGCCCTTATATGATGAAGCATAAAGCCTCCACACACACACATGTGCTGCAGTGCAGGACACTATGGAAGACCTCTTAAGTTGCCCTCTACTGTGCTTGGCAGAGCTACAAGGGAATCTATTTATTATTTTGCATGATGGAATAAAGTATCTGCAATTGGAGGAATCCCCAGATCAAAGAGGCTGCTGAACGTTTGTATTTACTTTGTCCCTCTTACTTCAGTTTTTCTCTGGATCCCACCATGGGCAGTAACCCATTGTTCAAAATTCTTGCACCCTTTTAATGATGCCCGACTGTTCATCTTTTCAATCTACCATGGAGGACTGGGGTTCAGGCTATTGCAGTATCACAAGCCACCCCTACGGGACCATCATCCATCTACTTCATCATGCCACTGAAAGGTCCCCAAACCTTCACATTGAATTTAGCCTTCAAGGACACGATTGCTTTCTTCAAGGACTTATAATTGTGCACTATAGATTTAGGCCATTGAGTTAAGGTGCATACCTACGAAGGAGTGAAACATTTTTGCTTTTTCTAACTATCCTTCTTCTAAGCTTGCAAAAGAAAGAAATGTTATACTTTTGTTGTTGCGTAGTGTACTTTACAGAAGTATTGTATTTGGCCCATACTGTGCCTATTTCTCCTTCTTCTGGTACTACAGAAGGTCCTTGACCCTTCTAAATGTGCCTCAAAGATTCTGACCAGCAAGATGAAACACCTTCATTCTGCAAATATCCAACACCAGGATGGGGATCCCTGTGGAAAGTCTCCTTCAAACACTTTAATTTTTCCCCTGCTTTGCTATGTCACTATGAGCAAGAAACACCTGTTTTCTAGCCATCTTTTAGACCGAACACCAAGACTCACTAAAGGGAGGGACTGCACCAGGCAGTTTGTATTTAAGATCACCTTCACTGCTGAGCTGTGGTTTAAGTGGTGACTTTTCTTTCACCTTGAGCAGTCTCGTGGTTCATGCTGGAGGTATAAAGCGGTTTTCCGCAATGAACATAGTGGTACACCTCCATCCTGGAGGGAGTCACTTTCCCTGTCATATCATCTGTTATTGTCATCTATTAATTTGGGCCTTACAATGCAAAGACTATATATATATATATATATATATATATATATATATAATAAAAGAATGCAATAATGCAAAAGTAAGTTCTATGATCTTATTTCCTAGGTTCAGATGATGGCTTCTACAGAGACTCTGTGCTTCATGTGCTGAAGGACGATGATCAGAAGGTACTGTAAAGTTGCTTTGTTTCAAACGATCACCCGTAAAACTGCTTTAAAGCTCGCCAATTAGATTACGTCCTTACCTGATGCACTTTTTTGTATAGCTCAGTGTTTACTATTTTCTTGGGTTAATGGCATCAGTTGTTTGCCCTGTGCACTGCCTAATGCCTTCAGATTGTGGGTTTTCGATATGTGTGAAACTCTGTAAAAGAGATGAGTCTGACGACCTTTGAACATCACCTGTACTTCTGCCACAATCTATCCGCTGCCAATCAGACCAATTGAACATGTGTGTGCTGACAAGTCCATTGCTTGTGTGTATATTTCCCTGACCAGTGTGTGAATCTCCTCTTCTACTCTCTATATAGGCCTCTCCATGACCCGGTATTAGTGTATTCAATGTCTGTGAGAAAGTCTGTCTGACTATGGTGTTGAAGTTCTATTTGTTAGTTCTATATTTCACATTGACTTGTTCTGTGATACTCTTTGCTGATGTGGGAAGAGGTTATTATCCTTGTCAGTCAGTGCTCATCAGTTGAAGAATGTACATACAAATCCATTTCTCCTCCATGGCTAACCAATTAAGTGAAGGTGGATGGAGTTCATCTTTTTACATTGATTATTGATAGACAGTAGTTTTAAGAAATGAATGCTTGAGCTTTCAATGTATGTCCTACTTGTCTGATTCTTGGAGGAGAATATTATTGATGTTATCCTTCTGTTCTTGATGAAGACTGCAAACCTTTGATGAATTCATCAATTGGCCAGCACATGCAAACAAAACACCTGGTTGCAACAGAGCTGCGTAAAGAGGTGGTAATGGGTGTTGCTTCTTCAATATAATGCTTAGCCTCACTCTTCTTATCTGACTCCAGCTTCTCATTGAACGCTATACCTTCAATATCGAAATCTACTTGGCCAATGTCTATGTAAACATATTCTCTATGTAATAAACCAGGCAATACAACCTAATGTGCAATTGTTGTGACCAATAGAAACCACATTTCCAAGAAATGTTTTTGATAGATACTCTCTGAACTGTTAGTAGGTCTGGCATATTATATGACAACATATGTTTTTTGTAGACTATCCCAGAGAAATCCTAGATAGCGGCATGGAATATTTCACAAGGGACAATGTATTTGTGATGGAATCTTTAGTGTTTGAAACTATTGGGACAATAAGGCTCTCATTACGACTGTGGCTGTCTCAAGACCACACACTCCTTATGGGGGTTGGACCGCCGCAGACTGGGCGGTCCCACCGCCCTATTATGACTTTGGCAGATGGGCCACGGTCCGATTGCCGGTACCGCCAGGTTGCTGCCTGTCAACAGCCTGGCGGTCTTGGTGGTCGCAATCTGCCAGGGCAGTGCTGCAAGCAGCTCTGCCCTGGGGACTATGAGTCCCATTTCGGCCAGCCTTTGCATGGCAGTCTCACTGCCATGCAAAGAATGGCAGAAAGGGGGTGTTGAGGGCCCCATTACGGCCAGTGAAATGCTCAAATTGTGCTTTCGCACCTGACGCACCACAACATTGCCACCTGCTCAATTACGAGCCGGCGTCAATGTTGTGGTGAGTTTTCCGCTGGGACAGCAGGCAGAAACGCTGTTGTTGCCCGGTGGCCCAGTGGAAAACTCCTAATAGGGCTGCAGCGGCTTTGGCGGTCTTATAAAAAGACTGTAGAAGCCGTAATGGGGGCCTTGGTCTGGAATAAAAGCAGTTTATTGAAAGTGATGGAGGCTAACCACCAACCAGGCTGCCTTACTTTGTAAAGGTATGTACTGAAATAATTTTACCCACATTAATATCTGCAGTGTTAAGGGTGCTGGAACCCTAATATACGCTACAGATGAGATTGAGATGCCGGCTTCAGTCTTCATGCTGACTCTTTTGGACTGTTTTTTTTTTCATGCAAACTGAATTAAACAGCTTTTTTAGCTTTATTTTGTGTTTTTTCCCAGGTAATGACAGTTATTATAATCCACTGGTAAACTCTTGAACTCTCCTTCAACTACCTTCCCTTAGGCCATTCCTTGTATTTATTTCAGGATCATTTTGGAAGATTAGTCATGTGGTAATTAATTTTGTGGCCCTACTTTTTAAGTTTGACGTGACTGCCTTTGCTACTTTGCTCTAACTTATTGTTTTTTTACCATTTGTTTTGGTTTTCCACAGATGCATCTCAACAGAGGTGTTCTGTGAAAAATAAAAGACCTACTGGATTTATGAGTGCTTATACTTTGGCAGACGTTATCTAGCTGCCATAGCTCCAAAGTATTCAATGCTAAATGGTTAGCCTGTATGGATGTTCCCTCCCTACTTTACTATGGCAGAAAGAAGTGAGACCAAAGTATAACAGTAACTATGTTTCTATTGGTGATAGAGAGACTGAGGTGACATGGTAACGTGTCAGACATTTCTAACCGCAGACATGCAATTGAGGCCTAACACGCAAATAATGTTTACACCTTTCACTGAAAAACACTTCAAGATGGCGGTTTGGTGTGCGTTTGGAATAAGCTTTGCTCAGTCACACATTACAGATTGCCATCAGTAACCTGTCCATCTGAAAGACCTCTTGTACTGGCAAGTCATTGGAAATGAGTGAAGAAAAATATTTCTATAAAATAGAGTCAATGTTTTTCTCCACTTTCAATTAAGCCAATTACGCCTTCATATTTTATGAAGCATGTTTCTTCACTTTAAATTCCTCCCATTTAAGCAAAACTTTGAAATGGGAGAAAATGTATTACTGTCAAAGAAAAAAACACTTGCAAAGCTTGTTAGAGCTGAGGCCTATTGGTTTGTCGTGGATTATTTCATTAGGTCTGACTTGACAGAGCAACTGTCCACTTTACGCATTCTTATCTATTCTTTAAATATTTATATAGAGTGGGTTTTGCTCCTCACAGATGAGTATTACCCTTTCATCTCATGCTATTGCCTACGTGGTGTATTGTTCCACCTTAAGTGCTGTTTGTCACATTCAATTATTTGCCTCTTGCATGCAGTCTCTACATAAAGCAATTGTTTTGCTACTCTTTTACATATTGTGGGCACAGCCAACAGGGCATGCTTTCATGTGATAAAAGCTGTTGTGCATGCAAAACATGTAAATAGCATTTGTGAAGGCCTGCACTTACATGCTATGGCACTTTAAAGATAAACCGATTGGCTTTGCTAATGCTTATTAAGTATGTATATTATTTATTTTTCTCCTGAGTGGAAGCGCACCCAGAAACCAATGTTTGTTAACGATATTCTCCTCCTTTTTCTTTAATTATGAAATGTCATTGCTATTATGCCAAAACATTTGTATCCCAAGGCAAAAGGGCCAAAAATAATAGATCACACTGTTTGACTGCCTAATCAAAATAGTTTGATTATACTGACAAAGTTTCATATGCAGACAGTCTTAATATCTCCTTTACTGTATATGAAAAATGCTTGTTTCTAAGCACTAGGGTGTTTCCATTGCTACGGGTGACAGAATAAAGGAGAACACATGATTTTCAATGATTTTCACTCAGCTTACATTATTATCTCTTTCCACTCCTGCAGGTCATCCTTGCCACCTTAAGTCTAATATCACATTTGATAGACAAAGGTTTTTACGATGGAAAGGGGAAAGAGCTGTTAGATTATTTGCTCAAACAAAGCAGCCTCCCTGTCAACGAAAATGTAAGCAGAAATATATTGTTTCTATTTTACTGGGAGTAGAATGTTTGATTCCTGTATATGTACGTAATACACGAGATATGATTGAATATTACGCCTCCTCAGTTGCTTGCACAAATGCACATTGCTGATTGTTTATGCATGGGAAAATGAAATTGTGCACATTTAAGACGCTCCTAAACTCAAAAATGAGCCTCCGTCCCTCCTTCCGCTCTTAAGTGACAAAAAAGAGCATTTAAACTGTCAGCAAGTCCCAATGTGCCTCTGACAGCGCCGCACAATGCAACTTCTATACATTAAATCCCAGGATCCATCAAGCTTCTCTCTGCTGCAGCTACCACTCACTGAGCGTCGGCAGGTTCTGCCTCCAAAAGCCTCCAACAGGTTGCATTGTATCAACAATCCCAAGGCCCTTTGACGCATGGAAGCTCTCTGTAACATTGTCCCTCTTGGCTGAGGTTTGGGAGTGAGCGTGGCCTTTTCCTGGGTGTATCATATTCAAGTTTAAACTTTCCCCATGCACCGACCACTTCACCACAATCCCAGGGATCCAAAGAGATAGCCCTGCCTGCCTCCCGAGTCCCATCGGCATCACCGGACTGTGAGCCGTTTTACAGCTGAGCCCAGGAACTCAGACAATCACCCTTCCTTCTTTTTAATGCCATTTTAAAAAGAGAAAGATTCCTGCTATATGAAGAACTGCACATAGACTCTACAGGAACATAAATAAAACCAGAAAGGACATTGTTCTGGATTGAAATGTAATGTCAGAACATATAGGTGAAATTATGTCCACAGTCATGGATGCAAATTCCGGGTCATTACAGATAGCATCTGCTAGCTCAGATATTGTCCGTATTACCCTCATTTTCTAAGATCACGAAGACAACTGGAATAAGCAAAATGTAAACTGGACTCTTGGAACCGTATTTATTTCTGTAGTTTTCGTTCCTTTCTCTTCACAGCAAACATTCAGCAGCACAGAAGTTAATGCTGAGGGTATCCTACCACAATATATAGTTTGAAATATCACCCTCCAACATTATTGTTACCAGAATTCCGACTATCAAATTGTTGTGACGGTACATATAGTCGGCCTACATTCTTAATTCCACAGCGCCATCCCCTGGATTGCCAGTAGCTAGTTATAAGTAGGACCTAGTTTCCATAGGAAAATAATTTATTGTTTTGCTAATTACTTTGGAGCTGTTTGATGAATCTTCACAACATTTTCAAAACTAGTTTGCCACTGACTTCAGCTGCTGTCTTGAATGTTTCAGGGCATTTCATCAAATGGGGGCCTGGAAAAAGGGGGTCAGAAAAGGCATTTTCCACATTCAATTTCCCATAGGGATTTTAAATGCTACTACAGCTTGAATCGCTGGACGGAATTACACCAAATTTGGCAGAAAGCTAGCTCTTAGTCCAGAAAGAGCACTTTTGGTAATTTGGTGTAAATCCGTTCAGTAGTTTTGGACTTCATGTAGGAAAAAGCACTCCTGTATTTCTAAGCAAGAGTCACCATACTCCATCCAAATGGTGAAAAGACAGGGGGCTCCCCCCTGAACCCCATCGCCCTGTAGATTGCTGGTGGACATACAGCATCACCCAATATTGCTAAAACAACCCCAGCGTGCTAAAGAGGAAGAGTGAAGAGAACAAAAAAACACCCTGCAGTTATTCAGTGGCGTAAGATAACTATGACTCAGACCCCCACCATGCAAAGATTCTCATCAATAATTTCACTGCAAATGTTGCAGTGATATTATCAATGATGTGATAGAAGATGTCTTATGTGATCTTTTGAGGACTGCATTGCGAGGACGCAAGTTATAATTACCTTAGGCCACGAGTTATAGTTACTTGAGACAAGTATAACTATACCTGCTGAATTTCTCTGGTTTTGTGTGTGTAAAATCTGAATCTAGCTATAACATCCCTGTAACCTTTGTTTTTTGGGTGAATTTCTAAGGTATTTTAAATTCTATTTCCTAACTATAACGTGTCTGTAACCTTTGGTTTTTACAGTTAACATCTAAGGTTTTATTTTAACAAAGTAATATTTATCCAACCACCGCAGCCAACCCCTGAATGAAGCCATCCACCTGCTTGCTGCCAAACCCACACTGTGGGTCTGTGAGTGGCTCTATGGGCATGTGACTGGCTGTGTGTGGGTGTGTAAGTGGGTAAGTGAGTTTATGAGTAGATGTGTGAGTTCCTGTGTGAGTGGCAGTGTGGGTCTGTGAGTGGGTGCGTGAATGGTTTTGTGGGCCTGTGAGTGGGTATGTGATTGTATGGGAGTGTTTGTGTGAATGTGTAAGTGGGTGTGGGAGTGGGTGTATGAGTTGGTGTATGAGTTGCTGTGAGGGTAAGTGAATGGGTGTGAAAGTGGTTTTGTGGATCTGTGAGTGGGTATATGAGGGACTGTATGGGTGTGTGAGTGGTTGTGTGGGTGTGTAAGTGATTGGGTGTGTGAGTGGTTGTGTGGGTTCATGACTGGGTATGGTAGTGGTTTTATGGGTCTGTGAGTGGCTGTGTTAGTGGCTGAGTAGGTTTGTGAGTGGGTGTGCAAGTGTCTTTGTGGTTCTGTGAGTGTGGTGTGTCTGCATAGGTGTGTGAGGTGGTCCTAACTATAACTATCTTCTGGAAACCAACCTTTTGTGCCATTCGACAAATTTGCATGAAACATATCCAAAAAAGTACATTCACTTTGATCACTTTGTGGCAAGTTGCAGATTGATCACAGAGGGGGAAGAAAAATGAGTGGTGTCAAAAATGTTAACTCTCTTTTTAATTTACGAAGGTACTCCTCTACAAACAATGGATGAACAGACATATATCACTTTTGGCACAAAGATAGAACCTCACTCAAGAAAATGCCTTTGCTTTGTATGGTATAAATCCCTTTAGTAGTTTTCAAGAAATTAGCATTAAAATATGCTTGAGTTACACATGAAGATGTTAATTTTTAAAGCTATCTAGACCACCTTCAGTTAGGTACTGTGCACCATCCCTGTTGCAGCAGAAGACAGCAGTGGAGGGTAGGGTGAATGGTCTTGCTGTACAGCAGAACCTGTGTCTAATTCTTGATGCTTATAGGATTAATGACACATAATTTGTTGCATCCACAATTTCTCAGAGGAACTGCCAAGTGAGCTGCAGGAAAACCAAGCAGTGAAATGGTGTTTTACCTTGAAGCCATGGTAAAAATGCAGTTTCAAAATAATGCAAAAACATGATTTTTTAAAAAAAAAATGCACATTTATAAAGCAAAGGTGATTCTGGAAAAGAACCTTTGAGTTCATGATATGAACATTGGGAAGGAATGGTTATTCATCAAGTGAACCCCTGCTGCATATGGTTGTAAGATACTAACAATGGGTGTTGGCCACCTTCAGCAAGTGGGTCCTTGCGCAGGGCCTGTGGCTGTGTAGAGTAAGATTTACTGATCCATAAAGGGTGAGTTGATGGGCTTGGCAAGTGGCAAGGCTATATGGCCAAACCCCACTGCACATGATCCACGGTCATGAGCAGTGGGATTGGAATGCCCACAGACGGCTCTCCTCATATGTATACCTCTTTTTATCATTTAACACTGACAAACAAAACAACCGCTGGTGTTTGTCTGTCTCTGACCAGCAATCTCTTCAATGTTCACAAACCTTCTGATTCCAAGACGTCAAGAAGTCAACACTGACAAACCATGGCTTATATTAAACTGCCCAGCAATGCATTCTCATCAAGGTCACATGAAAATGAACCATGAGGACACTTTTCTGTGAGAATTTGAAATACAGTAGAAAGTAGCTTTTGTTTAATGTCTTCAGAGTGTAACTATCGTTCAACATAAGCAAAGGTTGCATTCAAGGGCCTTGCCCTGCATAGTTTTCAGGCCTCCAAGCAACTTCGGGCTTCAGTACTCAAAATGACAGGTGGGAACTGCCTCTTCTTGTCTTAGTTAGTGGCTAGGGACAGAAGAGCCGATTATGTGACATGGTCCTGTGGATCACAGTCTGCATCTGACATCACCACAACAAACCTCCTTTCAACTAGCAATAAACTTACCCTAAGGTAACTGAAGTGTTTTACATCACAAAACATCATATTTACCTCAAGCATTCTTAACCAGTAAAATCTTCTGCTGTAGATCCATACCTGATCAGAAAAGCTGAAAGAGGCTCTTTTTCAACTGCACTGTCAACTTTATATCATGGACAAATTAATATATTTGGTTCTGTGCACATGTGCTTTCTCCCCATCTCTTTCATCACTATAAGAACAGAATGTCTCTCTAAGGTCAACAAATACCTGCCAAATTTACAATTACATGTTGTTAGAAATGGGGTCTATGGTTGGCAGTCAATTTGAACTCTGTCTAAGTAGGGACCCTCGCTCTTTTAGGGTGATGGAGATACACACCTAGGATAAGCTCTCCTCACCCTCTTGGTAGCTTGGTGCAAGCAGTCAGGCTTATCTCAAAGGCAATGTGTAAAGTATTTGTTCAATCATATACAGTAACACAGTAAAAACACCACAAAAGGACTCAACATCAGTTTAGAAAAAGTAGCCAATTATTATCTGATTAAAACAAGACCAAAACAACAAATATCCAACATACACTAGCAAAGTTATGAATTTTCAAAGATTAGACTTAAACATTGCGCTTAGAAACACAAATGTTTCAATTTGGTGCTACCACAGCAGTGTGACAGAGTCATTCACAACACTCTGATGCCAATGGTGCCGGTAATGGAGTCTCACAGACCCCCAGTACCTTTTGAAAGTGAAGAAACAAGCCAGTGCATGGAGTTGGGGAAGCGAGGCGTCACTGGATTCGGTGCGGCATCGGTGATGGTGCTGCAGTGCAGTGGAGCGGAGGCATCAATGTGAAGCATCAGGTCCTTGCTGTGGAGCAGTGGAGATGAGGCAGTGGCGGTGTGAAGAGCCGGTTCTTTACGCTTCCAGAAGAGTCAATGTCGTGGGTCAAGATGCGGTGGTTTGACCTCACCTGGTCACGGTCATGCCACTGGGTTGCAGGCACCACAACGGAGTTGTATGTCACAAACATCAGTGACATGACACTCAGGACTCACGAAGTCACAGAACATCAGTGGCTTCTGCAGCGTCAGGCCTGCGATGTCAACTGGGTCGTCGCACTCCAGAGGGGGCCACGGCTTTGGTTGCAGGCGGTGTCATGAGATCACACAGCGACCTCAGTCCAGAGGTCATCCGAAGTCGGTGCACCTGTTTTTTCTTGATTTTATTTGATTTTTAACCATCTTTCACTCCCAAGGGCACAGAAACAGGATTAAGGACCACCTGACGAATTAGAGTCCACAGCAAGTGAACCCAGAGGCTGGAAGGTGAAGTCTTTGCTGGCCCTGAGACTACTTAACAGGAGGCAAACTCAGTCCAAGCCCTTGGAGAAACTTCACAAGTAGGATACACAGCAAAGTCCAGTCTTTGCCCTCTCTAAGGCAGAAGCAGCAACTGCAGGCCAACCCATGAAGCACACACAGCAAAGTGGCAGTACTCCTCCTCCAGCTCTTCTACTCTTCTCCTTGGCAGAGGTTTCTCTAGATCCAGAAGTGTTCTAAAAACCTGGGGTTTTGGGTCCACTACTTATACCCATTTCTGGCTCTGAAGTAGGCAAACTTCAAAGGAAAGCCTCTGTTTATGACAAAATCCTGCCTTGCCCAGGCCTGGCCCCAGACACAAACCAGGGGGTTAGAGACAGCTTTGTGAGGACAGACAAAGAAAATTCAGGTGCAGGTGTGAGCCCCTCCCTTCCCCCTCTAGCCCAGGAGACTCATCAGAATATGCAGGACACTCCCCAGCTCCCTTTGGGTCACTTTCTATGGGGAAATCACAAACAGCTGACGCAGACATGGATTCCACCAGGAGGAAGCGGCACAGAATGGTTAAGCAATCACTATCTAAAAGTGGCAATCTTGAAACCATCTTTACCAAAATATGTATTTTTAAATTGTGAGTTTAGAGATCCAAAACTCCACATCTCTATCTGCTCCCAATGGAAAACCGCACTTAAAAGATATTTAAAGGCAGTCCCCGTGTTATCCTATGAGAGAGGTAGACCATGCAATAGTGAAAAAATAATTTGGCAGTATTTCACTATCAGGACATGTAAAACACACCAGTACATGTCCTACCTTTTAAATACACTGAACCCTGCCCACGGCCTACCTTAGGAGTGACATACATGTAGTAAGAGGGAATGTTTGGGCCTGACAAGTGGGTACACTTGCCAGGTCAAATTTGCAGTTTAAAACTGCACACACAGACACCTTAGTGGCAGGTCTAAGCCATGTTTACAGGGATACTCATGATGTTGGTGGCAAAATCAGTGCTGCAGGCCCACTAGTAGTATTTGATTTATAGACCCTGAGCACCTCTAGTGTACTTTATTATGGACTTACCAGTAAATCAAATATGCCAATCATGGAAAAGCCAATCACCAATACAATTTACACAGAGAGCACTTGCACTTTAGCCCTGGTCAGCAGTGGTAAAGTTCTTAGAGTACCAAAACCAGCATAAATGAAGTCCAGCACACAGTCAAAAACTCAGGAACCAGAAGCAAAAAGACAGGGGAAACCACACCAAGGATGCCAGGTCTAACGCATTATTTTGAGTTCCCTCATCCTGGGCTAAAGATGACTCTGGCTTCTGAGAAATGTTTGCCAAATAATTAAGAAAGGTGCCATCAAGGCCTGCTCTAACCAAAAAGAGAATGACCTATAACTAGCCTCTACAGTCTGGATTAAATTAATTGATCTCTAGCTCTGATACTTAAGGTCTGATCACACGTTATGCAGCCATTCTGCAATGTACTCCCACACCAGAAAATATTGTTTTTTTACGAGATGCCAGATTGCTGGCCATTCAGAATGTTGGGCTCATGAATGAGAGGTCAGGAATTGGTGCTTCCACAAAGAATTCCCTAAGTTTTCCACATTACCTGGCTGTTTTCTAAGAGCACATTTTACCAGATTTTCCCCAGCGAAACACCTGGTGATACTATAATGATAGTATGACAAATGCAAAATTTGTAATTCCGATAGGGTGAGAAACATTTGTTTCTCCATGCACTGGAATTACGAGGCACTTCAAAACCCGGCCTTCAGTGGTTATGAAGCACTATGGTATGTGCTATTATTAAACAGTAATATTTTTCTTAAACTGGGCCCTGTGCCAGACCTCGTTGGAAGCCTCTCTCTGGAAAAGGGTGTGATATTTGTGTGCCACCCTCCATTTCACAAGAATATGAAAGTACGTTATTACAACTGCCTAGAAGTTTTAATGTCATTCACATTTCTCTCAGGTGAATTAATTGGCTTTACTGGAGCAGTTATGAAGCTGTTCCCTAAACTCAGCTTATCAATGGACTCCTGCTGTAAGCAGTACTATTGCAATGTGTTTCAGCGTTAAACCTGAGATCAATACAGTTCAGACGTCATTATGGCCATGACAGCAGTTTCTGATGTTTATGTTTATGATGCTAGAGTGAAATTAGTCTAAGGTTTGCTCTTACACAATAGAGTTCCTTCAACTGTACCGGGATTTCCAAGTCACACTAATTTTTGTATGTCCTGAGGAGTTTTTAAACGTTTTCATACATGGAGCATGTATGTTTCAGATGCAGCTTGGCACTTACAATATCTTACATTCTGATGAATGCACTAGTTCCATAAAACATTCACCTTTTGAGGGACAGGTCAAGGAGAAGCTTATTTATTCTTCTTTGATGTTTCTTGACCAGTTGACGAGATTGGGGGGATTGTATGGCGTGTGTGGTGGTGGTGGTGAGGGGTGTATGTTTCTATCCAAATGTGTGTTTCATGAGTGATGAATGTTTTTTCAGAAGGCCGTTGAGCGTGAAGAATTTTCTTGGTTTGATTTGTTAACTTATGTGATAATTGTAGATTTCCTTATAAAGTCTGATTTTAGCAATTAATTCCCTATTGTGATTGTCCACGCTGATATTAAATAGGTCAGTGTCTTTCTTTACCAAATTTTCTGAATGGTTACTGAAATAGAAAACACAACACTTAAGTGTGCATCTCATCGACTGTTTCTTTTCACAGCAAGCCAATCGCCTGGTCCTTGAACCTTATGTAGCGGCTGAAACCATCAAACGCCAAAGTGCAGCATTACTCAAGAAAATTGCCTCACACCAAAAAAATATTGATGAGGTAAGCAAGATGGATGTCAGTGAGAATGAATCTCATTCCATAAATTCACCCTCAACATGGAGTCAAGACATTCAATTTTGTGTACAACATTCTCTGTGCAAATAGTTACTTGAATCCAGTAATGTTAACTGGCCTGCAAATGCTTTCTTACACATTTTACTCCATGACAAGACAAAGAAAAGAGTGAGTTTTTTGTGAAATATCACAGAAGTGAACTGTACACTTCTATGAAGTTGATTCCCAATTTGTTCAACACATGCACTCTACTATAAACTGGAGTATTATCATCAGGAGTTATATTCCAAAAATATTATACATCATTAGAGCAGCAAGTATGTGACTGAATAACTACTTGAGGGAAAGAACTAATGTTTCAAGAATTTGTTGAGACATTGGAGGACCAATTCACAAGAGCATTTAAGCCTGCAGGAAATACTACTACATGAGTACTGTTGTATGTACTGTGACATGCCTTTGTGAATCACACCCATAACTTCCAACTCTCTATTAGTAAAGGGGCAAAGAGAACACAGTCCTTTCTGTCTGTACTAACTATAGACAAAGATTCCATGGATATTCCCATTTAGATATTTTGGGACAAGTTTATAAAGGCACGTAAGAAAACTTCAGAAGAGTACTACAAGGGTATTATTTTGGTGGGGGCATGCGCTGGAACCAATGGAGTAGATAGCAAAGAACAGAGCTCCAGCCAATGAGGCCCCATCCAGTGCCATCCTGAAATAATAAATCGACCCAGGGGACTTTGACTCACAATAGAGCAGTCTCTGAGGTCCGAGGGGCCCATTTGAGAGACAGCTGGAGAAAACAAGGGGATATTAGCACCCGCCACTGTGATACAGCAGAGCCGCACAGTCACAGATCCAAGATGGTGGCAATGTAGCACCATGAAGCTGGAGATGGGCCCCAGCCAAGATCTGCTGTGCCATGACTCTTTGGGCTATGTAAGTGAGTGAGGCGGTTGCTCAGTGGTCTATATTGTGCAGCAGAGAGGAACCATACCGGTCTGACATACCCTGAGTGCTGCCATTGCAGACCTGCAAGAGGAGAGAGCTGGTGTCGGGGGTGGGTAATCTACACAGCTGCAGAGAGGAGCACAGCACGGAGGCCACCTCCATAATTGCTCTGTACTTATTGGCCCCCAAACAGTGCACATATCAGATGGTGCCCCAGTCGTCGTAGTCTGCGGTGGCAGTGCTCCGAGTTGCAATCGGCAGTAGGGCACCCACACTGGGACCATTTTGTGCTGCAGGGATGGCAGGAGAGTTGCCAAAGTGTATGTGCAGTTAGGAGCCTCATTATACCTAGAACATGCATACCTGGCATATTACATAGAAGGAAGGTAGACCTCCATATGTGTACATGGTCATCAACGCACACGACTGTGGACCAGGGACCGAGCCATAAGTGCACTACTAGTAGTCCCCCAGTACCGGGTCCTGCCTGAAGAGAGACGTCTAGAGAGCACCATCACTCCAAAGAGGTGCTTGCAGAACTCCTAAAATTGGGTGGTGCAGAGAGCTGGGAACGCCCCTAGGCCGTAACTAATAGAGGGACACCAGCAGTCAGAGCGAAGGCCGTCTTCATACTTATAAAGGCAGTATCTACCCGCCTCAGAATAAGCTGCATAAAACTCGACCTGAATCCGGTTTGTCCCAGGTGTTTTACCATGCAGTAAGCTCTTAATTGTTGCCTTTACCTACTGTGGAATGAAGCCCTCACCTAGCTCCTCCACTTCCTTTTCTGTGAGGCACAGGATGGGCAACGATGTCAGGAAAGCTCATATTTCATTTGCCATTGTGCAGCGTGGCACTCTTGTACAAATCCGAGTAATACTGATAAAAGTGTTTATTGATACCTTCTTGGCTATATATCCGGTTCTCCCTTCTGCCTCAATTACAACTATAGTTGATCCTTGTTCCACTGGGTTAACCAAACAGACTAGCAGGTATCTGGTTCGATCCTGTTCAGCGAGGGTTCACTCCATACATTTTCCACAATCAAAACACCTGAGCCATTCAACTTGAGCTGCTACTTTTTCCTTAGTGGCTAAGATGGCTTGTTTTAATTCTGGGTGACCGGTATGGGTTTCTACTTCACACAATCCTCGCTCCACATCCTGCATCTCCCTCAGCAATGTGCCTCTGATCCCGATTCATTTAGCCATGATTTGGGTTTCAACCTCCAGGTTGGGATGCAGGGTCTGGGTCATGCCCATCTCAGGTGCAGAGTACAGGGTTGTGGTCTGAGTTTGTGCGGGCCAAGTACTCTGTGTTATAAACCAAGCCATGAGCATCAGTGGTAGAGAGGAATGCATCTAAGCATATATCGGCCTCATGTAAACTAGAGAAGAAGGAGTAATCTCAGGCCTCTAGGTGTGTTTACATTCAGGTGTCAATTAGTCCCCACCTAGTTTGTCAGTCTGCAAAAGTACAGGCTACTCTGAATTTCTAGAATCCCCATTTTGGAGGGTGTGATTGATCCATCTTGGGGTCTGCTATGCAGTTAAAATTCCCTGTCATTAGGGTTGGGTGGGCAAGATGAGGGGCCAAGGGGCCCGACAGGCCTCTGAGGAAAGCCCACTGGTCTATATTCAGTGCATATATGTTCACAGTCACTATGTCCTGGCCCTCCAGGATGCTTGTCACTAGGACATATCTGATCTCTGGGTCAAGTAGCTCTCCTGTGTGCTGGAATGGTATCCACACTTGGATCCATACTAGTGTACTACTGGTGTAAGCCGAGTAAGTTGTGTAATATGCCCGGCCTCTCTATTGGCACTGTAGCGCTTCATTGGCCATTAGGTGTATTTCCTGCAGAAGTACTATGTGGAAGCCCCTTCTGTTCAAATTTGAAAACACTTTATAATGTTTTGACATTGTGTACATGCCTTGAATGTTCCAGGAAAGAAATTTGTAGGTGGCATCAATTCCCCACAGTGCTGGACGCAAGTTGTTTGTTGGGGCCAGTGCTGGGGTGGGACTTCATCACACAGGACGAACTTCGCTGTCCAGAGAAGGGACTGACAGCACTGCACGCCACATCTGCCAAGCGCTATTAAAGTGTCATCAATTCTCCGCAGCACAGGACACATGTGGGACACATCTGGCCGCATGTCTGGGCAGGGACCGGGAAAAAACCAGGCCTGTCTGCACCCCTCCACAGTTGGACTAGGCAGAGCAGGACCCCCCCATGGTCCCTTCCTCAAACACTGATTATTTAGTAATAAATGCAGTAAGATTCTGTTTTGTTATTGGATCTATCTGTGACACCACTTTGCTTGGCACCTACCTGTAAGGGGGAGGCCCTGTACAACGGGAAGTGCTAGGAATCACCTCTGCAATTATTAACTGAGGCAAGGCTTAGACAGAGGCCTGGCTAAAGGCGCATTAACATAGATATATTGATTAATCTGGCAACCAGGCCTCATATTCCTCCTCAGTGTGACCTGAACGGTCCCCAGCGACTTGGGGCTGAGGTATAAAATATCACCAGCTGAAAGACATCAAATTAAACCTTCCCAGCTTAGGGTGCAGGGCTAATTTTATCTGTTTTTGTCACTAGCTGTAATATTTAAGGATGAGGTGGCCCTGTTGTCTGGAGGAGGGGTCCCTTCAAGTGGCTTTTGGAGGGGCAATTACCAGATTCACTATAACACCCCAGACTTATTGCACTACTCATTGTATTACTGTACTTTTCTTGCCTTCTCCTTACTAAATGATTTCCTTCAGTTTAATATAGATTGTTATCTATGCTGAGTCACAATGCGGTGGGATTTGGGTATTTGTTGTCACCTTCAATCACCTTTGTGTGTCTTTTTCATCTTGACATTGGGTGATCTGGAAGCACAGGACCCCATTTGGATACAAAGTATATAGCTACTGCATTTAACTGACATATTTAGACTCAAACTGACCCTTCCATTTCGATCTGTGTTATTATTATCACTGTTACAGTGAGGCTTCCCCTTAAAACTGCCTCCTTAAACCCCTTGTGCAAGGTTAAGTCCTTGCTAAAAAGCAATACATAGCTGGAGGAACCTATACGGGAGCTGTATCAATCTCTGTTACAATGGGGAAATGAAAGGCTAACGGCAAGCCATCTGAGCTGGGGAAAGCAAACAAGTTGCTAAGAGATGCATCAGAAAATTGTACCTGGGACTAAATAAATGTGCTGACTGAGGAGGCCGAGAAACTCCTGGCAAGAAAGTCGAAAAGGGAAAAATTAGGGAAGGGTAAAAAAGTAACATGAAATCCTTCTTTAGGAAACTGGCCATGACTAGTGCCGGATCACATATCAATGCTGAGACAAACATTGATGCAAACTTGAGCCTTGCACGCAGCCTAGCTGCTTAGCCAGCCACTTCAGCCCATAAGGGTGGAGGACATTGTAGCATCCACTGAGGCTATTGAAAGCAGTATTCATTTTGAAATTTTGGGGGCCATGGAGGTACATACACCATAGCATATGCAGCAACACGGCTTGACTAATAATTCCTCAGGTCAAAACAATGAAAATGTAAGTTCACAACAACTAGCCAAGCTGGAAAATGGGTTAGTTAGTCTAAGGGACTGCATTGGAATGTTGTCCAAAACACTTAGCAACAAAATAGACAATCTAACAATTCTGCTACTGAATTTATCCGGCAGTGCCCAACAGGATAAAAGGAAAGATGATTCTCCATGCCCCAGCTTAGAAAACCACCCAGCTACTATCATCCCCAATAGGACATTACTACATCGACCAGTACAGAACCAAAATTTAAATATACTAGCTAACAATAGTATAGGCAGGTATACTCAGTCATCTCATGTGGGTCTGGGTGTTACTTCAAGAGCATCCGTAAGGCCTGGAGGGAACCACATTCAACCACATATGGCTATAAGTTCACCAGGACATACCTCCATGAACAGGCATTTACAGAGTGCACATGCAAAAGTAAAAACCATGCCCAGAAAGGTTATTGCTAAACATCATAACATATTTATGGTTACTGTACCAAACCTAGCTCCATCCACTAGGGGAATACAGGATTCATTGATCCACAAATTATTAGATTGGCTAAGGAAAGTGAGAGGGTGCAGGTCAATCATAAGGGAGGATATAGTGAGAGCTCTGTGCTTCACCAATAGACATGCACTCTTGACCTCCTTGGGCTTCATCTTGTAAACCATGACCTGGTTGAATGCCAAATAGCACTTGAACACAGATTAAGCCCGAAAACAGGTTCGCTAATAATACTGAAGACAAATCCCCCACAGTTTATACCAGATATCTGTTCAAGGAGAAACCCCAAAGCATCCATCCACCCACAGGCAGCCCTCAGGCTATCAGTTTCATCAGATTCCCTTCTGGAGGTTGATTGACAATATTGTAGTCAAATGAAGAGTGCCACACTATCTGCACCTCAGTTAGTGATGCCAGGATCCATACTATATTTTAATGCTTAAAGGAATTATGTAGCACACGATAAAAGGGGAAAGAGGAATCTACTGTTGTACAAAGCACAAGGTCATGAGGAAGAGGCGATGAGGAGAAGCATCACAAGTAGCCATGCAAATGAGCAGAATACTGCCTCATGTAACATCATAAACACCTATCCTGGAATGTAGGAGGGGTAGGGCCTACACTAAATGATCCAGAATGGGGCTCCTTTATAGACCAACACCATATGGTGCTACTGCAGGAAACGTAGGCTACAAAGCCTGCATTTGGTCGGTGTACATATCCTTTTCATCTAACTATTTACCATCACAAGCAGGCAGCGCCTGTGGTGGATTGCTGATCTGGATAAGGATGGACCTGTCTGCAAGTTTTAAGAAACTCAGGCCAGACAGCAGAGATATACGTGGTATAGTCATTACTAGTCCTCCATTAGAAACTAAACACATAGCCATTTTAAATATTTATATACAGTCACTTCCTGCATATTCACAATCAGCCACTGTTAACAGCCTTTCTGACCTAATGGACAAGCTATACAATTTGCCTAAAATAACTGCATGTAATTCAGGAGCGGCTTCTCCATGAGGGCGGAGGAGCGTCGCCCCTCCCCCCCCGCAAAGGCAGCTGCAAAACCTTTACAAGGAAATGATAACAAACAGTGTTTGTTATATTTTCCTTTTAAAGAGGTGGGGCGACAGGGGTGATGTGCTCTGAGGGGGAGTGCTTGGAGAGTGTTCAGCACTCCCCTAGCACTCCTCCTCAGAGTGCATGTGTGTTTGGCAGGCAGTCTATGGCCGGCCAAACAAACATACGCTGTAGGATTTCTCCAGCCCAGCAACTATGTTGCTGGGCTGGAGAGAGCCTACACACGCTCCCAGTCTGCCTCGGACCGCCATGGCTGGTTGCTCCCAGCCTATCCTGACTCTGCCTTGAGGAGCATCAAGACTTGCCGCAAGGCAGACTGGGAACCTGTGCCTGCAGCCAGCAGGGAAGAGGAGCACAGCACGGGACCGCGTCAAAAAGGTAAGTGTTTCTTTTCAACCCGTATGGTGCCTGGTGCGAGCTGGTCTCGTCCTCGCACATGGTTCCCGTGTGCCGGGGACGAGACCAGCTCGCCCTGCACCGGGCCCAAGGGGGGAGCATTAGCGCTCCCCCCACGGGCCTAAGGGAATCGCTTCCCCTTCCACCCCCCCATGATGTCTGATGATGTCAGCGTGCAAATCCGGCACTGACCTCATCAGAGGTCATCTCTGATCAATCACGATCCCGTAAGAGAAATGCAAAATCATTTCTCTTCTGACCGGGAGGTGGGGTGGGAGAGGCATGAAAGGAAAGGAAAGACCTTTCTTTTCCTTTCATGTCTCTCTCAACATTTCTTAGTCAAGGGTCACTCCCCTGGGTGTAGGGAATTTGTTGTAGGCCATTTCTGCCCGGCCTATTGTAATTAGGCCGATCTGCCCCCGGGGAGGGGGGACAGAAAACCCTAGACACCAGGGATTTATTTTCTTTTTTTGGGTCACTCCCCTGGGGGGAAAATTGTCTTTAGGCCATTTCGGCCTGTAGGCCAATCTGCCCCAGGGGGACAGAAACCACCTAGGCACCAGGGATTGGTGTGTGTGTATGTGTGGGTTTTATTTGGGGGCAGCCCCTTGGGCAAGGGTCGCTCCCCATGGGGGGCACATTACTGTTGGCCATATCTGCCCCCCTTGAGGGCTGATCGGCCTATTTTTGGAAAGCCCACCTAAGAACAGGGAAGATTTTTTATTCAAAATAAGAGGGTTGTGTTATGGCCATACCCTCACCCCAAATAAATGGGGCCAAAGTTGTTCTGCCCACCAGTGGGCAGATGGGGCAACGAACCCCGATCCTGCAGAAAAGTCTACTAGATGCCAGGGAATAAAATAAAACAAAAAGAGTGGGGTAGTGGCTACCAACCAGTATGGGCTAGTTATGCCCCCACCCCAACTGAAGGGGGTAATAGTCTTTCAGCTCTCCCACGCACACTAAAACATCTTATCCCACGGTGAGCAAGAGTACATCTGATTATTTTGGGATTTGGTTTTACATTTGGGCCATGAGAGCTTGGCTAAGTCTCAAAATCGTCCCACTTGGAATGGTGGGGGCTGCACTTTTTGGACTTTGGGGGACGTTGCCATGTAGAAAAATCCACAAGACCTAGACACATCTGAAAACCAAACATCTGGGTGATTCCAGGGTAGTGTGCTTCACATGCACCCCGCACCATTTTCTTACCCACAATGCCCTGCAATCCGCCAACTTTTCTGGAAATCACACATTTTTCCCACATTTTTGTGATGGAACCTTCCAGAACCTGCAGGAATCCAGAAAATTCTTACCATCCAGCATTGTCTAATCTATACCCATAAAAATTCTGCTGCACTTGTCAGCCTAAAAATGTTTTTTTTCAAACTGCCCATTTGGACCCGCTTTGGTTCCCCCTCAATTTCAACATGTTTTTGGCCCCTCCCTGTCACAGGCACTTGGCCCACCTACACAAGTATGGTATCATTTTTACCAGGACACTGAGGGGAAAGTTGGGTGGTAGGAAATTTGTCCCAGTGCGGTGATCACACACAAATGTGGGAAAAATTTGATTTTCTAGCTAAATTTAAGGTTTGCTGAGGATTCTAGGTAAGAAAACATTGGGGGATCCACGCAAGTCACACCTACCTGGATTCCCTCGGGTGTCTAGTTTTCAGAAATGTTTGGGTTTGGTAGGTTTCCCTATAAGGCTGATGAGCCCAGGGCCAAAAACGCAGCCCCCGCAAAAGCAGGTAGTTTAATAATTGATCATTTTGATGTGTCCACATAGTGTTTTGGGGCATTTCCTTTCACGGGCACCAGGCCTACCCACACAAGTGAGATACGATTTTTATCGGGAGACTTGGGCAAACTCTGGGTGGAAGGAAATTTGTGACTCCTCTCAGATTCCTGAACTTTCTGTCACCCAAATGTGAGCAAAAAGTGTTTTTTGGCCACATTTTGAGGTTTGCAAAGGATTCTGGGCAACAGAACCTGGTAAGAGCCCCACAAGTCACCCCATCATGGATTCCCCTAGGTGTCCTGTATTAAAAAATGCACAGATTTGGTAGGTTTCCCCGGGTGCTGGCTGAGCTAGAGGCCAAAATCCACATCTAGGCACTTTGCAAAAAACAGCTCTGTTTTCTTTGGGAAAATGTGTCCATGTTGTGTTTTGGGGCATTTCCTATCTCGGGCACGAGGCCTACCACACAAGTGAGGTACCATTTGTATCGGGAGACTTGAGGGAACGCTGGGTTGAAGGACATTTGTGGCTCATCTCAGATTCCAGAACTTTCTGTCACCAAAATGTAAGGAAAAAGCGTTTTTTTAGCCAATTTGTGAAGTTTGCAAAGTATTCTGGGTAACAGAACCTGGTGAGAGCCCCACAAGCGCCATCTTGGATTTCCCTAGGTGTCTACTTTTTTAAAAAAGCACAGGTTTGGTAGGTTTCCCTAGGTGCTGAGCTAGAGGCCAAAATCCACAGCTAGGCACTTTCCAAAAAACACATCAGATTTCAGTGTAAAAATGTAATGTGTCCATGTTGGGTTTCCTGTCTCAGGCATTAGGCCTACCCACGCAAGTGAGGTACCATTTTTATTGGGAGACTTGGGGGAACACAGAATAGCAGAACAAGTGTTATTGCCCCTTGTCTTTTTCTACATTTTTTCCTTCCAAATGTAAGACAGCGTGTAAAAGAGACGTCTATTTGAGACATGCCCTGTCATTCACATGCTAGTATGGGCACCCCGGAAATCGGAGATGCGCAAATAACCACTGCTCCTATTCACCTTATCTTGAGTCCATTTTGAAAATATAAAGGTTTTCTTGATACCTATTTTTCACTCTTTATATTTCACCAAATGAATTGCTTTATACCCGGTATAAAATGAAAACCCATTGCAAGGTGCAGCTCATTTATCGGCTCTGGGTACCTAAGGTTCTTGATAAACCCATAAGCCCCATATATCCCCGCAACCAGAAGAGTCCAGCTGATGTCAGAGTATATTGCTTTAAAAAATCTGACATCGCAGAAAAAATGTACAGAGTAAAACATTGAGAAAAATGGCTGGTTTTTTTCACCTCAATTTCAATATTTTTTTATTTCAGCTGTTATTTTCTGTAGAAATACCTTGAGAATCTACACAAATGACCCCTTGCTAAATTCAGAATCTGGTTTACTTTTCGGAAATGTTTAGCTGTCTGGGATCCAGCATTGGTTTCACACCCATTTCTGTCACTAAGTGAAAGGAAGCTGAAAGAACAAAAACTAGTAAAAATGGGCTATGTCCCAGTAAAATGCCAAAATTATGTTGAAAAATTGTGTTTTCTGATTCAAGTCTTCCTGTTCCTGAAAGCTGGGAAGCTGGTGATTTTAGCACTGCAACCCCTTTTTTGATGCCATTTTCAGGAAAAAAACAAAGCTTTCTTCTACAGCCCTTTTTTCCCATTTAAAAAAAAAATGAAATTCTTGCTGTATTTTGGCTAATTTCGTTGTCTCCTTCAGGGGAACCCACAAACTCTGGGTACCGCTAGAATCCCTAGGATGTTGAAAAAAAAGGACAGAAATTTGGCATGGGTAGCTTATGTGGACAAAATGTTATGAGAGCCTAAGCGTGAACTGCTCCAAATAGCCAAAAAAAGGCTTGTCACCTGAGGGGGTAAAGCCCTGGCAGCAAAGGGGTTAAAACTTAAATATATAAAATTTTAGATCCCCCCGCACGTGCCGCACCTACCCCGGTCCTTTCAAGTGAAGCGGGCCTCGATTGATGTAATTGTAACACACGAGGCCAGGTAGGGATTCCATCCTCAGCTGAAGATGAAGAAACATATGAGCCCATTGCCACTGTGTAAATAATCCACATTCTAACCAGGGTTGTAGAACATATATAGTTTTATTGATTTTACAGTGAAAAGAACAAAAACAGTAAATTGGCTTAAGCCCATTAAACAATGGCAACAGCTGGAAGATTTACAATTAGCATTGTTGGTCCCATTGTAAGGTCACACATGAGGCAATAATAAGACATTAACTACAAAGGAAAACAACAAATGTTTCATCCCTGCCCTTCCCCCATGCAAACGTATATATTTGCTGAGTCCCTGTGCGTTATGCCCTATGGTGTTCTGATTTTTAGGATGTCATTAGCTGCAGGGTCCCTAGGGATTATAGTGGCCAGTGCATGTCCCGGCCTTTCTCCCTCCCAACAGGCATGAGCCTTAGCATATTTACCTCAATAGAGGCGCCTCTCCGCCACTTCCTTATATCCCCAAAGGGTCTCTTGGATGTCTACCAGTGTCGCTGGATCCGCCTCTCCACCACCTTGGGTCTCCAGATATTCAAGTAATTCCAATCTCTGGAGATCAGCTCAAAGGTTTCAACCCACCCCACAGCATTTGGCCAAGCAGATTCCTCTCACTGTAACTTCAAGGGCCTCCCACACTGTGCCAATCTTGGGGACAGAATCAGTGTTTCTGTCCAGGAATCTTACAATGTCTTGCTCAATTCCTCTCGGAATAGCACCTCCAGTACTATTTCTAGGTTCAGTGCACATGTCTGTACATTCACTGTACCAGTTCGTACGTCCAGCACCAGAAGAACGGGAGTATGTTCTTGCAAGGTGTTGAACCCCATGGATCCAAGTCCCCAAACCCACTCTGGACCAACCAGTAGTCTATATGGGACCAGCAGTTGTGTACACTCGAATAGTATGCACCCTTACAAATGTCAGGATTGACCTGCCTCCACGCATCAAGCAGATGATTTTCTTCCATAATGTCAATAATATGTTTCACTGCTTACTGCGCGGAGGTTGACCCGGCCCTGATCTGTCAACTTCAGCATGCAGGGCCACAAAATAAAGTCCCCACCTGATAATATGAGGTTGGGGGCCACATCAGCCATCAGCCCCCACAGCCTATCATAGAAGGCATGGGCATCCGCGTTTGGGCCATAGCAGTTTGCCACGGTGTAATGTCCCTTTCATTGTTTATCAATCCCAGCAATTAGAAAGGTACCCCCTCCAGACAATAATCACTGTCCCACGAGCATATGAGGTATATGCGGAGTACTGTCTACATGTGGCCCATCTAGCTGCAAATGTCACTCCTACCTTAGTGGCAATATGTTTTTCTTGTATTCGGGCTATATGTATGTTGTGCCTGTCGAGGTACGCTAAAATTCATCTTCGTTTGTGCAGATCCCCCAAATCCTGCACATTCCAAGTGAGGCACCTCTGGGACTCGTCTGTGGTAATCCTATCTGTTACCATGTTGTGCTGTCCCTCTTGGGTTATGTCAAGCGGTTCCTGATGTGACCTATGTAAGCCGTGATAAACAGTGCCATGGCACTTAACTTCCCTCAATCCCTCCCCCGTCCCACTCTGACATCACAATTCCGTCATGCTTGCCACTCTCAACCCACATTCATCAGTTGAACTAAACATCAAACTTATACATTCACACAGCTCAAAAGAATAGGTATAACCAGCAGGGGGTAACTCCAGGAGCCAGGTGATTCCACTCCTCAGATTCGAGAATACATGGGGGGGGTGGGTAAAATATCCCACTCATTCTATGATGGCCCTTACAAATATAGTCTCAGTCTATGTGGTGTGGCAGGATTGATCCAATTTCAATAAGGCAGGGCCTTCGAGTAGTTATTATTTTGACGACCTGTTGCATCAGGGCCGGCGGAGTAGAAAAGTGGCTGGCTATTCCATGTCTGAATCGAGCAAGGCAGATCCAGGCGGGACCCCCTATTACAATTTTTGGAGTGCCCAATAATATTTTGGAGCAGAAAATCCTGGGCCTGCTGAGGATTCAAAAATACCTGCTCCTTTCCTTTGTAAGTGATACGCAGCCTAGCAGGATAAATCATGGCATAGCGGATCTGCGCCTCTCGAAACTTTTGTTTTACAGCAAGAAATGTTTTCCGGGCCTCCTGTACCATAAGAGTGAAGTCTGGAAAAATTGACATTGCATTACCCTTAAAGTTTAGAGGTTGTTGCTCTCTAGCCAGCCAAAGTATAGTGTTGCAGACTTTGTAGTTTAGGAGTCTGGCAATGATTGGGCGTACAGGTACGCCCTGTGGGGGATGCGTCGTCAGAGATCTGTGGGCTCTTTCAATGCTGAAACCTTAGACATGGAATCAGCACCCAACAGAATGATGAGCAGCTTTTCTACATGGGTGTCCATTTTCCCAGTGTTTGTGGTTATGGGCACACCTAAGATGCACAGATTATTGCGTTGGGATTGTGCTTCTAAATTCTCATTCTTCACCGCTATAAGGTGCAGGACTTTGTCCAAGTTGGTGAGTCTTTGCCCACAAGAGGCTGATTCATCTTCCACTGTAGATATCCACCATTCCACCTCGTGTATTCGTATGAC
Organism: Pleurodeles waltl; assembly: GCF_031143425.1. Lineage (NCBI taxonomy): Eukaryota > Metazoa > Chordata > Amphibia > Caudata > Salamandridae > Pleurodeles > Pleurodeles waltl. The sequence continues at coordinate 487,504,153 of NC_090449.1, forward strand.
ATCCCAATTTGTGCACCATCACATCTATCCTGGAGCAAATAGTGTCCATTTTGGTTTCAATAGATGCTAGGCTGGTTTTCATTGCTAACAGGTGCAACTTCATCCATGCCATTGCACAATTCTTCCATTGATTGTTCTGTCGCCTCAGTGGGACTTGCAGTCTCATTCACCTGCTTGGAGGATCTCCTTGGGTCAAACTGCAGCTTGCATTGTCTGCCATCAGTTTTCCCCAGAGCTGCTGTGTGGTTGGGATCAAGTGTTCTTCTCTAGGCCTTCCAGTACCTACAGGATTCTGTCAATATCAGTTGCTGTCCCCCTTATTCTCTTGGCCCAGTCAGCCAGTGCTTCATCTTTACCAGTTTATTTAAGAGCAAGATTCAATGCTAATCTCATGTGCAGTGTACAGTGCAGTTAGCAAGTTTTGGTATCTTCTCTTTCTATTTCCTCCCTCCGCTGGTCAACTCCACCACTTTCCACGCAGGCACAAAAGGCCTCGTCTTTCTCTTCATAATCACAGATGAGTGCTGACGTCTGCTCAGGCCAGCAATTGCATGAGTGTGCCAACCATGTCAGGAGTCTCCCCAGCAGCTTCCTGGCCAGTATCACCCTGGTGAATACTGAATCTGGCGATCCAGGCAGAGACCGCTATCCCCGCTTACCCCTCACTCGGCCACACTGATCATCTCTGGGACTCGCTCCCCTCACCAATCTGACTCAGGTGGCCCCAGGTCTCAATCACTGCTCATCCCCGCTTCATTTGACAGGCTCTCGCTGCCACACCTCCCACCCAGGTGTCTGCCAGCGCATCAGATCTTCCCTCTACAGTTTCCGACTCTCTGCCGCGGCCTCTTCTCCATCGCCAATCAGCTACAGGCCTCGCCTTGCTCTCTGCTCTGATTCAGGCAGCCCCAGGTCTCAATCCGCTGCTCATCGCCACCTCATTCACCCGGACTTTGTTGCAGCACCCCAGCTGGGGCTGCCGCACCCCTCCATTAGGCACCAGCACATGCATCAGATGGATGTATGATGGAACAACGCATGCACTTATAATGTTTGCCTTTACAACACGGTAAGTACAATCATGGTCATTACCACATATGCACTTACCACAAAATGTTTTTACCACGCATGTGCTTTTACCACACATGTCTTTACCACGAAAAGTTCGAAGTAAAAGCATAGTTGGTAAAGGCATAGGCATGGCACAAAGTAGAGGTAAGTATAACATACATTATTATTTTATGTGTGTGTGTGTATATATATATATATACACACACATATATATGTAATATATATGTGTATGTACATATAAATATACATATATACATATATATATATATATATATATATATATATATAAACACAAACACATCTTTCCACCCAAAAACCCTACCTACCCTAAAAATTACCTTACCACCCCAAAACCTTACCCACCCTTAAACCTAAACACCCCTAACCACCCCAAATCCCATACCCACCCTAAAACTTCAACATTTCCTTACCACCCAAAAACCCATACCCACCCTAAAATACAAATAATGCCCTTACCACCACAAAACCCATACCCACCCTAAAACCTAAAAATGCCCTTACCACCCCAAGGCCCATACCCACCCTAAAACCTAAAACTGCCCTTACCACCCCAAAACCCATACCCATCCTAAAACCTAAAAATGTCCTTACCACCCCAAAACCCATATCCACCCTAAAACCTAAAAAGACCCTTACCACCCAAAATCCCATACCCATCCTAAAACCTAAAAACCCCCTACTACCCCAAATCCCATACCCACCCTAAAATACAAAAAATGCCCTTACCACCCCAAAACACATTCACAGCCCAAAACCTAAAATTGCCCTTACCACCCGAAAACCCATACCCATGCCAAAACCTAAAAATACCCTTACCACCCCAGTACCCATTCCCACCCTAAAACCTAAAAGTGCCCTTACCACCCCAAAACCCATACCCACCCTAAAACCTAAAAATGCCCTTACCACCCCAAAACCCATACCCACCCTAAAACCTAAAAATGCCCTTACCACTCCAAAATCCATGCCCACCCTAAAACCTAATGTTAGAAATGGGGTCTCTTGTTGGCAGAGGCATACACCTTTGTCCAAATAGGGACCACAGTCATAATCAAGGTAAGTCACACACAATCCAAATTATCCTGTGCCCACCCTGTGGTAGCTTGGCACTGAGCAGTCAGACTTATCTTAGAAGCAAAGTGTATAGTATTTGTGCAATAAATCATGCAATAACACAGTGAAAACACCACAAAAATACATCACACAGGTTTAGAAAAATATAGAATATTTATCTGAATAGATTAAGGTCAAAACGATCAAGATTTGATACATTCAAGTTAAAATATCACTTTTGTAATGATAAGATGAGTTTTAAGTTCTTAAAAACAACAAGCACAAAGTACCTGGTTTGCATCAAAATCACACGCACGCACACCACAGAGGAGGAGACATGTTGCAAAAGGTAGGTGTGCGTCAGATTTCCGGGCGCACAGATGATGCGTTGATTATTTTCCATGCGGTGTTAGCTTTGCGTCAAATTGTGGCGTGCAGGCTTGAATCCTCTTTGCGGGGTCTTTTGACGCCCAGGGACAATGCATGGAAATCCTGAGCGAGCAGGATGAAGTTATAGGTGCTGTGTTGATCCTGTGGGTGATGCATCGGAGTTTCTGTCGTACAGCAGGTGCTGTGTCATTCCAGCTTGGTGATGTATCCATCCAGTGGGCTGTGCGTCGAAGTTCCAGTCTCAATGCTGGCACTGTGTCGATCTCCACTCGGGGAGCCGGACTTCGTCGTTCCGGTTCGGCGATGCGGGGATTCTTTACCCGCTGATCAGGCTGTGAGTTGTTTCCGGCAGGCTGTGCGTCGATTTTGACCGCACAAGGAGTTCTTTGCAGAGATTTAGGGCCTCATTATGACATAGGAGATAAATGCCGCCTACCGCCATGGTGACGGGCGCCACAAGATCGTCGCCGTGGCTAACTACCGTCCGCCATATTATGATCGTTTCCGGAATCCCGCCATAAGGATGGCGGAATTCCGACTACGGTCATGGTGGCGGGCGGCGGTAAGGTGGCACTGCTGCCAGCGCCACGCCAGTCTCATGATCCATGATGCGGCCTGGCGGTGTTCTGCTGGTGGATGCTCCTGCTGGCAGCAGCGCCGCATCCCATCTCCTGCCGGAGGACCCCCTGCAAGCAGGTCAGTAGGGTGCTCCGAAAGGGGAAGAGGGTGGGGAACTGTGTTTTGTGTGTGGGGGTGTGTATGTATGTTTCTGTGTGCATGCATGTGGGTGTGGGGCATGTGGAATGCGTGTGTGCATGATTGGATGTGAGTATGCGTGTATGTTGTGATGTGTGAATGCATGTGTGCCTGTTTGTATGTCAGTGTGTGTAGATGTGTGTGTGCATGGATGTATGCATGCGTGGGTGAATGTAGGTATGCGTGTGTGTATGTGTGTATATGTCTGTGTGTGTAGGTGTGCGTATGTTGGGGGGGAGGTTGGAAGGGGGAGCGGGAGGGTGGGGGAGACCCCTATCAGGTACAGGGACAAACGCCACATAAACCATAGCGGTGGGTGGGGTCATATTACCGTGGGCGGCCTAGTGACGGCCGTCGGGCTGGAGACATTAGTCTCCAGCCCGGCGGTCGTTACCACTGTGGCAGTCGGTGTAGAACATTGGCAGTTTGGCTTTTGCCAAACCACCCATGTCATAATATGGCAGTATGCACCGCCAGCCTGATAGCGGTACTACCGCCACTATAACACAGACCGCCAGGGTCATAATGACCCCCTAAGTCTTTTTGTCCTTGAGACTTGAGGAAACAGGAGGCAATCTTAATCCAAGCCCTTGGAGAGCACTTCTCAGCAGAGCCAGAGGCCAGCGAGGCAGCAGGGCAACAGCAAGGCAGCAGTCCTTTACAGCAAAGCAGTCCAGGTGAGTCCTTTGAGCAGCCAGGCAGTTTCTCTTGGCAGGTTGCAGGTTCTGGTTCAGAGTTTATTTCCCAGGAAGTGTCTTGAAGTGTCCAGAAGTGAGTTGGTAGGGTCAGGGACCCAGTTTATATACCCAAATGTGCCTTTGAAGTGGGGAAGACTTCAATGAGTTGCTTAGAAGTGCACAAGGTCCCCTTTCAGTACAATACTGTCTGCCAGGGTCCCAGTAGGGGTTTTGGCAGTCCATTGTGTGAGGGCAGGCCACTGTCCTTTGAAAGGTAAGTGTCAGGCCCTCCACCCTTCAGGCCCAGGAAGACCCGTTCAGTATGCAGATGTGTCCAGGTGTGACTGAGCATCCTGTGTTTGTGGTTGTCTGGGTGAAATGCACAAGGAAGCTGTTAACCAGCCCAGACGTGGATGATTGGAGACAGGCTATAAGGCACAGAAGGATTTTAGCGGCAGAGAAATGCTCACTTTCTAAAAGTGACATTTCTAAAATAGTAATATTAAATTAAACTTCACCAGTCAACGGGATTTTGTATTACCATTCTGGCCATACTAAATATGAGCCCTTTCTATTCAGAATCTACCACTCAAACAGTTTGTGAGGGTAGCCCTAATGTTAGCCTATGAAAGGAGCAGGCCTCACAGCAGTAGAAAACGAATTTAGGAGTTTTCCACTACCAGGACATATAAAACCCACAGATATATGTCCTGCCTTTTACCTACACAGCACCCTGCCCTCAGGGTTACCTAGGGCCTAGCTTAGGAGTGACTTATATGTAGAACAAGGGGAGTTTAAGGCTTGGCAAGTACTTTTAAATGCCAAGTGGAAGTGGCAGTGAAACCGCACACACAGGCCTTGCAATGGCAGGCCTGAGAGATGGATAAAGGCCTACTTTTGTGGGTGGCACAAACAATGCTGCACGCCCACTAGTAGCATTTGATTTACAGGCCCTGAGCACATGTAGTGCACTTTACTAGGGACTTACAAGTAAATTAAATATGTCAATTGGGTATGAGCCAATGTTACTATGTTTTAAGGGAGAGAGCATATGCACTTTAGCAAAGATTAGCAGTGGTAAAGTGCACAGAGTCCTAAAGACAGCAAAAATGAGGTGTGAAAAAGAGGAGGAGGAAGGCAAAAAGTTTGGGGTGACCCTTCAGAAAGGCCATTTCCAAAACCTAAAAATGTCCTTACCACCCCAAAACCCATACCCACCATAAAATCTCAAAACCTAAACACTCTCTCTCTATATATATATACATATATTAAGTACAGGTAAGTATTAAGTGGGTTGAGGGGTTGAGTGATGTATATATATATATATATATATATATATATATATATATATATATATACATCACTCAACCCCTCAACCCACAAGTATTAAGTGGGTTGAGGGGTTGAGTGATGTATATATATATATATATATATATATATATATATATATATATATATATATATATATATACATCACTCAACCCCTCAACCCACTTAATACTTACCTGTACTTACCTTTAAAACCTTTACCACACATACACCTTTACCATTCATGCCTTTACCACAACATTTGTTGTAAAGGCATGCATGGTAAAGGTATATTTGTGGTAAAGGTATGAGTGGTAAAGACTTTGCGGTAAATGCATCTTGTTGCATTTACAGTGTTGTACGTGATGTTTCTCCATCAGATCTCCATCACAGTCTGGTGCATTGGGCCCCGCACAGTCTTCAGCTCTCTGCCACGGCCTCCTTCCCATCGCCTGTGCCTCACCTCACCTCCACAGCCCAGGGCCACCGGGGTCTGAAGTCTGCATGGCCAGTGTGCTCGAACTCGCCGCCAACGCCTTCTCAGTCAGCGGCGACCCTCGTCCCAGATCTCCCACAGGCCAGCATCGTTCAGCAATTCTTTTCTTTACTGTGTGGCGGCTGCCATGTCAGGCCACCGGCTCTATGTTTAGCAATTTATTTTCCAGACTTGCAAGTGATTTAACCTCCGTCAACCTCTCATCACAGTCGACGAGTGCCTAATACGACCTAGCAATCCTGTGTATGGCTCGAGTAGGGCTCTGGATGCGGGCAATTATGCTGGAATGCACCCTCCGGTTGCCAGTGCCAGTGCCGGTGTGTGACCATTTTGGACGTCAGCTCTCTGACACCCCCAGCAAAGAGATATACTTGAGGCAAGAAGAAGTTGCAGGGCAATTTTGGTCAAAAGCAAATGTCAGTTTCTAATAAGAACATGAAGGCATTCTGAGAATTAATTCCTGACGGGAATCATCTTATTGATAGTCATTTGGAAGCAGTGGTACACTTCAAGGCATGGGCAGCTCATTTCTCTGATCTGCATAGCAAATGACTTAATGATCCCCTTCCCTTCTCTGGCGTATCTACACCTCCTTGTGATAAACCTGAAACTGAGAATAAGGTTGGCACAAATTTGGAATATGGGGTAGCAGAAATGGAGAATGCTTTACACCAGATGAAGAGGGATAAAGCACCAGCCTTGGATGGCATCCCAGGTGACCTCTTCATAACCCATCCTAAAATATAGGTAATTTATTTAAATACTCTGAGCAATGCAATTTTGAGAGGGGGTAGAGTATCCCACCCTCCTGTTGTGGTGCCATCATTGCTCCTATTTTCAAGAAGGAAAGGTGGGATGTGCCATCTAACTATAGATCGATCAATCTTATCGATAATAGCCAACAGATCTTTTGTAGGCAGGTTTTGGCTAGACTACTTCAGTGGGTATCCAATCACAACATTCTAAGTGATAGTCAGACAGGATTTAGGCTTGAGGTGAGTGCCCTGGGCCAGGTGTTCTGCTTGAGGGCAATGCATTGGAAATACATCACCTTGAGATGGGGCCATGTATATGTGGCCTTCATAGATTTGACGGACTCTTTTGACCTGGTCCCTAGGAACAGCCTATGGGGAGTCATGGAGAACTATGGTATTCTTGGAGATCACCTACGAATTTTGAGGGTTTTACAATTGGGGACTTTTGTGCAGGACAGCTGGAATATGGATGGTGATCTCACACCTAGAATTCCAATTGCTCAGGTGTGAGATAAGGATTCATGCTTGCCCCATGCTGTTTAGTCTTTATATCAACAATGTGGTTTAGATGGTTGGGGCACTGCAAAAATTGCGCAACTAAATTAGCAGGCATTAGCATCCCAGTTGTCATGATTGCAGCTGGCACACTCCTCCTATCTAGAACCCTGATGTGTCTGCAGTCTCTATTAGATTGATTTTCCTCATTCTGTGTTTGCAAAAGGACTTGAAATAAATTCCTCAAAGTCCAAGATTATGGCAATAAATCCCCACCACTCCTTTAGAGGTAGAAAGGTGTTGCAGGGGAAACCCTTGGAACAAGTGAAGAATTTTGATTAACTGTGTGTCAGACTGTGCGAACACTTGTCCTGGGCTGCCCAAATAGGAAAAAGTAGAGCCATACTACAGCAAAGGACAACAGGCATGGTAAGGAAACATAAAGCTACAATCAGTTAAGCGGTCTCCCCAGCACTTGAAGTGTACAGACCTACTGCCCTATCAGGGGCTACCTATGGTGTCTTGGAAACAGGAAGTCATTTTTTAAACTGCACTAATGCGCATGGTCATACAGCACTTTAGTCTTAGTACCGTAGCTCGTGTGGGTACTGATTTTAATGAATGCTGCTATTGGGAAATTAGAAATTATTTTTCTGTACTTTTACTTACAAGCATTTTATATTCGGTCTATTATTGATTGTGTCGAACCTGGAACTGTGACTTTTTATTTATTTATTTTCCAAACCCCACTCTACCGATCAGATAAACTGGGCCAAAACAATATGTAGAATTACTATCAGGGACTATCTCAGGATTTGCTTATGGTTTGCAACTCGGTTTTAAAATTTAGCTTTGTTATGCTACCAGAGCGCCATCATGTGCAAAACTCTTATGTGAGTAGTATTGGCGACTTGTTCTGTGAATTGTTTTATGAATGTTCTTAATTATTGTACTGAATGTGCAAACCTTCACGGCCAAAGGCTGAAATAAAATATAGTTTGTCTTGAGCAGACGTTTCTGTTTTGGGACTGTGTTAACGGGTTGGGATAATGTCAGGTAATGAAATGCTTTGTTATGTTCAGCTGACTTGTAAGTGCTTTAGGAAAGTAAACATCTTCACATATACTTTGAAAATTATGTTTACACCAATAATACATACAGTATTGTAGACTGTCATAGCAGTAGAAATAGAATACTATCTCTTTATTATGATGCGCACACTATATTCACCCTCCTTCCTGTAGGAATTTTGGACAGAGCTATTGCTTTACATGCTTGATAAGGACTACACTGAATCTGTGCCTGCCATGTGTGAGATGCTACTGCTTGGCGATAAAAGAAGTAACATCAACTTGAAGAATTGTGGTGAGTCTTACTCATCCCAAATAACCCTCCCTTTTAATCAGTGCTGTCTGTGTTGGTGAACATATTCCCTTCCAACTAAAGAACAGTTTCAGTAGCTCAAGGTTTCTTAATGATTGTGCTGGGAGCAGATGTCTATTCCTTCTATTGCTTGATGTATATCACAGTACTACATGGAGGCCTACATTCTGGTTGATGTTCTCAATAGATGTGCGACTGTTATCCATGAAGTTCTACTTGTGTTTGTGACAACTCTACATAGAATCATAACTCTGTCTTGTCCCAGTGCTCTTTGATAGTGAACATATTCTCTTCCATCCCTTATTCTTGAAGATTGGCTTCATTAGCTCAAGAGTCCTGACTGTCGGTGTATTTCCAGGTGTATATAATTTTCCCAGTGGAGGCACCAATTCTTATTGGTGTTCTAAAGAGTAGTGCACCGTGCATGACTGTAATCTGGAAGCTTCCACTTGTATTTGTTACAGCTCTACATACTGTCAAAACTTTGATCTCAGTCTTCTAAATGTTCTTTGTTTCTTCAGACTCCTATCTCTAAACCTCTAACCAAAGCTGGGTGCATTGCTGTTGTCCCTTGGTTAATTCTATCAGTTTCACTGCCTCTGATTATTTACTAATGGACAAGGCTAATTTTCTTGCAACTACTTCTTTCTGTATTATGGACCTTCACAATATTTGAAATGGATGCATTTCTTGTTTTCATGCTGATACTCCTGGACATGCTATTGGACTGTGTACATGTTCTGTTGTAGCATTGCTAACCATGAGCCCGTCAGTAAAGCTAGGTTCCATCGCTCACCTGAACAATGGACATGAGAAGGAGGATGAAAGTAAGTTAAGGGACAATAATTTGTGCTGACTGTCCCATGGTCAGTAATACTGGAAGTCCATTTCATAACTATTCCTGCTTGTCCTGTTGGTAGCTACCATATGGCCCCAAGAACAGTGATCTAGCTTTCCTAACTGTCCTCTAACTACCACTGTCGCCAAATAAGAATCTTGGGAGGAGCTTAGCATATGGTGTCAATGACTACTCCTAAACTGTTGCTCTATGACAACTGGAAATGAGGGAGGGAGAGAGAGTCTGTTTCCAAATTGACAAACTTACCTCACCCCCACCTACTAGAAAAAACAAACCCCTGGTAAATCCCTCGCCTTCTCCTAAGAGTTTCTGAGGTTAACTGTGAGAGGTACCTGTAGGAAAGTACCATCTTTCTTGCCATGTTTCCCCCATTTTTACCTATATGTCAGTATGTTTTTGCCTGTCTCACTGGCATCCTGCTGGTCAGGACCCCAGTGCTCATAGTTTGTGGCCTAATGTGTGTGTTTTTATAGTGCTTGACTGTGTCACTGAGGCTCTGCTAATCAGAACCTCAGTGCTTATGCTCTTTCTGATTTTAAATTTGTCACTGTAGGCTAGTGACTTCATTTACTAATTTCAATTGGCACACTGGACCCCTCCCTTATAAGACCCTAGTATATTGTACCTAGGTACCCGGGACATTGGGGTTCCAGGGGATCCTTATGGGCTGCAGCATTTCTTTTGCCACCCATAAGGAGCTCAGACAAACCCTTTCACAGGCCCGCCATTGCAGCCTGCGTGAAATAGTGTACACACTATTTCACAGCCATTTTCACTGCATTTAAGTAACTTATAAGTCACCTATATGTCTAACCTTCACCTATTGAAGGTTAGGTGCAAAGTTACTAAGTGTCAGGGCTCCCTTGCACTAGCAAAGGTGCCCCCACATAGTTCAGGGCCATTTCCTGTGACTTTGTGAGTGCGGAGATGCCATTACACTCATGCACTACATATAGGTCAATACCTATATGTAGCTTCACAATGGTAACCCCAAATATGGCCATGTAAGGTGTATAAGATCATGGAATTGTCCCCCCATTCCAAATCTGGTATTGGGGAGCCAATTGCATGCATCCTGGGGGCTATACCATGGACCCCCAGTACTGCCAAACCAGCTCTCTGAGGCTTGCACTGCAACTTCAGCTGCTGCCACCTCACAGACAGGGTTCTGCCCTCCTGTGGTCTGAGCAGTTCAGTCCCAGGAAGGCAGAACAAAGCATTTCCTTTGGGAGAAGGGTGTTACACCATCTCCCTTTGGGAATAGGGGTTCCATGCTGGGGAGCGGTGGCCTCCCAGAGCCTCTGGAAATGCTTTGAAGGGCACAGATGGTGCCCTTCTTGCATAAGCCAGTCTACACCGGTTCAGGGACCCCTTGTCCCTTGCTCTAGCGCGAAACTGGACTGGACTAGGGGTGGTGCCCAGAGCTCCTCCAGTATGTCCCAGACTTCAGCCATCTTGCTTTGCAAGGTGTGGGGGCACCCTGGAGGGCTCTGAGTGGCCAGTGCCAGCAGGTGACGTCAGAGACCCCTCCTGATAGGTCCTTATCTGAAAAGGTAGCCAATCCCCCTCTCAGGGCTATTTAGGGTCTCTCCTGTGGGTTCTCTTCAGATTCTACTTAGAAATTTCCAGCAGGAATCCTCTGCAACTACTACTTCATCCTCTGACCTCGGATCAACCGCAGCCTGCTCCAGGAACCACTGTAACAGCAACAAAGTATCCACAAGGGATAGTTTTCTTCTGCATCTTCAGCTCCAGCCAGCAACTGCAACAGTTTCCACAGTGTGCACACTCTGGGGACTCCCTGTCTTCACCCTGCACCAGAAGGACCAATGAAATCTCCTGTGGGGTGATGGAGTCACTACCCTGCTCATGCAGGCACCTTCCAAGTTGATGACCAGTACTCCTGGACTCCTCTCACAGCAAAGAGTGTGCTCCTAGAACCAAAAAGGGTGACCCCATCGACCCAGACTGTCCTGAGGTCCTGCTGACGCAGTATGGAGGAGGTAAGACCTTGCCTTCCCTGAAAGCGGCAGTACCCCTCTGCACAGCGTCTTCTACAGCTGCTGAGGCCTTTGTGCACTATTTGAAAAATTGCTTCATGCACAGCCTGGACCAGGTCCCCAGCACTCTATCCTGCAATGCTCAACTCGCTGAGTTGATCTCCTGCAGCATGGGACCCTTCTTTGTAGTGCTGCACCAACCGCATTTTGCACCTCCTTTGTCCCCATGTCCTGGGACTTCTGTTGGTGCTGTGTGGCATCCTGTGGGCTCTCTAAAGTGCTGAGAGCACCCTCTTCATCCTCACACAGAGTTTAGGCCCCCAGGTCCCTCCTGCTCCAGCCAGCGCCATTTTGATGCAAGATGCACATTTGTCATAACCAAGGCTTGTTGGTGACTTCCAACATGAAATCACATCTGCATCCATCTTCACGTTGTAGGACATCTTTTGCGTCATGCAGGAACCGGCTGGCATCTTCCTAGGGTGCATTCCTGCAGTCTTCGTCAAACTGGGGACTCTTCTTTTGCACTCTCTTCTGGGTTGGCAGGGGCTCAGGTCCTTCCTGGAACTTCTTTCGACATCTGGACTTGGTCCTCTTCTTTTGCAGGTCTTCAGGTCCAGGAATCCAGCAGTTGTTGTTTGCAGACTTGGTTGGTCACTGCAATAATCCATAGCACTAGGTGTAGTGTGTCCTAAGGAAACCTGCAGTACTTTACTCCTGCTTTTTCGGACTCTGTGGTAGGGTAATTTTCTTACCTTTAATGTATTCTTACTCTACCAGCGATTCTGCACACACTACACTTGTCTAGGGGAAAATTTGTGATTCGCATTCCACTTTCTTAGTATATGGTTTGTGTTGCCCCTAGACCTATTTTCACCCATTGTGTTCCATAGCATTTCCTATTGTTTGCACTATCCTATGTCTAATTACTTGCCTTATTTTGGTGTCTAGTGTATATATTGTCCTAAATACTTACCTCCAGAAGGAGTATTGCCTCTAAGATATTTTTGGTACTATGTCACTGTAGGAGGCTGGCCTGTCTTATAGTGGGTACCAATGGTACTTACACCTTGTGCCAGGTCCGTTATCCCCTATTAGTAGAGTAGTAGTATTCTAGCAGCTTAGGCTGATAGAGGTAGCTATAGCAGAGCATCCAAAGCTGAACTAGCAGACATGCAAAGCTCATGCAATACCACTTAAATCATATAGGTACTACATCATAAGAAAGACAATACTCAGTGTTACTAAAAATAAAGGTACTTTATTTTAGTGACAATGTGCCAAAAGTATCTCAGAGGATATACTCCCCTTAGGAGGTAAGTAACAGACACAACATATACACACAAACCAAATCAGGTAAGTCAAATAGTCAGTAAGTAGTGCAAACACTGTAGAATGCAATAGGATCCAGTAGGCTTAGTGGCAACACAAACCATATACTAAGAAAGTGGTGTGCGAACCACGAATGGACCCCTAGGCTAGTGTAGTGTGTAGAGGGTTGCTGGGAGTTTAAGAAAACACTAAGGGTGTCCAAGATACCCTACCCCAAGACCCTGGAAAGTAGGAGTAAAGTACTACTATTTCCCCAGAAACACACTAAAGTCGTGGTAAGGGATTTTGCAAATACCACAACAGACTGCAAAGCACTGAAGAAGGATTCCTGGACCTGAGGACCTGCAAAGGAAGGGGACCATGTCCAAGAGTCGCAAAAGTGTCCAGGGCGGGCAGGAGCCCACTAAACCCCGGATGAAGGTGCAAAATGGCTTCCTTCGGTTGAAAGAATCTGAAGATTCTGCAACAACGAAATGAGGTAGGAAGTTTTTCTTCATGCAGAAGATGTCTCACAGCATACTGGAGGATCCAGAAGTGTTTCCTTGGCAAAATACCACAAACAAGCCTTGCTAGTTGCAAGAGTTGCAGTTAAAAGGTTGCTGGCTGGGCCCAGGAAGGACCAGGATGTCGCCACTTGAAAGAGGAGACAGAGGGGGCCCTCAGCAACGTAGAGAGCCCTCACTCAAGAAGGAAGCACCCTCAGAAGTCCTTGAACACGGGTTCCAGAAGTCTGAACACGGCAGTCGTCTCAAAACTGCAAAATGAGGTCCCATGACACTGGAGATCAACTCAGGGAGCTGAGCATCGCAGGACAGAGTGCTGGGGATCTAGTCTCAGCTGTGCATGCAGAATTTCTTGGAAATGTGCACAGAAGCCCTTGTAGCTGCAGATAATGTGGTCCACAGGATTACTGTCTGAAGAGGGGAGGCAAGGACTTACCTCCTACAAATTTGGACAGTTGGATCACTGGACAGTCTGGGTCACTTGGGTCCACCACCTGTGTTCCAGGGGCCATGCTCGTCAGGATGAGAGGGGTCCCAGAGTAAAGGTGAAGCTAAAGTTTGGTGCCTGCTGAAGCAGGGGCAAGATTCCGTCGACCCACAGGAGATTCCTTCGTGGCTTCCAGTGCAGGGTGAAGGCACGCAGACCCCAGAGCATGCACCACCAGGAAACAGTTGAGAAAGCCAGCAGGATTAGGCGCTTCAATGTCACTGGTACTCTTCTGGCCACTTTGTTGCAGCTTTGCAGGCGTCCTGGAGCAGTCAGCCATCGATCCTTGGCAGAAGTCGAAGAGAGAAGTGCAAAGGAACCCTGGTGAATTCTTGCAAGTCGTATCTGAGGAAAAGCCTACTGGAGAGACCCTAAGTATCCCTCAGATGAGGATTGGCCACCTAGTCAGGTAAGCACCTATCAGGAGGGGTCTATGATGTCACCTGCTGGCACTGGCCACTCAGAGGCCTCCAGAGTGCCCTCACACCTATGGAAACAAGATGGCAGAGGTCTGGGACACACTGGAGGAGGTCTGGACACCACCCCTGGGGTGGTGATGGACAGGGGAGTGGTCACTCCCCTTTCCTTTGTCCAGTTTCACACCAGAGCAGGGACTGGGTGTTCCCTAGACCGGTGTAGACTGACTTATGCAAGGAGGGCACCATCTGTGCTCTTCAAAGCATTTCCAGAGGCTGGGAGAGGCTACCTCTCCCCAGCCTTTAACACATATTTCCAGAGGGAGAGGGTGTAACACCCTCTCTCAGAGGAAATTCTTTGTTCTGCCTTCCTGGGACTGGGCTGCCCAGACCCCAGGAGGGCAGAACCCTGTCTGTGGGGTGGCAGCAGCGGTAGCTGAGGAGAAAACTCCAGAGAGCTGTTTTAGCAGTACCTGGGGTCAATAGTGGAGCTCTGGGGATGCATGGAATTGGCTACCCAATACAAGATTTGGAATGGGGGAACAATTCCATGATCTTACACATTACATGGCCCTATTCAGAGTTACCATTGTGAAGCTACATATAGGTATTGACCTATATGTAGTGCACACGTGTAATGGTGTCCCTGCACTCAAAAAGTCTGGGAAAATGGCCCTGAACTATGTGGGGGCATCTTTGCTAGTGCAAGGGTGCCCTCACACTTAATAAATTTGACCCTAACCTTCAGCAAGTGAAGGTTAGAAATATAGGTGACTTAGAAGTTACTTAAGTGCAGTGAAAATGGCTGTGAAATAACGTGTGCGTTATTTCACTCAGGCTGCAATGGCAGTCCTGGGTAAAGGGTTGCCTTAGCTACCTATGGGTGGCAAAAGAAATGCTGCAGCCCATAGGGATCTCCTGGAACCCCAATACCCTGGGTACCCAGGTACCATACACTAGGGAATTATAAGGGTTTTCCAGTGTGCCAATTGAAACTGGTAAAAGTGGTCATTAGCCTATAGTGACACATTTAAAGGCAGAGAGAGCATAAGCACTGACATTCTGATTAGCAGAGCCTCAGTGACACAGTTAGGCACTATACAGGCATACGCATTTAGGCCACAAACTATGAGCACTGGGGTGCTGGCTAGCAGGATCCCAGTGAGACAGGTAAAACGCACCGGCAAATAGGGTTTTCACTATGAGCACTGGGGTCCTTGCTAGCAGGATCCCAGTGAGACAGTAAAAACACACTCACATATACTCACAAACAGGCCAAAAGAGGGGGTGACAATGCTAGAAAGAGGCTACTTTCTCACAGTCACCCAAATAAACTACCTTTATTTTTGGTAACACTGAGTATTGTCTTTACTTGTGTATAAGTACTGTGTAACTATAATTGGTATTGCATGAGCTTTGCATGTCTCCTAGTTCAGCCTAAGCTGTTCTGCTACAGCTACCTCTTACAGCCTACGCTGCTAGAACACTACTATTTCACAATTAAGGGAAAACTGGGCCTGGCATAAAGTGTAAGTATCCGAGGTACCCACTACAAACCGGGCCAGCCTCCACATTGGCAGCTGCAATGGGATAAGTACTTGCAATTGCTTTACCACTTTGTTACTGGTGCTTTTCACAAGAAAAGCTTGCTCCAATAATTAGAGTATACATAGTACTAACATAGAAGTCATTTTCTAACTTTCTAAAAAGTTCTTTAAACTTTGCAAAAGATTTTACAAAGTCTTGAAATGTTTTCTTCTTTTCTCTAAAACGTTAGCGCTGTTATTCTACTAACTTTTTACTCACTTTCCCAAACTTTTTTCTCTTTCAATATTTCTTCTGTAGAAGCTTCCTCTAGAGTTGTGAAAACAACATATGAGAATCTTAACTTTAAAAGTTTTAGGGGTCTCTGTATTGAAAGAAGTTTAGGGATTGGGAAGAACCCCATTAAGGAGTTCCTCTTAAATCTTCTCCTCCAAAATGACCAGGGACTCAGCACTGGTCCAGATCAGACAGGGGAAGAGGTAGAGGATGATTCCAACCAGGAAGGCTCAGAGGAGCAAACTGACAATCCTGGGGAAGGTACTTCCCCAGACTTATCTGTTAACAAGCACCTTAGTACGACTGGTAGTGTGAAGGGTTCACACACAAGTAGGGCTCCCTTCACCCCTAGAGGCCCGGTCACTAGTGTGGCCCCCGTTAGAGATAAATCTAACTCTGCACATTCCCATGTTACCTCTGTTTCAGAGACATCCCACACTTCTAACCCTGAGGACCAGTCCCTAGATGGAGAACTCAGAAAGCTGAGGGTAGAGGAGGCCAGACTGAGGCTAATGCAGCAACAGTTGGCCTTAGACAGGGAATCCCTGGCTGTGGAAAAGGAAAGGCAGGGTTTGGGGTTAGTTCCCCATGGTGGCAGCAGCAGTTTTAGAAATTCAGATGTTAGGGAACCTTCATTTGATTCTAGGAATTTTCACAAAGTTGTCCTTCTTTACAAGGATAGTGATGACATCTACAAGTGGTTTGCTGCGCTTGAGAGGGCCTGTAAAGTTCAGAGGGTCCCTCATGTACAGTGGGCTACTATCCTTTGGTTATCCTTCTCTGGTAAGGGGAGAGACAGACTCCTTATTGTAAGAGAGGATTATGCAGATAACTATCAAATTCTGAAAAATGAACTCTTGGGAGGTCTGGGATTAACCACTGAACAGTTCAGACTTAAGTTCAGAGAGACCAGAAAGGAGCCATCACAGGACTGAACAGACTTTGTAGACTGTTCTGTGAAGTCCCTAGAAGGTTGTTTAAATGGCAGTAAGGTGACTGACTATGAAAGCCTGTATAACTTGATTCTGAGAGACCACATTTTAAATAACTGTGTGTCTGATTTGTTGCATCAGTATCTTGTGGGCTCTGATCTGACCTCTCCCCAAGAATTGGAAAAGAAGGCAGACAAATGGGTCAAAACAAGGATGAACAGAAAGGTTCATACAGGGGGTGACAAGGAAAGCAAGAAGAAGGATGGTAAGTCACATGACTAGGTGGGGACAAAGATAAAAAATCATCAGAGTCTTCATCAGGCCCACAAAAAGCCTCTAGGGGTGGTGGGTCGAAATCCTATTCTCACAAAGATAATAAACCTTGGTGTTATATGTGTAGAACCAAAGGCCATTGGGCAACTGATAGTCATTGTCCAAAAAGAAACACCAAACCTCCTACCACCACAACCCAACTGCAACCACTAGTGCCCCTAGTAATAGCAATGGTGGTGGGAAGAGCACTACTAATGGCCAATCAAAGGTTGTAGCTGGGCTCACCATTGGTAATGTAATTGGGATTGGTCTAGTTAGGGAGATCACTAAGGCTGTTTTAGTTTCTGATGGTGGCATTGACCTAGCCACTTTAGTTGCTTGTCCCCTAATATGGATAGGTACAAGCAAACCCCTGATTCATGATGTTCAGGTTGAGGCCTACAGGGACACAGGTGCCAGTGTCACAAAGGTGATAGACAAACTGGTCGCCCCTGAGCAGCACCTACTTGGTCACCAGTACCAAGTGACAGAAGCCCAAAGCAACACTATAAGCCACGCCATGGCTGTTGTGAATCTCAACTGGGAGGGGGGGGGGGGTACTGGTCTAAAGAAAGTTGTGGTAGCCACTGATTTACCTGTAGAATGTCTGCTCGGCAATGATTTGGAGACTTCAGCTTGGGCTGAAGTAGAGTTAGAGGCCCATGCAGCAATGTTGGGCATTCCTGGGCCTTTCTTTGCTCTTACCAGGGTTCAGGCCAAGAAGCAAAGAGGACAGGGAAACTTGGATCCTGGAATAATGGCCCAGTGCTCCCAAAAACTAGGGGTAAGAAGGGCAAACCCTTCTCCACTATCCCTCCCTCTACAGATGATTCACCTTTTTAGGAAGAGGACTTTTGGATGCAGGGGGGCCTGCCAGGGAAGAGCTGAGTGTGGCACAGAAAGCCTGTCCTATATTGGAGGGCTATAGACAGCAAGCTGTCAAGCAGCAAAATAGTGATGTCACTGATACCCACATAGTTTATTGGGACAATAACCTCCTTTATACTGAAGCAAGGGACCCTAAACCTGGTGCCACTAGAAGATTGGTCATCCCCCTTCAGTACAGTGAATTCCTCCTAACTCTTGCTCATGACATCCCTTTAGCTGGGCATTTAGGCCAGAGTAAAACATGGGACAGACTTGTTCTACATTTTCACTGGCCCCATATGTCAGAAGACACAAAGGAGTTTTGTCGCTCTTGTGTCACCTGCCAAGCCAGTGGCAAGACTGGTGGCACCCCAAAGGCCCCCTTGATCCCACTGCCAGTGGTGCCCTTTGAAAGGGTAGGGGTTGATATTGTTGGCCCCCTTGACCCTCCAACAGCTTCTGGCAATAGATTCATCCTTGTGGTAGTGGACCATGCCACAAGGTATCCAGAAGCTATCTCCATAAGGACCACTACAGCACCTGCTGTGGCAAAAACCCTCCTGGGAATCTTTTCCAGGGTGGGTTTTCCTAAGGAAGTGCTGTCAGACAGAGGTAGTAACTTCATGTCTTCATACCTGAAAGCAATGTGGAAGGAGTGTGGTGTTACCTACAAGTTCACCACCCCTTATCAGCCACAACCTAATGAATTGGTTGAGAGGTTTAATAAAACTCTCAAAGGCATGATTATGGGACTCTCTGAAAAACTCAGAAGGAGATGGGATGTCCTATTACCATGCCTCCTTTTCGCCTACAGGGAGGTATCCCAAAAAGGAGTGGGCTACAGCCCCTTTGAACTCCTATTTGGTCACCCTGTTAGGGGTCATCTTGCTCTTGTTAAGGAGGGTTGGGAACAACCTTTAAAACCTCCAAAGCAAGACATTGTGGACTATTTGCTTGGCCTAAGATCCAGAATGGCTGAGTACATGAAAAAGGCCTCTAAAAACCTTCAGGCCAGCCAAAAGCTCCAAAAGCAATGATTTGACCAGAAGGCTGTCCACACAGGACAGAAGGTGTGGGTATTGGAGCCTGTGGCCCCCAGAGCACTCCAGGACAAATGGAGTGGACCCCATCTAATTGTAGAAAAGAAAGGTGAGGTCACCTATCTGGTAGAGCTGGGCACTGCCAGAAACCCCCTTAGGGTGCTTCATGTCAATCGCCTAAAGCCTCACTATGACAGGGCTGACTTAACCCTGCTCATGGCTACAGATGAGGGACAGGAGAAGAGAGTGACCCTCTCCCTGATCTCTTCTCAAACACTGAAGCTGATGGGTTAGTGAAAGGAGTGGTTCTGGCAGACTGCCTTACTGCTGAGCAGAAGGAAGGCTGTAAAAATCTCCTTGATGAGTTTTCTGAACTCTTCTCCCTCACACCTCATACAACTACTTGGTGTGAACATACAATTGACACAGGAGACAGTTTACCTGTCAAAAGTAAAATTTACAGGCAACCTGACCATGTCAGAGATTGCATAAAAGCTGAAGTTCAGAAAATGTTAGACCTTGGAGTTATTGAGCCTTCTGATAGCGCCTGGGCCAGCCCGGTGGTGCTTGTCACCAAACCGCATAGCAAAGAAGGAAAGAGAGAAATGCGGTTTTGTGTGGACTATAGGGGTCTCAATACAGTAACCAAAACTGATGCTCATCCTATACCCAGGGCAGATGAGCTAATAGATACAATGGCATCAGGCAAGTATCTAAGCACTTTTGATTTGACTGCAGGGTATTGGCAGATCAAAATGTCAGAAGATGCTAAAGCAAAAACTGCATTTTCTACCATAGGAGGGCATCATCAATTCACAGTTATGCCCTTTGGTCTGTAAAATGCACCTGACACTTTTCAGAGGCTGGTGAATACGTCCTCCAAGGTTTGGAAGCTTTCAGTGCAGCATAATTGGATGCTATTGCTGTATTTAGCTCCACCTGGGAGGATCACCTGGTCCACCTCTGGAAGGTTTTGGAGGCCCTGCAAAAGGTAGGCCTAACTATCAAGGCTTCAAAATGCCAGATAGGGCAGGGGAAAGTGGTTTATCTGGGTCGCCTGGTGGGTGGAGAACATATTGCCCCACTATAGGGGAAGATTCAGACCATTATGGACTGGGCTTCCCCTACTTCTCAGACCCAGGTCAGAGCCTTTTTAGGTCTCACTGGGTATTACAGGAGGTTCATTAAGAACTATGGCTCCACTGCAGCCCCTCTTAATGACCTCACCAGTAAGAAAATGCCTAAAAAGATATTGTGGACAGCTAGCTGTCAGAAAGCTTTTGAGGAGCTTAAGCAGGCAATGTGCTCTGCACCTGCCTTAAAGAGTCCAAACTACTCCAAAAAAATAATTGTTCAAACAGATGCTTCTGAATTGGGGAGTAGTGGCTGTACTATCACAACTTAACTCAGAGGGCCAGGATCAACCTGTTGCTTTTATCAGCAGGAGGTAGACCCCTAGAGCAAAGTGTTGGTCTGCCATAGAGAGAGAGAGGCCTTTGCTGTGGTCTGGGCACTGAAGAAGCTGAGACCCTACTTGTTTGGGACTCACTTCATTGTTCAAACAGACCACACACCTCTATTATGGCTTGAAGAAATGAAAGGTTAAACCCTAAATTGTTGAGGTGGTCCATTTCCCTACAGGTTATGGACTTTACAGTGGAACATAGACCTGGGAGTACCCACTCAAATGCAGATGGACTCTCCAGATATTTCCACTTAGACAATTAAGACTCATCTGGGTAAGGTTAGCCTTATTGTCCCTTGTGTGGGGGGGTGTTGTGTAGGAAAGTACCGTCTTTCTTGGCATGTTACCCTCATTTTTACCTGTATGTCAGTATGTTTTTGCCTGTCTTACTGGTATCCTGCTGGTCAGGGCCCTAGTGCTCATAGTTTATGGTCTAATGTGTGTGTGTGTGTAGTGCTTGACTGTGTCACTGAGGCTCTGCTAATCAGACACTCAGTGCGTATGCTCTCTCTGCTTTTAAATTTGTCACTGTAGGCTAGTGACTTCATTTACCAATTTCAATTGGTATACTGGACCCCCCTTAGAAGTGCCTAGTATATGGTACCTTGGTACCCAGGGCATTGGGGCTCCAGGAGATCCTTATGGGCTGCAGCATTTCTTTTGCCACCCATAAGGAGCTCAGACAAACCCTTCCACAGGACTGCCATTGCAACCTGCGTGAAATAGTGCACACACCATTTCGCAGCCATTTACACTGCACTTAAGTAACTTCCAAGTCATCTATATGTATAACCTTCACTTAGGTTAGGTGCAAAGTTACTAAGTGTGAGGGCACCCTTGCACTAGCAAAGGTGCTCCCACATAGTGCCATTTCCCAGGACTTCGTGAGTGCGGGGACACCATTACACATGTGCACTACATAGAGGTCAATACCTATATGTAACTTTGCAATGGGAACTCCAAATAGGTCCATGTAAGGTGTCTAAGATCATGGAATTATCCCCCCATTCGAAATCTGGTATTGGGGAGCCAATTCCATGCATCCTGGGCGCTCCACCATGGACCCCCAGTACTGCCAAACCAGCTCTCTGAGGATTGCACTGCAGCTACAGCTACAGCTGCTGCCACCTCACAGACAGGGTTCTGCCCTCCTGTGGTCTGAGCAGCTCAGTCCCAGGAAGGCAGAACAAAGCATTTCCTTTGGGACCATGGTGTTACACCCTCTCCCTTTGGAAATAGGTGTTACAGGCTGGGGAGGGGTAGCCTTCCCTAGCCTCTGGAAATGCTTTGAAGGGCACAGATGGTGCCCTCCTTGCATAAGCCAGTCTACACCGGTTCAGGGACCCCTTGTCCCTTGCTCTGGTGCGAAACTGGACAAAGGAAAGGGGAGTGACCACTCCCCTGCCCATCATCACCCTAGGGGTGGTGCCCAGAGCTCCTGCAGTGTGTCCCAGACTTCAGCCATCTTGCTTTGCAAGGTGAGTGGGCACTCTGGAGGGCTCTGAGTGGCCAGTGCCAGCAGGTGACGTCAGAGACCCCTCCTGATAGGTCCTTATATGATAAGGTAGCCAATCCTCATTTCAGGGCTATTTAGGGTCTCTCCTGTGAGCTCTCTTCAGATTCTACTTGCAAGCTTCCAGCAGGAATCCTCTGCAACTACTACTTCATCCTCTGACCTCGGATCAACTGCAGCCTGCTCCAGGAACCGTTGTAACAGCAACAAAGTATCCTGAAGGGATACTTTTCTACTGCAACTTCAGCTCCAGCCAGCAACTGCAACAGTTTTTATGATGTGCATGCTCTGGGGACTCCCTGTCTTCACCCTGCACCAGAAGGACCGAAGAAATCTCCTGTGGGGTGACGGAATCACTCCGCTGCTCACACAAGCATGTTCCAAGTCAACGACCAGTACTCCTGGACTTCTCTCACAGTGACGAGCCTTCTCCTAGAAACACAGAGGGTGGACCTCATCGACACAGACTGTCCTGAAGTCCTGCTGATGCAATTTGGAGGAAGTAAGACCTTGCCTTCCCTGAGAGCGACAGTACCCCTGTGTACCGCGTCTTCTTCACCTCCTTAAGCCTCTGTGCACTATTTGCAAAATTCCTTTGTGCACAGCCTGGCCCAGGTCCCAGGCACTCTATCTTGCGATGCTGAACTCACTGAGTTGACATCCAAGGGACCCTTCTTTGTAGTGCTGCACCAACCGTGCTTTGCACCTTCTTTGTCCCCATGTCCTGGGACTCCCGTGGGCGCTGTCTGGCATCCTGAGGGCTCTCTGAAGTGCTGAGAGCCCCGTCTTCCTCCTCACACAGCGTTGAGGCCGCAGGTCGCTCCTGGCTCCAGCCAGCGCCATTTTGATGCAAAACATACATTTGTTGTAACCAAGCTTGTTGGCGACTTCCAACACGAAATCACATCTGCATCCATCTCGTGGGACATCTTTTGCATCATGCTGGAATCGACTGGCATCTTCCTAGGGTGCATTCCTACAGTCTTCGTCCAACCGGGGATCCACTTCTGGGTTGGCAGGGGCTCCTGGCCTTCATGGAACTTCTTTCGAATTCTGGACTTGGTCCCCTTCTTTTGCAGGTCTTCATGTCCAGAAATCCAGCAGTTGTTGTTTGCAGACTTGGTTGGTTACTGCAATAATCCATATTATGAGGTGTAGTGTGTCCTAAGGAAACTTGCAGTACTTTTCTCCTGCTTTTCTGGGCTCTGGGGTGGGGTAATTTACTTACCTTTTCTGTATTCTTACTCTCCCAGCAATTCTGCACACACTACACTTGTCTAGGGTGGAATTTGTCATTCGCGTTCCACTTTCTTAGTATATGGTTTGTGATGCCCTTAGACCTATTTTCTCCCATTGCATTCTATAGCATTTCCCATTGTTTGCACTATCCTATGTCTAATTACTTGCCTTATTTTGGTGTCTAGTATATATAGTGTGCATAATACTTACCTCCAAAAGGAGTATTGCATCTAAGATATTTTTGGTACTGTGTCACCCAAATAAACTACCTTTATTTTTGGTAACACTGAGTATTGTCTTTACTTGTGTAGAAGTACTGTCTAACTATAAGTCATATGCACAATATCATAAGAAAACACAACACATAGATATACTAAAAATAAAGGTACTTTGTTTTTATGACAATATGCCAAAAGTATCTCAGTGAGTACCCTCAGTATGAGGATGCCAAACACACACAAGATATATGTACACAATATAAAAAATATGCAGTAATAGCAAAAGGAAGTAATGCAAGCAATGTAAAGTTACAGTAGATTGCAATAGGAGCACATAGGTATAGGGGCAACACAAACCATATACTCCAAAAGTGGAATGCGAACCACGAATGAACCCCAAACCTATGTGAGCTTGTAGAGGGTCACTGGGACTGTAAGAAAACAGTGAGGGTTAGAAAAATAGCCCACCCCAAGACCCTGAATAGTAGGTGTAAAGTGCACTTATAACCCCAAGAGAGCACAGAAGTCGTGTAGGGGGTTTCTGCAAGGAAGACCAACACCAGCAAAGCAACAACAGTGGATTTTTGGACCTGAGTACCTGTGAAACAAGGGGACCAAGTCCAAGAGTCGCAACAATGTCGAGAGAGGGCAGATGCCCAGGAAATGCCAGCTGAGGGTGCAAAGAAGCTGCCACCGGATGGTAGAAGCTGTGGATTCTGCAAGAACGAAGAAGGCTAGAAACTTCCCCTTTGGAGGATGGATGTCCCACGTTGTGAAGAAGCTTGCAGAGGTATTCCCACGCAGAAAGACTGCAAACAAGCCTTGCTAGCTGCAAGGGTCGCGGTTAGGGTTTTTGGATGCTGCTGTGGCCCAGGAAGGACCAGGATGTCGCCACTTGGATGAGGAGACAGAGGGGGCAACCAGCAAGTCAGGGAGCCCTCACAGAAGCAGGCAGCACCTGAAGAAGTACCGGAACAGGCACTTGGAAGAGGAGTGAACCAGAGTCCACCCGAAGTCAGAAAAGGGAGTCCCACGACGCCGGAGGACAACTCAGAAGGTTGTGCACTGCAGGTTAGAGTGTCGGGGATCCAGGCTTGGCTGTGCACGAAGGAAATCCTGGAAGAGTGCACAGGAGCCGGGGCAGCTGCAAATCACGCGGTAACCAGCAATGCAGTCTAGCGTGGGGAGGCAAGGACTTACCTCCACCAAACTTGGACTGAAGAGTCACTGCACTGTGGGAGTCACTTGGACTGAGTTGCTGAGTTCCAGGGACCACGCTCGTCATGCTGAGAGGGGACCCAGAGGACCGGTGATGCAGTCTTTTGTTGCCTGCGGTTGCAGGGGGAAGATTCCGTCGACCCACTGGAGATTTCTTCAGAGCTCCTGGTGCAAGAAGGAGGCAGGCTACCCCCAGAGCACGCACCACCAGGAAACAGGCGAGAAAGCCAGCAGGATGAAGCGATACAAGGTTGCAGTAGTCGTCTTTGCTACTTTGTTGCGGTTTTGCAGGCGTCCTGAGCAGTCAGCGGTCGATCCTTTGGCAGAAGGTGAAGAGAGAGATGCAGAGGAACTCTGATGAGCACTTGCATTCGGTATCTGAAGAATTCCCCAAAGCAGAGACCCTAAATAGCCAGAAAAGGAGGTTTGGCTACCTAGGAAGGAGGATAGGATAGTAACACAGGTAAGAGCCTATCAGAAGGAGTCTCTGACGTCACCTGCAGGCCCTGGCCACTCAGAACAGTCCAGTGTGCCAGCACACCTCTGAATCCAAGATGTCAGAGGTCTGGGGCATGCTGGAGGAGCTCTGGGCACCTCCCCTGGGAGGTGCAGGTCAGGGGAGTGGTCACTCCCCTTTCCTTTGCCCAGTCTCGAACCAGAGCAGGGCTGGGGGATCCCTGAACTGGTGTAGACTGGCTTATGCAGAGATGGACACCATCTGTGCCCATCAAAGCATTTCCAGAGGCTGGGGGAGGCTACTCCTCCTCAGCCTTCACACCTATTTCCAAAGGGAGAGGGTGTCACCCCCTCTCTCAGAGGAAATCCTTTGTTCTGCCTTCCTCGGCCAGGGCTTCCTGGACCCCAGGGGGGGCAGAAACCTGTCTGAGGGGTTGGCAGCAGCAGCAGCTGCAGTGAAACCCCGGGAGAGGCAGTTTGGCAGTACCCGGGTTCTGTGCTAGAGACCCGGGGGATCATGGAATTGTCTCCCCAATGCCAGAATAGCATTGTGGTGACAATTCCATGATCTGAGACATGTTACATGGCCATGTTCGGAGTTACCATTGTGACGCTATACATAGGTAGTGACCTATGTATAGTGCAACCGTGAAATGGTGTCCCCGCACTCACAAAGTCCAGGGAATTTGCCCTGAACGATGTGGGGGCACCTTGGCTAGTGCCTGGGTGGACACACACTAAGTAACTTTGCACCCAACCTTCAGCAGGTGAAGGTTAGACATATAGGTGACTTATAAGTTACTTAAGTGCAGTGGTAAATGGCTGTGAAATAACGTGGACGTTATTTCACTCAGGCTGCAGTGGCAGGCCTGTGTATTAATTGTCAGAGCTCCCTATGGGTGGCAAAAGAAATGCTGCAGCCCATAGGGATCGCCTGGAACCCCAATACCCCGGGTACCTCAGTACCATATACTAGGGAATTATAAGGGTGTTCCAGTATGTCAATGTGAATTGGTAAAATTGGTCACTAGCCTGTTAGTGACAATTTGTAAAGAAGAGAGAGCTTAACCACTGAGGTTCTGGTCAGCAGAGCCTCAGTGAGACAGTTAGGCATCACACAGGGAACACATACATATAGGCCACAAACTTATGAGCACTGGGTCCTGGTTAGCAGGGTCCCAGTGACACATAACAAACATACTGAAAACATAGGGTTTTCACTATGAGCACTGGTCCCTGGCTAGCAGGATCCCAGTGAGACAGTGAAAACACTGTGACATGTACTCACAAACAGGCCAAAAGTGGAGGTAATAAGGCTAGAAAGAGGCTACTTTCTCACACAACCCCCCCCCAAACGAAGGACAATAAGGCTAACCTTGGCCAGTTGAGACTTTATTGTCTAAGTGGTGATAAGTGGAGAGTAGCTCTCCAATAGACTGGTTACTCCCTTTATCATCCACTATATGGTTACTTCCCTGTGGGGATGTAAACCACCCTGTTTGAAGTTTTTTAGCTAACCAACAATGTGAAGATATATTTTCAGAGTTTCTATCAGTAAGTTTTAGTTTAGAACAGTGGGAATTGTCCACTGGACCTATTTCTAGTGATGAGAATGCCAGACAGTGATGCTGTCTCAGTAAAGCCATAGCTGGGCAAAAACGTTGTCCATATGGCTGTAAGAGAGAACAGGGATGCTGTTTCTCTTGAGTTGGAGCAGGGTAGGGCTGCTGTCCTAAGTGTTGTGAGGCAGTGCAGGGTTTCTGCACTAAAGTTTCTCTGGGAGGGTTGGAGGGATGCTCCATATTAACTAAAATGGCGCTCTTTTCCTCACCAATATTAGTTATCCTACAGAGAGGTACTTCTACCTCAGGGAGTACAGCTATGCCAGCTGATGATTCCCTTGGTACAGGTGCCACCCCAGTAGAGGTTGCTCTCACCACAGGAATGGTATCCTGAATGGCAGGGTGGTTAGGGGATACTGTGATACCCCTTTTACCTGTTGTTGGAGAGGGATCCTGAGTTTTCAGGCCTTTTCCTCTCCTTTGCTTTTTCATTTCAGTAGAAATGAGAGGGAACAATTCCTCAGGGATACCCAGCATGGCTGCATGGGTATAAAACTCTACCTCAGCCCAACCTGAGGTCTCTAGGTCATTAGCTAAGAGACAGTCTACAGGTAAGCTAGGTGATACTACCACTTGCTTAGGGCCACTAACTCCACCCCAATTAAGCTGAACTATAGCTAAGGGAAAAAACTTAGTGGCGTTATGGACATCAATAATCTTGTACTGTTGTCCAATGAGGTGTTGTTCAGGAGGCACTAGGTTTTCAGTCACCAAAGTAATACTGGCACCTGTGTCCCTGTAGGCTGTACTTATCCATTGTAAGGGGACAAGCAGCCAGTGTGGCAAGGCCAATGCCACTAGGTGTGACAGAAACTGTCTTGGGACTGACTACCCCAGTTTCTATGAAGGACCCATAAGTGAACCCAACTACACCCTTAGCTTGACTGTTGCCAGCAGTCCCACCACTATTACCACTACTGCTCGGGGCACTAGAGTTTGATGTATTAGTGGTGGTAGGCTCAGGGTGTTTACCTGGACAGGACTTATCCTCTGGCCTATCGCCTTTATTTTTAAACACAGAGCACCAAGGCTTTCTAATGCATGTGTGTTGTGAAGAAGAGGAAGAATTTGATTTATCCCCACCGCCTGAAGAGTGTTTAGGATTTGATCTTTGGTTTTACCCATATCCCC
This sequence comes from Pleurodeles waltl, assembly GCF_031143425.1. Classification (NCBI taxonomy): domain Eukaryota; kingdom Metazoa; phylum Chordata; class Amphibia; order Caudata; family Salamandridae; genus Pleurodeles; species Pleurodeles waltl. The sequence continues at coordinate 487,531,989 of NC_090449.1, forward strand.
ATGCTTATCCTGAGATTTCTCACCATCTTCTTGCCATCCTTGTCACCCCCTGTATGAACTTTTCTGTTCACTCTTGTTCTGACCCTTTTGTCTGCCTTCTTTCCCAATTCTTGGGGAGAGGTCAGATCTGAGTACACTAGATATTGGTGTAACAAGTCAGACACACAGTTATTCAGATATGCTCTCTCAGAATAAGATTATACAGGCTTTCATAGTCAGAAACTTTACTGCCATGTAACCACCCCTCCAAGGCCTTCGCTGAATAGTCAACAAAGTCTACCCAGTCTTGTGAGGACTCTTTTCTGGTTTCTCTGAACTTAATCCTGTATTGTTCAGTGGTTAAGCCAAATCCATCCAAGAGTGCATTCTTCAAAACTGTAAAATTATTGGCATCACTTTCCTTCACAGTAAGGAGCCTATCCCTACCCTTTCCACTGAAAGATAGCCACAGGATAGCAGCCCACTGCCCTTGAGGGACCCCTGTACCATACATGCCCTCTCAAGTGCAACAAACCACTTGTTAATGTCATCCCCCTCCTTGTAAGGGGGAACTATCTTATGCAGATTCCTAGAATCATGCTCTCTCACAGGATTGCTATCTGAAATACTGCTGCTGACACCATGGGATTCAAACCCCAACCTCTGTCTCTCTTTTTCTAAGTCTAGGGATTCCCTGTCTAGAGCCAGCTGTTGCTGTTTAATCTTCAGCCTGGTCTCTTCCACTCTCAACTTATTGAGTTCCCTTTCTAACATCTTGTCATCAGGGTGGGTGGGTTGGGAATGTTTTGACACAGAAGAAAGATTTGAATGAGCAGAGGGAGACCTGTCCCTAACAGTTTGCACTCTAACAACCTGGCCTTCAGGAATAAAACCCTCCCCACTGTGATGGGAGCTTCTTATACTACCAGCATTGCTATGATGTCTGCTAAGGGGCAGGATAGGAAGGGAACCCTGCAACACTCCTACTGGGGGCTCCCCTGAGTCAGAGTGTGAGCTATCTCCTAACTTCTCAATTGAACTGCCAGCTAAGGCCTTATCATTCTCAATGAGCATGTTAGATAATAATTCTCTAGAAGGGTTCATTCTTACCACTAAACCTCTATCAATGCAGAGACTCCTTAGGCTCTGAAAGTTAAGGTGGTCATAAGCTGTATTGGCCAAATTAAGAGGAGTTCCTACACCAGACATGATAGAAAAAGGTTTAGAGACAGATAAAAGACAGAAAAAGTTTCAGGACTTTTTAAAGAACAGAAAAAAAAAACCTTTTCAAACTTTTTGAAACGTTTTAGAAAGTTTAGAAGTACTTTTCAGCACTTAGCAAATAGTGTAAGAGAAGAAAAGCAAAACTTTTTGGTTAGGTGTACATACACTGAACTTGTTTTGTATATTATTCTCTTATGAAAAGTACACAATGACAAAGCGGTAAGTAGTTGCAAGTACTTATCCCACCGCTGCACAACCAATGTAGGAGGCTGGCCTCGCTTGTAGTGGTTACCAAGGGGTACTTACACTCTGTACCAGGTCCAGTTATCCCTTATTAGTGTAGAAGATGTGTTTCTAGCAGCTTAGGCTGATAGAAGGTAGCTATAGCAGAGCAGCTTAGGCTGAACTAGGAGACATGCAAAGCTCCTACTATACCACTGGTGTCATATGCACAATATCATAAGAAAACACAATACACAGATATACTAAAAATAAAGGTACTTTATTTTTATGACAATATGCCAGAAGTATCTCAGTGAGTACCCTCAGTATGAGGATGCCAAATATACACAAGATATATGTACACAATACCAAAAATATGCAGTAATAGCAAAAGGAAGTAATGCAAGCAATGTAAAGTTACAGTAGATTGCAATAGGAGCACATAGGTATAGGGGCAACACAAACCATATACTCCAAAAGTGGAATGCGAACCACGAATGGACCCCAAACGTATGTGAGCTTGTAGAGGGTCATTGGGACTGTAAGAAAACAGTGAGGGTTAGAAAAATAGCCCACCCCAAGACCCTGAATAGTAGGTGTAAAGTGCACTTATAACCCCAAGAGAGCACAGAAGTCGTGTAGGGGGTTTCTGCAAGGAAGACCAACACCAGCAAAGCAACAACAGTGGATTTTTGGACCTGAGTACCTGTGAAACAAGGGGACCAAGTCCAAGAGTCGCAACAATGTCGAGAGAGGGCAGATGCCCAGTAAATGCCAGCTGAGGGTGCAAAGAAGCTGCCACCGGATGGTAGAAGCTGTGGATTCTGCAAGAACGAAGAAGGCTAGAAACTTCCCCTTTGGAGGATGGATGTCCCACGTTGTGAAGAAGCTTGCAGAGGTATTCCCACGCAGAAAGACCGCAAACAAGCCTTGCTAGCTGCAAGGGTCGCGGTTAGGGTTTTTGGATGCTGCTGTGGCCCAGGAAGGACCAGGATGTCGCCACTTGGATGAGGAGACAGAGGGGGCAACCAGCAAGTCAGAGAGCCCTCACAGAAGCAGGCAGCACCCGAAGAAGTACCGAAACAGGCACTTGGAAGAGGAGTGAACCGGAGTCCACCCGAAGTCAGAAAAGGGAGTCCCACGACGCCGGAGGACAACTCAGAAGGTTGTGCACTGCAGGTTAGAGTGTCGGGGATCCAGGCTTGGCTGTGCACGAAGGAAATCCTGGAAGAGTGCACAGGAGCCAGGGCAGCTGCAAATCACGCGGGAACCAGCAATGCAGTCTAGCGTGGGGAGGCAAGGACTTACTTCCACCAAACTTGGACTGAAGAGTCACTGGACTGTGGGAGTCACTTGGACAGAGTTGCTGAGTTCCAGGGACCACGCTCGTCATGCTGAGAGGGGACCCAGAGGACCGGTGATGCAGTCTTTTGTTGCCTGCGGTTGCAGGGGGAAGATTCCGTCGACCCACTGGAGATTTCTTCAGAGCTCCTGGTGCAAGAAGGAGGCAGGCTACCCCCAGAGCATGCACCACCAGGAAACAGGCGAGAAAGCCAGCAGGATGAAGCGATACAAGGTTGCAGTAGTCGTCTTTGCTACTTTGTTGCGGTTTTGCAGGCGTCCTGAGCAGTCAGCGGTCGATCCTTTGGCAGAAGGAGAAGAGAGAGATGCAGAGGAACTCTGATGAGCACTTGCATTCGGTATCTGAAGAATTCCCCAAAGCAGAAACCCTAAATAGCCAGAAAAGGAGGTTTGGCTACCTAGGAAGGAGGATAGGCTAGTAACACAGGTAAGAGCCTATCAGAAGGACTCTCTGACGTCACCTGCTGGCCCTGGCCACTCAGAACAGTCCAGTGTGCCAGCACACCTCTGAATCCAAGATGGCAGAGGTCTGGGGCATGCTGGAGGAGCTCTGGGCACCTCCCCTGGGAGGTGCAGGTCAGGGGAGTGGTCACTCCCCTTTCATTTGTCCAGTTTCACGCCAGAGCAGGGCTGGGGGATCCCTGAACCGGTGTAGCACGGCTTATGTAGAGATGGGCACCATCTGTGCCCATCAAAGCATTTCCAGAGGCTGGGGGAGGCTACTCCTCCTCAGCCTTCACACCTATTTCCAAAGGGAGAGGGTGTCACCCCCTCTCTCAGAGGAGATCCTTTGTTCTGCCTCCTGGGACAGGGCTGCCTGGACCCCAGGGAGGCAGAAACCTGTCTGAGGGGTTGGCCGCAGCTGCAGTGAAACCCCGAGAAAGGCAGTTTGGCAGTACCCGGGTTCTGTGCTAGAGACCCGGGGGATCATGGAATTGTCTCCCCAATGCCAGAATGACATTGGGGTGACAATTCCATGATCTGAGACATGTTACATGGCCATGTTCGGAGTTACCATTGTGACGCTATACATAGGTAGTGACCTATGTATAGTACAATCGTGAAATGGTGTCCCCGCACTCACAAAGTCCGGGGAATTTGCCCTGAACGATGTGGGGGCACCTTGGCTAGTGCCAGGGTGCCCACACACTAAGTAACTTTGCACCCAACCTTCACCAGGTGAAGGTTAGACATATAGGTGACTTATAAGTTACTTAAGTGCAGTGGTAAATGGCTATGAAATAACGTGGATGTTATTTCACTCAGGCTGCAGTGGCAGGCCTGTTTAAGAATTGTCAGAGCTCCCTATGGGTGGCAAAAGAAATGCTGCAGCCCATAGGGATCTCCTGGAACCCCAATACCCTGTGTACCTCAGTACCATATACTAGGGAATTATAAGGGTGTTCCAGTATGCCAATGTGAATTGGTAAAATTGGTCACTAGCCTGTTAGTGACAATTTCTAAAGAAGAGAGAGCATAACCACTGAGGTTCTGGTTAGCAGAGCCTCAGTGAGAAAGTTAGGCATCACACAGGGAACATATATATATAGGCCACAAACTTATGAGCACTGGGGTCCTGGCTAGCAGGGTCCCAGTGACACATAACAAACATACTGAAAACATAGGGTTTTCACTATGAGCACTTGGCCCTGGCTAGCAGGATCCCAGTGAGACAGTGAAAACACCCTGACATATACTCACAAACAGGCCAAAAGTGGGGGTAATAAGGCTAAAAAGAGGCTACTTTCTCACATTCCCGAACTGTTATATTGTGCTGCATGTTTTGACAAACCTAATTTGAAGGTGTAGAAAATGTCAGACAAATCCATTTGGAAGAGGTGTCTGAAACTTCGTAAGAGAATGTCTATTGAACTTTCATGTGTATTTATCCATTTCTTGCAATGCCTGGTCATGTCACTTGTAGATTCCATACCTCTCTCCTTGCAGTTTCCAATATGTATCATACACATGTTTGGTTGTAAGCTCTTTCTTTTCAGGTGCTACTCAACACCATGTTTCCAGTTTGATACTTTTTCTTTTCTTTATATCCAAACAGCTAAAGACATCCCCAGTCAGAAGCTCTTCATCAGGTTACTAGTAAGTATGACCTTCTGAACCTCCTCTTGACTTCTCACACAGGTCTCTTCTTCACATGCTTAACCTGTTTCTTGACAATGCATGTCTTATGGATGACAGAGTCACTCATGTGCTATGTTTTGGTGTTTTCAGATAATTTCATCCTTTCCTCGCTTCGATGTGGAGAGTGGAATTGTTGTCCTGGCCTTGTTGGATAGGCTCATTCCTGAGATTTACCCATTTCTCACTAGACTCTGCAGAACACAAATCCCAATGCTGATCAAATATCTAGAAGGTGAGAGGTGGGGTTGAGGGGCTGTGGGGAATAATAAAAGTGGGAGAGCCAGTACTCTGAGGTATTACTGAACCAGAACTGTGCGCACTATAACATCGAGTGCCACACAATTAAAGATGGGGATGAATCATTCAAAATAAATCCAGTTAGATACAAGGAGACAATCAGAAACTTAAGGCGCCCTGAATAAGGGTGACTCTGATGGAAGTACAAACCATTGCCACACTTCACATTACCTTCAATCCGTGCAGGAATTCTCTTTTCAACACTAGGTCCTTGTGCATTAAAAAGGCCACACCAAAGTCATACTTGGACTTACACCTCATTGTCATTGTTATTCCATCCTTCATTTCAGTATAGGTCCTTTGGTAACCTAAATTGTAACCTAAATTGTACAGAGAATTACGTCATATGGCCCATTGAAGTGCTATTGTGTTTTTTTATGAACACTTGCAGAAAGGAGGAGGGAAATTAGCCCACTAAGCTTCATTTACAATAAATAAGGTAAAACAGTAGAAAATAATAATATTTCACAAAAACTGCTACATTTCAGAATATTCCTAGCAAGAACTTTTAGTGTCACACATTATAATGAGAATCTGCTTTTTTATGTAAGTATGGGTTTGGCTATTTTTTATTGTGATTTTTTAGTAATAAAGATTTGGGTCATCCACCAACCATCCAACAATGTAGGAAAACACCAAAAGAAATATGACCCCAAGCTATGACAAATCAATTCCAATGACTGGCTTGTACATAGCACCTGCTAGAGAAACCCCCTTGTCATTTCAAAATTATGGAGGAAAACATGCCTAGAAGTTATTTAAGATCACACAGGTTTTAGTCATGTGGCTCCATCTGTGATTTCAAACATCTCTCTGGTACACCTGATATTGTACATGTACAAGTGATTTATTTTTTATGGCAGTGCAATATGATATTAGGATTAATGATATTCATGACCATGGAATTGCATCGAGGGTTGTTAATTTGTTTATAACACATTGTTGCACCAACACCTATTTATTAATGTAAGTAATGCCCCTTTTATAAGCATTCCTGGAATCACACTTACTCTGCAATGTGGAACTCACATCACAATTACTCTATGTTAAATTTCACCAGTTATGGCAGATCCTAAGCAAAGGCTCATCTGCAATGCTCAGCCGTTTAACCTAGACCAGCAGGAGGGAGCTATATCTCTGCATTATAACAAACAGTGCAATGGGTTATCTTTTTGTGATTATGATTGTTCTGGCATTAACTATATCTCAGGTAACCCAACTCTTCTAAGACATTAGGTAAACCATCTTTCGCCTTTTCTCTGCAGGTTTTCCATATCTACTATGCGGGCCAGTGTTATTTGCTATGCCTTCATTCAGTTTTGGCATTTTACCATAGAACACATTGCATCCAGAACCTTTCAAATTTGCAAATACCATTAAAATATGGGATTGTCACTCTTAGCATGGAAGGTGTTTTCACCTAAAAGCAAGGATTGATAGAATGTGGCAGACACAGCACATGGCCATTGGTAGCTATGCCTTTCAAAGTAATAGGCCTACCAATAAATTCCAGTGTTATTTTCATTACACTCCTCGATTGTGTTCATTTCACAAATACAAGAAGAATGAAAGGTTATGCCATGAATGTTTGACTTGCAAATGACTCTGTAACAGACCTACAAAAGAGCTTGCATGCCATTTAATGACAAGAAATCAACTAGTTAGTCACATCAGTGATATTTATTTTATCTACTTACAAATCGTGAGATGCTAAGTAGCAAGTGCCTGCATTTAAAACAGTGACAGAGATCTATGCAGGAAATGCCTGAATCTACTGCATATTCAACAATTCCTGCTTACTGCAAGAAAGTTACACCCAGAGTACCTTGATGAATCAGCAGAGCAGTGATCATGGTTATATATTTGTAAACTAACAGGTACTTAATGACCATTCTCATTGCTATTTACAGTAGCCTCATAAAAATAAGAAACAACAAAAATAGCATGGTAAATCTCATAAGAATGACAAGGAAATTACTGAGTATAATGCACAATTAAAGTGCCAATTGTGCAGGTCAGTCATTCATTCATTAACTTTATTTCGGTAAGTAAAAACATACCATAAAAGTACAGTACAGACATTGTGTTTTTAAGATTGAAAAAACACTAAAAATATAAGCACAATGAAAAATTTTAAAAGTAGAGAAAAGTTAAGATCCAAACAAAATAATCAGAGTATATGTCTCCTAATAATAGAAGGTTCCACTCAACAAGGGACCAATTCCCAGGGTCCATAAATATTCAATAGTATAATGAAACAATGTCTTTATGCTAAAAATTGAGTGCTAAAATCAAATATCGAGTCAATAAATATACATAAATAAGTCTAAAAGTTAGCTACCCAGTCTTATTCTTTAAAATTACTAATCTAAAACGCCAGATTGATTTGAGAAATTTTGCCACCGGTAAAACTACCTGGACAGATGAGTCAGATTTTAAAATTCTCTCAGCATGAAGATAGGACCTGGCACCTATGGATTTACAAAGCAGGATGATCCAAAGAGCTCTTTGTTTGTGGTATGCATGGCAATGAAAAAAAACATGTGAAACAGACTCCTCACTTTTACAAACCATCGGACAGAACTTGGATCTATTGGTAGAACTAAGCCATTTGTACGTTAAAGAGCACAAAGGGAGAGACCCTATTCTGAATCTGACAAAAAGAGCTTGTGTGAATGGAGATAATGCTATGTCCAGAAAGGGCTCAAATTCATAATGGCATTTGATTGATAAATAACTATCAGACATAGACAGCGGGACAATCTTAATAAATTGCACAATCTGGACATTATGCCAAAAAGCATCCTTCAAATACTGCACATCATTTTTAGGAATGGAGGATGGATCCAACCAATAGGACCCTAGACCAAGGTGAGTTAAGGACTGTTTGACATAAGCACACCATTTAGTTTTGATGATAGTATTACTGTCCACCAATTTAAGAAGCCCGCAGCGAAAACGAGAAAGGGCGTCTGTTGACCAAAGCCGGATCTAAAATAGCAAGGGCCTTAAAGCGGCAATCTGCGAGATAGAAAAAACATTTAGATCCATTTGGATGGGCAGAGATGGAGTACTGGAGGGAACTTTTAGCATCATTTTCAAGAATTGATTTTCTGCCCTTGCCAAATCCACCAGGTTGCAATGGCCCCAAAGTTCGGCACCATATAGAGACCCCCCAGGCTTGAGATTTGTATATTTCAAGGGCAGGAGACATTGCAAATTTGGGAGATCTAGAGGCAAATCTTACAATGCCACCTGCCCTTTGCTTCAGGCACAATAAAGATTTCTGGCGGTGAGCATGCCAAAAATGTGAGTCTTCCAATCTAATACCTAAGTAGTCGAAGGTGCCCATTCTTTCCAGGGGAGCGCCTTCTAGGTATACCGGCCTCTTCATTTTACACCTATTGTCCCCAAAGACCATGTATTTTGTTTTTGCTGAGTTGATTTCCAACCCATGGTCCTTGCAAAACTCCATAAATCGAGAGAGCAATCTGGAAAGGCCCGTGTCAGTTCGTGAGAGTAACAGGGTGTCATCCGCAAACAGAAGACAAGGGAACTTCTGCCCACCCAAGCTTGGGGCATCGCCATGGCAATCTGAGAATAAATGAAAGGGCGGGATGTCTACGTGAAACCAAAGTCCAAAAAAGTCTGGCATCGCGAGCACTGGCCGCCTCCGCCAAGCACTCCCATACATTTTCCTCATATTTGAGGTTAGATAACTTGCAAGTAGAAACATAGTTTCTTCTCGCGTGTATGATGGCGTCCCGGCTCTTTAGCTATAAAGCTTTGGACAAAAGGCTCTTGGCCTCCCGACACTCCTTATCAAACCATTTGCAATTAGGCACAGAAGATTTCTTTTGGGTTGTAGGAGATTTAGTAAAAAGCTCCTTGAGATCCGCAAAAAGAGCCACATGAGAAGACATAACTTCTGAGGGAGATAATACAGTAAGATCATCAAAGAGCTGGTGGCAGGAAACTAAGGCGCGGAGCTTATCATTAAGCAGAATGGATTTCGAAAACGAAGACCATCTCACCACGCGCCCATTGCTGGATAATTATAGCAAATCTTTGGAAGCATCTCAGACATGAGGTGGAGCGTGCCCTTTAAAAAGAGTTGCATTGTATACAATTTGTAAAGGGGCATGGTCACTAGTACACCGAGAACCCACCTCTACATTAATTATAAAATGCCAGACTCGTAGATCAAAAATCACGTAATCCAGAATACTGCTGTAGGAGCCTCTGAAAAAGGTAGGTCTGACAGGATTGTCATTTGGAAATCCACCATTTCCGAAGCGAAGGCCATATGTTACTGCAAGATCTATTATCTGCGACACCTTAGGGGGGGGAGTACATGACACTGATTGGATTAAAAGCGGGGGAACATTCCACACTTCATCTTCAGCCTGGATAGACTCAGCGAAGGCTGAGTCAAATTCAATTTGAACATTAAGATCACCTGCGATAATAACACGATATTTAAAATGAAGTTCAGATAGGAGACTATGCAACAGATGAATAGTGTCAGACTGATAGTTAGAGGGACCTGGTCTGTTATAAATATTAATGCATAACACAGGAGTACCTAAGTTTGGCCATATTGCTATTGCTAGAATGTCGCAAGAGTCGACAGCAATTTCCTTTACCCTGCCCACCTCAATCAGCTTGACCCAGGTACATGGTCCCCCAATCGCCCATCCCCTAGGGGACTGGATCGCCTTTTTAGTAAAACAGCAATAGCCTTGCCTGTACACACAATCCGTAGACCAAGTTTCCTGAAACATGCATATGGAAAAAGATTCACCATAAGCCCCCCACTCCGGATCAGATAATTTACTCTTAATGCCAGCCACATTCCAAGACAGTAATTTCCCTGATGTTATACTACAAACTGGCGTGCAAGAGTCAGCGTCAGGAACTGGATTGGAAGTCGCATTAATAATGCAAGATGAAGCCCCTATAGTATTAGCGCCCATGCCAAGTGGAGATCTTGAAAGTGGCACTGCTTGGGGGTATGGAACGCTGTGTTTGCAGGAATTAGGATGGCGTAGTCAATCCACATCTGATGTGTCCCCTAGAGAAACGAGGTCTAGAATGTTAGCACCTTTAATGTTTTAGACCATGGCAGCCCCATCACCAGGGAAAGGCAACAAACCGTGGGGGCAACAGAAACAGGAACATTGCGAGGAATTGTCTTAACTCTAGGTGGACGAGAGGACAAGATCTTGTGTCCCGTAGCAGGCAAGCTTTCTCTAAAAAATATATCAGAGTCCGTTCTTGGTAGGTTGCAAGCTTCCATCTGCAAAAGCCCCTTAACTAAAGCGGGGCTGACAAGATTGAGTTTAATAGTGTCCCACCCACCAGGGCATCCTCGCACACGTGAAGCAAAAACAATATCAGCGTGGATGATGGAGCCACAACCCCTAGTGTGGCGAATCCAATACGACACCTTATTAATAAGAGAAGAAGTGTCTTCCCTCATATGAGGTGAAAGTTGGGGGACATTGCACATGTCGATGCAATTTTGATTGGACACGTGAGTAGAATGGGCCACAGATTGATCAGGGTTAAGAGGAGAGGATAACGAATTTGCTGGAACTAAGGTCGAGTGGTTTCCGTGATGAGGTCTATAACTGGGACCCTTGTCAGCTTCCCGTAGCAGTGGAAAATCTACTGGCAGGGCAACAGGAACCGAAGGGCGAGAAGCTTGTGCTGGCACTGGGATCGAAATGCACTGAGGGGTTAAATCATGTTTTTTGAGGAGTTTGAGGACCTCAAACAGTAGACTCTTCAGTTCCCCAACTTCACGTTTTAGACTAGAAACCATTGTTAAAATATCTTCGCTAGGAAGATCACAATTGGAATTAGGAAGCACAGGAGGCGAAGACTGTTTGGCACCCACCAATTCTGGTTGGTCCAAAACAGAAAAACAATTTGCACAGGGAATCCCAGTGAGGATGGGGTCGGAAGAAATTACATCCAAATTGGAACCAAAACCAGGCAAAGACGAAGAATTGGCCGAACAAGTCGAACTGGAAGGAACAGAGACGTGGGCTGAAATTTTCGAAGGCTGTGCATCGATAGAGTTGTTAAGGCCTGTTGTTAAAAACGGGAGTAAAGATCCTGGTTTCAGTCTCTTACGGGCATTGCCCTCTTTTTCCTTAAGGATAGATTACACTTCCTCAATTAAGTTGTCAATTTCTCTAGAGACACAATTAGAATGGATTTGCGTTGCTCTATTGGATTTGGAGGTTTTAGACTTGGTTAAAGCTGGGTCGGGGCTAGAGCGGACCTTACGCTTTCCCATGCTGAATAGTACAGAAAAAAAAAGATAAAGACTCACTCTGCGCTGCTGAGAAGCACAACACGGAAAACAAAAATGAAGAGATGTGGCCCAGCCTGTCCTCTTCCGGGCGCTGACGGGCGAAGGAGGGGCCCGCACTTGGCCCGGGCATGTCCCACAAAGCGGGCACGCTGTTCAGATTTAATGGGGGGACTTGGCCCCGCCCCCTGGTGCTGGTAGACAGTCCTCGTTGAGCGCGACCAGGTCAGTCACACCAGCTAGAACCTGATCTGCATGTGGCAAGAAGTGAATATCTTTGGGATCCTTTTTGGGAACCCAAGGGCAGACAAGGGTTACAGGGCTAAGACTGCAACAATCAGAGCCATTTACCTCTGGTGTTGTGGGGCTTAATCTTACTGTTGAACCCACAGCTGAGCACCAAGTACATCCCTTTAGCATTTGGCCATTAGGGTAGTGGGGGTCAAGCAAAGTGGTGTGCAGTTTAGCATCAGTGCAAACCCAGTCAAGTGAACATTGGCATCACGAGCAAAAGCAATGTATGGCTGTGTCCTAGTTAAGCTGGTTATGGCATGGAGGACTTTGGCTTGATGGTTTCTTCCTTAGGCCACTTCACAAGCGTCTGCCCAAAGCAACAGTAGGAGCTCACTCCTGCTGAAGAGCTCCTCTTCGGGCTAGGTCCTTATCTTCACTGAGTGATAGCTTTTGAACATGTCAGTCTGTGATGAGCGTGAGCATGTAGACTCTTCTCACCAAGGACTTTTAGTCACTTCTCAAAGGGGCCTACTAGCAGGCATTTAGAGTGCCCTTCAGAAAGGAAACATGGGCACTTTCAAAGTGAAGCACATGCTGCAGACACACTCAATATTCACAAATCCCACTAGACGGCTCAAGTGGTGCAAGCCCTCCCAAACTGCAGCAGCAGTTTCATTTTGAGACACCTAGGCTCCTTAGTGGTTTCTCTCTTCTGAACCAAGTTTTCCTTGTGCAAGGACACCTTCAATGCCTCTCCTCTGCAATCAGTGGGCTTCCTCCTTCAAGCAATATATAGATACCACTCCCTGACAGACTTGTAGACCTTACTCATGTTTCTAGTGCCAAACTTGGCAAGGAGAGTTGGCAGTAGTTGCCCCATCTCTAGACCTCAGACGAATGTGTCATCCCTACTGGTGCAAAGACCTGTGAATTTTGGCAACCTGACTTTCTAGTAGAGTTACAGATGCTAGCGGATTCCAAGATTAAGCTGTGAGGTTGGTTTCAGACAGTTCTTCCTTTTACTTAATACTCTCAGACTGGCCCAGCCAGGATGTTTATCAAGAAGTGTCAGAAGGAAGGTATAATGGAGTTGAGAGTTTCCTGGGTGGAGAAACCTAATACAAGGGAAAAAAGGCACTTAAATCCTTTTAACTCATGGGTTTTGGACCTTCCAAAGAACATTAAACAAGGGAACTTTAGTTTTAAGGGGGCAATCTGCCATCTTTCCTTGGCACACCTCGGCCTAATCTATGACAAAGGGTCAATGGAATGTTCTTGGAGGAGCCTTGCAAATTATATTTGCTGCCTGGGCTGTCTCTCTAACCCTTCATCTAAGGTCCCACTAAAATGTAGCAAAAGCCATATCATCCTAGTGCGGCCTAGGCCACCTGTGTCACACATGCTTCATATATACATTATTTACACACTAAAACATACAGATGCGGCATCCATGTCCCACGTGGATGGGCAAATGACCCAGTTGCAGAGGACTGGTATACCAATTCAAAGTAATTTGAAAAGCTGGTTGTAGGAGGCTGGCCTGGTTTGTAGTAGGTATCTATGGTACTTACATCTATATACCAGGTCCAATTATCCCTTATTAGTGAAATGTAGACAGTGTCTAGAAGCCAGGCTCTCTAGAGGTAGCTGTAGATGAGCAGCTAAGGCTTAACTACGAGACATGAAACGTTCATGCAATACCACTGTAGTCACACAGTACTCACACACATGAAAGAAAATACTCAGTGTTACAAAGTAAAGGTACTTTCTTTTGGTGACACAAATTCCAAAAATACCATAGAGACTATACTCCCTTATGAGATAAGTAATACACACATTATATACACTAATATGCAGAAATAGGCATTACAACAGTGAGAAAACAGTGTAATTAGTGAAAATCACAATAGTGAAGGAAGGTGGCTTTCTTCTAGAATGGTTAACACAATTTTTGGCTTGTTTGTCAGTGCGTTTTTACTGTCTCACTGGGATCCTGCTAGTCAGTACCCCAGTGCTCATAGTTTGTGTCCTATATGTGTTGTCAGTATGCTTGACTGTGCTTAACCAGAACTCCAGTGCTATGCTCTCTCTGTTTACCAAATTTTTCACTATGGTTTAGTGACTCCATATTCCAATTCAGATTGGCACACTGGGTCCCCCTTATAAGTCCCTAGCATATGGTATCTAGGTACCCAGGGCATTGGGGTTCCAGGAGATCCTTATGGGCAGCAGCATTTCTTTTGCCACACTTAAGGAGCTCATACAAACACTCTTTCAGGACTGTCACTGCAGCCTGAGTGAAATAGTGCACACACGTACACACATACACAAACACACACACACACACACACACACACACACACTATTTCACAGCCATTTTCACTGCACCAGGTAACTTATTAGTCACCTATATGTCTAACCTTCAGTTACTGAAGGCTAGGTGCAAAGTTACTGTGTGTGATTGCACCCTTGCACTAGCAAAGGTACACCCACGTTGTCCAGGACCAATTTCCCAGATTTTGTGAGTGCGGGGACACCATTATAAGCGTGCACTACGTATATGACAATACATATATGTATTTTCACAATGGTAACTCTGAATATGGCCATGTGAGGTGTCTATGATTGTGAAATTGAACCCCAATCCAAATCTGGTATTGGGGGGCAATTCCATTCACCCTGGGTGCTCCACCAAGGGCCCCCAGTACTGCCAAACCAGCTCTCTGAGGTTTCCACTGCAGCCCCAGCTGCTGCCATCTCGCAGACAGGTTTCTGTCCTCCTGGGGATTGAGCAGCTCAATCCCAGGAAGGCAGAACAATGCATTTCCTTTAGGAGAGGGGAGTTACACCCGGAGTCCCTGGAAATGCTTTTGAAGGGCACAAACGGTGCTCTCCTTGCTTAATCCAGTCTACACCGGTTCAGGGACCCCCCAGTCCCTGCTCTGGTGCAAAACTGGACAAAGGAAAGGGAAGTGACCATTCCCCTGTCCATCAGCACCCGAGGGGTTGTACCCAGAGCTCCTCCAGAGTGTCCCTGCTGTTAGCCATCTTGGATTCCAAGGTGTGGTGACCATCTGGGAGCATCTGAGTGGCCAGTGCCAGCAGGTGATATCAGAGACCCCACCTGATAGGTGCATCCCTGGGTAGGTAGCCAATCCCCCTCTCAGGGCTATTTAGGGTCTCTCCTCTGGGTGTTTCCTCGGATTCAGTTTACAAGACTCCACCAGGGCTCCTCTGCATCCTCTGCTTCAGCTTCTGACAGTCAGATCAACCGCAGACTGCTCTAGGAACCGCTGTAACCGCAACAAAGTATCCAATAAGGCTACTGAGACCTACAACTTCAGCTCCAGCCAGAACTGCAACAGTTTCCAGTTGTGCACGCTCTGAGGACCGCCTGTCCTCATTCTGCACCAGAAGAACTGAAGGAATCTCCCGTGGAGTGACAGAGTCACATCCCTGCTTCAGCAAGTACCTCTTTGTGTCGACAACCGGTATCCTGGGAGTCGTCTCCTGTCGACGAGCGTGATCCCTGGAACAGAGGTGGTGAGCCAAAGTGATCCTGACTGTTCAAAGGTCCAGCTGTCCAAATTTGGTGGAGATAAGAGCTTGCCTCCCAGTGCCAGACAGTACCCCTGTGCACCACGTCTTCTGCAACTCCTTGGGCTTCTGTGCAATTCTTCGAAAAGTTATTTGTGCACAGCATAGCCAAGGTACCCAGCACTCTATCCTGCAATACACAGCTCCCTGAGTTGTTCTCTGGCGGTGTGGATGCTACCTGATCTTCTGTGGGCTCGCTGAAGTGCTGAGAGCCCCCTCGGTCTCATCAGTCTGAGTTGAGACCCCCAGGTCCTTCCTGGGTCTAGGCAGCGCCACTTTGACACAAAAAGCGTCCTTGCATGAACCAAGGCTTGTTGGCAGAATCCAGCGACAAAAAACCACCTGCATCCAACATCTTGACTTCGGACATCTCTTGCACTATGCAGGACCAGCAGCTGTCTTCTTTGGTGCATTTCTGTACTTTTCTTATAACCCGAGAATCCACTTTTGCACCTTCATCCACGTTGGCAGGGGCTCCTGTTCTTCCTGGACTCTTCATTGACTTCTAGACGTGGTCTCCTCTCTTCACAATTCACAGGTCCAGGAACCCACTTTTGGTTTCTTACAGTCTTGCTTGGTCTTTGAATAATCCTTTACCACGTCTTCTAGTGTGTTCTGAGGAAACTTGCTGTACTTACTCCTGTTTTCCTGGGCTCTGGTTTGGGGTATTTTACTTACCTTTGGTGTTTTCTTACACTTCCAGTGCCCCTGTACACACTACACTTGCCTAGGGGGGAAACCAACATTTGCATTCCACTATTTTAGTATATGGTTTGTGTTGCCCCTATGCCCATTACAATCTATTGTGTTTTTCACTGTTTGCACCATTCTATGACTGTTTACTGACCTAATTTTGGTTACTATTTTATAAATTGTGTATAATACTTCCCTCCACAAGGATTATTGCCTCTAAGATATTTTTGGCCTTTTGTCACTAAAATAAAGTACCTTTAGTTTTGGTAACACTGAGTATTGTACTGTGTGATTATAGTGGTATTGCAAGAGCTTTGCATGTCTCCTAATTCAGCCTTGGCTGCACTGCTACATCTACCCCTAGACAGCCTAAACTGCTAGACACTGCCTACATTTCACTAAGGTGGATCACTGGACCTGGTATAAGGTGTAGGTACCTCTGGTACCCACTAGAATCCAGGCCAGCTTCTCAAAAATAGTTGAAAATGGGCCTAGGGGGAACACAAACCATATACTAAGAAAGTGCAATGCAAATATTGGTTTCCCACCTAGGCAAGTGTAGTGTGTAGAGGGGCACTGGGAGTATTAGAAAACACCAAAGGTAAGTAGTAGAACCCACCGCAGAGCCCAGGAAAGCAGGAGTAAAACACAGTAACTTTCCTAGAACACACAGAAACATAAGAAAGAAGATTATGCAAGAACCAGAAGAGACTGCAAGACACCAACAGTGGATTCCTGGATCTGAAGACCTATGGAAGAATGGGACCAAGTCCAAGAAGCACAGAAGAGTTCAGGGTGAACAGGAGCCCCTGCTAACCCAGATGAAGGTGCAAAAGAAGAACCACAGGTGAAGAAGAACAGTCAGTACTGCACCTAGGAGGATGGATTCGGTGTCCTGCTTGGTGCAAGTGATGTCCCACCCTGGATATAGGATTGCAGTCTGGGTTGCGTCACTGTAGTCTGCCAACAAGCCTTGGCACACGCAAAGCTCGCGGTTAGCAAAATATGGTGCTGCCCGGGACAAGGAATGACCAGGTCGACTCTACCCAGTATGGTGAGACAGAAGGGGCTCTCTGCAACTCAGAGAGCCCACAGAAGACGATGCAGAATGGCCAGGAGTCCTACAGCCCAGGGTAAAAAAAGGTGCAAAAGGAGGCCCACACAGCACTATGACAAAGGCTCCCACACGTCCGGAGAACAACTCAGGAAGATGTACACCGCAGGATAGAATGCTGGGGGCTGGAGCTGCATGGTGCATGAAGAACTTTGTGGAAGGATGCCAACAAGCCTTGGCAATGGCAAAACTTGCAGTGCACGGGGTACTGTCTTGGAAGGGGAGGCAAGGTCTTACCCCCACCAACGTTGAACAGTTGGACGTTCGGACCATCAGGACCACTTCAGTCCACCACCTGTGATACAGGATCCAAGGTGCTTGTCAGGAGGGGGGACCCACGCAGCCGGTCGTCGATGCAGTGTGGTGCCTGCTGAAGTAGGAGAGTGACTCCTTCACTCCAAGAGAGATTCCTGCATTCTTCTGGTGCAGGCTGAAGACAGGCTGTCCTCTGAGGATGCACGACTGGGAAACAATTGGAGTTGCTGGTAGGAGCTGAAGATAAAATGTTGCAGAAGTCCTCTCTGCTTCTTTCTTGTAGTTTGTAGAGTTCCTGGAGTGTCCAGATGCAGTTTTTTTGGTGAGAAGGTGAAGTAAAGGATGCAGAGGATTCCTGCTGGAGTCTTGCAATCCGAATATGAAGAACCACCCAGAAGAGAGACCCTAAATAGCCCTGAAAGAGGGATTGGTCACCTAACCAGGTAAGCACCTATCAGGGGAGGGCTGTGACGTCACTTGCTGGTACTGGCCACTCAGATGCTTCCAGAGTTCCCTGCTAACTTTGAATCCAAGATGGCAAAACCCAGGGACCCTCTGGAGGAACTGTGGGCACCACCCCCGGGTGGTGATGGATAGGGGAGTGGTCACTCCCCTTTCATTTGTCCAGTTTCACGCTAGAGCAGGGACTGGGGGGTCCCTGGACCAGTGTAGACTGGATTGTGCAAGGAGGGCACCAAATGTCCCCTTCAAAGCATTTCCAGTGGCTTGGGGAGGCTACCCCTCCCAAGCCTGTAACACCTATTTCCAAAGAGAGAGGGTGTAATACCCCTCTCCCAAAGGAAATCCTTTGTTCTATCTTCCAGGGCTCAAGATTTTCAAGCAACAGGAGGGCAGAAACCTATCTGTGAGGTGGCATCAGCTGGGGCTGCCTAGAAAACCTCAGAAGGCTGTAATGGCAGTACTGGGGGTCCTCTAAGGAGACCAGAGAGTGCATGGTATCATAAACCAATGCTTGCAAAAGCATGGGGGTATGATTCCTACACATTTGATACCAAACTTGCCTATGTTCGGAGTTACCATTATGTAGCTGGACATAGGTAGTGGCCTATGCCCAGTACACGCGTAAAATGGCGTACCCGTACTCACAAAGTCCGGGAAAATGGTCCTGGAGGTCATGGGAGCATCTCAGATAGTGCAGGGGTGCCCTCAAACACAGGTAATTTGCACCCTGCCCTCAGGGCTGGAGGGTCTGCTATATATGTGATTTATATGTTACCTGCTGCAGTGTAAATGGCAGTGAAAGGTTGCTTGCACCCTTTCACGCAGGCTGCAATGTCAGTCCTGCAGAAGCCTTTGCATGGCCTCTCTATGGGTGGCAAAATATATGCTGCAGCCCAAAGGGATCACCTGGAACCCCAATGCCCTGGGTACCTAAGTACCATATACTAGGGACTTTTAAGGGGGCACCAGTATGCCAATTGTGGGTGAAATACTGTGTTAACAGTATCCAACAATTTAAAGGAGAGAGCATAACTACTGGGGACCTGGTTAGCAGGATCCCAGGGGACACAGTCCAACACACTGACAATCAGGCCAAAAGTGGGGGTAACCAAGCTAGAGAGAGGCTACTTTCCCACTCTGGTAGGCTACTGTCCTCAGCAAGTGACAAGTAAAAAGGTCTGTCCTGCTACTAAGGTCAAATTGTTGCCACCAGTGGTAGGCCTCTAAAGCCTATTGAGCTGTTACTAGTCATGCCCATCAAAAGAAGGGCATATGGTGTCCCCTTTATTCCACAGTCACCAGCTCTGTGTCTCAGCCCTAACCACAAAAGTGCCTCCAGTACGAAGGCATAGTTGTCATCTGTGCTGAGGTAGGGGTCGAAAGGCTACAGCTTGCTGAGGTAAATTCGGGGCTGCAGCACACGCTGTACAAAGCCACTTGGGGACCTTTCTGTGTCTCAACAATATCCATTTGCAGAGACAGCACTACTATGAACAAGTATACAGGGACATGGCTCATGGCCACACTGCACATGTGGGTTACACAAACTGCAAAAGCAGGCAGATCCATGTAGTACTCGCCACACTGAATGTTTACTCTTGTGCAAATGATTGTTAGATAATACTGCAAGTGTGACTTACAATGGAACAGTTACCTACAAGTATTTTTCTTTCCTATCTGTTCCCTCAGCTTCTTCCAAGAGCATATTTAGTTTAACAGAATGGAAAAGTAAGCTTGTTTCGGTAAGGATTAAGTTTCTATTAATGTTGTGCATGACACTTTTGTCTTCCAGAACCATTACTCTCTCAGTCAGAATGTGTACAAATATCCACATAATCCTATTACAGTGCTATCATGCTCCATTGTCACATTATTAGTATGTCCACAGTTTTTCTTAGGAATGTCCCAATAATTGTCCATATTTTTCCCTTGGTTTGACATACGATCACTGTTTCTATTTTGCCATTTATTTATGATAACAGTGCCCAGTTTGTTTTCTCTGCCTTAATAGTAGCATTTTAGATATATTTGTTTTCTGATGCCAGAATGTCACACAGCCACTGTGTTATTAACTCTGCTTCTGTTATTGCAGTGCCATTGCAAACACCTTATGGTCAGTGTCTTCCCTTACTGACCAGAGATTCATACTATGATGTTATTAGACTTGCAACCAGCCATATTCCAGCCCAGATTCCTACCATGTATGGTGCAGCTAAATTGACATTTCTGGACCAGAAGCTCAGTTGTCTTCTATGTTTTTCACAGTTCCTGACTGCTGTTCTGGAAGAGGCCCCATCACAATGGAATACTACCTTAATGACAGAACTTGCTTTACAGATTCCCAGTTTTAGACGCCACGAGCATCAGGAGGTAAGAGTTTTCATGGATAAGCAGTGCAACACCTTATCACTTTAACTGGCAATTCAATGCTAAATCAGACAAGGCATACTTGTGCAGTCTTTGAGTCCTTACAGTCACATTTTGATTGTTTACATTCCCTTTTGTATTGTGTGCAAACAACAGAGAAATAACAATATGATAAAAATGGGGAAAACAATGATGCTCCGGGGGAAATGAGCTTTAGGTGAAGGGAACTTCTTTATCTTGTTGACATTCTAACTAGCTCCTCTGCCTGTTCAACTTACCATGCTAAAGATCTCTTGCGAGTCAGACACACCAGGAAGACTCGCATACAATGCGGCAGGTGTTTTCTGAACTTCACTCATGGTGTCTTTTTTCACTCTCATTTTAGGGATTCATTTTCCGATGCCTCGGGAGGTGCTTGGCCGCATGTGAAGACAGTAAGCTGGTCATAACCTATCTTTGTAGGATGTTCTGCTCCACCCGGTTCATTGGCACGTCTAAGCATGCAGTACGTATCAAGTGCACACTATTAGAATTCTCATTGATCCACGAGGATTGAGGTGAAATAGCACTCTTGTAGTTCAAAACTAAAATGATGTGAGAAAAACTTCTCTGTGTTGACCAAAGATTGATATTTTCCACAATGGAACTGAATGTCATAGGAAACTCACCTCTTTCCATCTAGGGTCACCACTTCTATGCCACATACTTCTTCACCCAGAATAGTTAGCTCTCCTTCCTATCTTGTTTAAATCGTCATCTAGACAGAGTCAGGTGACTGTCTCGGGCACACTAGAGCTTATCAGCCCATGACGTGATTTTTTTAGCTGCTTAGTTAAAAGTGACAGGTTGTTGAGGCCTACCGGCCTTCTTTCTCTAAAAGAGTGATTTCAGTGTAATGGGAATCACTGCTGCGCGAGTGGTTATATTGTGTTTATTATTTTATTGTGCACAAAACATGGTCATCCGTTCTGTACTATTTTAGTACAGGTTTTACTGTTACTGTTTTAAGAACAATTTCTTGCAAATTTTGCACAAAGACTCATATGTGTGCAGTGCAGTTTGGCAGATTCTTTATAATGCAATTAACTTAAACAACCTACTATTGTTAATTCATTCAGATATAGCCATGACCGGTAGTGATCTATAAGTATGACATTGGGAAGTGATGTTTATCAATAAAAATATGCCTCTGAAATGCGTTTGCATATTGTTGACACAATTAATATTGTCACAAGAACCTTCAGCAGGAAGTAACCAAATTACGTGTATCTGAATGGATAGGGGTGGGGGCAAAGACAACCTTAGGAAGCCAATCAGGCCTTCATTGTGTCTCACTAGATCAGCGAAAGCTCTCACCACATTCAGTGTTTCTATCAGGTGAGCAACTGCCGGGAATGCAGACGAGTATACCAAGCATTTGCAATGTTGTTTGGCTTTGCTTGGCAGGTTTTTTGTTTTACAGAAGCCAAACCCACCCTGTAAATGGGTGGTTGTTTCTGAAAAACAAAAAATACAAAAAGGCTCTGACAGGCTAGGGTTTTTCTCCCAGTGAGGTGGGTCATCTGCTTTGGTTTCTCTTCTGGACATCCAGGCTTCTCTTGACAGTGCCAAACAGAACAAATGCATGTCAGAAGACCCAGGCTAAATGGGGTGGACTTTCTGTCGTACATTGACTGACAGCTCTGTGGTGTATGGGATTCTGCTTCAAGAGATCCAACCCCAGAGCCAGCTGAAACTCTACTTTTAAAAGCCTGTCTCTTTGACCATCTCTCAATTAGGGGTTAAAAGGAACTTTGGTGTGGCAGAGTCCTACCGGTTTGTGATGGGGATCCAGCTCTGCCAAATTCTAAATGAAGACCTTAGGCTTATAACTGACTGGAGGTTGGCGAATAGGTACTCAATCACTATTATGACGTATATCTCCTGTGCATTTTACAAGTGCCGCCGAATATAATGCACTTGCATAATAAAGTGGGGGCAGAATATGTGCCACATCTGCTAGTGAGTAACCCATCCGCCAAACTCTAAATCAGACCTATTACTTTCTGTTGAATCTGGCCCTTTCTGCTAGGTATTCCCCAAACGTTTTGCCTTCACTCCTCCAATTTTGCTGAATTTGTTTTTGCTGACCTTAGAACTCCGTGCACTATACCACTGCTAAGCAAGTGCTAAAGTGCTTCTGCTCTTGCTTTAAAACATGGTAGTAAAACATAGTAGAATTGGCTTATACCCAATTGGCATAGTTAATTTACTTTTAAGTCACTGGTAAAGCAGCACTACATGCGCCCAGGACCTGTGCATTTAATGCTACTACTAGGTCTGCAGCATTGATCGTGCCACCCACTTAAGTAGCCCTTTAAACATGTCTCAGGCTTGCCATTTCAGCCTGTGTGTGCAGTCTTAAACTGTCATTTCGACCTGGCAAAATAAACCTTTTGCCAGGTCCAAGCCTTCCTTTTTAATGCATATAAGTCACCCCCAGGGTAGGCCCTGGACAGCCCAGGTGGCAGGGTGCAGTGTATTTAAAAAATAGGACATGTATTTTCTAATTATGAATGTTTTGGTACTGAAACATTATTAAATTACTGTTTTCACTAATGCAAGTTCTACCTCTCCAATTGGATAACATTGGAATTACTTTATTACATTTTATAAAAGTACTTTCCAAATGGGAACAGGTGACACCTTCATGTTTGGTATCTCTAGAATCAGAATTTAAAATCCTACAGTGAAGTTGGGTTTTAAATTACAATTCTGAAAATGCCACTTGCAGAAAGTTTGCATTTTCTTTCTTTAGCCATTTGGTGCCTGCAGCCTTTCTCAGGACACATGACTTGGTGTAATTGGCAGTTGAGCGTTGTGTATTCATCCTAGACATCCACACTCAGAAGGATCATAGGTGTGACTGGATGGGTCATCATTGGCAGGATGGGAGAAAGGAGCTGGGCCCAGCCCCATTTACACTTGGTTAGACAGTGTGCTGTATCCACACAAAGGGCTGCATGACACCCTGTAGGTAGTCTCATGCCAGGGCCAGGGAGATAGGGTATCTCTGCATTTCAAAGGCATTCCTCTAGAAGCTTCTCCCCTCTTTAAAGGCACAACTGTGTTTACAAACTGGACCTCAGACACCAACTCTTCAGCACACTTCTGGACCAGTGGATACTCTGCTAGGAAGAAGGACAGCTGAGCTGCTACTAGGATTGCCACTCTGGTGTATTGCTGCTCTGCATGAACTTCTGCCCTGCTATGCTGACCTGCTGCCTGCCACCCTCTTGCCTAGGGAAGAAGAACTGGACTTGCAACTTAATCTTGAACCAAGGACCCCAGAGTGACTCCAAGGGCTTCCTGATCTGGGCCTCAGGGACATAAGAGGCTCCCCAATCACCTCCTGAACATCTGCTGCAGAAGATTCCTGTCCCTCATGTGGTGTTTCTCAGGTCCTGGACCCTTGGCGTGGCTCAGAGCTCTTAAAATCAAGCTTTTGGGCTACTCGCTACTGCGAACAGGCCCATTCGTACCAAGACCATACCGCTTGCACTGAAATCCAGCACAAGCTGCTGCCAGCCAATCTCTTTACAAAGCAGCATCAAGCACCTGCAAAGACAACCAAAGCAAAGCACCAACCCGTCCATCCGCAATATACGGCCTGCTCTTTGTACCACACAACAACCACCTGCGATGCTCTCCTTGCTCCTCACCACCCTCTCCAATGCAAACTGGACTCTTGACACAAAACTTGAGAAGGTAAAATTTCAGCTGGGATATTCTGTGACTGTACCCGATCCGCACTTCATCGTGGATGGCCTGAACTTTAGACTTTGACATGGTTCAGCAGGACCAGATAGGTGCAGTTGGCGCTTTATGCTTTTTTGGCTCTACTTTACACTTTATACTTTAAAATTCAGAACCCCAGTTCTAATGATTGGGTTTTTGTTATTTTGGTTATGTTACATTAATCAAACTCTGCTCTGTCATTCAGATCTGGTATGGGATACTTTATGGTGTTTTCACTGTTTTACTGTTTAAAGTGTTGCACAAATACATCACGCATTGCCTCTAAGCTAAGCCTGACTGCTGTGTGCCAAGCTATGAAGGGGTTGGGGACAGGTTATTTTGAGGTTTGCATGTGCCTTACCATGACAAGGAATGCGGTTGCTGCTTTACTAGGGCACACACCATAGTCAACCAGTAACCCAATTTCTCACACTAAGAGTTAGCACCCCTCATCATTATATCAGATATTTTAGAAGAGATTAGTGACAAAGGTACTTCTTTAGATTTAGGAGGATCAATTAATGCCCATTAGGGTGATGGAGAATTTTGCTCTGTTTCCCTGATAGACATCCTGTCCCGCACGTTTAGAGATATCTGCTGGCAATGTGAGCATCTCTTAACATTGGCAGGAGCCCTCAATGTAAAACTTTCATGGACTGTGCCATCAAACATCACGTCCATCTGTCAATTTTTTACATAGTTTTACTTTTTTCAAGAATAAACTCCCTTAAGCTGCGTTTTTTGTTTTAAACAAATACAATTAATGACCTCCCCACAATGGGATGGGGCAGGCATTTTTTTTATTTGTACTTTCCCTAACCAGCATGTTTTACCTGACAATGAGGGACAGCAATCAAAAGAAATCCGTCTGCCCACTCTTTATTGGATGAACTATCAGACAGCTAATCACCGACGAGCTGTATTCAGGTGCACCATGGAGGAGTATGTCAGCAGTTGAGCCGGAGTAGGCTCTATTGTTCATCTCCTTAACATCTGCTGAGTCCTAAATCAGGTGGTTGGATCAAGAGTTCCCACCCTGCCAAACTCTAAATGACCTAATTCAGTGGTTCCCAACCTTTTGATTTCTGTGGACCCCCACTTTAACATTAATGAAAGACAGGGGCCCCCACTGAATCATCATGGGAATCCGGGGACCCCGCCTGAATCATTACTGGAAGCTGGGGACCTAATTTGTCAATATTTGTTAATATGTTTGAATTTTCTAGGCTCTTGCGGACCCCCTGAGAAGGCTTTGCAGACTCCCAGGGGCCCCGGACCACAGGTTGGGAACCACTGACCTAATTGTTTAAGGAACAATCTGCCACGCATTGCTATCTATAATTACTCATTGATACACTTTAAGTGTAAATTGTGAAAATAAATGTCTTTCTGTGAGGTTATTTTCTTAAATCTGTTAAGTCTTTACTATTATAGTACATAATAATTGAGAATGTATTTGTATCCAACAAACTGATTAGCACAAAATGTTCTCTGATGATTCATTGGTCTCAATCTCAAAACCAGTGCATTATAAACTTTCATCAATATAATAGTTACTCAGTTCAATAGAGGTGTAAAGGGCCCCACCGCATGCTCGATAATGCACTATCTTTATTGTATTCAGTGACTATGACTTTCCTTTCACTCTTTTAGGATTTGGTTATAGCTTTTCAGGACTGTGCAAATGTTCATGCATTTGAATGCCACCAGGTCCTCCAGGGCGTCCAGTTTATGCTTAGCGCGGTTGAGAAGGTAAATGCCATGCATCTCATCTTAAGGATTGCCACTGGTTACAGAATGAGTGCAAATGTGTGAGGGCACCATCTTTTAAGCTATTTTAGCACCACAGCCTCACTTTCTCAAAAGTATATTTTACATTTAAATGCCACACTTACAAAAATGGAGATGTGTACACTAAGGCATTAAAAAGAAAGCATTTAAAAAGCTAGTAGACTTGGGCTTTGAAAGGTGTATGCTTACACAACCTATGGCACACATGCACACAGACTAACTCTTCTACAGACACCATTTTTAAAAAAGTTCACCAAGCATACAGGCACCCATGAAACAAAGCAGCAAACATCTACCAATGTGTAGAGACCAACATTCATAAATAACGTTGTAAACAAGGGCATCTGATGATACACATCGATGGAGTATATGCTGACATGAAGCCAGAGGCAGAAGGTGGTGTCCATGGGGGAGCACAGCGTGATGTGCTGTGCTGGGGGACTGGGTGATGTACCCCATGGGTGACTGAAAGCTTTGAGTCATTGGGCCTCTGGATGGTGGGCATGAGGAAAGATCTGGTTGGTGCACAGGGCTGTGTGCATTACAGGGATACAGCATAATGGTCAGCAGGTGGCAAAGGATGATTGTTTGACCTTGCATCCTTGGCGTGTTTTTCCCCTAACTTTTTGCCTTCAGCCCTCCTGTTTTGCTGATATAATTTTTGCATGCTTTAGGACTCAGAACACTTTACCACTGCTAACCAGTGCCAAAATGCTTATGCTCTGTTCCAAAACCGTGGTAGAATCGGCATATATCAATAGGCTTATTTAATTTACTTGTAATCCCCCAGTAACCGTTTACTACCAGGGTCCAGGGTCAGTAAATTAAATGCTACTAGTGGACCTGCAGCACTGATCATGCCACCCAATTAAGTAGCTTTTTAAACATGTCTCAAGTCTTCCATTGCAAACTGCGTGTACAGTTTTAAACTGCCATTTCAACTTGACAAAATAAATCTTTCAACACTCACAAACTGTCCTTTGTAAATCATATAAGTCACCCCTAGGGTAGGCCATGGACAAACCAGAGGGAAGGGTGCAGTGTATTTAAAAAGTGGGACATGTACATTTTAGTTTTATATGTCCTGCTAGTGAAAAACTACTTTGTTTTTCACTACTGCAACGCCTACCTCTCCAATAGGCTAACAATGGAGTTCCACTATTACACCTAATATGTGATAATTTTCCAGTGAAATTACAATTTTTGGAAATGCCACTTTCAGATATTGGCGTTTTCTAACCTTAGGCATTTAGGGGCCAGATGTAGGAAGATATGCTTTTGCGAGTCTGAAATTGCGAGTCGGTGCAACTCGCAATTTCAGACTCGCAAAAGCATATGCAGAATGGTGTCTCAGACACCTTCTGCGACTCGCTATGGGGTTGCAAAGACCCACCTCATCAATATTCATGAGATGGGTCGCATTTTGCGACCCCATAGCGAGTCCCTGCACTCACAGGGATGGTGGCCTGCTGTAGTCAGCAGACCTCCATGTCTGTGACTGCTTTATAAATAAAGCAGTTTTTTTTTTTCATTTTGCAGCCCGTTTTCCTTAAAGGAAAACGAGTTGCAAAATGAAAAATAAACCGAAACCATTTGGTTTCGTTTTTTTCTGAGTAGGTAGTGGTCCATAGGGCCACTGCCTGCTCTGAAAAAATATTTTTGTCGACATTCACAAAGGGGAAGGGGTCCCATGGGGACCCCTTCCCTTCTGCGAAGGGGTTACCACCAGTGTGACACTGGTGGTAACTGCGAGTTGGTTTGTGACCGCATTTGCGGTCACAAAGCAACTCTGAATTGCGATGCGAGTCGCAAATAGGAAGGGAACACCCCTTCCTATTTGCGAGTCGCATTCCCAAATAATTTGGGAATGAGCATCGCGTTCGGCCGTTTGCATGGCGCAAACTGCGAAAATCGCAGTTTGCGCCATGCAAACGGCTTGCTACATCTGGCCCTTAGTGTCTGCAGCTTGTAATTGAGTCACATGACTGAGTGTAGCTGGCAGTTGGGCTTTGAGGTTTTCCTCCTAGACAGCCATACATATTAGAGAGCTTAGATGTGCCTGGATGGGCCATCACTGGAAGGACAGAGCTTCTCCCTTCCCTACTCACACTTACTTAGCTACTTACTGGGCTGAGTCCTGCCTCCACACAAAGGGTTGCATACTCATGTTTTTAGTCTGGAGCTAGGACAGGGAAGGCATGATGCCTGTGGACTTCAAAGTTAAAGCTCTAGAATCTAATATTTTCCCACTTCAAAGGAAGGCCCAGGTACAAATATTGGACCCCATGCACCAAATGTTCAGCACACTTCTTGACCTGTGAATACTCTGCTAGGAAGAAGGACTAGTGAGCTACTGAAAGGAATGTCACTGTGCTGGACTGCTACTTTGAAGGACTGCTGGACTGCTGTGCTGACCTCTTGCCTGATTGAGAAGGACTGGACCTTCATCTGTTGAACCTAGCACCCCAGAGTGACTCCAAGAGGTAGTTGGCTGGCCTCTTGACTGCAGCCCAGGGACAGTCCTGAACCCAGCCCCTGGAATCTGCAATCTGTGACTTCTAACCTGCCAAGCAGTGCCACTCTAGTCCTGGACCCTTGGAAGTGGGCTGGAAGGTGCTCTGTCACCCCATCTGCGGATGCAGCAGAACCGATGCATCTCCTCTGCTGTGAAGCTTTACCCTGAGCAGAACCAATGCATCTTGTCAGCTGGGAGGTTTCTCTCATTGCAAAGACTCCAAACAGGCCTCACAGCCTGCATCAGGATAGCTTCACTGATGCACGCCCTTGAATCGCAAGTTTCTCACTGATGGCAGCCTCGACAACAATGCAAGTTCTCTCATTGCAGCCTCACAGCTCTTCATAAGATGACTTATAGCCCTGACAGTATGACACATTTTTTATGCCGATTTTGTATCTCAAGCCCTCATCAACGGGATCCTAGACTATGATGCAGGACCTCGCATTACTGTTCTGCAGCTCCTCGGAACTGACTCATCGCCTTGGCTGTGCAATGCATCCTCAACACGGGATCTTGCAAAGCTCCACAATCAGGACTTAAGGTACTCTTGTTCAGCAGGCCTAACTTGGTCCTGTACCTGACCCTTGTCCCATTGTAGTCAGCCTGATCTTGTGACATTGTCTCAGTCCTACATGACCAGATATACACAGTTGATGCTTAGAGCTTTTTGGTGCTATATTTACTGAACTCTGTAAACTTGCATATTTCTGGTTCTATAGATTTGATTTTTGATGTTTTGGTCTTGTTTTATCTATTAAAATGTACTCCATATTTCTAAGTTGGTGTGGGATTTTGCTTGTGTTGCATGTTTTACTTTTTTATTGAAGTCCTCATGCTTTACACATTGCCTCTAAGTGTTTAACTACTCTGTGCCAAGCTACCAGAGGGATCAACACAGGTTAATTTAGGGTTTGCTTGTGCCTCACTCTGAGAAGGATTGTGGTTGCTGCTTGAATAGAGGTTCACTCCCCCTCAACCAGTGACCCAGTTTCTCATAATGATGCACAGTGTCCTTCCACGTAGATGTACCAAAGAAGCACAAGTCGATGCCCTGTAGATGGAAATAGTGGGTCAGACAAGTCACACAATGCCTTTTGTCAGGCATGAACAGGCAATAAAGCCTGTTTTATTGTTTGCATTTTTAGGTTTGTATCATTCCTTCCATTATAAATACTTGACTGCAAGTCCCTGAATCGAAAGAAGAAATTGATTACTCACCACTAACATTTGGAAGACAAAGAAGGACTTTATTATAATGCATTTCAGTGGTTTGTTTAGAGGAGGCAGGAAGCTCTTGGAATGGAGTTACTAGATTTCAAAATGGCTTGCTGTAAGGAAATGCCTCCTTGGCATGGTTGCCCCCTGACTTTTTGCCTTTGCTGATGCTATGTTTACAATTGAAAGTGTGCTGAGGCCTGCTAACCAGGCCCCAGCACCAGTGTTCTTTCCCTAACCTGTACTTTTGTATCCACAATTGGCAGACCCTGGCATCCAGATAAGTCCCTTGTAACTGGTACTTCTAGTACCAAGGGCCCTGATGCCAAGGAAGGTCTCTAAGGGCTGCAGCATGTCTTATGCCACCCTGGAGACCTCTCACTCAGCACAGACACACTGCTTGCCAGCTTGTGTGTGCTAGTGAGGACAAAACGAGTAAGTCGACATGGCACTCCCCTCAGGGTGCCATGCCAGCCTCTCACTGCCTATGCAGTATAGGTAAGCCACCCCTCTAGCAGGCCTTACAGCCCTAAGGCAGGGTGCACTATACCATAGGTGAGGGTACCAGTGCATGAGCATGGTACCCCTACAGTGTCTAAACAAAACCTTAGACATTGTAAGTGCAGGGTAGCCATAAGAGTATATGGTCTGGGAGTCTGTCAAACACGAACTCCACAGCACCATAATGGCTACCCTGAAAACTGGGAAGTTTGGTATCAAACTTCTCAGCACAATAAATGCACACTGATGCCAGTGTACATTTTATTATAAAATACACCCCAGAGGGCACCTTAGAGGTGCCCCCTGAAACTTAACCGACTATCTGTGTAGGCTGACTAGTTTTAGCAGCCTGCCACAAACCGAGACATGTTGCTGGCCCCATGGGGAGAGTGCCTTTGTCACTCTGAGGCCAGTAACAAAGCCTGCACTGGGTGGAGATGCTAACACCTCCCCCAGGCAGGAATTGTCACACCTGGCGGTGAGCCTCAAAGGCTCACCTCCTTTGTGCCAACCCAGCAGGACACTCCAGCTAGTGGAGTTGCCCGCCCCCTCCGGCCAGGCCCCACTTTTGGCGGCAAGGCCGGAGAAAATAATGAGAAAAACAAGGAGGAGTCACTGGCCAGTCAGGACAGCCCCTAAGGTGTCCTGAGCTGAAGTGACTCTAACTTTTAGAAATCCTCCATCTTGCAGATGGAGGATTCCCCCAATAGGGTTAGGATTGTGACCCCCTCCCCTTGGGAGGAGGCACAAAGAGGGTGTACCCACCCTCAGGGCTAGTAGCCATTGGCTACTAACCCCCCAGACCTAAACACGCCCTTAAATTTAGTATTTAAGGGCTACCCTGAACCCTAGAAAATTAGATTCCTGCAACTACAAGAAGAAGGACTGCCTAGCTGAAAAACCCCTGCAGAGGAAGACCAGAAGACGACAACTGCCTTGGCTCCAGAAACTCACCGGCCTGTCTCCTGCCTTCCAAAGATCCTGCTCCAGCGACGCCTTCCAAAGGGACCAGCGACCTCGACATCCTCTGAGGACTGCCCCTGCTTCGAAAAGACAAGAAACTCCCGAGGACAGCGGACCTGCTCCAAGAAAAGCTGCAACTTTGTTTCCAGCAGCTTTAAAGAACCCTGCAAGCTCCCCGCAAGAAGCGTGAGACTTACAACACTGCACCCGGCGACCCCGACTCGGCTGGTGGCGATCCAACACTTCAGGAGGGACCCCAGGACTACTCTAAGACTGTGAGTACAAAAACCTGTCCCCCCTGAGCCCCAACAGCGCCGCCTGCAGAGGGAATCCCGAGGCTTCCCCTGACCGCGACTCTTTGAATCCTAAGTCCCGACGCCTGGGAGAGACCCTGCACCCGCAGCCCCCAGGACCTGAAGGACCGGACTTTCACTGGAGGAGTGACCCCCAGGAGTCCCTCTCCCTCGACCAAGTGGAGGTTTCCCCGAGGAACCCCCCCCTTGCCTGCCTGCAGCGCTGAAGAGATCCCTAGATCTCCCATTGACTTCCATTACAAACCCGACGCTTGTTTCTACACTGCACCCGGCCGCCCCCGCGCTGCTGAGGGTGAAATTTCTGTGTGGGCTTGTGTCCCCCCCGGTGCCCTACAAAACCCCCCTGGTCTGCCCTCCGAAGACGCGGGTACTTACCTGCAAGCCGACCGGAACCGGGGCACCCCCTTCTCTCCATTCTAGCCTATGTGTTTTGGGCACCACTTTGAACTCTGCACCTGACCAGCCCTGAGCTGCTGGTGTGGTAACTTTGGGGTTGCTCTGAACCCCCAACGGTGGGCTACCTTGGACCAAGAACTAAGCCCTGTAAGTGTCTTACTTACCTGGTTAACCTAACAAATACTTACCTCCCCTAGGAACTGTGAAAATTGCACTGTGTCCACTTTTAAAACAGCTATTTGTGAATAACTTGAAAAGTATACATGCAATTTTGATGATTTGAAGTTCCTAAAGTACTTACCTGCAATACCTTTCGAATGAGATATTACATGTAGAATTTGAACCTGTGGTTCTTAAAATAAACTAAGAAAAGATATTTTTCTATATAAAAACCTATTGGCTGGATTTGTCTCTGAGTGTGTGTACCTCATTTATTGTCTATGTGTATGTACAACAAATGCTTAACACTACTCCTTGGATAAGCCTACTGCTCGACCACACTACCACAAAATAGAGCATTAGTATTATCTCTTTTTTGCCACTATCTTACCTCTAAGGGGAACCCTTGGACTCTGTGCATGCTATTCCTTACTTTGAAATAGCACATACAGAGCCAACTTCCTACATTGGTGGATCAGCGGTGGGGTACAAGACTTTGCATTTGCTGGACTACTCAGCCAATACCTGATCACACGACAAATTCCAAAATTGTCATTAGAAATTCATTTTTGCAATTTGAAATTTTTCTAAATTCTTAAAAGTCCTGCTAGGGCCTTGTGTGTTAAGTCCCTGTTTAGCTTTGTCTTTTAGAGTTTAAAAGTTTGTTAAAAGTTTGAAATTAGATTCTAGAAACAGTTTTAGATTCTTAAAAAAGTATTCCAACTCTTAGCAGAATAATGTCTGATACAGAGATGCAGGTGGTGGAACTCGACACCACACCTTACCTCCATCTTAAGATGAGGGAGCTAAGGTCTCTCTGTAATATAAAGAAAATAACCATTGGCTCCAGACCTACCAACATTCAGCTCCAGGAGCTGTTGGCAGAGTTTGAAAAAGCCAACCCCTCTGATGATGACATCACAGAGGAAGAAATTAGTGACTTGGAGGCCAATGTCCCTCCTCCAGTCCTAAATAGGGAGAACAGGACCCCTCAAGTCCTGTCTCCAACTGTGTTAGTCAGAAATAGTGAGTCCCTCACAGGAGGGTCCCACATTTCTGAAATCACTGAGGATGCTCTCAGTGAAGATGACCTCCTGTTAGCCAGGATGGCCAGAAGATTGGCTTTAGAGAGACAGCTCCTAGCCATAGAAAGGGAAAGACAAGAGATGGGCCTAGGACCCATCAATGGTGGCAGCAATATAAATAGGGTCAGAGATTCTCCTGACATGTTAAAAATCCCCAAAGGGATTGTGACAAAATATGAAGATGGTGATGACATCACCAAATGGTTCACAGCTTTTGAGAGGGCTTGTGTAACCAGAAAAGTGAACAGATCTCACTGGGGTGCTCTCCTTTGGGAAATGTTCACTGGAAAGTGTAGGGATAGACTCCTCACACTCTCTGGAAAAGATGCAGAATCTTATGACCTCATGAAGGGTACCCTGATTGAGGGCTTTGGATTCTCCACTGAGGAGTACAGGATTAGGTTCAGGGGGGCTCAAAAATCCTCGAGCCAGACCTGGGTTGACTTTGTTGACTACTCAGTGAAAACACTAGATGGTTGGATTCAAGGCAGTGGTGTAAGTAATTATGATGGGCTGTACAATTTATTTGTGAAAGAACACCTGTTAAGTAATTGTTTCAATGATAAACTGCATCAGCATCTGGTAGACCTAGGACCAATTTCTCCCCAAGAATTGGGAAAGAAGGCGGACCATTGGGTCAAGACAAGGGTGTCCAAGACTTCAACAGGGGGTGACCAAAAGAAAGGGGTCACAAAGACTCCCCAGGGGAAGGGTGATGAGACAACCAAAACAAAAAATAGTAAAGAGTCTTCTACAGGCCCCCAAAAACCTGCACAGGAGGGTGGGCCCAGAGCCTCTTCACAAAACAATGGGTACAAGGGTAAAAACTTTGATCCCAAAAAGGCCTGGTGTCATAGCTGTAAACAGCATGGACACCAAACTGGAGACAAGGCCTGTCCCAAGAAAGGTTCCACTCCAAACTCCCATCCAGGTAACACTGGTATGGCTAGTCTCCAAGTGGGATCAACAGTGTGCCCAGAGCAAATCAGGGTCCACACTGAAGCTACTCTAGTTTCTGAGGGTGGGGTGGATTTAGCCACACTAGCTGTCTGGCCGCCTAACATGCAAAAATACAGACAGCAACTCTTAATTAATGGGACTAGAATAGAGGGCCTGAGGGATACAGGTGCCAGTGTCACCATGGTGACAGAGAAACTGGTTTCCCCTGGCCAATACCTGACTGGAAAAACTTACACAGTCACCAACGCTGACAATCAGAGAAAAGTACATCCCATGGCAATGGTTACTTTAGAATGGGGAGGGGTCAATGGCCTGAAACAGGTGGTGGTCTCCTCAAATATCCCAGTGGACTGTCTGCTTGGAAATGACCTGGAGTCCTCAGCATGGGCTGAGGTAGAACTAAAAACCCATGCAGCAATGCTGGGTATCCCTGAACTGGTGTGTGTGAAAACAAGAGCACAATGCAAGGCACAGGGTGAACAAGTAGAGCTGGAGTCTGGAAGAATGGCCCAGCCTACCAAGAGAACAGGAAAGTCAGTTGGGAAACCAACTGCAACACAGCAAAAGAAAGGGAACCTCTCTTCTCAGGAAGAAGTTCTGCCCTCTGAGGGAACTGAGCCTTTGGAGCTTGAACCTTATCAGGTTGAGCTCTTAGGCCCAGGGGGACCCTCAAGGGAGGAGCTGTGTAAGGGACAAGAAACCTGTCCCTCTCTTGAAGGCCTTAGGCAGCAAGCTGCTGAAGAGTCCAAAGGCAAGAAAAATGGAACACATAGGGTCTATTGGGAAGATGGGCTCCTGTACACTGAGGCCAGAGACCCCAAACCTGGTGCCACTAGGAGAGTGGTAGTGCCTCAGCTGTTCAGGAAGTTCATCCTAACATTGGCCCATGACATTCCCCTTGCTGGACATTTGGGACAAACCAAGACGTGGGAGAGGTTAGTCAACCACTTCTACTGGCCCAATATGTCCAACATGGTTAAGGAGTTTTGCCTCTCCTGCCCCACCTGTCAAGCCAGTGGTAAGACAGGTGGGCATCCAAAGGCCCCCCTCATTCCACTTCCAGTGGTGGGGGTTCCCTTTGAAAGAGTGGGTGTGGACATAGTTGGTCCACTAGAACCTCCCACAGCCTCAGGAAATATGTATATCCTGGTAGTAGTGGATCATGCTACCAGGTATCCTGAAGCTATTCCCCTTAGGTCGACTACTGCCCCTGCAGTAGCCAAGGCCCTCATTGGTATCTTTACCAGAGTGGGTTTCCCTAAGGAGGTGGTGTCTGACAGAGGTACCAACTTCATGTCAGCATACCTAAAACACATGTGGAATGAGTGTGGAGTGACTTATAAATTCACTACACCATACCATCCACAAACTAATGGCTTGGTTGAGAGATTCAACAAGACATTAAAAGGCATGATCATGGGGCTCCCAGAAAAACTCAAAAGGAGATGGGATGTCCTCTTGCCATGTCTGCTTTTCGCTTACAGAGAGGTGCCACAGAAGGGAGTAGGATTCTCACCCTTTGAACTTCTGTTTGGACATCCTGTAAGGGGACCACTTGCCCTTGTCAAAGAAGGCTGGGAGAGACCTCTCCATGAGCCTAAACAGGACATAGTGGACTATGTACTTGGCCTTCGCTCTAGGATGGCAGAGTACATGGAAAAGGCAACCAAAAACCTTGAGGCCAGCCAACAGCTCCAGAAGTTTTGGTATGACCAAAAGGCTGCACTGGTTGAGTTCCAACCAGGGCAGAAAGTCTGGGTTCTGGAGCCTGTGGCTCCCAGGGCACTCCAGGACAAATGGAGTGGCCCTTACCCAGTGCTAGAAAGGAAGAGTCAGGTCACCTACCTGGTGGACCTGGGCACAAGCAGGAGCCCCAAGAGGGTGATCCATGTGAACCGCCTTAAGCTCTTCCATGACAGGGCTGATGTGAATCTGTTGATGGTAACAGATGAGGATCAGGAGGCAGAGAGTGAACCTCTCCCTGATCTTCTGTCATCAGACCCAAAAGATGGCTCAGTAGATGGAGTGATCTACTCAGACACCCTCTCTGGCCAACAGCAAGCTGATTGTAGGAGAGTCCTACAACAGTTTCCTGAACTCTTCTCCTTAACCCCTGGTCAGACACACCTGTGTACCCATGATGTGGACACAGGAGACAGCATGCCTGTCAAAAACAAAATCTTTAGACAGTCTGACCATGTTAAGGAAAGCATCAAGGTGGAAGTCCACAAGATGCTGGAATTGGGAGTAATTGAGCGCTCTGACAGCCCCTGGGCTAGCCCAGTGGTCTTAGTCCCCAAACCTCACACCAAAGATGGAAAGAAAGAGATGAGGTTTTGTGTGGACTACAGAGGACTCAATTCTGTCACCAAGACAGATGCTCATCCAATTCCAAGAGCTGATGAGCTCATAGACAAATTAGGTGCTGCCAAATTCTTAAGTACCTTTGACTTGACAGCAGGGTACTGGCAAATAAAAATGGCACCTGGAGCAAAAGAGAAAACAGCATTCTCCACACCTGATGGGCATTATCAGTTTACTGTTATGCCCTTTGGTTTAAAGAATGCCCCTGCCACCTTCCAAAGGTTGGTGAATCAAGTCCTTGCTGGCTTGGAGTCCTTTAGCACAGCTTATCTTGATGATATTGCTGTCTTTAGCTCCACCTGGCAGGATCACCTGGTCCACCTGAAGAAGGTTTTGAAGGCTCTGCAATCTGCAGGCCTCTCTATCAAGGCATCCAAATGCCAGATAGGGCAGGGAACTGTGGTTTACTTGGGCCACCTTGTAGGTGGAGGCCAAGTTCAGCCACTCCAACCCAAGATCCAGACTATTCTGGACTGGGTAGCTCCAAAAACCCAGACTCAAGTCAGGGCATTCCTTGGCTTGACTGGGTATTACAGGAGGTTTGTGAAGGGATATGGATCCATTGTGACAGCCCTCACTGAACTCACCTCCAAGAAAATGCCCAAGAAAGTGAACTGGACTGTGGAATGCCAACAGGCCTTTGACACCCTGAAACAGGCAATGTGCTCAGCACCAGTTCTAAAAGCTCCAGATTATTCTAAGCAGTTCATTGTGCAGACTGATGCCTCTGAACATGGGATAGGGGCAGTTTTGTCCCAAACAAATGATGATGGCCTTGACCAGCCTGTTGCTTTCATTAGCAGGAGGTTACTCCCCAGGGAGCAGCGTTGGAGTGCCATTGAGAGGGAGGCCTTTGCTGTGGTTTGGTCCCTGAAGAAGCTGAGACCATACCTCTTTGGGACTCACTTCCTAGTTCAAACTGACCACAGACCTCTCAAATGGCTGATGCAAATGAAAGGTGAAAATCCTAAACTGTTGAGGTGGTCCATCTCCCTACAGGGAATGGACTTTATAGTGGAACACAGACCTGGGACTGCCCATGCCAATGCAGATGGCCTTTCAAGGTTCTTCCACTTAGAAAATGAAGACTCTCTTGGGAAAGGTTAGTCTCATCCTCTTTCGTTTGGTGGGGGGTTGTGTAAGGAAATGCCTCCTTGGCATGGTTGCCCCCTGACTTTTTGCCTTTGCTGATGCTATGTTTACAATTGAAAGTGTGCTGAGGCCTGCTAACCAGGCCCCAGCACCAGTGTTCTTTCCCTAACCTGTACTTTTGTATCCACAATTGGCAGACCCTGGCATCCAGATAAGTCCCTTGTAACTGGTACTTCTAGTACCAAGGGCCCTGATGCCAAGGAAGGTCTCTAAGGGCTGCAGCATGTCTTATGCCACCCTGGAGACCTCTCACTCAGCACAGACACACTGCTTGCCAGCTTGTGTGTGCTAGTGAGGACAAAACGAGTAAGTCGACATGGCACTCCCCTCAGGGTGCCATGCCAGCCTCTCACTGCCTATGCAGTATAGGTAAGCCACCCCTCTAGCAGGCCTTACAGCCCTAAGGCAGGGTGCACTATACCATAGGTGAGGGTACCAGTGCATGAGCATGGTACCCCTACAGTGTCTAAACAAAACCTTAGACATTGTAAGTGCAGGGTAGCCATAAGAGTATATGGTCTGGGAGTCTGTCAAACACGAACTCCACAGCACCATAATGGCTACCCTGAAAACTGGGAAGTTTGGTATCAAACTTCTCAGCACAATAAATGCACACTGATGCCAGTGTACATTTTATTATAAAATACACCCCAGAGGGCACCTTAGAGGTGCCCCCTGAAACTTAACCGACTATCTGTGTAGGCTGACTAGTTTTAGCAGCCTGCCACAAACCGAGACATGTTGCTGGCCCCATGGGGAGAGTGCCTTTGTCACTCTGAGGCCAGTAACAAAGCCTGCACTGGGTGGAGATGCTAACACCTCCCCCAGGCAGGAATTGTCACACCTGGCGGTGAGCCTCAAAGGCTCACCTCCTTTGTGCCAACCCAGCAGGACACTCCAGCTAGTGGAGTTGCCCGCCCCCTCCGGCCAGGCCCCACTTTTGGCGGCAAGGCCGGAGAAAATAATGAGAAAAACAAGGAGGAGTCACTGGCCAGTCAGGACAGCCCCTAAGGTGTCCTGAGCTGAAGTGACTCTAACTTTTAGAAATCCTCCATCTTGCAGATGGAGGATTCCCCCAATAGGGTTAGGATTGTGACCCCCTCCCCTTGGGAGGAGGCACAAAGAGGGTGTACCCACCCTCAGGGCTAGTAGCCATTGGCTACTAACCCCCCAGACCTAAACACGCCCTTAAATTTAGTATTTAAGGGCTACCCTGAACCCTAGAAAATTAGATTCCTGCAACTACAAGAAGAAGGACTGCCTAGCTGAAAAACCCCTGCAGAGGAAGACCAGAAGACGACAACTGCCTTGGCTCCAGAAACTCACCGGCCTGTCTCCTGCCTTCCAAAGATCCTGCTCCAGCGACGCCTTCCAAAGGGACCAGCGACCTCGACATCCTCTGAGGACTGCCCCTGCTTCAAAAAGACAAGAAACTCCCGAGGACAGCGGACCTGCTCCAAGAAAAGCTGCAACTTTGTTTCCAGCAGCTTTAAAGAACCCTGCAAGCTCCCCGCAAGAAGCGTGAGACTTGCAACACTGCACCCGGCGACCCCGACTCGGCTGGTGGCGATCCAACACTTCAGGAGGGACCCCAGGACTACTCTGAGACTGTGAGTACAAAAACCTGTCCCCCCTGAGCCCCCACAGCGCCGCCTGCAGAGGGAATCCCGAGGAATCCCCTGACCGCGACTCTTTGAATCCTAAGTCCCGACGCCTGGGAGAGACCCTGCACCCGCAGCCCCCAGGACCTGAAGGACCGGACTTTCACTGGAGGAGTGACCCCCAGGAGTCCCTCTCCCTCGACCAAGTGGAGGTTTCCCCGAGGAACCCCCCCCTTGCCTGCCTGCAGCGCTGAAGAGATCCCTAGATCTCCCATTGACTTCCATTACAAACCCGACGCTTGTTTCTACACTGCACCCGGCCGCCCCCGCGCTGCTGAGGGTGAAATTTCTGTGTGGGCTTGTGTCCCCCCCGGTGCCCTACAAAACCCCCCTGGTCTGCCCTCCGAAGACGCGGGTACTTACCTGCAAGCCGACCGGAACCGGGGCACCCCCTTCTCTCCATTCTAGCCTATGTGTTTTGGGAACCACTTTGAACTCTGCACCTGACCAGCCCTGAGCTGCTGGTGTGGTAACTTTGGGGTTGCTCTGAACCCCCAACGGTGGGCTACCTTGGACCAAGAACTAAGCCCTGTAAGTGTCTTACTTACCTGGTTAACCTAACAAATACTTACCTCCCCTAGGAACTGTGAAAATTGCACTGTGTCCACTTTTAAAACAGCTATTTGTGAATAACTTGAAAAGTATACATGCAATTTTGATGATTTGAAGTTCCTAAAGTACTTACCTGCAATACCTTTCGAATGAGATATTACATGTAGAATTTGAACCTGTGGTTCTTAAAATAAACTAAGAAAAGATATTTTTCTATATAAAAACCTATTGGCTGGATTTGTCTCTGAGTGTGTGTACCTCATTTATTGTCTATGTGTATGTACAACAAATGCTTAACACTACTCCTTGGATAAGCCTACTGCTCGACCACACTACCACAAAATAGAGCATTAGTATTATCTCTTTTTTGCCACTATCTTACCTCTAAGGGGAACCCTTGGACTCTGTGCATGCTATTCCTTACTTTGAAATAGCACATACAGAGCCAACTTCCTACACTTGCTATGTACATGCAACCAAATATACAGATAACACACCAGGGCTCACAAGAGAACTACAGCTCGTATACAGCCACACAAGTACGGCCAGCCCATTTCATTTCTAACACCTTCATATAATCCTCAGCTTTTGATCGGCAGCATTTTCCTGCCACAATTTTTAAGTTAGCACTTACAAGGGTTAAACACCACATAATACAAATTCTTGTTAGATAAAAACCAAAGTGACCAAAGAGTCACACGTGACAAGAGTTGTACTCTGAACAATACAGATTGTCAGATGGAAAAGCACATGCAAAAGTAACATGACAAAAGAGCTACCCTCCAATGCTGAAGCATGACACGTGCATACCTTTCGAATGAGCCCAATGTTGATTAGTTGTATTCAGCCTAAATAAAGCATGCAGTAAACATAACGCCAAATCTAAAAATCTAAGTCAAATCACTAATAACTATACAAGAGACGACCTTGCAGCCCCTGACCTCCCCTGCATGATTCTCCTTTAATTCCATTATTTTTTTCTGCTGACCACCTAGAACTTGTGCATTCTTAAAATATATAAAGCAACCGCAATTCTTTTGGTCAAACTAATTTTACATATTTA
This sequence comes from Pleurodeles waltl, assembly GCF_031143425.1. NCBI lineage: Eukaryota > Metazoa > Chordata > Amphibia > Caudata > Salamandridae > Pleurodeles > Pleurodeles waltl. Next base: position 487,572,727 of record NC_090449.1, read on the forward strand.
TATTGTATACGCCACACAACAGGGCGGTCAAAAATATAATGTTTTTCTAATTTTCCCTTAGATTAGTAAAGGGAGGGTTAATACCGTGCACATGCCAAGCCCAATAGTAGTCTAGAGAACTGATTACAAGTGGGCTGATAAAAGGTGAGACAAATACAGTGCCTGATGAATACAGATACCTCGCAATACAGTACTTATCATATGCTGTAAACTCCTCCTATTGAATTTTCCCTCACAATCTGGGGAATTAGCAGTAAAATCGAAATCAGCTGTTGCAATCTTCCACCAGTAAATTTCAGCAGGTTTGACATGCTGAGATTTTCCAGGGGAGCATTGCAGGGGTATGGTAATTACTGCATTACGTGGAATGTTGATCCTTGCATAAACCTTAGATTGCTCAGTGAGCACAGTTTACCCACCTCATGATCATGAGGAGCAGCGTCACAAATCACACAGGACCAAATAGAAGACCTTACAACTCACACGGCTCTTCAGTGTGTCATATGAAATAAGCAATCTTCTTTGGTGCAGATATGATGAAGCTGGCACAAGGTGAGCTAAAAATCCCTCCACAGAGTAACTAGGTTTTAAGCTATTGTGTGGCCTTTAAATCCATTACACATTTTTCAGCCTCCCCTGGACTTGGAAGATGTCTTCAGACGAATCTGTTTATTTTGGGAAGGGTAGGGAAAGCTAAAAAGGCCATAGCGGGCTCTACTCCCACCTCAGGTCTGTGGCCCACCTCCACTGAATGATGTTGTGCAATGAAGGATGAAGGGATGAAGGAATGTCGATTCTCCTGCAACTTGATCTTTCACACACCTGCATGATTAAAAATGGTACAGCATCATACATGCACACCAGATGGTAATATTAACCGTTTTCACACTGTAGCACTTAAACTTCAAGGGAAACATCACTAACAACACGGTCAATGCAACGCTATTCATTTACCACGCTGCCACTACCATGGATATGTGTTCAATACACATGCGTTTAGCACGGACGCCTTTACCACCCATATGCGTGGTAACAGCAGAGAGAGCAGTCTGGGCAGAACAGGAAGGAGCAGCGACCAGAGGAGAGAGAGGTAAGTGGGGCCGGGTTTGGGGAGTGGTTTAGGGTACTTTTTAGGACAGGGTTATGGGGTCAAGGTAGTTTTTAGGATAGGGTGGGGTAGGGTTTAGTGTTCAGGGTGGTTTTATTTTAGGACAGGGTAGGTTTTAGGGTCTAGGGTAGGGTGGGGGCTGGGGTAGTTTTTAGGACAAGGCGGGGTAGGTTTTAGGACAGGGCAGGGTAGCTTTCAGGGTTTAGGATGGGGTAGGGTAGTTCTTAGGACAGGGCAGGGTAGACTTTAGGGTTTAGGTTTGGGTGGGGGGCAGAGTGGTTTTTAGGACAGCGTGGGATAGGATTTAGGACAGAGTAGCTTTTAGGGTGGGGCGGGGTGTCGGGGAAGTTTTTGGGTCAGGTCAGGGTGGCCTTCGGGTTTAGGGTGGGGGGCCAGGGTAGTTTCAGGACAAGGTGGGGTAGGTTTTAGGTTTTAAGGTGGGGTAGTGGTGGGTATTTATTAGGACAGGGCACGGAAGGTTTTAAGGGTTAGGTCTGGGGTTTGGGAACATTTTTAGGACAGGATGGGGTTGGTTTTAGGACAGAACAGCTTTTAGGGTGGGCTTAGGTCTCGGGGTAGTTTTTAGGACAGGGAGGGGTAGGTTTTAGAGTTCAGGATGAGGTGAGGTTGGGGTAGTTCTTTAGCACAGGGTGGGGTAGTTTTTAGGACAGGGTAGGTTGTAGGATTTAGAGTGGGGGCTCTGGGTAGTTTTTAGGACAGGGCGGGGTAGGTTTTAGAACAGGGCAGGGTAGCTTTCAGTGGATAGGGTGGAGGGTGGCTGGGTAGTTTTTAGGAGAGGGCAGGGTAGGTTTTTGGCTTTAGGGCGGGAGTTGGAGTAGTTTTTAGGACAAGGTTTGTTAGTTTTTAGGACAGGGTAGGTTTATGGTTTAGGGCAGGGTGGGGTAGTTTTTAGGACAGGGCAGGGTATGTTTAGGGTGGGGCTCGGGCTTGTTTTTAGGACAGGATGGGGTAGGTTTTAGGACACTCTAAAATTTAAGGTTTTAGGACAGGAGTGGGGGTAGTTTTTAGGACTGGTTGTGGTAGTTTTTGGGACACGGTAGGTTTTAGGGTGGGACAGGGTAGTTTTTAGGACAGGGCAGGGTAGGTTTTTCGATAAGACAGGCTAGCTTTTAGGGTCTAGGGTGAAGGCAAGTGATCGGGGTAGCTTTTAGGACAGGGCAAGGAAGTTTTTAGGGTTTAGGGTGGGGTAGTTTTGAGGACAGGGCAGTATAGGTTTTAGGGAAGGGCGAGGGTGGGTGTAGTTTTTAGGACAGGGTGGGATAGTTTTTAGGACAAGGCAGGGCAGGTATAGGGTTCAGGTTGGGGACGGGGGTTGGGGTAGTTTTTAGTGTTTAGGATGGAGCGGGTGTTGGGGTAGTTTTTAGGACATGGCAGGGTAGTCTTAGGTTTAGGGCGGGGGTCGGTAGTTTTAGAACAGGGAGGGATAGATTTTAGGGTTTAGGGTGGGGGTGGGAGGGTGAGTAGTTTTTAGGACAGGGAAGGTAGGTTTTCAGGTTTAGGGCTAGGGGTCAGGGACGTTTTTGGAACAGAATGGAATAGGTTTTAGGGCAGGGTTAGTTTTACGGTAGGCTGAGGGCTAAGGGTAGTTTTTAGGACAGGACGGGTAGACTTTAGGGTTCAGGGTGAAGGGGGTCAGGGTAGTTATTTGGATAGGGTGGGTAGTTTTTAGGACAGTTTAGGTTTTAGGGTTTATAGCAGGTGGTCAGGATAATTTTTAGGACACAGTGGGGTAGGTTTTAGGGAAGTGCAGGGTAGCTTTTAGGGTATAGGGTGGGGTCGTCTTTAGGAGAGGGCAGGGTAGGTTTTAGAGTTTGGGGGGTCTGAGTAGTTTTTACCACAAGGTTGAGTAGTTTTTAAGACAGGGTAGGTTTATAGTTTGGGGTGGGTGGATGGGTAAGGGTAGGTTTTGGGACAGGGCAGGGTAGTATTTAGGGTGGGTGAGGGGTAATTTTTAGGACAGAGCAGGGTAGGTTTTCCGGTTTAGGGTCGGGCTCTGGAAGTTTTTAGGACAGGGTGGGGTAGGTTAGGACAGGGTAGGTTTTAAGGTTTGGGGCAGGGAGTTGGGGTAGTTTTTAGGACTGGGTGGGATAGTTTGTAGGACATGGTGGGGTACAGGGTTTAGGGCAGGGGCAACGTAGTTTTTAAGACATGGCAGGGTAGGTTTTTGGGTTTAGGGCGAGAATGGGTGGGTGGGGGTAGTTTTTAGGGACGGTGGGGTAGGGATTAGGACAGGGTAGATTTTAGGTTTTAGAGCGGGTATCGGATTAGTTTTAGGACAGGGCAGGATAGGTTTTAGGACAACGCAGGGTAGCTTTTAGGGTTTAGGTTGGAGGCTGGGGGTCAGGTAGTTTTTAGGACAGGGCAGTGTAGTTTTAGTGTTCGGACCGGGGATCGGGTAGTTTTACAACAGAGTGGGGTAGGTTTTAGGACAGGGTAGGATTGTTTTAGGGCTGGGTGGGGTGGTTTATAGGACAGGGAGAGGTAGGATTTAGAGCAGGGTACCTTATAGGGCAGGATGTCGGGGTAATTTTTAGGACAGAGCGGGGTAAGTTTTAGGGTTCAGGGTGGGGACGAGGGATCAGGTTGTTTTTAGGACAGGGTGGGTCGTTTTCAGGATAGGGTAAGTTTTAGGGATTAGAGTGGGTGTCGGGGTAGTTTTTACGACAGGGTAGCTTTTAGGATTTATGGAGGGGGTGGCGGTGAGTAGTTTTTAGGACAGGGCAAGGTAGGTTTTAAGGTTTAGGGCGGGGTGTTAGGGTAGTTTTTAGGACAGGATGGGGTAGGTTTTAGGGTTCAGGGTGAGGGTGGGGTTCGAGGTAGTTTTTAGGACAGGGCTGGGTAGATTTTAGGGCAGGGTAGATTATAGGGTTTAGGGCGGGGCAGAGCTCAGAGTAGTTTTTCCGACAGGGCAGGGTAAATTTGGGTTTCAGAGAGGGGGACGTTTTAGAACATGAAAGGGTAGTTTTTATGACAGGGTAGGTTTAGAGTTTAGGGAGAGAGGTGGCTGTAGTCTTTAGGAAAGGGCGGCGTAGGTTTTAGGACAGGGCAGGGTAGCTGTTAGGGTTTAGGGTGAGGGCGGTTTAATTTTTAGGACAGGGCGGGTTAGGTTTTAGAACAGGGTAGATTTTAAGGTTTAGAGCAGAGAGTTGGGGTAGTTTTTAGGACTGTGTGGGGTATTTTTTGGGACAGGGTGGGTTTAGGGTTTAAGGTGGGGGCAGGCTTGTTTTTACAACAGTGGAGGTTAGGTTTTGGGTTTAGGGTGGAGATGGGTTGGTAGGGGTAGTTTTTAGGACAGGGTGGGGTAGGTTTTGGGGCCAGGCAGGGTAGATTTTAGGGTTTAGGCTGGAGGCAAGGGGTCAGGGTAGTTTTTAGGACAGGGCAGGGACGTTTTAGTGTTTAGGGATGGGGTGAGGTAGTTTTAGGACAGAGTGGAGCAGGTTTTAGGACAGGGCAGGGTTTTGGGAGGCAGGGTAGTTTTTAGGACAGGGCAGTATAGGTTTTAGGGCAGAGTAGGTGTCAGGATAGTTTTGAGGACAGGGTGGGGTAGGTTTTAGAACAGGGTAGCTTTTAGGGTGGGAAGTCGGGGTGGTTTTTAGGACAGGGTGGAGTCATTTTTAGGACAGGGTAAGATTGAGGGTTTAGAGAGGGGGTCGGTGGAGTTTTTAGGACAGAGCAGGGTAGCTTTCATGGTTTAGGGTGCAGTAGTTTTTAGGACAGGGCAGGATAGGCTTTATGTGGGCAGTTTGGTTTTCAGGACAGGGTGGGGTAGATTTTAGGACAGAGTAGCTTTTAGGGCAGGGCGGGTGTCAGGGTAGTTTTTAGGACAGGGCAGGGTAATTTTAGTGTTTAAGTTGGGGAGTAGGGGTAGTTTTAAGACAGGGTGGGGTAGATTTTAGGACAGGTCAGGGTAGCTTTTAAGGTTTAAGGTGAGGTAGTTTATAGGACAGGTTTTAGGGCAGGCAGGTTGTTTTTTAGGTCAGGGTGGGGTAGGCTTTAGGACAGGGTAGCTTTTAGGGTGGGGAGGGGTGTTGGGGTAGATTTTAGGACAGTACGGGGTAGGTTTTTGGGTTCATGGTGGGGACGGGGGATCGTGTCGTTTTTTAGGACTGGGTGGGGTCATTTTTAGGACAGGGTAAGTTTTCGCAATTAGAACGCGGATCAGAGTAGTTTTTAGGACAGGACAATGTCGTTTTTAGGATTTAGGGTTGGGTGGGGGCGGGTTAATTTTAGGACAGGGCAACGTAGGTTTTAAGGTTTATGGCGGGGTTGGGGTAGTTTTAAGAACAGGATGGGGTAGGTTCTAAGACAGGGTAGCTTTTAGGGCAGGCTGGGGGGGCTCAGGATGTTTTTAGGACAAGTTGGGGTAGGTTTTAGGGTTCAGGGTGAGGGTGGTGTGTCATGGTAGTTTTTGGGACAAGGTGGGGTAGTTTTTAGGACAGGGTGGAGTAGTTTTTAGGACCCGGTAAATTTTGGGGTTTAGGGCGGTATGCAGCGCTCTGGGTAGTTTTTAGGACAGTGCGGGGCAAGTTTTAGGACAGGGCAGAGGGGATAGGGCTCATGGCAGGGGGTGAAAAGGTCAGTTTTAAGGTCCCGGCCGGTGGAGTATGGTGTCAGGTGTAGAGGGCGGGCGGAGTAGAATTTACCCCATGTTCCTTTACCAAACATGCTTTTACAACGAAATTTGTTCTAAAGGCATGCGTGGTAAAGACACTGTAGTTGTAGAGACCGCATTGTAAAGGCATGCTTGATATACGCATGCGTTGTTCCATCATTCATCCAAACTTCACAGGTAGGATTCCATTTTGTCACAAAAGCAACAAAGTGTTCGCCATTGCTGGACATTTTCAGTCATGTTAAATCTGCAGACGAGGAGTTCAGCCTATGTAGCGCAACATTCAAAAGAGATTTCACACCCACAGTGCTTACTCGATGTGCTCAGAAGCCTCACTGGCCCAGGGAAAGAGGGGCAATATTCCTTCTTCACATAGCCTGAGTGCAACTCGTTCTGGAAGAAATGCTTGCCTACTATATATCTGCTATTTAAAAAAAATATACAATCCGGAATATGTGAAGAAGTTGAACAGACAATATGATGACCAAGAGCATCATATGCACAGCCTAGAAGAACAAGTCAAAAAAGCAGTTGAAGCAGATGATTGTTTTCATGGCCAGACTTAATTATGAGTTGTAATTAATGAGCAGTGGCTCAGTTCTTGTGAATACATTAATCACACTGTCGGTGTTTCTCCTGGAGGCTGCTGTCACACGTTAGGTGTCATTGTGTCACTCCCATGATGTCACTGATGCTGCTTCCTTAATCCATTTCTCACAACCCCCGTCCGATGTACACAGGATGCTTGAAAAGTGTTTTACACAAGACACTGAAGATGTGACTGCCCGAATAAAAGCAGGCAGAAAAGAATGTTTTATTGGAATGAGAGAGTGCACTTTTCTACCTTGCAGGTGCTTGTGGTGTGCAGTCATACGCTTATGTTTTCTGGTAGCACTGCGATAGGTCAAGCTTGTTTTTAATGACCCAGTTAATTCTGGACGTATTACTGGCTCTTTCCAGGATCCAGACCAATTCCTTGAAGAAATAACATCCCATGAAAATATAGAAGAGATCAACACATCCCGCACTGTGGAAGTTAGAACTGTGAGTTTGCTTGTAATACCTCCTCCAGTGGTTTTATTTATTTCCGCCTCGTCCACTTCTTGATCAAAATGTTCGAGTCAAGCTGATAGATCCGTCACAGAGAGCGTACAATGATCAGGGTGCGCTCCTGTATCAAGTATTAAAGAGCATCTCTTGAGAGGAGGCCAAGGGGTGATTGGTGTGAAAACACACTTCATGTCTTGCTCACAAATGGCTTTCCTTCCCGAGATAGCCCTCATGCTATGTTTTGTGCTCTGTGTCATCTGATGTTTTGTCACACATTTTAACCATGTATAATGGAAACAGTCGGCCTCAAAAGCCGAAGCACATTACATGAACTTTGTTGGTGGTTTCTATTGATAACATAGGGTTTAAAAGACTGATCAAACACAGAGTATATCTCCTGATCTGGAGAGCAAGAATTATTAAAACACCTACCCTTCTGCATGCCAGACTGAGCCCTTCACTCAGGAATGAGTCCCAAGTCCCCTATCTCCCCTGGGTATGATTCTGTCAGTGGATGAGCACAAGTGAATGACATTCTCCTTTAACCATGTAAGCACGATTTGCCCTATTCACCCTCACCTCGAACACAGGCAAAGGGTTGGTTTGGCCTTGGTTCATCACATTGAGGTTTATAATTTAATAACATCTGATCCTCTCCTTCACCTACCACAACATCGTCACTGTGAGTATGTTATCATTCCTATTATTTCCTATCATCTTCCTAACCCTGTTTACTATTACAAACACATATCTTACAATGTTGTGGATAGGCCGAAATAAGGAATGCAATGTTAGTGTCTTGTGATACAAATTGGGGTTTGCCAATCTGAGCCTGCAGCTGTGGTTGCCCTAATTCCGCTGCTTAATAACTTCCGTATGGCTCTAGCTGAGAATAGTTAGAGCGTCAGTGCTGTGTAGTCCATCTGCAGTTCTTGTGACAAAATACGTCAATGCTCATACCTACTATCATGCCTAAACAATCTTTTCATTTACTTTCCATGTACTCCAGCTTCAAGATAGGATGAAAACAATGAGAAACACACTCAAGTTTTGCAGCATTCTTATTCACAAGTGGGGTGAGTTGAGATTTTATGTTTTTTCTCCTATTGTCAATGTGAGTGAACAAGTTAACCATTTACATAGCAGACTCTATAAACTATCGCCAAGAGGCATGGCCTGCTTGACACTTTAAAACATGTTGGATTGATACTAACTCAATAGTTTTTCTAAAGTCAGTGGAAAGATGCAATAAACATTAAGCGTAGAGAGAAAGAAGCTTAACATCTCACTGGCGTTAAAGGTAAGGGAGGGCTCCACAGTAGGTGACATCCTCAAGAACAACTTTTTCATCTGAAAGAACTGCTTTGAATCCTATTAGAAGAGCGAGACCTGGGCTCTTTGCAGTCAGCAATATATAATTTTAAGAAAGAGCCACTGTTAGCTCCTCGATCTCGAAGGGTTCGTATGGGCAGTCTACTTCACAGAAACAAAATGGACATTGTCTGATTATCAAAATTGACCTAATGAACAGATGATGTAGAACTTTAGTACAAAACAAAGAAAAGACAGTCTCCTTATTTTACAAACGTTCACCTGCAGGCATTGTAATAACGTCTACCCTATTAATAAATTATGAGTTTTTAATTTGACATTTTATATTTCAAACTAAATTCCAATGTATCGAGGTACTGGTTGTAAGTAAGAAACTCCATAACCAAAGGATTTGTTTGCTACAGCAGAGGCATATTGGATTGAAAGATTAGGAACTATGGGCCAGATGTAGGTAGGTGGTAAATTGCAACTCGCAATGTGCTATGCAGAACGGTGTCTCAGACACCGTCTGCGAGTCGCTATGGGGTCTTAATGGGTATTAATGAGGTGGGTCGCAATTTGCGACCCCATAGCGATTCAGGGCACTCACGGGGATGGTGGCCTGCTGTAGTCAGCAGACCTCCATGTCCGTGACTGCTTTTAAATAAAGCAGTTTTTTTTTTCAAAGTGCAACCAGTTTTCCTTAAAGGAAAACGAGCTGCACTTTGAAAAATAAACCGAAACCTTTAGTTTCGGTATTTTTCAGGGCAGGTAGTGGTCCATTGGACCACTGCCTGCTCTGAAAAATTATTTTTGAAGCCAGACACAAAGGGGAAGGGGTCCCATGGGGACCCCTTCCCGTTTGCAACTGAGTTACCATCCACTTCAAGCATTGCGAGTCGCAAATAGGAAGGGAACACCCCTTCCTATTTGCGAGTCGGAAATGCATTTTGCGATTTTCGACGTTTGCGACTCGCAAAGTCTTTGCTACATCTGGCCCTATAATACCAAGAACACTCAATGAGCGACAGCAACTGACATAATAACTATGAGAGAATGGAAAAGGCTACTAAAGATACAAAGGAAAGACCTATGGAATGTTGTCAGATCTCATAAGAGGAAGGACATGCTACATTTTATTGTTTGTATTCTGAATGGGAAAATACAGTTTAGCCTCAAGTAGAGGTCTCCACATGGTTTGTTACAGTTCTTTTAAATATTATTCCAAATGAGGCAGAAGGGTGGAGGCTGTCTTAGACAGGGCGCTACAAACCTAGAAATTGCTGAAGCAAGGTGAAAAGTGATGGTGGGAGACCTTATCAGACACTCCTCAAACCCTATCAGCCATTGATGCAATGGAAAATAGTTAGGAACTACAAAACAACTATATTACTAGTGTAATACTGTAGACAGGAGATTAGTATTTGCTCAGTTTAGACTGAAAAAGCCGAAAACGTTTCTTTTGAGATGATTTTAATAACTATTCCTGTGAGGGTAGCAGTTCTACAAGGTGCCTTGTTACAATGAAAAAGCCATTTTGCCTGTAACACTGAGCACTACTTTGTCGTGAGGTGATAGTGCTTAATTGTATGCATTGTTTGTATTGTATTCTTGCAGGTTAAACATAGTCCATAGACCACCGTCACTGAAAGTGGAGATGGAGAATATTTGGGAAAATGCATGCACTTATTCACGTCCACCAATGCTCGAAGCACCTATTGCAGAACCACAGTTCAACCTCAGTTGTGGATCTTTGCCAGAAAGCCAATCCTTCTGGCCTTGTTGGCTGAATTGCAGGTGCCCATAGCTCCAGGACCGGATCTTCCGTGGCCATTGGTTTAACAATTTATCCTGAAGCCTGCATTATAAGTCAATTGAGAAGGGTCCCAACACTGAGCTCCGAACTGTTTATCAAGTTAAATTATGACACTAAAGCATTAAAACATAGATTGTCATTTATGTAAATGTTCTTTGTTATATCTGTGATATTAAATAAATTCAATTAAAAATAAATACTGCTTTAAATTTCAAATAAATGGAAATCCTTGTTTAAATATTGTGATACCTATTGTATTACATTGTATCCGAGGGCAAACCATTATTCACCGCCTTAACTAAGGTCCACAATCATGAGTGACAGATAAATGACTTCGATACTATTGGCCTCCAGGGACCCCATTGCTGGTCAGAATGGTATCTCTGGGGGTTGTAAATATAGGCCCAGTGCAAGTTGAGCCCCTGAGGCCTGGGTACTAACAAGAGGAATTTGATTTAAGGCATCCCATTCCCGTAATTATTGCTCATTCCTGTCCCCATTTGTGCTTAGAATGTTGGTTGCTTTGAGCAGCAGGAGTTCCTAAGGGAAATATTATGGGCAAATGGTTTACCCTTATTACTTGAACCCTGGTGGCACCACTGACTTCATGTTGCTGGGTAGATCAGAATTTACAAATAACTCATAAAGAAGGTCTACGTCGTGAAATATAGACCACAGCTATCACTGAAGATACAAGAAAACTAAGGGAGTCTTGATTATGCACATCAAGTATCAACGATGAGCCCCACATGAAAGTGAGGAGGAACATAACCCAACGTTGGTACTTCCAGTATGTGCCAGGATCTGGAAGAATAGCATCCTCCAGACCCATATAAACAGCAGTCACCAAAATATTCTAATAGCCACTGAACTATTGCACATCATTAATGATGCAGAACTAGACTTGACATCAATGTTCAATAACTACCATAAACTCCCAATTGTGGGACTAAAAGTACATTTCAAACAATTAATTTATACTTTACCCTGAGTGAGCAGCAAATTTAGCTCTAGTTCTGAACAATTTTGAGAAAACACTTAACACTCTGTCACCACAAAAGGGAAAACAAAACTGCAAGTACCATCATAGAACGAAGAAAAGAAAAGTAGAGCTCATCATGCAGGTGCTAAATTCACAAGAGTGTTGTTGGCATAATCACTGAGTTACTAGCTACGACAAGTGTGACATGCCATTTTTGAGTGTTTGTTTAACCACAGGTGTTTTTATCATAGGTGATATACTAGAAATACGCACGATGGGAAGGTGTGAACTTTCCTTTTGATTTCCTTTGCACTTAAAATAGGTTAGGGATCCGTAGAGCCCTGAAGAATGCCCATGATCAGTGTATGGCTAAAATGAGTCAGAAACATGTTGGTAAACGATAAGAATGCCAAGCACATTGCACCCAATAGCATCCATTAATTATACTTCATAGTATTTTTATCTGTAACCGAGTTACCACCTAATAAAGGTAATCCATGTGGTATACCTTACGGTATTATTTAAATTATAACTGGATCCCCGCTCTTTTATCCAGAAGATTACTATATCCAAAGAACTTCCTCAACAATTGTGACGTTTAGTCTGCGTGACAATACCATCTTACCTGGTTGTGATGAGGTGGCTGACGATGAAGCATGACACATTACGTGGGTGCGACCATTTCATCCAATATTTAAAAAATCTTGAAATTAGGTGATCACCCAGGATAGGTAATGGTCAGGTAAAGAGGAGTAAAGCATGTAACTTCCCCCTCCACCCTAGAAAGACCTCTCTGCTCTCTTTGGTGGTTAGGGAAAAGTGTACAATATGTCCTGACACTACAAAAACACACTGTGCCAGTCCATTGTGCTCTGCTGGATGAAGGCACCAAATCAAATTTTGATAACAAGAATTTGTTTTTAATGGCAAAAAGGTTTACAACTTTAAGACACCACACTGGCACAATCTCTGGAAATAGGTTGAGGTGAAGGCTGAAGCAATGACAATTGAAAAATGTGTTAAACTAGTCATCATGCAACAGGGCTTTCATATGGTACCCCATCCAAAGACATCTGAAGAGGTCAATCCAGTTCAGAAATTAGCAACACCCCCTCCCTTCGTCGATTGACATTTATCTTCATCACCTGATTATCAGTGGGACACTTAATGTTAATGAAAGAGGAACCAGGAGGCCTGTCTGTGACACCAATGGCTCACCATATCCTAAACGAACAACGTAGCCCTCTCACCCCAAAAGACTGCCATTGGTTGTAAGTATCATGGGGGGTTTGGGGCCAAAAGAATCCAGTGTCAAAATGTGCCAATTCCAACAACCACACCAGTTCTCTCCTAATGCTGATTCATGAGGGTGTAGCAGTCATGGTACATTCCAGATAGGTGATAAGAGAAGGTGTAGTCTAAGTGCCTTGATAAAAAGGCGGAAACTTCCACCCACCAAACCTTCATTAAATGGGCACTGCATTATCACTGGTAATGAGCTCATAATAATTCCATGTTCTAGGTCACATGTAGGAAGGGTTGGTTTAATAAGCTGGAGAAATAATACTGCATTCAGTGATGTGCCAATTTCTCTGAAAAAGCAAGACCATGGAGAGAGTGTCAACATTGTGCTCCTTTCTTCCAAGGGCCAAATTGCAATGGATGGGCTGTCCTTATCTATCCCTCCACAAATTATTCTGTTTACATGCCCCCATCACAAGTGGTTGTGTAATGCACCTGGGCTGGTCATATGCAATGAAAGTTTATTGAAATTTCAAAATTGTTAAAAACACTGTGGGTGTACAGGTGTTTCACAGCATTTGTGACATTTTTGGTGTATGACAACCAGTTATAGGAAGCATGAAACTCCATGGTTCAGTCATTTCAAAACTTCAAATAATTAACAACTAAATGTATCCACTTACAGTCAGAGACCAGAATATTTAATCAGTTTACAGTCGCCTTCCATAGTTCACATCATTAAGCAAACTAAAGAGAAAATATTGCAGTAAAATGTAAGTCTTGACCCAGTGTGTTCTCACATTTTTCTAGGGGAGACTTGCTTATTTGCTCACTGTAATCCAGCTGTAGGTGGTGTCTGTAGGAAATTGTGTTGCAAGTTGCGTGTTTAATAGGCCCACAATGTCACTTTACTGGGATCCAAGCATCCGATTGTAGCACTTCACTCTTTCAGGGCAGGGAAGCCGTACAGTCCAAGGCCTACAGATGGGAGGTGGTGTGGGCTAGTAATTACCATTCACTGGCATGCAACAATAACAGTCAATACATCTTTGTCCAGTCCGTGCTTTTTATTTAGGAAAAGAAAAAGTACCTTCTTCACACACACTACTAAATACACTGCTTTAATTTACAAATATACTTTGAAAAATGGAAATTGCCATAGATGACATTTCATAATCACATTTGACCCCCAAAGAGTCACACAAACATATAAGGTAAGAACATTGGCTTGGTGAAAGGTTCAGGAGCAGCAAACCACATGTTAAAGACATCATTTTGTACATAAAGACAATCATCTTTCAATAATAATCACAGATAAATGTACTTATTAATGTTAATAAACCTAATCACTTTAATCAGTCATCAGTGTCAACCTTATCATATTAATAAAACATATAAAATGTGTCAGTGAGTTTTTTGCAAACCTGAAATGCAATCATAAAACATCCCCTAGGGGGCATCATATTTTGATTACATAAAATTTAACCATCGACTGATCACCTAGAGGTTATTGTACAACATGCACCTTTTTTCAAACATTTTTAGGTCGTAATAAACACTGCCACAGACCAAGGATCTCATCATGAGTTTGATGGACAAGAAAGCCCATCTGCCAAACTCCCTATTGGGTTGCTGCTGCCTTTGTGGCGCACTGGACCTATTAGGAGTTTCCAGCTAGGTCAGCATGTGGAAACCTCAGTTTCGCCTGCTGGCCTAGCAGGAAACAGGCTACAGCATTGTCTTCGGCTTGTAATCGAGCCGGCGGCAATGCTGTAGCCTGCAGGGTGCACCAGCACCCCACAATGTACACTGTCTGCAAGGCAGGCAGTGAATATTGTGACGGTGCTAGCCACGGGGAGCGCTGCCCTGCCCATGCCAAGAACATGGCCATGAAAAGGCTGGCACAGAACGAGGCCGTAAGCTGCAGGGCCATGCTGCATGCATTGCTTCCCTGGTGGATTATGATGTCTGCCATGCCATCGGGATCAGGGATCCTGGCAGTGCTGGCAGAACCCTGGCGGTCTGACTGCCAGGGTCTTTCTGTGGTGGTCAGCAGCAGCAGTCCTGACAGGAGCAGTGAGGCTGGCAGTCTGAAGACCGCCAACCTCGTAATGAGGCCCCAAGACTCTAGAGAGTGCTGTACTCCCAGCTGCAGAGTCAAAGCTCTAGGATTCGGAGTGATTTGAAACATACAGCAATGTTCCTGTGGTGTCCTGACTTCTATGACCCCACACACATAGGGTTAGTCCCTTGGTAAAAACATCTTGCGGGAGAGGTTGCCCCACATGCCTCCTCTTCACAGTTGGTGGTGCCCCTGCCATCCTGTGGCACCACAGGAGGATATAATATGTAAAAGAAAAAAGCCTGCAGGGCATTATGGGGCACTCCAACCGGAGCAATGAGTACTGGATGGGCAGCTAACCCTCTGCACTGCTTTTCCTTTTTTTTTTGTTTTGGGGGATGCCCGTACCCACCTGGGCACCCTCTTGCTTCCTCAAAGTTGGGGACAGCTGACAGAACCCACCTCATGCAGCTGCCACCTCCATGTGCAGCCGTGGGAGCCGGCAGCTTCTCTTTCCATGACCGCTCAAGACACATGCATGCGGGTGGGGCACGCACACCACCACTGGGGGAGCAACAGTGCTCCCCTCTATTTTCTGACGCTCAGGATCAGGAATGGGGTCCTGGAACCCTCCTGTGGGAGAAGGTGTTCCCGGCCACAAGAGAGTCTGGGGAGGGGACCCCACGCACACACCGTCTTGGATAAATTTAAGCAAAGCATCCTGCTTCGAACCCGAGGGGTAAGTTTAGAAACGGTGGCAAAGCCCAATGTGATCCTTGCTGAAAAAGATCAATGGTCGCAAATCTTCAAGACACCATAACTTAGGACCCGTTGGGCCAATCTGTACAATCCTGGGCTCATTTTACTCCTGTTGGTGAGATATAGCCACCAGGGACCGTTGCAGCAGACCTCCTCACATCCAAAATGGTGCAGTCCAAAGAGAGCTATTCTCCCTGTTCCAGCCTTCCTATTGGTCTCTGTCCCTGGGTGCAGAAGTCCAGGGCTTTCCCCCAGTTGGCCCTCAGGGATCTAAGGGACCCAGCCTCACTTGCCCTTGGGGAGATCCCCTTTCCCAGGGGTCACCTTGGGTCACCTGGGCCGAGTCCCCAGTTCTTTCTGGATATCAGGGTTTCCTCCTTCCAGCTGTCCATGGCAGCCCAGGGCCCAGCAGCAAAGTGCAGAAAAACACCAACCAAGACCGGGTTATCCCCTTATGCAAGAGTTTTTTAGAGGGGAATGTACGTTTCCAGAACTCAGGCACCCTTGACCAATCGTAGGAGTCACATCATCACTCCACCCCATCCAGTTCAAAATGGCATCATTCAGGAGTCACTAGTCACATCACCTCTGGGGGTCTCAGGTTTGCCCGCACAGACATCAGAGCCAGGGCCTTTCTCAGCAAATCTTCAAAGGGAAGCCGCCTCCTGTGTTGGCTCCAGAGGTCTGGCTCACAACTTTGTTCAGTGGGCTAGAGGAGGCCCGTCCCTGGTACAGTGTGACAGCTGCTTGATTTATTCAGTTCCCTTACCCCCACCTCTTTTTTCCTCAGGAATTGAGTGAAGCACTGTTACTGCTCTCTTTGTATGGGGAGGCCTTTTTTTCCTGCTGCTGGAGAGATTAACCTGGCACAGCAGGGTGACAAAAGGCCTGGGCTCTAGTCCTGAGCTGAGTCAGAAAAATATGGTATTGCTGGATGACTCATAAGTAGTATAGATATCTTTGTGGAACTTGTAGATTTGATATTCCCGCACAGGTTACACCCCATTTCGATATGTGACTGGTCCCATTAGGCCAAATGGAAGTTAAATTACACTCAAAGGCAGTTTTCTCCCTATGTGTATAATAAAGTGTCACTTCAGATAAAACAGTAAATCACTCTGTCTTTCTCTATGCGTGTACACTAACATAAAAAGGCCTACCAACAGATCAATATCTAATCCTGTCCCCACTGCGCAAGACTACCTGTGCACAGTGGCTGGTCTGCACACAACAGTAGTCTCCCATGAGCAGCCCACTCACATGTGCACACGTAAGTGTACACATGTCCACGTGTAACAAGTCAAATTTTCATTACCCTTGCTGTCTTGCAGCTGCCTTATCTTAAAAGGCAGACACTGGCGGCAAACATGTGCTGTTCCTTTGCCTTGTGATTATTGTGGGTGAGACACATGTAGTGCGACTCACCCACAGATAAAAGTGCAAAACCAGGTGATCCAAAAAGCAAAAACTCTGGGCAGAACCAAATTTCAACAGTGCCTATGCAGGCAGGTTGTGGTGCCAATGGTGAAGTGGGTTTTGCCAGTGGGAAACCTGCGCGCCCTCCTCCTAAGGAGACATATGGGCACCTGAGCCTACTTTTTCACAAATTAATGAGCTGATTTCTAGTTTGGAAGCCAGGGTGCTCAGTCGCAAAAGCAATGAAGTACTGTCTGCCACACTAATGGTTTACCCAGACAGCAATTTTAAATTTAAAAAAGAAAAGTACTTTCAATGACAAAAGATAAACTCTAAGGGCCTCATTTTCAAGAGGCCTTTGCCGCCTGAACGTCACTTTCATGACGCTCCGGTGGCGCAGGCCTCTTACTCATGTCTGTGAGGCAATGCAAAGCCACCCTGTCTGGCTTTGCATGGCCTCATAGATATGGAGTAAAGTAAGTCATTGCAAAGCATTGCGTTGCCTTACACTTTATCAAGGAGGCATTCCATGGGCGTTGTGGTGGGTTTTCTCACACAACACCAATGGATTTTTAATATTCCCAGATTTATAAGGATGTTTCAACCTGGGAATGCGTCAAACCTGTGTGCCCCCCGGGGGGAGGCCGAACGAGGAGAAATAACCTTATTTTGCCTTGTTTTTCCATCTTTCTGTGTGTGCTTAATTTTGCAGCACACGTAGAAAGAGGGAAACACCTCCATTGATTGTTTTTGTGCAGGAAGGTGCCCTTTCCTGCACTGAAACAATTGTGCCAACAACACAGATAGCCTTGCACCATGGGGCAAGGGTGCCTGAATTGGCGTTAGGCACCAATTTGTGCACCAGCGTAGGCAGAAGGTGCAGGAATGCGCTGTATTTTATTAATACAGCACATTCCTGCCCTTTCTTTTTTACGTACGCAGCGTAGCAAAGTGACTTGCTGCACAGCTCTGCCGCAAAAACTTGTAAATTAGGCCTTAAGCATAGAATCATAACTATATTTGCACACTATAGAGCTGGCAAGATATTGTACCAAACAGTATTCACAATACCAGTGATGACAATGCTTTTCATATCTCTCCTAAAGGGGGTGTTGCAGATAGCAATGACACCTATGCAGTTTGAAATCCAAGAGGGTTCTACTGGGTGTGGCCGAAATCGCCGGCACACAACAAGGCAACATCTGAAGAGGTGCTTCATGCTTTATAAACGTTTTTGCAAATAGCCTGAGGGATCAGCAAAAGTGTCTCTCTGCAAGAGGTCTGTGCGATAACAGCCCAGCTCACCAGGAGTGTTGCACAACAGCCAGCATTCCTAGGGGTCCTTGTGGGGGTGTGCTTCCCAGATCTCTCCGTCTCTGATGCTCTAGGAGTTCCATGACTGGGATGAAAAAGAGATGACTTCTGGTCGCATGTATAATGTCACTTCTCCTTATGATATGATATCTCATCTGCCTGGCCAAGTGTCATAGGTACTCTTTCTATGATATATTTTGACAACACATTATTCAGTGGAAATCATGAAGTATAAAGAATTATGGACTTTGGGGGGTTTGCAAACCACTCTGTTGCAGTACTTTTGTGACCTTACCCCCTACCTTTCTATTCTGGGTGGCATCTTTGCATTGGGGTTTTCAGATATGGAAAAGAGGGCCTGGCGCTCCATAATGATAGCACAACTCTTTCTACAAATGAAGAAATGGAAGTATTCACAAGTACCACAACTTTCCTTTTTGATTTACCAA
The DNA here is from genome assembly GCF_031143425.1 of Pleurodeles waltl. Taxonomy (NCBI): domain Eukaryota; kingdom Metazoa; phylum Chordata; class Amphibia; order Caudata; family Salamandridae; genus Pleurodeles; species Pleurodeles waltl. The sequence goes on from NC_090449.1 coordinate 487,590,869, forward strand.
TAGGTAGAGTGAGATTTATTCAGTCAGTCAAAAATACTCTATTCGGTTATTTAACACTATAAAAAGCCAAATATAAAATCCAACACAATGCTAACATAACACAAAAACCTTCAAAACATTGTTCACATTTTTAAAATAGATTTAATTAAAAAGGACATTACAAAAGTAAAATAATTTTTATTAAAAATGCACATAAATCAAAGATTGAACATCAATTGTGTGTAATACAGTTAATGATCATAATAGGCGGCAATGCCCTTTCAGCCAGGGAACTTTTTCCTATATCTAAGGGCCCCTGCCAGGAAACATTTCACAGCAAACAGACCATAGGCCTCGGAAGCATTTACAAATGTATTAGCGCTGGTCTTGCTTGCTAAAAAGGTTTTCTTTAAACAGAGGGACTATTTTACTCTGCCACAAAGCATAGTAGTAGTCATAGAACATGATAAAATGTAAAGTATCTTGTTGGGAAAAATTATCAAATGAACAAGGGTTCAGCTCCTCACCTCTGTGGGGACCTTGCAGGAAAACCAATGTACAAAATAGAGCCTAAACGATGCCAGTAAAAAACGATGGGGGGGATGGTGACTATCGCAAGATAAGGCTCAAATGTTTCACATGTTTTCAACAAGATGTAAGACCTCACTGACGGTTTCAGGTATTCTCTCGCCTCGCTCTCAGCCGCCATGCATGAGAGGAAGAACTTTTTCAGCCCAACAAATCTCTTTTCACTGTCACATTTGGGTTCTCAAATATCTCAGGGCACCCCAATTAGTCCGCTACTTTCTTAATGTATGTAAGCTCGGAATACGGAGAGCACCCTCAAGGAACCTACAATCATTGATCACTATCTGACTGAACACAAGCTCTAGATTAACCCATCCCCACTACATCACACCCATAAAGTTCCATAGGGATACATTTTGCTCTATACACCTTGAACAAAGTCTGCACTGGTTTGCCCCCAGCCTCCTCGAAAACTCAAATGTTGCCGCCACTGCTCTTGATTCAGTAATTTTCTTGACCTTTCATTGTGGAACCCAAGTCCCCCACTTGTCAAAAAGGACTCCTATCTAGGGAACAGCAGTTACCCTTGTCATTTCTGTGCCACTTCCAAAGATTTATTTTTGCACTATCTTCCTATGAGCCACCACCATAGTGTGTGATTTAGTAAAGTTCATGTTTATGTCTTACTTGACCATGAAATCAAAAAAGTAATTGAGCAAGCGTTGAGGACCCACTGGTGCCTTGGCTATCAAAACCGTGTTGTCCGCATATAGGAATGCTGGAATTAATATGGATCCTGCCCGGGGAATAACCTTGCAGAAAACAGAAAGTGTTGAGCCCATGTTGTTAATAAAGAGGGTGAATAAAAGTGGGACTAAGATGCACCCTTGTCTGCTTTCCCTTTGCATTTTCACAAGAGCAGTCAGACTACCATCCCGGTTATATCTCACTGAGTCCGAAAGGTCAGAGTGGAGTTCAGGTCACTATGTTTTTATCTACTCCCAGCTTTATGAGCATTGCCCAGAGTTTGGATCTGTTCACTTGATCAAAAGCCGACATGAGATCCATGAACGCCAAGAAGAGGCTACCCCGTTTGGCTATAGTATATTTCCCAATGTTCGTCTGGAGGTATATGCACTGGTCTAGCGTCCCTTTACATGGTCTAAAACCATTTAGCAAATTGGAAATAACATTATTTTGCTCCAACCAATCTGTGAGCCTTGCCAACACCACCGTCCCCATACTTTTAACTGCAGAATCTATTAAATATATGAGGTGATAGCATTGGGGCACAGCTCTTGATCCCTTTTTATTAAATGTTAGACGATGATTGATCTGGATAAAGATGGTAAAAGACCTTTTTTACAGGTGGCTTTAAACACCCACAACAAAACTCTTGCCCAGGTTTGGGGGTCAGCTTTAGAAAAATCTGCAGTGATCCCATCAGGACCTGGGACTTTATTGCTTGGTATGATTAAAATAGCATCATAAACCTCATCATCACCAAATGTCATGATAGGGTAACCTCCAACGGACACATTTTCCACATTATGGTATTTAACCACAGCTATTCCACACGTGTTCTGGAAGTGCAATACCCAGGTGTCAGGAGCAATAGGGCAATCTGTCAACCCAATCCAGTCCCTACAAAAATAGGTCAATTCACTATTATCCAAAATTTGGCACTATTGTTGAACACACTTGTCTGCGGAAGATTGTTCCAACACTGTTCTTTAATCTCTTGCTTACCGGCTACCGTGGTAAGTTTATATGATTTCCTACAAGCCCTTATGTTACTCCTGTTCCTAGGGTTTTGTTTCAAGACTATCAACAGATCTTTATGAGCCATCAAACATTTTTATCAAACCATTTTTCTCCACCTTCCTTGTTATTTTTCTTCTGGCCTTAAGATTAGGAAATGTCTGCCCTTATAACCTGTTGAACACAGCCAAGACCTCATCCTCCCGTGAGGCTTAATCTCACAGGAATTTTTAGAAGAGAGATTGTCAATAAAAAGTTCTGGGACGACCCTGTTCCATTTCAGTTTCCTGGCCAAATCTTCAGGGATGATTTCAGTATTTGTGGGGCTGCCCCTTCGTTTATCAACGTCATCCATCACCCACTCCATATCCAAAATTAAAGGATTTTGGTTACTAACGTCGTTCCATTCAACCCTCATGTGTCTAACTTGAGAAACCAGGGAGGCAGAAACAATAATACAATCGATAATGGATTGACATCCTCTCCCAGTAAATGATGGAATAAAATTACCTTAGTCCTCTTGATCAATGCGATACAAATTACTGGTTGCAATATCTTATAACACGTCCCCCTGCACTGAGTGTTCAAAATTAATACTATTTTGACTTTCCCCACTAGCTTCGTCATACGTAACACAGCCCTGCTGACATGGAAGGATATTAAAATCACCTAAAATTACAACATAAAAAACTGCGGTCTGGTGCTCTTCATATCCTTCCAGGGAACGTTTTAAACAGAGCAGATGTTCCGTGATCTCCCCCACCCCCTCGCACAAAGGAATTGTAAAAATTAACAATCAACAAGGTTGGGCATTCTTAAAATCAACTCAATCGCAAGCAGGTTTTTGGAGCCTGTCTCAATCATTAGTGGGTGCATGGAATGCTCAGGGAAACTGAAAGGAGTAGGCCCAAGTCCTGATTTTCGGTGTAGAACTCCCCTAAAAAATGAGAAAAACGTCCATATAGAAGGAATTTTCAGTGTCCCATGTTTCTTGCAACGCCGCTGTATGCTGACCATTTACAAAATTCAACCACCTATAATGAGTTCTTTTGCCTTTTAGGCCCACAATATTCCAACATACTATTTTTAAAATAGAAGGCAGGTTGAAATTGATCTGAGCAAGAGGGCTGCCCCTATCCTGCAAACTCTTAGCGATGGGCTGCATCGGGTTCGAAAGAGGTGGATTTAGTCAACCAATATTATCTAGCCCACAGAAGAGTTCAAAGCTATTTATTAAGAGGATGACTCTGCTCTGTACCCCACAAGTCTGTGCCACTCTCTCTAGAGGGGTTTCTGATGGGTAAAAAAGTATAGAGTAAGGATCCTAATTTCAGTAGAAGATTTATGAGTATATAATCTCCATTGTAAAAAATATCTTGCAACCCTAGCTTGCCTCCAAGTAACCACTACACAGTCCTCATCAACAGAGTTCCCTGTGTGACCAACCCATCCTACTCTTCTTGCCAAGATTATAATGAGGGTTAATAAAGGGCCATTCTCCAAGACTGTCACACCAGTGTTTAGCGCATTAGTTCAGGCGTTACCCCCAACAAAACCCCTTTCAAAGGTGGTCCACCCGCTATGGTCCACCCTCTAAGAGCCCTACTAGCGACACTGCATCAGGGGGAAGATCCAATCCAGTAAAACAGCCCACCCGATCGTAATATTTTGACTGGGGGCCCTGCAAGGACACCTGTTTGGTCCTAGTAATCTGGCCAGTGTTCAGATTGGGGAGTTTAGTATCATGATATATGCGGTCTTTGCCCTTTCTTCCCTCCTGAGATTGTGAGGACCCCCTCGAAGATTCCTGTAGAACGGTTCTTGGCGCCCGTGACTCATCTTGGGGTGCTATATACGGTACACATAATGTTTCACATTTCCCCAATTCCTTTTCTCTTCTCTATTATCAAGGGGCTGAGGGCAAAGGGGATTGTGGTGGAAGAGGCCCCTCTGGGACTACTACTGCAATGTGTAGACAAAAAGGATAACCTTCCACCTATGCTTTTGAGGCGATCAATCAGCGGTTTTAAAAACCCTTTTTTTCACAACAAATTTTATTGTATTTTCCACATAGACCAGCTGGTAGAATACTGCAAGCATTTGCAAAAACAAAATTAGAACAATAATGCAAATCAAGCAAAGGTAGCCATCCACCCACTGCCCCACATCTCTGCAGCCCCCAGAACCCCCAAATTACATAGTGTATGTCTGATTTTTTATTCTGACCATACCATGAGGCACAATAATTCCTGACCTTGTCTTCTAGGTGTGCTTGAGGAGTTAAAAGCCCCTTTAACATAGTTTCTAGCCTACTACAAATCTCATCTAGGATCAATGTCATTGGATTGAGCGTCTCTGTGTCCAAATTGGGCTGGACCCCCTTCCGCTGCAACAAAGCCTTCTTACGGTCTCCCCCTCTCTTCTTCATAAAAGGGGTTTAGAAACAAGTGAAGTGCCTGCAGGCTCAATTAGAGGATTATCTATGGATCTTGGGCTAGTAATCAGGTGGGCTAAGATTATCAGGGCATTAACAACCACAGGGATATCACATTAGACACGTGCTGGTGGGTCCCTCCTAGCATGGTCCAGCAAGAGTATCCTTTCTGTCAACCCAATTCTTTTAGAGAGGACCCCCGCCGTCCCCACCAAAAAGGAATCAATGGTGGCAATAGTGTCATCTTCAGTAGCACCGCTCCCTAGTTTCCTTTTACCTATCTGTCCAGCAGGAAGGATACCCAAGTGGTGACGACTGTTGAGCCAAGAGGGGTGCCCCAGCCCAGCCTCTTTAGGCTGCTGATGGGCGCAGATGGGTCCGCGGGTATCCCAGCACACCTATGGCTCTATGAGGTCTGGTGGCTCCAGCTCCACAAGTGAACAATGCCCTGCGAAGTAGTCCCACCCCAGCAGCAACGGAGGTTCAAAGTGCGGTGCAAACTAATGTCAAATTTAGTCACGCTGCAGTTGGCATGTGCAAATATTTTGTCTGGAGCTATTTTTAAGTTGTTTATTGGTTTTTAAGTAAAGTTACATGAAAGAACAATTAAGGAAACAAACAATTACTTATTACAATCCCGCAGAGAACAACATGCATATAGAGGACAACATTTTGTGATAACATATTTCACAAAACACATTTAAACCGTGCAAGGCCTGAATTGTAGAGATACATAAAGTTGTGAAACAGGTACAAAGGGCAGGCCCAGAATAGAGGTGCTCTCAGTTTAGGGTTGTAGTCCATGAGCAGTTAGGTCATACACCTCTTGTGTGTTCTATGTCTTTCTGGGAGTCAGTAGTACATAATAGCTCCACTTTGTGCACAGACAAACAGGTTAAACTAAGTCCTGTTGTTGACATCTGCGTTTCAGGAACAGTTAGCTTCATTGGGAATATTATTTGAATTCCTTCACTTTCTTGGTTACTTCTCAGAGAGTTGCATTAAAATCTGCAAAATCCTGTATGGTTCTCGCATAGTAACTGTCCACTTGGAGCGGTATATAGGTGACACCAGCTACTTTGTCAGGATCCAGACTTATGCATTATTTCGAAAACGTGTGTCCATAGAAATTATTCCACAACTTCCTTCCGAAACTTGCACATGGCCCGATTAAAGGTCTGGTTTGCACCTGAACAGCCTGGTCAGCTTTTATACGTGTTTTTTTAATGTACTTTCTGGGATGTACCAAAGACAATGACATCATCATTGTAAAGACATCCAGTCACTGCAGAAGTTTTTACAAGATCATCGTCAAAACCACTGCAGTGACTTTCATGTGAGAGCATTGTACACACGTATCCAGTGCAGGGAAGTGGTTTGATTGATACATTTGCATAAATTGTGATATTTGCAGACTTAACAGATATGGTCTCAGGATATTTCCTCATGCCATTATTGTGCATAGAGCACATCCTGCCCTTCCTGGGCGTGATGTGAGCATAAAGAATTGGAGAATAACTCAGGTTTCCTTTGAACTGCAATTTCCTGTCTTGAGGTGCGAGAGCCCCTCTGGATGTTGTGGAAAGCTTTGGGAAGGCACCCAGAGTAATGAGACCCTTCATGGGCTCACTAGTTATGCACACCTTTAAAAAGTGTCAATTCATGTCAGCCAAATTAACGTTGCAAACCCTTGCAAGGCAGTCACAAGAATGTGGCAGTCGATAACTGCTTTTCCTGCCCTCCCTCATCGGGGTTATAGGCTTTTCATGCAAGATGTGTAAAAAATAGCTGATGACATACTACTCTTTTGAATCCAGTTGATCTCCGGGCATAGGACATGAAGAATGTTGGATTATAAAAGGGAGCATGATGGTAATACACTTAGGAGCAGTTTTAAGAGCCCCTTGCACCATAATATCGCCACATTAGTGTCATTCTTTTTATGGCAAAAACGCCGCACCATATTTACAAAGTGACACAATGCAGACATTGCCCCACTTTGTAACCCCTTGCGCACATTATGCCTGCGTCAGGCATAATGTATGCAAAGGGGGTGGGATGTTCCCCCATTAGGAGGGCCGAAAAAATGGCGCAAAGAAATCTTAAAGATTTCTTTGTGTAATTTTTTCGGCATTTTTAACGCCTGTTCAGAGAAGGCATTAAAAAGGTCACATCATTGGTTACAATGGGTCCCTATGTACTGTACAGGGTAAGCGCCAACATTTTGGCGCCAGCTCTGAACAGAACATCAATAACATAAAAAATGCTGACGCTATTGCCTCCTACTCCGCATCATGGCGCGGCGTATTTTAAATATTTTAAATATGACACACACACTTGTGGTGGTAGTGGGGCACTAAGGGGCGCAAGGAAAGTGGCGCTGCACTGGGTACAGCACCACTTTTCTTAAATATGATTGTTTTTACAACTGCTTAGTGAACGCTCAGTCTTCTGAAGGCTCACACATGAATAAAGAGTCTGAGGATATATTTAAGGGACTCCCATCGTACTAGTCCTGAAGAAGACCCATTGTGGAGCTAGGATTTGGCTCAAGATATAGAAGGGTCGAAACGTCGACGGATATATCATAGCCTGGATTGGTTTCTGCATAGTATCTTTGGAGGATTGAAACAATTGATTTAGACTCTCTGAAGATTTGGAATGGATTTAATGCAGCAAACAGAAAAGAACCAACCGACTGTTTTTAATGTTTCTTGTATAGGTTTTTGATCCATTGGAATATGTATTATTCTTCTTTCTATCTATCACGAGCACTTTTTCTCACACTACCTGTCCTTTGGTGTGTTGTTTTATCAGATGGGCTGTCGATATAGGATGAATATATTAAATTTATATTTATGTATAAGTAAATAAATGAATGTTATATTTGTATGAATAAATAGTTTGTTTGTTTTCACCTATGTTGTTTTATGATATATAAACAATTTGTTTTCCCCCGTTAGGGCATTGTCGTATGTCTACCCAGCCCGATTGGGTTTTTGGGTTACCCTCTGAGGTTTACTAGCACTGTTTTTACAACTGGACCATTTAGTTTGCAGAGCTTGAACTGGTGTTGCTGGAACATAGTGGTTGGTGAGTTTGGTAATTCCACCAGTGGAAGTTTAGTCACCATGTCCTTTAGTCCAAGGAGCTTGCTCTGGCAATGGTGGACCAGTGTGCGGGGAGCTTAGAGAATCTGTGAGTGATCATTGTGCCATCTGGACCTTTAGTACATGAAGCTTGCCCTGGCAATGGTAGACCAGGGTGGGGAGAAAGCATGACAAATTGACAAATACACCTTCAATTCATGCCACTTGCTCTGGTGGTATTGGACCAGGGTGGAGACGTACCTTGGTGGATCCCCTATTGGCAGTTTCACCACTGGACCCTTCACTATTTGTACTGACATTGGACCAGGGTGGGCATGAACTAGGTGAATCAGCATATGGAAGTTCCCCTGGCGTTGGTGGGGCGGGGAGGGGGAGCTTTCCAGGCCTGCCAGTGGCAGTTTTAGCACAGGACCCTTAAGCCCTTGGAGTTTGTCTTGGCATTGGTGCATTGGGGTAGCGGTTAGTTTTGTGGATCCTCCAGTCGCAGGTTCGCCACCTGATCCTTTAGTCCATGAACCTTCCACTGGCACTGGTAGTCAAGCTGGGGAGAGCTTGGCTGAGCAACGGTTGCTGGCTTTTCTCTCTGGGTGCTTCAGTATGTGGCTCTTTAACTTTTTCTGGTAGAGCAGTGTTGTGGGGAGCTTGGCAGATCAGCCAGTGGGTGTTTTTGATGCTTGGCACCTCAGTCCATGGATCTTGAACTGGCATTGGTGGACTGGGGTGAAGGTAGCTTGGCGGAACTGCCAGGGATGGTTTTGCTGTCTGACCCTCTATCTGTGAAGTATGCCCTGGCATTACTGGACCAAGGAGGGGGGGAGCTTGTCAGATCCACTGCTGACATTTTCGCTGATGGACGAGACTGTGAACCATGCCCTGATGTTCGTAGACAAGTTTGGCTGATGCACTGATGGTAGTTTATTTGCCATTGGTGGACTGGCCATCAAGAACCAAACAACTCAGGCACTTACCATGAAACGCCTCCATGGTCATCCTTACAAAGTCAAAATTAACCCAGTTCCACAATGCAGGGTCACTCTCCAGCTCGTGAATTTCACATCAAGAAAGCTATGTCAAATTTAGGGAAAGGTGTTTGTCCTGTTGAGATGAGTAATCTAGGCACTTCTGGTGCTGTTGAGCCTTTAGGGAGCACTGGCAGCCCTGCACTCCATAGACCTGGATCTTGCATCCAGTTTCACTGCACCAATTATGGGTCATGGAACCCGTTATTGGGCATTACCTTGTGGTAATTGCAATGCATGTGGTACTACTGAAGTAGTGAACACTTATAAGATTAAAGTTAACTGGACTATCAAAAATCATTCTAATTGTGGTTTTAAAAATGTGGTGTATTGTACTGAATGTCCATGTACATTATTTTACATTGGAAATACTACCCAGGAGGTAAGGAAACATATTACACAACATCAGTCGCACATTCGATCCAAAGTACAGAATGCTCCCCTTGTTGAACGCTATGTGAAAATGTCTCTTGCACAAAAAGCAATTAAATGGTTTGTGTTAGAAGTTGTGAAATGCCCTAAATGCCGACATGATGTGGACCGCCTATTTACAATGAGTAAAAACAGATGGATTTGGATGGCCAATACTGTGAAGGAAGGATTAAGTCAACAGGAGGAATGTCAGGTGTTGGGAACCTTGTAGCATATGACTGGTATCTTGATGGTATATGATTGTAGGGATTTGATGCAATTTTTCTTCTTCCTTGGTCGGATACCTTTTGGCTGTTTGGTTATGATGGTGGCATAGATTGCGTGTGGTGACTCTGGCTATGCTCATTGGTAGCTTGCTCTCTTGAATGAGATCCAGTATTTATGCACTCCGGGGATGTGATCCTTTATGGGGCCCCATACAAAGGTCTCAGCACTGGGACATGGACTATTAGACCACTGAGGTAGCTGTGACTGCATAGCCGTGTGTAAAAGGATCCACATTTACTTTGATGTTTGAGAGGCCTCTGGCTGATACAGGTTTGATTTGTGTATCATATTTTTGGACATTTATTGTATGGAATGTTTTGGACCGATTAGGAATTTGTTAGATGGTCTACCATGACTAGATATGATGAAAGATGCTCAGTTCCAAGATGGCCTCTGCAATTCTATGGACTGGTCATGTGATTTTTAAGGGGTAAGGCCTTCTAAGTGTTTGGTTAAGAGGGATTCTATGACAACCGATGTATTTATGACTGTATACCAGTTTTTAATAAGATTTGCATTCACTTTGATGTTTGAGTACATGATATTGTTGCCCATCTTTTGAATGAAATGTTAGGACCGATGAGGAATTCAATAGGTTTCATGAAAGACATTCTGTTCCAAGATGGCCGCTGCAGTTGTGTGGAGTGGTCATGTGATTTCAAAGGGCCTATGCCCTCCAGGTGTTTGGTTAAGAGGGTCTGTTTGGTTCGAGTCTGAGCTGCATGATTGATTCGACCTCAGCGGGAGTTTACATTTCTGTGGTGAAGTAATAATATTTCTGCTTAATGGATTCCATAGCGACCTGAAGTTTAGTGTGTTTTTGGGAATCTGGTTAATGGATTGGCGTTTATTTTTGTCTTCATGTAGATTACATTGTCCTTTCTTTGTACTGGAGTAACTGACTTGCAGTAAGCATGGTCATGTGGGAGTCCTACTACTGTAGATCGGATGTTAGAACCTTACTCTTGACTTAGTATGTTTTCTGTTTAGTTGGATGTGCCGAACAAAAAGGATTATGCTGCGCTTTTCTAGCAAGTTGATTATGAAGCAAGTATTAATATGCTGTGTTGCTTTATTTTTGGAATTGGTTTCGGGCATTAGCTGGTTCACTGATATATATGTATGCACTGTGGAGTAAGTCCTTTCTTTATGTTTATTTATTTGTATTTATACTTGGTGTATGTAGCATTCCCCCATCCGTAAACAAGGCTACGGCTGAAACGTGTTGGGAGGAAGACCTTTCTGTTTTTGCTAATATATTTTTGCAACTATCCGTTTTGAGTCTTGATTTTTCTGTCTTATTGGATGAGAAAATCTGTGGTGTATATTTATGGGATTCCCGATCCCATGTCAAGACCGTCACCATTGAGCCTCGATAAGTCGGGTTTTATGGTTATTTAATTTGTTATTGGAGGCTCCTGCACATTGTTCAGATCGAGATCGCTGTCCTCTGTAAGGAATGGAACTCAGCTCATGCCATTACGCCCGTTGTGAATAATCCAAGTTCGAACGCCATTTTGGGAGTATTGGTGTTCCTTGAATAGTGGCCGTTGTAACGAAGTGACTATGTACTTTCAAGCATGAGTTATGGACTTGAAAGTATAATCTTACCCTCGGAGCTGCCGGATGTTTTTCTGCTGATAGCGATGAGAGCCATTTAATGGTTTGCGTTGCCGCTGCTGGATGTGGAAGAGTGTGCGGCTGCAATCCATTGGCCGCAACTGTGGAGAACTGTTCCAACTTGAACGTGGTGATTCTACCAGTCCCGGGGATAGCGGTTACGGAACGGTAACAGCGGATTGGTGAACGCGAAGGATCGGCTCACTAACGGACAAGCAGAGAAGCTGCAGCATAGACCTAGGGTAAATAAATGAATATTTTTCGAGTATTTTGGTATATTTGAACGGGCATTTACAGATCTAATGTGAGGCGTGTGTCTGGACTATCAGAGGAGCGATGTAGACTGTGATTTAAATTAACATCTTTCACATAATAAACTTGGGAGATCTTATTAAGTCCTATTGAGTCTGTTAAAAGCAATAACGTGGTTAAGCTGTAACAGACCCGGTTAGGGACATCTATTGATTCGGTGAAGGACAATGTGTGGTGTGGAGTGGGCCTTTTGAATACTGTATTCTAATTGGTGCCCATAAACAGACAGTTGCGATATTAAAAGAGCTGTGAAGTTTTAAACAGAAATGGCTTCCTCATTAGAAGCTCGAAGAAAGGAAAAGTCTAGTAAACGTTTTTTCATCCTGCAGACTCGTGATAGAGAAGTACAACGAGGAGGATCCAATGTAGATCTTGGTTGACAAGTACAACTCATGTATGACAAATTGGAGAAACTAATGAGAAAATAACTTTCTAAGTGGTGGGAGATTGAATCCCTTCAACAGTATATTGAGGTTGAATATGTCCCGAGAGGCCTACGCATTTATACAATTCCTTCATATGAAGACCTGGATCCAGAATTATTGGAGGAATGGGCTGAGAACTCTAAAACCAGTTCTCTTAATATGATGAAGATTCTGATAAAGTATGCTTCTAAGGAACGGGAAACATTTTTGGAAGAGATGATTCTCACGTTGGTATCACAGAGTGCCTTTGAGGAAGTGAAGGGCAACCTAGATAAAAAACTCTCCAAATTTGAAGAAGAAATCACTGTGAAGAAACAGAGAAAATTTATACCGGATTTTAAAGACTATCAGTCAGGAAGGATTCTTAATTTTCATCACAAAAATGATCATATGTATACGGAGGATTACAAGGACCCGACACCTTTGAGTGAAAATGAAATGTCGGGTAGTAATTTAAGATTAACAGAGGAAAGTGATGTATCTGATGGAAACCTTTCAGATGCACCGGATATCACAGTGGGTAAAAATTTGGATGTGGATGGTAGTGTCAGCAGATCTAATTTTTTGAAACAGTTCTGCCTCTTAAACCAAGGAAGGACAGAACAGAGGAAAGATCCTCAACCCAGAGGCAGGGGACGAGGACAGAGAGGCAGAGGAAGAGGAATCGTGCAGCAAAGATACGAAGAAAGAAAAGAAGGTCCTCTGACAACAACAATGACCACGAGAGCATGCAAAGCTCCGCAATGACGGTAGTCAATCTGTCTAACAGAATAGTGACCAAAGAGGAAGAAAGTCTCCTAGCCCTAGGACTATCTTTCTGTCCTACCAATAATTTTGACTATGTACAGACTCGGATTGACCTTTTTCAATTTATATGAAAATTAAAACTAAAAAAATGGTACAAAAATAAAGTAGCGACAGAAACTGTTGTGAAAAAAATCAGATAACATTATGTATTTCGGACATAGATCTGTTACATACATTATCTGTGTTAGATGATGATACTAATGCGCATGATGATCCATTTGTAAATTTAGCTAATTTGGGTATAGAGACAGATTTGTCATGTCCTAGCCCATTTAGACCTAAATCTACCTTTTTTGCCAGCTGTTCAGAGCGAGGCTATTCAAGTATTTGAAAAAGATATGACAAACCAACTTAAGAAAATTAGATATGGCTCTAGAAATATCAAATATGAGAATCTCAACTTGAAACAGAAAATGGCCCTGGACAGCTTAAAGAAGGACTCTAGTATTGTCATCCGTGAGTCTGATAAGGGGGGCAATGTAGTTGTCCTGAATAAGATTCAGTATTTAGGTGAAGGAGCATGTCAGTTGAGTGACTCTAATTGTTACATATGCGCTAATCAGGTTGAGTTGAAAATGTCCAGCGTACAATACCATGGGATACTGATTGATTGGAGAGACAGGGGTTTACTGGAATGGGAGGAATATCATTTTTTTAAATGAGATCATCCTAAAATCCCGGTGCTATACCTTTTGCCTAAATTGCATAAAGATAAACAAAATCCTCCTGGTAGACTGATTGTGTCAGCAATGGATTCATTACTTGAGAACACCTCAAGATATATAGATTATTTTCTCAGGCCCTTTGTGGAATGTTTGCCTTCTTATGTGAAGGATACTACACAATTTGTAAGAATGCTGGATGTCCTGGGTTGGGAGGAGGATTTTCTGTTTTTGACTCTGGATGTCACCAGCCTGCATATCTGCATCCAACATGAATTGGGTCTTAAAGCAGTCATACATTACTTAAGAGCATGATCTTTATCGCATCTTATGCACACTGAAATGGTCTGTGACATGATTTGGTACTGCCTTACAAATAACTTCTTTCTATTTGATGACCAAATATACAAGCAGGTCCAGGGGACTGCTATGGGTACATGTTTTGCTCCTAGTTATGCGAACCTTTTTATGGGCTGGTGGGTGGAATAAGTGTCTACCAACATAGCAAACTATGAGGACAACGTTGTGCTATGGTGCCGGTATATAGACGATATTTTCGTCATCTGGAAAGGTGATGTGGAATTGGCACTTAATTTTGCGGCAACTTTGAATGATAACCAATACAATTTGAAGCTGAGTGAGCAGCACAGTAATACATCCATTCAGTTCCTAGATGTTGAAGTGAATATAGAGAATGGTTTGGTGCATACCAGGCTATACAGGAAGGCAACAGCAAGCAACAGCTTGTTGAATGCCAAGAGCGCTCATCCACCAAACTTGATTAAGAGCATTCCGTGTGGGGAGCTATTAAGAGCAAGACGAATATGTAGTACCGATTAAAAATATCAGCAGGAATGTATGGTCATGTGTACAAGATTTAAAGAAAGAGGTTATAGTGCTAATATTATCCAGCAGGCTGTAAAGAAGGTCGAGGGAGTTTCAAGATCAGAAACATTGTATCGAACATATCATCAGACTACCACTGATGAGAAGATAAGGTTTATTGCAACCTACTCTAATCAGACATACAACCCGAGGAGAGCACTTACTAAGAGTTGGCATATTCTCCAGATAGATCCTGACTTACAGGGGTTTGTGTGCAGTAACCCTGCACTGACTTTCCGCAAGGGCAGATCATTTAGAGATAATCTCAGTCCAAACATGGTGTTGAGCAGTAATAAATCTGACAGTGTGAGATCTGCAGTTACAGGTTTCTACTGTTGTCATCAATGTAAGGCATGCAGATATAGTAAAGATTGCAAAAATGTAAGATTGGTCCATGGTCATGACGAGAATAAGATTAAGGGATTTTTTACATGTAACACAGAGTTTTGTGTATATTGTTTGAGATGTCCATGTGCCAAGATATTCGTGGGTAGCACGATACACAAGGCGAAAAAAGAGAATGTTAGAACATGTAAGAGCTATTCGCAACTTTGATCGTAGTTACCCTGTAGCACGACATTTTCATGAGGTACATCAAGGTGATGAAAGGCAACTTAGCTATTTGGGTTGTGATCAGATCAAACTTAATTCTCGAGGGGGTGATAGACTGAAGATGTTACGTGTTCTGAGTCAAAATACATTATCAACTTTATGACTCTTTCCCCGAATGGGTTGAACCTAAGTGAAGAGATGAATACACATCTTGGCAGATAAACAGTTATTTTATACCATCTTGGAGTTTCTTTTGATGTTTCTGTAAATATGAGAGATTTTATCTGTTTTTGTTGGGGGTTTTTGGACTAACAATACTTAATTTTGGTGGGACGGATAAAATAATAGGATATGTTGAGCATGTGAAATTTATGTTACTTAGTGATTGCTATGTAGTTAAAATAATGTAATTGGATTAGTTGTTGGATATCAGAAATATGAATGTCCGTGACATATGACATTTTTGAATGATATATGAGGTATAAACAAAAATATACAGGTAATCATTAGTATCTTTTTGAATGTATGATGCTCTACATGACCGTACAAGATGGCGCCCACCGTTTTCACTTTGATATGTATGCACTGTGGAGTAAGTCCTTTCTTTATGTTTATTTATTTGTATAACGCATTGGGAGGAAGACCTTTCTGTTTTTGCTAATATATTTTTGCAACTATCCGTTTGAGTCTTGATTTTTCTGTCTTATTGGATGAGAAAATATGTGGTGTATATGTATATATATATATATATATATACACACACACACACACACACATATATGTGTGTGTGTGTGCATGTATGTATGAGTAAATATATATATAAATATAATTATTATATATATGTATATATATGTATATATATATGCATATTTATGTGTATATATATTTTTTATATATACAAACTTTTTGGTGTGAATTTGGTGGTGCATGTTTTGGTGATGTGAAAAATGCATGTTTTACACTGAGGTTTATGTAGGCTGATTTTATGTGGACCTTATAAGTGGACGATTCACTTGAATGTAGAGTGTGGTTTGGTTTTCTGCTGCCTTTTAGTGTTGTGTAGCGTTTTATTAATGGGGGTTATTTATTGTGTTGTAGAGCAACAATTATTGTGATCTAATCCATTTTGACACATAATCCTGAGTTCTGTCTCATGGACGGTTTGATCCTTGGGAGACCGAAATGTCAGCCTTATACTCTCAATGAACGCAGTTCATCGCATAAGCTGCTGGAGTCCATGAGGAGTGATTTCTGATTGTCTAACAGACTGCATATAGGACTCAAACTTGTATGTATGTGTGTGTGTGTCTATATGTATATATATATATATATATATATATATATATATATATATATATATATATATATAGTTTTTGCTGTAAGTTTGGAGTTGTATATTTTGGTGATGTGAAAAGTACACGTTTTACACGGAGGTATATAGAGGCTGATTTTTGGGGTGCCTTGTAAGTGGGTGATTCAATTGCATGTACAGCATGGTTTGGTTTTCTGCTGCCTTTTAGTGTTGTATAGTGTTTTATTAATGTGGGTTACTAATTGTGTTGGGGAACAAAGCATTGTCCTGAGGATAGTCTCATGGACAGTTTGAGCCTTGGGAGACCGAAACGTCTACCTTATACTCTCCATGATGCAATTCATTGCATGAGCTGCTGGAGTCCATTAGGAGTGATTTCTAATTGTTTGAAAGACTGCATATAGGACTCAAACCTTTTGTGGTTGGAGAGTCAGGAGGGTTGGTGCTCTCCTTCTGTCCCTTGAACGTAAAGGGATTGGGAACTAGAGGGGTCAACAGTGCGTTTGTATAAAACACCAAACATTCTCTTTGTTGCTATGCTATATTAAATGACTATACTATTAGTGAATATGTAGAAATTCTTCATTTTTTCAGAAACAAATTACATGCTGTTTGAAGATTTATTTATTCATTTATGGAATTTGATTTTGGTTAATTACTGACATTAATAGTATTCAATATTGATGTAATATTTGTATGCACATGATTCCTCCATGAACATTGTGTACTTTACAGTAATTGGATCAATGACATAATATTGATGCTATTGGGCCTTCGAAACCCGGACATGCCCCAGTAAAAAACTTCTGAGTTGATCATTTGCCTTTGCAGGGTCCAATGCTTGTTTACAGAGACCAATGCTTGCTGAACTGATGCTTGTTAGAGACCAATGCTTGTTCGGGAACACATATTGCACAAGCCTTCAGCATCCCTTTGACTCAGACTGGTTTGTGGCTGGATGTAGCAGGTGTTTAAACCACACCCGGCCGAAGTGAATTGCTTGCTGTAAAGGTCACCGGCTGCAGAGAAGGAATCTCTGCTCCATCACTTTTGATCTTCACGTTCTGTTCTGTCAAGCATCTTGGAGGCCGTTTCTGGAAGAAGAGACCGAGTAAATGATACCTTAAAAATGTGATGAGGTCCTGCACGAAATTTAAGAGCATTTATTGCTAAAACTTGATACATGCTGGCTTGAAACTTGATAAGCGAATGTTCCAGGATGTGCCTAAAAGGGCACATCTTTGGGTTTTAAGGTCATTGAGATGTTCCCGCTTGTCATGCTGTAACGTTTATTGTAGTTGCTTGCATTATATCAAGAAAGGAGTTTTTATTGAACAATTATTATGAAAACGATATACTGTGAATATGTTTATTATCACTGAGCTTAATGTGGCATTACTATTCAATACGATGTACTGTGAATACTGTTATTATTGCTGAGTTCAAAGTGGCATTTGCATTATTTCAAATTGTTGCTGGTGATGCGGAACATTCTATGTTTGGTGCTTAAACGAAGTTGAAGCTTATCTTTGCCATGCTCAAAATTACGCGGTTGTTCATGAAGTTGAATATTATTGATGAACCCTAAGTTTTCTTAGTAATACAACATGAACCGTAATCCTTGATACTAACCCTATGTTTTCACTGAATTGTGTTCCTCACAATACTAGCATAGTACAATGATTAACCCATGAATATCTGGAGAATGTAATTCCCTGAGAGTTTGTTCTGTTTTTTGTTGCCTATGTAAATGTCTATGAGCCGAGTGAGTCAGCATCTTGGGAAACCTCATCAAAGTGAACCACGCAAGATATCCATTGAACGTCAAGGAACATCTAGGTAGGCTTAATTGAGGTGACGAAGCTCTAATTTGGGATCACAGTGGGAGTAGTTGTAGACAGTATAAGGTTCAAGGCTCTTATTTAATCACAGGTAATCCACATTGTTTCCGAAAATTCCTAGAAAACCATCAAAAGCGGGAAAGGGAACCCCAAAAGGTACACCTAGCTTGCTCGCATTGTTTAACAGTAGAGTATACATGGGTTATGAGATAATAGTTATTTGACTGAGGGGTAATTTCTCATTGGAAAGACCGGCTCTTCAAGAACCATCACTAGGCATCTGATGCCAGCCCTGTGACACCAGCGTCTCTCTCCTTCTCTCATCCATCCTCTTTCCCGAAGGGACATTGCGGTGTCAATCAAGTGTATTTAAGTGGGAGGCACTCAATGTTTAGGTGGAATTGGGAACAAGCAGCTTGGTGAACATTGTATCTCTATGGGACGAACAGGTCATTTTACTTTAAACAAAAAATAAAAGTAAACAGAAGAAATATATAAATATTCTAATAATATCATAACAATTTTACACTACTAAAATAACCATAAATTAGCCATCAAAAAATGTATACAAAATTAACCAATGAAATTATATAATCAGTTAATCAGTTAAACGAACAATATAAAAGGCACACAAAATAAAACTACTTACTATTCCAGAAACTAAAAAAGCTGGAAGAAAACAATACTCTACTGGAGTTTCCAAACACAACCTGAAAAGGGAAGTGGAAAAATATATACACCTACCTTCCAAAGTAAGCTATACATCTATTTATACTAACATAAATTAATAATATTTAATAATTAAAATATATAAATAACAACTGTAGATACTACAAAGTAATTAATACAATTTGAGAAACTACTAATCTACAGAAAAACAACAGAAATCACATACATTGAAAATAAACACAATAAGTAAAAATAAATACTTACCCTAAAATGGTAAAAATGAAATTCAACTACCTCAGCCCCCACTACTACAAAGAAGCAAGCTTTTATAATAAAACTGAAGCATTCTTTTCCTCAGTAGAAAAGGAGCCACCTGACCCATGTTACAACAACTCCAATGGAAAACCTGAAAATAAAGCCTGTATTTTCCAGCGAGAACACATATGTAAGTATAAAATAGAAAACGGGTATCATATTTTTGCATGTCGATAATAAATGTATTATAAATTTATAAGCATTTAATTTTTCATATTATTACACTACATCCTGATATAATAACAAAATGAGCAAGATACATCTCACCACAGAAAGGGAAACAATTACTCTCTCTCATTGTCTACAGTTACAGCCGTGAAAGTACAAGAACAGAAACTATCAATTGGAAATATGCTAAATATTACTCTAAAGCTTGCTATGGGAGGGTCAATACAAAATATGACGCTGTTATTAACGTAAGGGACCACAACCACCCTCAAATACCACCAAAAAAAGGCATTTACCATATGAACTAAGAGAAGCAAGCACTAGTTCCCAAGCACCCACAACTACAATTCCATTAGACATACTCCCTAAAGTCCCCAAAACACATCACAGGCCAGCTACCAGCTATACCCACCTTAAAACGCTTCATAGTATGAACTAAAAAACCCAGCAGTGATACCTCTCTATCCTCAGAAGAGACCATCCAAATTCCTGAACATTTAGCAACCATACTTAATGAGGAATCCTTCATCTTACATGATAACCTTAACAATAAGAAACATATCATAATAGTTTCCACTGCAGATAACTTATTAAACTCAGCCAATATCAAATATGTATGATGGATGGGACATTCAAAATGTGCCCCAAACCATTTACGCAGATATACACCGTACGTTGTGAATATCAAAACATTAATATACATTCAAATAAACCCTACTATCTAATAAGCAAAGTAGTACTTACTACAAACTACTAAACCAAATTCAAATTAAAACAAACAACTATTCCCCACATAAAATAATAATAGATTTTGAACAAGCCATGAATCAACCTATCCTAAAGCTTTACCGATACACAGCCATACAAGGATGTTACTACTATTTTAATGAAAGCATTTAGAGATACCTCCAACAATCTGCACTAATGTAGAATATTCAACAAAAAGCCAATTTGCCTTTAATTAAATAATTGCATTAACCTATGTTCCTATCACAGAGGTAGATAACCTCTTCAACATACTTATAGAAAGCCCTTTCTACCAGCAAAATAAAACACAGATGAAGCCCCCTAATGGATTATTTTAAATACACTTGTGTTGGCAGACCGCACCACTCAGGTCACAGACACCAATCAAAATTCCTAATATCATGGTGGATGTCTATGACAGCACCATGGCTCAAGAAGCCAAAACAAACAACACGGTAGAAGAATGGCACAATGCCTTCAAAGTTGCTTTAGGGAGAACCCAACCTACACTATACAAATTCATAGAAGCCCCACAAAAATATAAAGTTACCAACATTTACTAATGGAACAATCAGTAACCCAGAATTAACCTAAAATTAGCAAACAAACCAATAGAATGTATGACATGCTACAATGTAAAGTAAAACTCTTTATTAACAATAAAGGAGTACACTACTTAGAATCAATATCCAAAACCCCATAGTAAAAAAACATTTTCCTACACAGCACCAAATAAACCAATGGAAACATCCAAACCAGCATAGCTAAAACATTTTTTAACTAAATATTAAGCAAATCATCTTTATACATAAGTAAAAAAAATATATAACTAAAATTGCAAATAAGACTGCTCAATACAATTATTATGTATATTAATTAGTTAAAAATTAGAAAATCACCAACCACAAAGCACAAAATTGCAAGTAAAATCAAATGGAAACGATTTAATACAACACATAAAATGTAATATGAAAAGTCACCATCACATTAAAATACTTATTAAAATACAACATTTCCCAAGGACAGAAAATAACTGAAATATAACTGACTGTTCAATAGTTGCAGACCTTCCTACATTTTCATGTAATCCACCAAAAAGGGAAACATAATTTAAAAAAAGACCCCAAAAATGCAAACATAAAATAGTTCCATTAGAAATCCATCAAGGCAATCCAAAGTGTAAAGGAACTATAAAAAAAACAAAAAAGTAGTAAAAAAAAGAAATGCCCCTGGACACATGAAAAATCAAAAATCACACAAAACACTGGTAAACAAAATAAGAAACATAAACCCTTCCAAGAAAACCACAAAACAACACTATAACTAGCATTTACTAGTACTCTCTACATAGCCGCTAGCCTCAAAACCCTATAAAAAAAAACCTTAAAAAAGGTCTTACTTGCTCTGACGAACAGCAGCACCTTCCCACAACTTACTTCCAGGAACATGAACCAAAAATAAAACTAATAGACTTCAATAGTTTGGTTAGGGGGAAAAATGGTTTCTAAATGAAACAAAAAAAGGCTATCTCCCTATGCAAAATGATGAGAATTTAATTAAATATGTTTAAAAAATGTTAAAAAAATGTGTAAATAATTTAAAACATGTCCATAGGAAAGATATAAAAATATGAAACACTTAAGTATAAAAATAATACTATGAAAAACATAATATTAGTTACAATATACTAAAAAAAACATAAAATAGATTGCAAAATGTATATGAAACAACTGTATTGACATTCCAAACATAAATGTACCACAAAGAAAAATAATGAAACAAAAATGTAGAAATGCATGACAATGTCTAAATATTTTTAAAATATTAAAAACGTACTAACATATTGTTTAACTATAACCATCTTCTTATGTTTAAAAATATATATGTGAAGACAGGCTGGATCTATCCTGATGGAGATTTATTTGCTGTCTTTTATTACTGATTATTTCATCCTTTTTAACCCACTAAGCTGTTAAATTAATGTATTTTGGTTGTTGTTAGGCTCTTTTATGACTGTATCCATAATTGTATAAAGATTTATATGATGACAAATATATACATATAAACTCAATCAATATTACACAAATATGAATACGAAATAAAAACTTTGTTATGTACCCTTAATATCATACATATTAACTATATATGTGAAAATTGTAATCTCCAATCTAAACCATTTTGGGGAAGCTCTTCACACAAACAGGGTCACATTTACTATTGCTACTTTCATCTAATCCATTTTGGGGAAGGTTTTGGATACTAAAGGGGTTACATTTATTATTCCCACTCGAATCGTAACCACTTTGGGAAAGGTGTTGAACATTAAAGGGATTACATTTACTTTTCCCACTCCAATCTATACCATTTTGGGGGAGGTGTTGGAGACTAAAGGGGTAACATTTACCATTTCCACTGTTTTTCTAAACCACTTTTTGAAAGGTGTTGGACACTAATCGTGTTACATTTAATATTCCCACTCCAATCTAATCCATTTTAGGGAAGGTGTTAGACACTAAAGGGGTTATACTTACTATTCCACTCATATCTAAACCATTTCAAGGAAAGTGTTGGACACAAAAGGGGTTACATTCACTAGTTCCACCTCAAACTAAATCATTTTGGGGAAGGTGTTGGACACTAGTTGGATTACATCGAACAACGCGCCTGGGACCCGTGGAGTGCGGAGCGCAGCGAGACAGCCCTCTGGAAGCAGCTCACCAGGGAGGCCTGCCTCGAGGTGCACTGTGTGCCCACACCCATCCGCGTCCTGTGGTGATCGAGGGGAACCGCCGGGAAGACAGAGAAGTTGGACACCACTTAGCAGTGATGCCCCCTCCATGAAGGTGGGACCTTGAGGACTGGGGATAGAGTGGTGGAGGCCCGTGTGAAGCGGGTCCCTCTGCCCATTCTTCCTCACCCCACCCCTTTTTGTGTGACCCTCGGACCGGGTCTTGACTAGTGAAGGGCACTTTTTGGATGTGAGGGGTCCAAGAGCACCACTGCCCCCCACAGGGCCCTATTGGACATGTGCCCACCCGTGACTTTTGAGGCTTGAATAACTGCTGGGGCTGCCGGGGTGTGGGCGGCCAAGGCTGGGGCCTGTCTGCTCTCCTCCCTGCCTGCCCCATCCTGTACCCTGGGGCTTGCCACCTAATGATGATCAACACCCTTGGGGCCCGGGGGGGAAGCCACGAGGCTCTAAGAGCTGTGGGCAGAACAGACTAGGAGGACAAAAAGGCCTATCGCCCTGCTGCTGAGGCATAGACTCCCTCTTGGACTTACTGGTGGACAGGCCGAGCCCTGTCTGTAGCACCTGAGGCGGGACTTGTTGGACGTCCATGGAGGTGACTTGGTGGGAGAACCAACGACCTGAGTGGTACCTCCCTGAGGAACACGAGTGAGCCTGCAGCCTAGTACTCCTATCAATCGAAAGACAACTGCACAAGCCTGGTCTAGAAGAACCATAAAGCTTGGCCACAGGTTGAGATTACTGGGCCAGCAGGGAGCAGAAGTTGGAAGGATACCGTTTACTTGCTGGTGATGGGAGGAGCGCCCTACCTAGTGACCCCGAGGACATTGCTGGCTGTGCCTAGTCCCTGGCTGACAACAGCGACCATGGGAAAAGCAGGGAAAAAGACCACATCTTCCCACCTGACTCAGTGATGGACACGGAGGTGAACACCCAGCAGGGTCCTACACTGCGGGACGTGATACAGGCTATAACTGCCACTAGGGAAGCCCTGGAGATGAAGATACACACTTTGGGGTCTGATTTGAGTTTGCTGAGTGATGACGACCGGCGTTTGGTGAAGCAGGTTACCGCCACAGCGAGGGAGGTGGTGGAATTACAGCCAGCAGTCACAGATCTTACAACATGTCTGATATCAATGGAGACTGAGATCAAAACACTTGAGTTCCGAGCTCAAGATGCAAAGGACAGGTCCTGCCAAAGCAATATCGGGATAGTGGGGCTACCGGATCGGATAGAGATAGACTATCTGAAAAACTAATTTGCACTAAGCTCCCTCTGGAAGGACAAGCCTTCTTTTTTGCACTGGAGCAGGCCCACTGGGCCTGAGCAGGCAGCCGGTCCCGGGGGCACCCTTGCATTCACTGGTTGGAAAACTTCTCTTCTACAAGGATCAAGATTTTATAATAACCCAGGCCCATCAGATGGGAAACATATTGGTAGACAAGCAGGGTCAAACTTTTTCCTGACTTCTCCTGTGATGTCCAACGGCACCAAGCTACTTTCAACAAAACTAAACAGTGCCTATGCCAAATGGGTCTGCAGTAGTGTTGTTCCCGGCTCGCCATAGAGTTGCGACGGTGGAGGGAGTTCGGTTCTTTCACTCATTCCAAGACATTTGGGACTGGATTGACAACCATCCTCAGCCGGGTCCCAGTGGCATGGCAAGGGTGCAGCACCCATCAGGGCCTGGGAGTAGGCGGTGAACCAGCCCACGCAGTGCAATGACATCATCGGGTGAGGAATCCCATGGCGGATGACAGCAAGCAGTTGAGGCAGTCGCCCTACTGAGGGACTCTGATGCTGGATCCCAGTTGGTAGCCCGTGGAGACTACGCAGAAGACTCTGAGTCGGACTCTAGTGTTTCATATTCTTATAGTACTTTGCTGCGCATGTCTCCCCTGGCTCTGCAGATGACATTATCTAATAGTCCACTGAGATATCTCTTAGTGGACTGAAATCTGCTTAGAAAATCTGCTGGCATTACCTTGCACCCCACAAGAAGTCCAAACTCTAGTATGTTGAAGTTAACATACTTTAAGGCTGCACAAACATCATTGGTAAATGTTTCCATGTTGGGCTCCGGATGTGGAACCCACAATTGAGGCCATCCCTTATTTGCTCATTCATGTTTTGTGGGAATGCCCGCATCTTACGTTAAGTTATCTACTGGTTTGGACAGGGGGCCCGGCCGATTTGTCCTGGGGCTAGCATGTTCTTTGGGAGTTAGGAGGTTACTTTC
The DNA here is from genome assembly GCF_031143425.1 of Pleurodeles waltl. Classification (NCBI taxonomy): domain Eukaryota; kingdom Metazoa; phylum Chordata; class Amphibia; order Caudata; family Salamandridae; genus Pleurodeles; species Pleurodeles waltl. Next base: position 487,615,705 of record NC_090449.1, read on the forward strand.
TAGGGGATTTTTTAAAGGCATCAACGTGAACATAGAGATGTCAGCCCTGGGGGCTCCTAGGGCAGACAGAGGGGGTAGGGGGAGACGGACTGCATGTACAACCAAATACTAAGTGGATCTAATGGCTCCTGCACCAAGCTATAGGATTCATCCCTGGAACATCAAAGGCATGCATCCTATTTCAAAGTGGCATAAATTGTATTTGTTCCTAAATAGGTGAGGCATACGCATTGTGTTTCTTCAAGAAACTCATCTCACTACTCAGGAAGGACTTGCACTCCAACATAGGTGGAGGGGTCAAGTCTACTACACTAATTACTCTGCCTTCGCAAGAGGGGTCCTCATTTAGGTGAGAGCAGGCGTCCCCTTTCAATACGTGAGTCAGGTGGTAGACCCGGATGGGAAGTATGTAGCAGTAAGTGGGAGACTGGAGGGTAGAGATATGACTCTATTTAACGTATATAGACCGAATACGGACAAGGGGTCCTTTCTAGTGAGACTTTCGGGGACCCTGGTGCACTGCTTTGCCCAATCGTTGGTGGTAGTGGGCGACTTCAATTGTGTGGCAGACTTAGATATGGGCAGATTGAATCCCCCACCACGGGACTCTCTGAATCACTGAACAGCCCAGACCTTCCTAAACTGGCAACAGACTTGGGGTCTAGTAGATACCTGGCACCTGGCACACCCCTATGCACTGGATTACTTCTACTATTCCAGTCTATATAATTTGCATGAGCAACTTGACACCTTCCTATGCTCCCCAGATGTTCACAGAACCGTATCAAATGCCAAATATTTGTCCCGCACAATTTCGGACCATAATCCACTCCTCTGGAACCTTGAATGGCATTGTACTATGACGAGGGTCCCAAACTGACGACAAAAGCCTGAAATGCTACAAGATCAGGACTTTAGGGAGGAAATAAAACAAAGTGTTGAACAGTTCTTCAAGGACGATGAGGGGACAGAGTCAACCAGGCAGGTCGAAAAGGAGCCTTTTAAAGCGACACTACGCGGGCAGTGCCTGGAGAAGGGACTGGGGGTGAGAGGGACTTTATTGAGGGAGGTCTCGGAGGCAGAGGAGGAACTTTGCCACATAGAGAAGCAGCAACTGGGCAACCCTGTTCTGCAGGAAGCTTTGTTAGACAAGAAGGCAGAGGTGACGACTAGGGTGGAGAGACTCCACTGCTATGACTGCAAGAGCTATATAGCACACACTCATGCAGAAAGGGACCGGGCTTGTACACTGCTGACCTTGCTGGCTAACAACACCAAAAGAGGGACCCCTATTTTGGAGATAGAATTGGAAAATGGTGATCGACAGTACAGACAAGAAGGGATAAATAATAGCTTCTTCCAGTACTACCCACAACTGTACCACAGAGCATGCATCCACGATAAAGAGGTGATAAGAAGAACATACCTAACTCCTTTGGGGCTCCCACAGCTCATGCAGGAGGAGGCAGGGATTCTCGGAGGAGCTATTACTCAATAGGAGATTAAGATAGCAATTAAGCCTATTGAATGAGATAAGACTCCGGGAACAGACGGGTTCCCGGTAAAGTGGTATCTGGCCTGCGCAGACCAATTGGCACCTAGATTTGAGGCACTGTATAATGAAGCCTGATACTCCGGCTACCTTCCTGATTCCACCCGAGAGGCATTGATAGTGCCACTATTGAAAAACGGGAAACTGCCCAGGGATTATAGGGTGTTTCGGCCTCTAGTGATGCTCAATGTCAATTATAAAATGTTTAGCAAATTTTTAGTCAATAGGTTGCTACTCCACATGTTTAGGCTTTCTCATCCCGACCAAGCTGGTTTAATTCCTGGTCAGAACATGGCCCTCAACATCAGGCGTCTTCTTACTATTATTGTGCATGGGGCCACTGACCATGGAGGAGTGGTGGTTATGACGGTGGATGTAGGAAAGGCATTTGACATTTGATAGCCTGGGGTTGGAAGTTCTTATACGAGGTAATGTTACGCATGAATCTGGAGGGGGGGTTCCACGGCCTGGACCAGGTTGCTATATATGAATCCAGCTGCTCAAGTTCAGATGAACCAGGTGATCTCCCTGAGCTATAGAGTAGAGCAGGGCAAAAGGCACGGGTGCCCTCTGTCTCCTCTACTCTTCACCTTGGTGGTGAAGCCTTTAGTGGCCTGGGCCAGCACTGAAACCCATTTCTGTTGACTGAGACTGCAAGAGCATTGGTATAGGATAGCACTGTATGCAGATGACCTGCTTATATTCTTGTGGAATGCAAATAATGAACTCGAAGGGGTTAAGACCATGCTAAAAGCCATTGGATGGCCTTCAGGCCTCAAAGTGAACCGTCAAAAATCCTGGATGTTCCCGATAACACCAGACCTGACTCCACCGGTAGACCTAGCCCCCTCAATGGGCCTTTAGATGCATATCCTACCTGGGAGTCTAGATCTTTTATAACCATAATGATCTTCTTGATGGGACTGTAAGTAGTGCGGTCCAAGCTTTAAAGTCTAGCATAGACATCTGGAAAACTCTTCCCCTCTCTGCTATAGGCAGAAGAGCATTGCTGAAAATGAATGCCCTGCCCTAACTACTACATGTATTTGGGACGCTCCCGCTGTGGATACCCCAGGTGATATTTAGAGGCCTAAACTCAGAAGCCACATCATTCACCTGGGGTTCAACTCGAAGGCGAATGGCTCTGGCCACACTCCAGTGCCCTATGGCAGATGGAGGGTTAGCAGCACTGGATTTTGAAGGGTACTATCTGGCAGCCCAGCTTCAGGGGCTTGTCCAGTGGATGGTGGAGAGGCAGAGACCAGGGCAAGAACTCAACTCATTTGTACCTGGGCTGAAAGGACTAGTGGAGACCTTGCTGCAGAATTCCAGGTGATAGCTAAGTGCCAGGCTTGCTGCCTAAAACAAACACAGACTAAAATCCCATATACCCTGGATCTACTGATAACAATGCTTAGCACATGGAGGAGACTGGAGAGGTTTAGAGGACTGGGCACAGGCTGGACCCACTACTTTTGGGGACCTTTACAGGGAGGGAGAATTGCTCCCCTTTGCAGACTTTAGAGCTGGCTTTGATGTCCCACAGGGGCATTTCCTTCTGTACAGGGCAGTCATTGCGACAATCCGGTGGCATTGGTGGAACGGGACTGTCAAACCTCCAGCCTTGGGAAGTTGCTGTTATATTGTGCTCTCATTAGGCACCATTAAGGTGGTCTCCTATCTGTATAGGGCCATTAGGAGGGACTCTCATCACCCATTGGAGAAACTGAAGACCAGATGAGAGGAGGATCTAGAGATACCAATTCCGGAAGAGGCCTGGAGTTCCATTCTTGGGAGGACACCTCGCGAGTCTAGAAATGCTCGCTTTAAATTGATTAATTACTATGTATTGCAGCTGGCATGTCTAACCCCCAAGTGTATTCAGAAATATTTTTGAGTGGATGAACCGATGTGTCCCAGATGCTAAGAAAATGGAGCAGGCCTATCATACATGTTATGGAACTGTCCTCGGCTTTGCTCCTCCTGGGAGGGGGTCACTGTCCTACTGACCACTTAAAGAAGGACATCCTGTGCACACCGGGGTACTGTCTTCTGTGTTGTTTTCCACATACCTCAAAAACTAAAGCTACCAGTTAATATCAAGACCTGGTATGTCTCTAGCGAAGTGGGTGATCACGTGAAACTGGAAATTGGCGTGGGACCCGACTATCAAAGTGGCAAAGTGAGTTGATAAAATAGGCAACAGTAGAGGGACAAGTGATGCTGAAGGAAGCAAAGAGTGGAATTGGTACACTAGAGGAAACATAGGCATGGGAAGAGCTGCTAGCTGAATTTCTGACCGTCCACAGAGAGAGTAGCAGATCCATGAGGTGCCCCCCAGGTGCCCCCCAGGGAATGGGGAGGGACAGAAATTCTTAATTAACAACTCCCTCAGCCCCGTGACAAACTGGGAGCAAAAACTGGACCATTATTCTCTGACCGACTTCTGCTGGCTGGGAGCCCAGACGGGACACTAAAGATATTGTTGATTAGTAATAATGCAGTTGTTTGGGGGGAGGGTATATGATGTTATAGCTATGGTTCTAATTGTTGCGAAGGACCAGCGACTGTTACCCCGTAACAGAGCAGATGCACTTTAAGCTAATAACGTGTTTGAGATGCACTGATCATTGTTGTATTCATCCATGCTGTTAAGCCCATTTATATGAGTGCATGGCACTGGATCTTTTGGTATTAAAAGAATATCTTAATAAAATATGTTTTAAAACAAACCCTTGTAAGGTGGTATATCATATACCCAGGGTGTGTAATTTAAATGCTACCAGTGGGTTTGCAACACTCATTGTGAAACCCTCTGAAGTAGCTCTTTAAACATGTCTCAGGCCTGACACTGCAGAGATTGTGTGTGCAGTTTGACTGACACTTTGACTTGGCATTTAAAACCCCCCTGCCAAGCCTTAAACTCCCCTTTTATGACATATGTCACCCCTTGTAGGCCAAAGGTAGCCTATACAGTATGGTGCTATGTAACTAAAAGGTAGGACAAGTACTTTTAAGTTTTACATGTCCTGCTAGTGAAAAATTCTGAAAGTCATTTATTTTTCACTACTGTGAGGCCTACTCCTCTCACAGGTTAACATTGGGAATTCCTTAATACACTTTTAAGCTGTAATTCCTGATTGAGAGGGAGTAGATATATCATGTTTCACATCATTGGAATGGTAATTACAAATCCTCTTTACTGGTAAAGTCGGATTTAACATTACTATTTCAGAAATGCCACTTTTAGAAAGTGTAAATTTCTCTGCTCTTACAGCTCTGTGAGCCTGTCTCCAATACATGTCTGCAGTGGGTAACAGCTATGCTTTGTGCATTTCTTCTAGACATCTATAAGCACAGAAAGAGTAGGTGTGTTGAACAAGTTACTTACTTTTGGGAACACATTATCTGGTAGAGACTTTGGCGGTCATTCTGACCTTGGCGGACGGCGGAGGCCGTCCGCCAAGGTACCGCCGTCAGAACACCGCACCGCGGTCGAAAGACCGCGGCGGTGATTCTGACATTTGCCCTGGGCTGGCGGGCGGCAGCCAAAAGACCGCCTGCCAGCCCAGGGCAAATCAACCTTCCCACTAGGATGCCGGCTCAGAATTGAGCCGGCGGAGTGGGAAGGTGCGACGGGTGCAGTTGCACCCGTCGCGTATTTCAGTGTCTGCTGGGCAGACACTGAAATACTTTTTGGGGCCCTCTTACGGGGGCCCCTGCCGTGCCCATGCCATTGGCATGGGCACGACAGGGGCCCCCAGGGGCCCCGCGGCACCCCCTACCGCCATCCTGTTCATGGCGGGAGAGCCGCCATGAACAGGATGGCGGTAGGGGGTGTCAGAATCCCCATGGCGGCGGAGCGCGCTCCGCCGCCATGGAGGATTCAGACGGGCAGCGGAAAGTCGGCGGTACACCGCCGACTTTCCGTTTCTGGCCGCGGCTGAACCGCCGCGGTCAGAATGCCCAGCGGTGCACCGCCAGCCTGTTGGCGGTGCTACCGCCGACCTCCGCCATGGCGGTAATTACCGCCATGGTCAGAATGACCCCCTTTATCTAGCTGCAGATTCTTTATCTTGGAATTTCCTGGCGTCAGCTTGGAATCCAGAACTTTTGTAGAGCATCTCCCTTGCATGTGCTGTCGGGTGGCGTCGTTTGGATCCAATTGACGTTGTTGTTGGAGCTGTCTATTACATTACGGTGTATAAAAGCATCACCCAGGTGAGCGTGCATCGGTTCCTTTTCCACTAACTTCCACACCACAAAGGCAGAACCATTGAAAGAACTAACAGCATGTCTGTGGTGCAAAAAACTAGGGCCCTGAAAGGGACAATCCCTGACCCTATTAGACGTGTCCACAGAGTGGGTAGGCATGGGTGGGTATAAGGAATCTGCAGCTAGATAGAATCTCTACCAGATAATGCGTTACTGAAGGTAAGTAACTTGTTCATCTGATAGAGACTTCTAGCTGCAGATTCCTTACCTTAGAAGAGATACCCAAGCCATAACCTCCTGGCGGTGGGCTGCAGATAGGTACTCTTCACACTAGAAAGTCCTGTAGGACCGAAGGGCCAAAATGCCTGTGTCTATGGACCTGAATGTTTAGGCATTAATGTCTTGCGAACGTGTGCAAGGATACCCACGTTGCTACCTGGCAGATGTCCGGTGGACTGAAACTCCCGTGCTAACACAGTGGTAGCACCCTTGCCCCTGGTGGAATGAGCTCCCAAGCCCTCAGGACGCTGCTTCTTGGTCAGTATGTAGCAGATCTTGATGCAGAGAACAACCCAGCACAAAATGGTTAACTTCTGCAATGCCCGACCTTTCTTTGCTCCCACGTACCCCAAAAAGAGCTGGTCATCCTCTTGGAACTCCTTTGTGCGGTCGAGGTAAAACAACAATGCTCTTTTTGGGTCCAGCCAGGGGAGTCGCTCCTTTTCTTTAGAGAGATGCGGTGGAGCAAAGAAGGTGGGCAGGGTGATGTTCTGGCCCAGGTGAAATGGGGTCTCCACCTTGAAAAGGAAAGATGAACAAGTTTGAAATACCACCTTGAGAACATGGTGAGATACAGCAGCTTAGATGAGAGAGCCTACATCTCACTCCCCCTCCTGGCAGATGTTATTGCCACTAAGAAGGCTGTCATGATGGTGAGCAGCCTGAGGGGACAGTTGTGCAGTGGCTCAAAGGGAGCAAACATGAGAAATGTGAGAACTAGATTCATGTCCCACTGATCCATAACCAAGGGAGTAGGGGGAAAACATATGTACAAGCCCTTTGAGAAATCTATGTACAATAGCTGATTTGAATAATGAAGGCTGATCAGGCAGCCAAAGGAACGCCCTATAAGGCGGAAAGATAGCCTTTGAGAGTGCCTAAGGCAGAGCCCTGCTGGGAAAGGGTTAAGACAAAGAGAATAATGTCAGAGATAGAAGCAGAAAGTGGATTAATAGATCTTTCTGTACAATAATTTACAAAACATTTCCAACGGCAGCCAGATATCATCTTAGTTGAGGGACGCCAGACTGCCAAAATAACTTTACAGACTTTGGGATGAAGGTCGAAGGCTGTCAATTGCCACCACTCAGTCTCCACGCATGAAGGTGCAGAGTTGAGCGATTCAGGCGGAGAGCCTTCCCCTGCTGCTGTGACAAACGATCTTCCCGAAGGGGCAGCCTGATCACAGGATCGATGTTCATTTTCAGAAGCTTGGGATACCAGGCACTCCGTCCCCAGTCCAGAGTCACCAGGATTACTTTGGCCCGGTCATTCTTGATCTTCTTGACAACTCTGGGCAGAAGTGGTATCAGTGGAAAGGCACACAGGAGGCCTGAGCTCCATTCACGACAAAAAGTGTAGCCAAGTGAGTGTCACCTTGGCAATTCCAACGCACAATACTGCTGACATTGCGCGTTCTCTGCGGAGGTGAACAGATCTAACTAAGGCTCTCCCCACTGCTGAAAGAGTCCTTGTGCCACCTCGGAATGGAGACATCACTCGTGATCCGCTAGGCATCGATGGCTAAGTGTGTCTGCCGTGTCATTCAGAGAACCTGCCAGGTGTTGAACCACTCGGGTATGCCCTGCTGTTCCAGCGATGTCCAGAGATGCAGAGCCTCTTGACAAACAGTCCACAATCCCACACCACCCTGCTTGTTGCAGTACCACATTGCGGTGGTGTTGTCTGTGAACACTTGCACCATCTGCCCTTTTACAACAGGAAGAAATGCTTTCCATGCCAGTCGGATTGCCCGGAGCTCCAATAAGTTGAGATGGAGCCCGGATTCCGCCGGAGGCCAGAGGCCTCTGATCTCCACCTATCCCCGAAGTGATGCATCTGTCACTTCTGTAAACTCTGTTTGGGGAAGGGAGAGGAGTCTGCCTCTAACCCAATAGCAGTTTATCAACCACCACTGCAGATCTTTTGCAGTTCCCTCCAAGATCTGAACTATATCGACAAAATTTCCCTGATGCTGTGCCCATTGGAACTTCAGGTCCCACTGCAGATCCCTCATATGCGACCTGGCATATCTGACTAACAGGATGAAGGAGGCAAGAAGGGAGTGAGGTCTGTCTTTGGCACGTTTATAGTGAACTCCAGCAAATGCAGAAGGTTCGCTGTAGTCTGAAGGTGGGTGGCGATAGCCTGGGGCAAAGAAGCCTTCAACAGCCAATCGTCGAGGTAGGGGAAGACTGAAACCCTTAACCTCCGTAGATGAGCTGCATCCACTGCCATCACTTTGGTGAACACCAGAGGGGTGCTGGTAAGGCCAAAGGGGAGCACAATAAAATAAAAGTGCTCGTGGTCTACCTTGTACTGCAGGTAACGCCTGTGGGCAGGAAGGATGGTGATATTGAAATACGCATCCTGCAAGTCCAACGCTACCATCCAGTCTCCTTGGTCTAGGGCAGACAAGACCTGAACCAGAGTGAGCATTTTGAATTTCCCCTTTTTGAGGAAGAGGTTGAAGTTCTGCAAATCCAGAATAGGGCGAAGCCCCTTGATTTTTTTGGTTATCAGAAACTAGCGGGAATAACAACCACTACCTACTTCAGATATTGGGACCCTTTCTATGGCTCACTTGGCCAGGAGAGCTGTAACTTCCTCGCGGAGCAAAGATAAGTGATCCTCCATCAGCTGTTCTTTCGACAGAGGCACTGGGGGGGGAAGACTAGAAGGGGAGCGAAAAGCCCTTCTGTATGTTCTGCAACACCCATTTGTCTGATGATATGGACCGCCAGTGAGGGAGATGAAATTGATTCCACCCTCCAACTGAGCACAGGTCTTGCAGAATCACACTAGGAGGACTTGGGCCCTGTGGAGGAGGGGGGCTGAGTGGTGGCCAACGTCTGGCCAGACTCTCTGGGTCTGAAGAAATCACAACCATGTCCAAGGTGTTGGCCTGGCGAAAGACAATGTCTAGTCTCTTGGTATCGTGGTACCCTGCTCCTTCCGAAGCCTCGAAAGGGGTGAAAGACATACTGTTAGTCAGGGATCACTAAGAGACCCAAGGACTTGGCTGTAGCCCGGGAGTCCTTGAAGTACTTCAGCCCCAAGTCTGCCTTTTTGCCAGATGGGCGGGCCTCATCGAAGGGCATGTCCATGAGGTTTGCCCCGAAACCGGGTGTACGAAGCCAGGCGTGGCTATGAAGGGCCACCATCAGCTAAATCACTCTACCCAGCGAGTCAGTTGTGTCCAATCCAAACCTGATAGTAAACTTGGCTGCATCTCTCCTATCTTTGACTGCTTGTGAGAGAGCATCCTGTATGCCCTCTGGGATGTGAGGCAGCACTTGTGCCACTGTATATACATAAAGTATGGGAAAAATGGCCCAATAGGCATGAGGTGTTTACCAACCTTAATACCATGCAGGAGGAAGAAAACATATTCTTCCCAAGCTGGTCCAGCCTCCTGGGTTCCCTATCTGGGGGAGTGAAAGGGAAGGCGCTATGGGAAGTGGAGGCTTGGACATCCAAGCTCTCCAAGGTGGGGTGTTGAGTGAGGAAACTAGGATTACCCGGAGCTGGGCGATGGTGACAGCCAACTGTCCTATTTACAGGAGCCCCTGGGCTGGGTTTGGACCATCGCCCCAGCAGGACATCTGTGATGGCTTCATTATAGGGTAACATCTGTTCCGATGTGGAAACCCCTGGCTGAAGCACCTCTGCCAGAAGGTTGGTCCTGACTGGCACCATAGGCAGATCTTTGTCCAAGACCTCTGCTGCCCTATGCACCACCATAGCATACGATGTTCCCTCTTCCATAGCCACCGTAGGAGGTGAGAGGATGCCAGTATCTGGAGAGGTATCAAGTTCAATGGCCTCTCCTTACTCATCATACCAGTCCTTTGTTCCAATTGAGACTCCAGACGGTCCTGAGACCCTTCCCATTCATCACCAGTACCTTGCTAATTATAAAAAGGCCACAGGCAATGATCTGGCCCCTGTTGGCACTGTCAGTGCTAGAATCAGTGTTGTGCGAATCTGTTCTGGCTCCACAGCATCGACATCGGGAGCGACGCCAGAGGGGTGCTCAGACAAGCTCAAACCGGTGGGGCACAAGGGTGCCCCAAACCTCACAACCGGCAGTAAGTACTCATGCCTTCTGAAAAAGTCTTAGAACTTTAAGTACCACACTGCCGTCCACATAAGCAGCAGTTAAAGGGCCTGCGATCAAGTAGAGGTTAAAGTGCAGATGCTCTTACCACTTTTCAGTCTGCCCTCAAAAGATATTCTGATACTGCTCCCAGCAGTTGATTGTTGGGCATCTAGCACCGGAACAGCTGATGGCAAGCTACTTGTCCCTTACTAGTAGAGTGCTGGTACTCTAGTGGCCTGGTCTAACACCAAAGTGCTTATCACCAATATTCTAAGGGGTTACTACCTTTAAAGTGCATATCTTGAGTTTCTTAAAGTGCTCATGCCTACCAACACATTCTAGTTTACCACCTCGCTATAATGAGTATGCTTACTTAAAGCTACCCATGTCTTGTGGAAATTCAATTGTTGTACCTTGGTTGGTAAAGATTCTGGGGCTCTTACAACTTAGTTGTTCTTCCCCTCTGCCTTTAAAGATATAGTGCCAGTTATCCGTTCCTCTACAGAGATATTGGACGTGGGTTTCCCTGGGTAGGCAAAGGGATGACTTTTGAGGCTTTTGTGACTTTCACTGCTTCATTGTGTTCCTTGGGCAAAATTATTTTTTCAAACCTCTGGAGAAATGTCACCATTGCACAGTTCAGTCCGGGATAAATTGGTTCAAAGCAGGCTACCACTGTCTACCAGCAGGTCCACCTGCCTCTTTGCTTCTGTTTCCTTCTCAAAAGTGAACGGCACTCACCCAGAACAGATTTTCACAGGCATAACATGTGGAGAATGTCTTCAGGCTCTTGATCTCAAAGCCAACAGCTTTCTTGGCCTTCAGTTCGTTTCCATGATGGGTAGTGTTTTAGAACAGGCAGTATCCTTAGACTGCATTTCAAAAACTGTTCCTTGGCCTGGTTGCTATAGAATTCTCCTAGGTAGCTCTGCAGTTCGAGCTTAATGAACCCGTGAAGAGTCATCCAACTATGGGTATGTTTAGACAAACTGGCTTTATCCTCTAAGATTGACATCATCTGCATACTAGACTTTATCAGTTTTCTAAGTTCTGAGTGACTTAGAGGTAAAGCCCAAGCAGCAGAAAGACCAAGGGTCTTCAGGGCAGGTGTAAGTAGTCTTGTGCGGTTGAACGAGTCCCCCTCTGCATTTCTGTTTAAAGGTAGTGCTGTAGGGATTCCTCCAGAGTGAGATTTAGCCATTGAAAACAGTTCATAAATACTGCTTTTTGTACCAGAGATTGCTTTGCTATACCAAGCTTCAGTCTGATTTGGGCCAGTGATGTGTATGCTGGCAGTTGGAAAATTGACCTATAAAGTTTCAGTATAACTTTATCCAGAAGGGGTGCTGTCCCAGCCCTTCAGGGCCACACTTCCATAAGGCAGTGTTGGGAAGACCTTAGCTTTAGCTACCTATAAAACAGGAGTAAGCATTGGGCCTTTCAGCTTTTTTTATACAGGAACCTTAGGCCAAATGCCAGAGCATTTCCTTTCCATTTTATCTCCTCCAGTTGTTGTATTGACCTTCCATTTGCATTGAAAAGACCCCAAAATACGTAAAGCTACTTACCGTCTCTATTTTGTCACTGCCCAAAAAACAGGTATTTTTCTTCAGACCTTTCCCTTAAATTATTAATGTCTAAGTTTTCTTCATGTTATAGTCAGGCCGTTGTTCACTGAGTATGCCAAAGTTGCATCTAAAAGTCAGTGCAGGGCTACCTTGGTCCTACTGACAAATACTAAATTGTCAGCATGCAGAAGGTTTGAGAGCTGAAGTCCGCCAAGTTTGGGACATGGCAATTGACAACATTTAGGGCCAATGGAAGATTGGCTAAGAACAGTTTGAAAAGGGATGGGGCCAGCACACAACCCTGTTTTAAGCCTTGCATTGTTTTGATATCACTGGACAAGCAGGAGCCATCTCCTGATATAAATGTTTCAGTATGCACTAGTTGTAGAGCCCTTACGGGCCGTCCGGGGTGTTTCAAGTGGCCAATTTCTTCCAAAGCTTCCCTCGATCAACCCTGTCAAATGGTGATTGGTAATCTATAAATTATAGATAGACAAGATAGTTTGTCATTGCTAGCTTGTTTAAAGGGAGAAATCCATTATGTTAATTGTTGTCTCTGTATGTTTGCTGAAGCACATTTGGTTTAGCGGTATAATGTGTTCACCTCCGCCCAATACTGCAATTCTTCCAGCAATGTTCCTGTAAAGTATTTAGCATCATTATCTAATATGGCTACAAGCAATAGCTCTGGATTTCCTTTACCACCTCCCTTAGAAACCAGTGAAACAATTCAGCTGTGCTATGAGGGGGGATACAATTCTGATCTATGGCAAAATGGAATAACAGGGTTAGTTGGGCTGCTAAGTAGGGAGGATTATCTTTATAAATCGCTGGTGAGATCCCATTCAGGCCTGGGGCCCCTTCTTGGCATCCTTTGGAGATTTGCCTCTTAAAGGCATATCTGGTGATTTTTGGGTCAGAGAGATTACTGTGTACTATTTAGTCAATGCTATTCCACTGGGATTTAGATGAATTAGCCAGACTAGTGCCTTCAGTCATGTCAACTCCGGGGCCGATCAGTACCTTCCTGTTAAGCCATGGCAGTTCTATATCCTCATCAGACTGTGGAATGGACATGTGCCTAAGTTGCTGCATGTTCTCTGAGTAGTTGCATATGTGCTCCACCTGCTTCCCAAGGTTAAAGTGACTCGACAGAAAATGTCTCCAGACTGTCTCTGAGCTGTTTGAAGTTGCCACTCAGGGGAGAGAGCTGCTTATTTCATTCACTGTCCACCAGTATCTAACTGAGTAATTTTCCATGATGTCGTGCAGTTTTGCTCAGAAGGAATCCATACGCTCCTTCAGTGGCACCCATTTTGATCTTCTTGGATCTTTCTTGGCTTTCCTGAGCTTATGTTGTAGCTCTGGGTCCATTGGAGTCCTCCCAAGGGCCCTCCAGAGTTGATTTACTTTCTCTTTGCTTGCCTTAATCAAGAGGCTAGTTCTCCAAACATGAAGAAAAGTGCCCTTGTAGTCAATGTTCTTTCTTCGGGCCTGGGCTGGTTTGGCAAATTGGTCTGAGAGAGCTGTGGTAAATATTTCCCGGTTAGGCAACAGAGTTTGTCCATCCGCCTGCGTGGCTGTCATTGCTTGGTGCTATGAACCAGTTGTTGTAGAAAGGTGGCTGTACATTTGATGCTTTTATGATTGATTATGTAACATGAGATTCTCTGATCAGCTACAATTCCATGTTCTCCAATACTTATTTTCAGAGTTATCTCCTGGGGATGTTGGTCACTTTCTGATCTCCACAATCGTCAAAAGAAGTGGTAAACTGCAGCAACAGAAGGCTCAGTAAGGTAAAATCGGTCAGGGATGCCTCTGTTTTAGAATGATATGAGAGGCCTGGCAGTTTATCAGGTGCTAAGTGACCATTTAGAACTCTTAGGCCAAAATCCTATAAATTGTCCTGTAACAGTTGACCTCTTTAGTCTTTTTTTTATGCCAGTGTTTTTCTTGATAAAGTATCACCCAAAATGTGTCCTATGCCTCTTTGATTTCGTTTGAGGAGGATGTGTCCATGAGCCAAGTGTTAAAGTCTCCTAAAAACAATAAGTTCTGTTTCTGGTCTCTCCATTTTTAGCTTCATGATCAGGTCAGTCAGTTTGGCAGCTAGCGTCATCCTTCATTTTTTGCTTGATGGATGTACACATTCACTTCTATGATTCCCTTAGAGATGCCTTTGGGGGTTGTAAGTACCCTGTCCACCAATTACAGGCCATCAGCACCACCTCTGGCCTCTTTTCCATCAATAGCACTGGTTGTGGATATATACATTTCAAGCCCCCCCGCAGTGCCTGTGCTTGCGAATTTTAGTTGTGGGAATAAAGGAGTTGGAGAAAGCCTCCGGAGGGACCGAGACCTGTGACTAAGGGCCTGATTTAGATGTGGGCAGATGGGTTACTCTATCACAACGGTGATGGATATCCCATCCGCTGAAATCGAAATCCAAATGGCCATAATGGGATTTAGATGTTGGCTAACGGTATATCCATCACTGTTGTGATGGAGTAACCTGTCCTCCAATAGGTAAATCAGCCTCTTGTTGTAGCACAACTTGAAAATAACAGACATAATGAAGGATCTCTGGGTCGCACAGTATACTGGCCAAATCACTGGTCTTATAGGAACACATTCTAAAAGATTTACCTGTATGGAGGTCTTTGTGGGTATTTTGTCATTTTAATAACCTGGTCATATTCAAGGCCCACAAGAGCCAGCTCCAGTCTGTTTCAGCCTTAGGCAGAGAAACAGAATTCACTGTAAGCTCCCTGACAGCGTACGTTAGATTCAAGTAGATTTCCTCAGTGCATTTCTCAGGACTGAGTAGATGTTCCTTGATTGACTCAGTGGTGCCCCCTCCATTCTCATAGCCTCCAGTACATACTGCTAACCTGGGCCTGTTACTGGGGTGATTGCAATCCCCCAGCTTTTGAAAATATCTGCCTCTTCTAGTACCTTCTGTGGTCAATCCACAAAGTCTCAAGTGACTTTAGTAGATTTATTGCGTTGTCCATGGCCAGGGTCGAGAAATGTAATGGAGACAATGAGGGTCATTCTGACCCTGGCGGCCGGTGGCCGCCAGGGCCACCGACCACGGGAGCACCGCCAACAGGCTGGCGGTGCTCCAATGAGCATTCTGACCGCGGCGGTTCAGCCGCGGTCAGAAGCGGAAAGTCAGCGGTCTCCCGCTGACTTTCCGCTGCTCTTTGGAATCCTCCATGGCTGCGGAGCGCGCTCCGCAGCCATGAGGATTCTGACCCCCCCTACCGCCATCCAGTTCATGGCGGGAAAGCCGCCATGAACAGGATGGCGGTAGGGGGGGTCGCGGGGCCCCTGGGGGCCCCTGCCGTGCCCATGCCAATGGCATGGGCACGGCAGGGGCCCCCGTAAGAGGGCCCCGAAAAGTATTTCAGTGTCTGCCTTGCAGACACTGAAATACGCGACGGGTGCCACTGCACCCGTCGCACCTTCCCACTCCGCCGGCTCGATTACGAGCCGGCATCCTCGTGGGAAGGTCGTTTTCCCCTGGGCTGGTGGCCGGTTTTACTGGAACCGCCCGCCAGCCCAGGGGAAAACTCGTAATACCCGCCGCGGTCTTTTGACCGCGGCGCGGTAATTTGGAGGGCGGGATCCTGGCGGGCGGCCTCCGCCGCCCGCCAGGGTCATAATGAGGCCCAATGTCTTTGATGTAACCTCCCCAAGTGAGTCAATGGAGCTGGTAAGCTTTAGAGCGTTACACCTATGTAGAATATCAAAGGGACTCGTGGATATATAATCTCGATATAGTAGCGTGCATGCTGCTTCATGGGTATCTCTTGATTCTATCCTGTGCCCGCCAAGAAATATAATCAGTAAAGGTTCTTTATTCCCAGGCAGATTAGTGCAGTTTGTATTCTGCTTGAAGCAGCAACTGATTCATCGACCGTATTGCAGGAGTAAAATCGGTACATCACACGTGGGACCTGGGCTACATCTCGGGAACAGCAGCATTGACTGAGTCACCTGCCTGCTGGAAGTGGCACCCGGCACATCTGCATCGATGCAGCACTGAAACCACTGCATCGTAGCCAATGCTGAAGGAAGATCGAGGCATCCCTTCAACAGCGGGGAGAAACCCTACGCATTGGCTTCATCAATGCATCCAAGCTTCACGCTCATCTTCAGAAACCAGTACATCGCCATTGATGAGTGGAAAAAATCAACACATCTCCTCAACTGTGAGAGTGACATTGATGCATCTATCGATCCATTGTCCCTGCATCTTGTCCTTGCAACAAGGATCTAAGTATTGTGTTACCTGAGCCTACATGGCTCCTGTAACTGGCCCGCACTCCATTGTGGTCGGCTTGAATTGTTCACTTTGCCTTGGTCCCAGCATGACCTCAAGTAACCCCTAAAGCTTTAATTGGTTCTGGGCACTAGAACTCCTTGTTCTAGTGCTCAGAAACATATAGAGCTTTAGGGGTTACTTGAGGTAGCGTTGGACAGGGGCAAAGTCAGGCTACCAGAGGGTGAGCACAGGTTATATTTTAGTGTGCATCTGACTTACTCTGACTAGAGAGATGGTCTCTACTTGGACTCGGTGGATACACCCTCCCAAATAAAGACTCAATTTTTAACAATTTACTCATAACACAAAATTAAACCTATAAAAACCCATATTAATAAATATGTAATAATAATGCATTTAGAAATATAGGACCTCGTTATAAGTTTGGTGGTCAGACTGTCAGACCGCCATGTTGACAGTCCAAAAAAGACTGCTACGCAGGCGGTCCCCAGACTGCCATATTATGATGCAAACATGAAGAACCGCCACCCGCCAAGCAAAAAAGGCATACCACCGGGGGCGCGGTGGTTCTGTATCTAGGCGGTCTGACCTCTAGCACCATGAGTGCCATGGCCAGTTACCGAGCATATTACAAACAGGTGGCTGTGGTGGTCCCCTCGCAGCAGATTAGCTAATAGCGGTCGAATGCTGCAGAATTTGTCTGCCAAAGTAACAGACAAGTGCACATTTGATGAATTAAAAAACAAAACAGCTGACGCACATTCGCACAGTGGGCACAACTGCAAAGCATACCATAAAACACCCCCCTTCACAGACCATTATTCTTTGCATCTCCACTGCAACCAAGAGTCACGATTATTTGAGATAGATAAGGCACCCCTTTTGTTCACCATTCCTTAAACCGCTTTACACACTTTTCGCCATATGCTCCACACATCACTTTGCTTTTGTAGATAACTCACTTTCATTTTCAACCATGTCCAGACCCAACAATCCCCATTTTGTGCAAGATGAGTTGAGAGTCATTGTGAATGAAATCATAACAGTAGTACTACAATTGTTTGGAGCCCAAGTCCAGCACACTCCTTTCAGTAGGAAAATGGAAATGTGGCAAATAATTGTTGGCATAGTGAATGCTGTAGGCACCACCCTGCGCACAAAGGAGGACAGAGGTGGAAAGACCTCAGGGTAAAGGTCCGTTCCCTGGTCTCCAGGCAACAGCTGAAGGCTAAGAAGACTGGTGGTGGCCCTCCTAATGTCCAATTCAGACTCTTTCCCTGGGAGGAGAAGGCATTGGCCATCCTGCATCCTGAGGGTTTGCTAGGAATACCTGGGGGAGTGGAGTCTGGTAAGTCACAACACAAAAACTGTCACCAAAATGCAATGTCCTACATGGTCACAGCTCTGCTTTTCCCACTGTCTTGTTCATGTACCCCTTCAACATTCAGTACCAAGAGTATCTGAGGGTCAACACTGTCAATCTGTTTTGCTGGACCCAGCATCACAGCTACCATGGCCCATCACACGCCACATGTTGAAATGGTGCCTGTAAGTCTTACAATTTCAAAACATCATCCCAGGACTCATGGTGTGTCTCAACATGTAAATGTATGCCACACCTAAATGCAGACTGCATACAGATATAGAATACCTAATATTTGTCTAGTGTGTGTAGTAGAGAGATTTACCTGACTGCAACTCCCAAGAGGCCTTGTGTCTGTAACTCCAAGCAGCACCCCAGTGTGCACTTGCCCCAATGCATCTGTTAGTGACCTCTGAAATGAGGTTTACTCACCTGGAAGGATACTAATTTTCAAGTGTTGGGAAGTAGAGGGATTGACATGACTGCAAAGCTCAATAGGCCCTGTTTCTCTAACTCCAACCACCAGCCCAGTGTTCACCTTCCCAATGCATCTGTTAGTGAACTCTCAAATGAAGTTTACTCACATGTGAGGATAACAATTGTCACGCGCTGGGAAGTAGAGGGAGTGACATGACTGCAAAGTCTAATAAGTCCTGTTTCTCTAACTCCATCCACCTGCCCCAATGAATCTATTATTGAACTCTCAAATGAAGCTTACTCACCTAAGAGGATACCAATTGTCAAATGTTGGGAAGTAGAGGGAGTGACTTGACTGCAACTCCTCCTAGGAGGCCTTGTGTCGGTAACTTCAAACACCAGCCCAGTGTCTACTTGCCCAAATACTCCTGTTTGTTAATCCTAAATTGAAGTGTACTCACCTGTGAGTGAGCAATAGACAGATCATGCTCAACTCAAAGACATGTCAGTCTACCTTGCTCCATCTTGACCTGTTAACCAAAGATACAACTATTGGGGACAGGAATGACACCTTACTAAGTGTGTACAACAAGTATTTCTAAGGGCTCACGCTGCATCACCAGATTGGTAGCAGCAACAGACACATTGACAGAGCACTGTGCATATGATGACTCCGGTCACATATACCACAAAGACCTGTGTTTGCATGCATCCCACTCAACTAAGCCTCCAAATGGTCAAAGGCATATGTTGCATCTCCACTGTGTTGGCTTCACTGGTGGTAAGATGTCATATTCAGTCCAGCTTCAAAAGTGCAACTGATCTGCACATCTCATCAGCTGCTTGAGTCAAATATTTTAGGCAAGCTTCACAGATGGCATGTCAAATACTCCAATACATTGGTAACATGGTACAATAGGCTAACCTACAACTTAAGAATGACAATTGTCTCTGCTTACTGTAACACAAAAACTTTGGAGATAGATGTCACACCTGAAACAATAACAACATATGTTTTTTATCAAGAGGTCAAGCTATCACTGGGAACAACGAGGCCACAGAACAGACTACCACTACCCCCCTGGATAAAACCCTCAGTGATGACAACACTCCTAGCCTTGGAGATGTGGAGGAAGCCCCTGGCCCATTCAAGCAACCTTTTCAGAAGGCAAATTTGAGTCTTACTGTGGCCACACCACCACCCAGCCCTGTTGCTTCTACATCACAGGCAACCATGCACCCCCAACCTGTGTACCTAGCACAGTTTCCACCATCTTCTTCCCCCCCAGTCCTGGATCCTGAGGTGCAACTCAACATTTCAGACACTAAGGGTCCAGGAACCAGCTGGAAAGGGCACAGGCTCATGGGGTAGCATACATGGGAGGGATGCTGTGGGCCAGCAGAGTGAGGACACTGGGGCTGCTGCCAGCCAGGACAACATCAGCCATGTCTTGGCGTCTATCAGGAGTCCCAAAGCATGATGGGCCAGGTGTTGACCGAACTTTGGGAAATCAGACAGCTGCAGAGGGACATGCATAGGGACATGTGCAAACAAATGGAGGTCCATAATTCAAACATAGCCTCCCTAACAGGGGTGCTGGGGGACATTCGCACAACCCTGAGCACAGCTTTTCAAAACAAACCTTCTCCTTCTTTTGGGTCAACAACATCAGGCCTATGTAGATGGTGCCAACCACAGGAAGGGAGGCCCTGCCAGCGGAACAACCAGCCACAGATACCCCTTGTAGGAGGCTGGCCTGGTTTGTAGTGGGTACTCTGGGTACTTACATCTTCCACAAAGTCCAGTTATCCCTTTTAGTAAAATGTAGTAGTGTTATAGCAGCTTAGGCTGATAGAGGCAGCTATAGCAGAGCACCTTAGGCTGAACTAGGAGACGTGCAAAGCTCCTGCTTTTCCACTGATAGTTACAGAGTACTTGTACGCAAGTAAAGACAATACTCAGTGTTACCAAAAATATCTTAGATGCAATACTCTTTTTGGAGGTAAGTATTATACACAATATATATACTAGACACCAAAATAAGGTAAGTAATTAGACATAGGATTGTGCAAACAATAGGAAATACTATAGAATGCAATAGGAGAAAATAGGTCTAGGGGCAACACAAACCATATACTAAGAAAGTGGAATGCAAATCACAAATTACCCCCAAGACAAGTGTAGTGTGTAGAGAATCGCTGGGAGAGTAAGAATACAGTAAAGGTAAGTAAATTACCCCACCCCAGAGCCCAGAAAAGCAGGAGTAAAGTACTGCAAGTTTCCTTGGGACACACTACAAGTTGTGATTACAGTTATTGCAAGAACCAAGCAAGACTGCAAACAACAAATGGTGGATTCCTGGACCTGAAGACCCGCAAAGGAAGGAGACCAAGTCCAGAAGTTGAAAGAAGTTCCAGGAAGGACAGGAGCCCCTGCCAACCCAGAAGAGGGTGCAAAAGAAGAGTCCCTGGTTGGACAGAAATGCACCCAAGGAAGATGTCAGTGGGTTCCTGCATAATGCACTGGATGTCCCACGATGAGAAGTTGGATGCAGGCAAGTTTTGGTGCTGGATTCCTCAAACAAGCCTTGGTTCTGGCAATGTCACGTTTTGCATCAAAGTGGCACTATCTGGACCCAGGAGGGACCTGGGGGCCTCAACTCTGTGTGAGGAGAAAGAGGGGGCTCACAGCACTTTAAAGAGCCCTCAGAACACCAGATAGCACCCACGGAAGTCCCAAGACATGGGGACAAAGGAGGTGTAAAATGCAGTTAGTGCAGCACTACAAAGGAGGGTCCCACGCCACCAGAGGTCAACTCAGCGAGTTGAGCATCGCAGGATAGAGTGCTGGGGACCTGGGCCAAGTTGTGCATGAAGCAATTTTGCAAATAGTGCAGAGAGGCCTCAGGAGGTGACGAAGACTCTGAGTACAGGGGTACTGTTGTTCTCAGGGAAGGTAAGGTTTTACCTCCTCCTAATTGGGACAGAAGGACCTCAGGACACTCTATGTTGAAGGGGTCCAACCTCTGTGTTCCAAGGAGAATGCTTGCCGCCAGGAGAGGAGTCCAAGATAACTGGTTGTCATCTTAGAAGGTGCCTGCTGGAGCAGGGGAGTGACTCTGTCACCCCACAGGAGATTTCTTCCGACCTTCTGGTGCATGGTGAAGACAGGGAGTCCCCAGAGTGTGCACACAGTGGAAAATGTTGCAGTTGCTGGCTGGAGCTGAAGTTGCCGAGGAAAAGTAGCCCTTCTGGATACTTTGTTGCTGTTACAGCGGTTCTTGGAGCAGTCTACGGCTGATCCGAGGTCAGAGGATGAAGTAGTAGTTGCAGAGGATTCCTGCTGGAAACTTGCAAGTACAATCTGAAGAGAACCCACAGGAGAGACCCTAAATAGCCGTGAGAGGGGGATTGGCTACTTTATCAGGAATGGACCTATGATGAGGGTTCTCTGATGTCACATGCTGCCACTGGCCACTCAGAGGCCTCCAGAGTGTCCCCACACCTTGGATAACAAGATGGCTGAATTCTGGGACACAGTGGAGGAGCTCTTGGCAATACCCCTAGGGTGGTGATGGACAGGGGAGTTGTCACTCCCCTTTCCTTTGTCCAGTTTCACACCATAGCAGGGATTGGGGGTCCCTAAACTGGTGTAGACTGGCTTATGCAGGAAGGGCACCATCTGTGCCCTTCAAAACATTTCCAGAGGCTGAGGGAGGCACCCCTCCCCAGCCTGTTACACCTATAGGTTTTTATCTATGAGCACGGTCCTGGCTAGCAGTATCCCAGTGACACAGTAAAAACACACTGACATACACTCACAAACAGGCCAAAAGTGGGGGTAACCATGCTAGAAAGAGGCTACTTTCTCACACCCCTGCCTCTGTAGCAGCTGATCCCCCACTACCCTTGCAAGCAGGGACGTCCAGCAATGAATCCAGGCGGTGTAGATGGCAAGACACCTATCCCTGCCAGCAATCATCTTCTTCCTTAAGGTCCTCATTTATGTGTCACACATTCACTCTGTGGACTGATCCTGAACCACCTTCCACTTCCCATGGGAGGAGTACTCTGGATTTTGGACTTCCAGTGGTGTGGCATCTACTCCAATGATTTCATCCACTATGACTGACCCCTTCACTTCACGTTTATTCACATTTCTGTCACAATTTTATTTTATGTTTGTGCACTGAAATAAATACATCTCTCAGAAACTCATTGTCTGGTGTCTCTAATTTCACATTTCACTCTGTAGATATGTCATACCATGTGAACAATATGATGATGATCCGAGGTACTTGTTCAAGATAGGATATGTTGCATGTACACAGTGTCCAGCTCAGGATTACAACCATTCCACACAAGCAGATGCATACAAGTGCCTAGTCAAAGAAGAAATGTAATTACATTGTTCAGCACATAAGCTGTCAAGATGTCTTAAACATTGCAAATGATACCAACATATGTCAGTGATTTTGCACAAGCACTTTGTCCTACGATGATGAAACACATCAACAGCTACATTGAGGTCATACAGGACACAGCACAGTTTGACACACTTTCCTGGGTGAGTAGAGAAGGGCTCCACCAGTCCTGCCCAGACAGCAAAATCTGGCCTTCAGGAGCCCAATTGCCCGCTCCACTGCCTGCTGTGTTCTTCCATGAGCCTCACTGAAGCGAACTTCCCCTGGCGTGGTTGGATTCCTCAGCAGTGTCAATAACCAAGTGTAGGAGGCTGGCCTGGTTTGTAGTGGGTACTTACACCTTATACCAGGTCCAGTTATCCCTTATTATTGAAATGTAGTAGTGTTATGGCAGCTTAGGCTGATAGAGGTAGCTGTAGCAGAGCAGCTTAGGCTGAACTAGGAGACATGCAAAGCTCCTGCAATACCATTATAGTTACACAGTACTTATACACAAGTAAAGACAATACTCAGTGTTACCAAAAATAAAGGTAGTTTATTTTAGTGACACAAGGCCAAAAATATATCAGAGTCAATACTCCTTCTGGAGGTAAGTATTATACACAATATATACAATAGACACCAAAATAAGGTAAGTAATTAGACATAGGATAGTGCAAACAATAGGAAATGCTATAGAATGCAATAGTAGAAAATAGGTCTAGGGGCAACACAACCCATATACTAAGAAAGTGGAATGCAAATCACAAATTCCCTCCTAGACAAGTGTAGTGTGTAGAGAATCGCTGGGAGAGTAAGAAAACCAAAAAGGTCAGTAAAATACCGCACCCCAGAGCCCAGGAAAGTATGAGTAAAGTACTGCAAGTTTCCTTAGGGAACACTACAAGTCATGATTAGAGTTACTGCAAGAGCCAAGCAAGACTGCAAACAACAAATGGTGGATTCCTGGACCTGCAGACCTTCAAAGAGAGGAGACGAAGTCCAGAAGTCGTAGAAGATTCCAGGATGGACAGGAGCCCCTGCCAACCTAGAAGATGGTGCAAAAGAGGAGTCTCCGGTTGGAAAAAGACAGCAAAAGAGCACCAAGGAAGATAGCTGAGGGTTCCTGCATGATGCAATGGATGTCCCACGTGGAGATGTTGGATGCAGGTGAGTTTTGGTGCTGGATTCATCCAACACGCCTTGGTTCACCTACTGTCGCGGATTGCGTCAAAGTGGTGCTGTCTGGACCCAGGAGGGACCTGGGGGCCTGAACTCAGACTGAGGAGGCAGAGAGGGCTCCCAACACTGGAAGGAACCCACAGATGGCCAGGCAACACCCACGAAGGTCCCAGGACACGGGGCAAAGAAGGTACAAATTGCGGTTGTTGCATCACTACAAAAGAAGGTCCCACGCCGCCGGAGAACAACTCAGCGAGTTGAACGTTGTAGGATAGAGTGCTGGAGACCTGAGCAGCTGTGCATGAAGTATTCTTGCAAATAGTGCACAGAGGTCTCAGAAGGTGAAGGTGACACAGTGCACAGGGGTACTGTCGCAAATGGAGAAGGCAAGCTCTCACCTCCTCCAAAGTTGGACAGCAGGATCTTAGGACAGTCTGTGACAAAGGGGTCCACCACCTGTGTTTCAAGGAGCACGCTTGTTGCCAGGAGAGGAGTCCAAGAGAACTGGTCGTCATCTTAGAAGGTGCCTGCTGGAGCTGGGAAGTGACTCCGTCACTCCACAGGAGATTTCTTCCGTCCTTCTGGTGCAGGATGAAGACAGGGAGTCCCTAGAGCATTCACACCATGGAAACTGTTGCAGTTGCTGGCTGGAGCTGAAGTTGCAGAGTCGAAGCAGTCCTTCTGGATACTTTGTTGCAGTTACAGCAGTTCCTGGAGCAGTCTGAGGTCGATTTGAGGTCAGAGAATGAAGCAGTAGTTGCAGAGGATTCCTGCTGGAAACTTGCAAGCAGAATCTACAGTGAAACCCACAGGAGAGACCCTAAATAGCCCTGAGAGGGGGATTGGCTACCTTATCAGGTATGGACCTATCGGGAGGAGTCTCTGACTTCACCTGCTGGCACTGGCTACTCAGAGGCCTCCAGAGTGTCCCCACACCTTGGAAAACAAGATGGCTTCAGTCTGAGACACACTGGAGGAGCTCTGGGCACCACCCCTGGGGTTGTGATGGACAGGGAAGTGGATACTCCCCTTTCCTTTGTCCACTTTAACGCCAGAGCAGGGACTGGGGGTCCCTGAACAGGTGTAGACTGTCTTATGCAAGGATGGCACCATCTGTGCCCTTCAAAGCATTTCCAGAGGATCTGGGAGGCTACCCCTCCCAAGCCTGTAACACCTATTTCCAAAGGGAGAGGGTGTAACACCCTCCTCCCAAAGGAAATGCTTTGTTCTGCCTTCTTGGGACTGTGCTGCTCAGACCCCAGGAGGGCAGAACCC
Organism: Pleurodeles waltl; assembly: GCF_031143425.1. Lineage (NCBI taxonomy): Eukaryota > Metazoa > Chordata > Amphibia > Caudata > Salamandridae > Pleurodeles > Pleurodeles waltl. The sequence goes on from NC_090449.1 coordinate 487,640,355, forward strand.
TGTATGTGAGGTGGCAGCAGCTGTAGCTGCAGTGCAAGCCTCAGAGAGCTGGTTTGGCAGTATTGGGGTCCATGGTGGAGCCCCCAGGATGCATGGAATTGGCTCCCCAGTACCAAATTTGTAATGGTGGGGCAATTACATGATCTTAGACACCTTACATGGCCATATTCAGGGTTACCATTGTGAAGCTACATATAGGTATTGACCTATATGTAGTGCACATTTGTAATGGCGTCCCTGCACTCACAAAGTCCGGAAAATTGGCCCTGGACTGCGTGGGTGCACCTTTGCTAGTGCAAGGGTGCCCTCACACTTAGTAACTGTGCACCTAACCTTCAATAAATGAACGTTAGACATATAGGTGACTTATAAGTTACTAAAGTGCAGTGAAATGGCTGTGAAATGCTGTGTGCACTATTTCACACAGGCTGCAGTGGCAGTCCTGTGAAAGGGTTTGTTTGAGCTCCTTATGGGTGACAAAAAAAATGCTGCAGCTCATAAGGGTCTCCTGAACCCCAATGCCCTGGGTACCTACGAACCATATCCTAGGGACATATAAAGGGGGTTGAGTGTGCCAATTGAAATTGGTAAATGAAGTCACTAGTCTATAGTGACAAATTTAAAAGTAGGGAGAGCACAAGCACTGAGGCTCTGGTTAGCAGAGCCTCAGTGACACAGTTAAGCACTACTGACAACACATACATAATGCCACTAACTATGAGCAGTGGGGTCCTGACCAGCAGGATCCCAGTGAGAAAGGCAAAAACATACTGACATACATGTAAAAATTGGGGAAACATGCCAAGAAAGATGGCACTTTTCTACACAAACCCCGCCCCCAAACGAGGGACAATAAGGCTAACTTTTCCCAGATGAGTCTTCGTTGTCTAAGTGGAAATATCTGGAGAGTTCATCTGCATTGGAGTGGATACTCCCAGGTCTATGTTCCACTGTAAAGTCCATCCCCCGTAGGGAAATGGACCACCTCAACAATTTAGGGTTTTCACCTTTCATTTTTTAAGCCATAATAGGGGTTTGTGGTCTGTTTGAACAATGAAGTTAGTCCCAAACAAGTAGGGTCTCAACTTCTTCATAGCCCAGACAACAGCAAAGGCCTCCCTCTCTATGGCAGACCAACGCTTTTCTCTAGGGGTCACCTCCTACTGATACAAGCAACAGGTTGATCCTGGTCCTCTGAGTTAAGTTGTGATAACACTGCCCCAACTCCCAGCTCAGAAGCAGCTGTCTGGGCAATTCTTTTTTTGGAGTAATTTGGGCATTTTTAGAACAGGTGCAGTACACATAGCCCACTTAAGCTCCTCAAAAACTTTCTGACAGCTGGCTGTCCACAATACCTTTTTAGGCATTTTCTTGTAAGTGAGGTCATTGAGAGGCAGCAGCAGTTATTTCAGGAACTCCAGTGTTAGGGAACCTACATTTGATTCCAGAAATCTGCACAAGGTTCCCCCTTACAAGGATGGGAATGACATCTATAAGGGGTTTGCTACACTTGATAGGGCCTGCAAAGTTCAGAGGGTCCCTCAAGTTCAGTGGACTGCTATCCTGTGGCTATCTGTCACTGGCAAGGAGAGAGACAGACTCCTTATTGTCAGGGAGGATGATGCAGAGAACTACCATATGCTCAAAAGTGCATTCTTAGAAGGTCTGGGCTTAACCACTGAACACTACAGTATAAAGTTCAGAGAGACCAGAAAGGAGTCATCACATGATTGGACAGATTTTGTAGACTGTTCAGTGAAGGCCCTAGAAGTTGGTTAAATGGCAGTAAGGTGACTGACTATGAAAGCCAATATAACTTAATTCAGAGAAAGCATATATTGAAAAATTGTGTGTCTGATTTGTTGCATCAGTATCTTGTGGACTCAGATCTGACCTCTCGCCAAGAATTGGGAAATAAGGCAGGTCTGGGCCCTGAAGAAGTTGAGACCTTACATATTTGGGACTCACTTCATTGTTCAAACAGACCACAAACCTCTCTTATGGCTAAAACAGATGAAAGGTGAAAACCGTAAATTGTTGAGGTGGTCCAGTTCCCTACAGGGGATCAAATTTACAGTGGAACATAGACCTGAGAGTACCGACTCCAATGCAGATGGACTCTCCAGATAGTCCCACTTAGACAATGAAGACTCATCTGGGCAAGGTTAGCCTTATTGTCCCTCGTTTTGGGGAGGGTTGATTAGGAAAGCACCATCTTTCTTGGCATGTTACCCCCAATTTCTACCTGGTTGTCAGTATGTTTTGCCTTTCTCACTGGGATCCTGCTGGTCAGGACCCCAGTGGTCATAGTTTGTTGCCTAATGTGTTTGTTGTCAGAAGTGCTTACTGTGTCACTGAAGTTCTGCTAACCAGAACTATAGTGCCTATGCTCTCTCTGCTTCCAAATTAGTCACTATAGTTTAGTGACTTCATATTCCAATTCCAATTGGCACACTGGACCCCCCTTATCAGTATATGGTACCTAGATACCCAGGGCATTGGGGTTCCAGGAGATCCTTATGGGCTGCAGCATTTCTTTTGCCACCCATAAGGAGCTCAGACAAATCCTTTCACTGCACTGCCACTGGGGCCTGCGTGAAATAGTGCACACACTGTTTCAAAGCCATTTTCACTGCACTTAAGTAACTTATAAGTCACCTATATATCTAACCTTCATTTACTGAAGGCTAGGTGCAAAGTTACTAAGTGTGAGGCCACCCTTGCACTAGCAAACGCACCCCCATGCTGTCCAGAGACAAATTCCCAGACTTCTTGAGTGCGGGGATACCATTACACGCAGTCACTACACATAGGTCAATACCTATATGTAGCTTCACAATGGTAACCCCGAATATGGCCATGAAAGGTGTCTAAGATCATGGAATTGTCCTCCTGTTCCAAATCTGGTATTGGGGGCCCAATCCCATGCATCCTGGGGGCTCCACCATGGACCCCCAATACTGCCAAACCAGCTCTCTGAGGCTTGCACTTCAGCTACAGCTGCTGCCACCTCACAGACAGGGTTCTGCCCTCCTGGGGTCTGAGCAGCTCAGTCCCATGAAAGCAGAACAAAGCATTTCCTTTGGGAGGAGGGTGTTACACCCTCTCCCTTTGGAAATAGGTGTTACAGGCTTGGTAGTGGTAGCCTCCCAGAGCCTCTGGAAATGCTTTGAATGGCACAGATTGTGCCCTCCTTGCATAAGCCAGTCTACACCGGTTCAGGGCCCCCCAATCCCTGCTCTGGCATGAAACTGAACAAAGGAAAGGGGAATGACCCTCCCCTGTCCATCACCACCACAGGGCTGGTGCCCAGAGCTCCTCCAGTGTGACCCAGGCATTAGCCATCTTGTTGTCCAAGGTGTGGGGACACTCTGGAGATCTCTGAGTGGCTAGATCCAGCAGGTGACATCAGAGACCCCACCTGATAGGTGCATACCTAGTTAGGCAGCCAATCTCCCTCTCAGGGCTATTTAGGGTCTCTCCTGTGGGTTCCTCTTCAGATTCAGCTTGCAAGTTTCCTCCAGGAATCCTCTGCATCTTCTGCTTCAGCTTCTGATCGTCCGATCAACCACAGACTACTCCAGGAACTGCTGTAACTGCAACAAAGTATCCAGAAAGGCTACTGTGACCCTGCAACTTCAGCTCCAGCCAGCAACTGCAACAGTTTCCAAGGTGTGCATGCTCTAAGGACTACCTGCCTTCACACTGCACCAGAAGAACCAAAGGAATCTCTTGTGAAGTGAAGGAGTCACTTCCCTGCTCCAGCAGGCACCTTCGAAGACGATGACAGGTTCTCTGGGACTCCTCTCCTGGTGTCGAGCCTGCTTCCTGGAACACAGGTGGTGGACCCCTTTGACCCAGACTGTCCTAAGGTCCAGCTGTCCAAATTTGGCGGAGGTAAGAGCTTACCTTTCTGGTTTACAACATTACCCCTGTGCACCACACCATCTCTAGCTCCTGAGGCCTCTGTGCACTATTTGCAAGAATCCTTTGTGCACAGTGTGGCCCAGGTCCCCAGCACTCGGTCCTGTGAAGCACAACTCGCTGAGTTGTTCTCCGGCGGCATGGGACCTTCTTTTGTAGTTCTGCAGCAACCGCAATTTGCACATTCTTTGTCCCTGTGTCCTGGGACTCCCGTGGGTGCTGCCTGGTCATCTGTGGGCTGTCTCCAGAGCTGGGAACCCCTTCTGCCTCCTCAGCCTGAGTTGAGGCCCTCAGGTCCCTCCTGGGTCCAGGGAGCGCCATTTTGACGAAAAACACGAACTTGCTTGATCCCAGGCTTGTTGGACGAATAAAGCACTGCAACTTGCCTGCATCCAACATCTCGACGTGGGACATCTCCTCCACCATGCAGGAACCCACAGCCATCTTCTTTAGTGCTCTTCTTCAGACTTCTGCGAACCGGAGAATCCTCTTTTGCACCATCTTCTAGGTTGGCAGGGGCTCCTGTCCTTCCTGGAATCTTCTGCGACTTCTGGACTTGGTCTTCTCTCTTCACAGGTCTTCGGGTCCCGGAATCCACCATTTGTTGCTTGCAGTCTTGCTTGGTTCTTACAATAACTCTAATCACGACTTGTAGTGTGTCCTGAGGAAACTTGCAGTACTTTACTCCTACTTTCCTGGGCTCTGGGGTGGGATATTGTACTCACCTTTGTGGTTTTCTTACAGTCCCAGTGCCCCTCTACACACTACACTTGCCTGGGGGGAATTCGTGATTCGCATTCCACTTTCTTAATATATGGTTTGTGTTGCCCCTAGGCTTATTGCATCCTATTGCATTCTATTGTATTTTCTACTGTTTGCACTATTCTGTGACTATTTACTTACCTGATTTTGGTCTCCAGTGTATATATTGTGTATAATACTTACCTCCAGAAGGAGTATTGCCTCTAAGAATTTTTTTGCCTTGTGTCACTAAAATAAAGTTGGCAACACTGAGTATTTTTCTTTTATTGTGTATAAGTACTGTGTAACTATAGTGGTATTGCAGGAGCTTTGCATGTCACCTAGTCCAGCCTACGCTACCTCTAGACAGCCTAAGCTGCTATAACTCTGCCTACATTTCACTAATAAGGGATAACTGGACCAGGTATAAGGTGTAAGTACCTAGGGTACCCGCTACAAACCAGGCAAGCCTCCTACATGGGGGTCAATAGTTGTGAGAGTGCTCACTATCGGAAGAGGTGGGCGGAGCTGAGGCGCTGGGCCTGGAAGATCACAGAGGTCCAGCTGGGTATGTCTGTCATTCCAGCGTGGGTGGGATGCACGTCGGAGCCTGAACTCACTAATGGCCCGCATTCTGGTGATGGCCTACCTGGAGATTGATCGGCGTTTGAGGGGAGCACAGCAGCCCCAAGTGGTTGAGTACAGGGCCTGTCACATTGCCAAGCTGAACAAGATGAGTAACTGTTTATGTAGGTAGGGATATTGGTGCATACTGATGTGCCTTGCATATTAGCCTAGGGGCCTATGACACAAGCAAGACATTCCACAAACAATTTGCTCTCCAGGGCCAACACATGGCTGTGTACAGTGATAAATCAAGTAATGTTGGTTTTTTGTTGTGGGAGTTATTTGCATGTAACAGTCCACTACTTTTCAGTGTGAAAGCCCAAACAGAATGAAGTGATGGATCACTGTCCTAAGCTTTGTGTTTGCTCAAATGAGTAAATTGGCATCTGCCTCCGGAGGCCACTTGTTTCCAGTGTGTCACAAGTGGTGGTGCCTCACTAATGTCTATCATGTGAAGGTGGCCATCATACATGTGGTAGAACATATATTGTTCTTTGGGTGCAGCTACAGACCAATACTATCCCTTGGTAAGTTGAGAATGCCCATTGACATGATTTATGTGACATCACTGTTGCCAGCTTTACTTGTCCATACGTTAGCATGTGTTCCTTTCACTTTTGACAAATAGTTTTCACTGCTGTTACATGCAAGGTCTACCTGTGCTCATGGGATGATTTCCGTATTTCCTCACATATGTGTGCATACCAACATGTGTTTGGAATTTTACACAGGTCACTGAGCTACATTTCATGTGTTGATACAGACAGGAGTGTGTTACCATTGATTGGTGATTCACACATGCCCTGACCCGTCTTTTCATGTCATTTGGCATGTATATCTGCAGTAGCAATGATAGACTTGACAGGTAGAACTACAGTTTTACCACAATGTGCATTTCCATGCCATTAATGTGGCATCATGTAGCAAAGTGCTCTGCACATGTGAAATGTGGAAGGTCTGTTACCTGACTGTTGGCATGCATCATGGAGTGACTAGCAGTTAAGTGGGAATCATATATGTTGGGTACAACCATTCATCCCATAAATCTGGTTTTGCAGGTCCAAAATGGAGACAGTGATTTAGCTTCCTGTTGGGCAACATGTTTAGAACGTGAGAATCCCAGGGCCTCTTCAACATTCAAAGGACTATTGGCTACTATTGATGCTATCAGAGTATTTCATTGTCAAGGGTGCCATATAAGAGAGGTGATTTCCCTGGGCCTAGATAATTCATTATATTGTGGTTTTTGGAAACATATCTTACTGACATTTTACACAATTTGTCTACAGTGTACATTTCCATGATACATGGTTAGTGTTGGAAAATGGCCTCTTGGAAGGGTCATCCCAAACTTTTTGCCTTCTTCCTCTTCTTTTTCTGACCTAATTTCTGCTGGCTGTAGGACTCTGGACACTTTCCCACTGCTAACCAGTGCTAAAGTGCATGTGCTCTCTCCCCAAGAACATGGTAACATTGGCTCATGCCCAATAGGCATATTTAATTTACATATAAGTCCCTAGTAAAGTGCAATATAGGTGCCCAGGGCCTCTAAAATAAATGCTAGTAGTGGTCTTGCAGCACTGATTGTGCCACCCACATAAGTATCCCCTTAACACTGTCTCAGGCCTGCTTTTGTACGGCCTGTGTGAGCAGTTTCACTGCAGCTTCCACTTGGAATTTTAAACTACTTGCCAAGCATTAAACTCCCTTTTTTATACATATGTCACCCCTAAGATAAGCCCTAGGTAACCCCTTTGGCAGGGTGCTATGTAGGTAAAAGGTAGGACATGTACATATGTGTTTTATATGTCCTGGCAGTGAAACAATCCTAAATTTGTTTTCCACTACTGTGAGGCCTGCTCCTTTCATAGACTAGCATAACTGCCCTCATATACTTTTGGAGTGGTAGCTCCTAATCTGAACGGGGTAACTAGGTCATATTTAGGATGGCCAGAATGGGAATAGAAAATCCTGCTTATTGGTGAGGTTGGATTTTATGTTACTATTTTAGAAACGCCACTTTTAGAAAGTGAGCATTTCTCTGCACTTAAAACCATCTGTGCCTTACAGCCTGTCTCCAACCGACGTCTGATATGTGCTGGTTGACAGCTTCCTTGCGCATTTTACCCAGACAACCACAAATACAGGACACTCAGTCACATCTGCGTTCATCTGCACACTGAATGGGTCTTCCTGGGCTGGAAAGGTGGAAGGCCTGGCACTTACATTTCAAAGGCCCGTGGCCTGCCCTCACACAAAGGGATTGTTAACCCCCACTGGGACCCTGGCAGACAGGACTGGACTGAAAGGCAAACGTGCACTTCAAAACTACTCTTTGAGTTCTCCCCCACTTCAAAGGCATTTTTGGGTATATAAACTGGGTCTCTGACCTCACCAACTCAGACACTTCTGGATCTACACCTGAACTCTGTCAGAGGAGCTGCCTGACTGCCCAAATGACTTATCTTGCTGAGAAGGACTTCTGCCCTGCTGTTCTGCTAGCCTCTGACTTTGCTGGAAGGACTCTGCCTCCCCCCAAAAGTGCTTTCCAAGGGCGTGGATTGAGCTTGCCTCCTGTTTCTGAAGTCTCAGGTCCAACAAAGACTTTCAAGAAATTCCTTGTGCGTCTAAAAATCAATGCAATGCCTGTTGAAATCGATGCAAAGCCTGCATTGTGACCAAGAAATCGGTACACAGCCGACCAGAACAACACAGCCCCGACTTCCCAACTGGAAATTCGACTCATTGCCTACTTTGCAGCAGAAAATTAGACGCATTGCCTACCGGATCGATGCAACGCCTGTGCCTTCTTCCAGCGCATCAAAGATTTTCAAAGCATCGTCCCTGGTCGTGAAAATATCCCCACATGGCAGTGAGAAACCAAGATTGTGCACCGAAAAACAATGCAACCCCTTGCCGCATGGAAAGAAACAATGTATCATCTGTGTTGTGTCTGAAAATGCGACGCAATACCTTTTATTTTACACTTTTCTCCTCCTCTGTGGTCTCTGTGCATCGTTATTTTTGACGCATAGCAGGCACTGTGTGTAACAAAGAGAGAACTGTTTATTTGTAAGGATTGAGACTCTTTTAAATCTTTTAAAGTGATATTTCAACTTGTGCTTATTGGATCTTTGTTTTTTTTACCTTATTTTATTCAGATAAACATTACCTATTTTTCTAAACCTGTGTGGTGTATTTTTGTGGTGTTTTCACTGTGTTACTGCATGATGTATTGCACGGATACTTTACTCATTGCCTTCTAAGTTAAGCCTGGCTGCTCAGTGCCAACCTACCAGAGGGTGGGCACAGAATAGTTTGGATTGTGTTGTGACTTACCCTGACTAGGATTGTGGTCCCTACTTGTACAAAGTTGTATACCTCTGCCAAATAGAGACCTCATTACTAGCATTTAGTATATCTAAGCAACATTAATACAACCTCCATAAATCCATTATGACATTTATTTTACATGTGGTGTAGTGAGCATTGTTGACTTGTTTCCAGTGTGACATGGGTATTTCTATGTCCCCTTCTTCAGGCTACTGTACTTCTGTTGGCATCATGCCAGGATTTAGGACCATCCTTTGTTATTATTGTGGTATTGTGTATGCGTGAGATCTGTGAGAATGAACTTGGCATTGGCCTACTGTTGTATGACAATATGTAACTGAGGTACACCACATGAGGCAAACCATTGAAGGTGATGAGGACTCCCACTTGTTCAATGGTTACTGTGTTGCACTACTTGACTCATACAATTGGAGTTGTCTGAGATCCTGATTTACTTGTAGGCAGCTGTTGACAGTTCATGTGGCATGAATGGATATAGTGGCAGATGTAGGAAACGTTTAGCGACTCGCAAACGGCAAAAATTGCCGTTTGCGAGTCGCTAAACGCGTTTCCCAATGCAGAAATGCATATTGCGAGTCGGTACCGACTCGCAATATGCATTTCTGAATCGCAAATCGGAAGGGGTGTTCCCTTCCTATTTGCGATTCTGAGTGGTATGCAATACCATTTGCGACTGCGTACGCGGTCGCAAATGGTGTCGCAGTTACCATCCACTTCAAGTGGATGGTAACCCACTCGCAAATTGGAAGGGGTTCCCATGGGACCCCTTCCACTTTGTGAACGGACCCAAAAATATTTTTTCAGGGTAGGTAGTGGTCCAAGGGACCACTACCTGCCCGGAAAAAAAAACGAAACTAAAGGTTTCGTTTTTTTTTTTAAGTGCAGCTCGTTTTCCTTTAAGGAAAACGGGCTACACTTAAAAAAAAAAAAAACTTCTTTATTGAAAGCAGTCACGAACATGGAGGTCTGCTGACGACAGCAGGCCTCCATGTTTGCGAGTGCCTATACTCGCTATGGGGCCGCAATTTGCGACCCACCTCATGAATATTGATGAGGTGGGTCATTTCGACCCCATAGCGAGTTGCAGTCGGTGTCTGAGACACCGTACTGCATACCAATTTGCGAGTTGCAAATTGCGAGCCGCATGGACTCGCACTTTGCAACTCGCAAATTTTTTATTTGCTACATCTGGCCCATAGTGTGGTAAATGTAGGAGCCACTTTGATGGAGTTTGTTGCTGGGGCCTACTTTATGTCAGGAAAGTGTTTGCTAATCACAGCTGTTGTTCAAGAGTGATCCGGACAGGTAGTGACTGTATTGCTCTTTGTATTTGTAGCATCATCTCAGGCAGGTGAAGGAGACAGGGCGGAATCAAGTGGGAAAGTATCTGCCCACGGTACCGCCAGACATGACACCACCAACACAGAGGGACCTGCAGGGTGAGAGGATTGCCACAGAGGACACAGGAACAAGTGCGTCATATTTGGATTTTACCTCCAGTGGCCCTCCCTAGTGGTGTCAGGCTATTCAGGACCTGCTCCTGTATTATCCTTGTCCATTACCCCCAGTTATTTCACCACCCTACCAGTTGCTCCCCATTAAGTTGGCCGTGCCCGCTCCACCAAAGGGTGGGCGTCTCCTTTTCTCCAGGCACCTCACCCCTCAGACCCTGTTACACCTGCTGCTCTGAATGAGAAGCCTAGTGTTCTCCTGCGGAGTATCTCTGTGGGGCAGTTTGCCATTGTGGATGCCAGCCAGGGGTTGGTCAGCCAACGTCAGCGGTCAAATGCGCACCTGGAAGACATTCATAGTGACATGTCTGGCCTACAGAGATCTTTTCAGGCTCTGGCCTCCTCACTGATGGCAGCCATCCACCCCCACAAGCCCATCACCTCTCTCTTTCCAATCCAAATTCCCTATTCCCCTACCTGTCCCAATCACACAGTCACATCCACACACACACACACACACACACCTCAACACAAACAAGCTGCATACATAGAAACAGGCACCACAAGACACACCGCCACACAAGCACAGTCCTCCACAGACATCACAACAGCCACCATTTCGACAAACACCCACACTGACCAACACACCACAACCACCATACCCACAGACACCACCACAATACCCAGTAACACATCTACCACACCCACCATACACCAAAACAATACCTAACAACCCACATACCCACACACCTCAGACACATTCCCCCAGACACCACCACAACACCCGCAGACACATCCACCACATCAATTACACACCCAGACACCACTCCAACACACACAGACACATTCACTACATCCACCATACCCACACACACTACCCCAACACACACAGACACATTCACAACATCTGCCATATGCACGGACATTACCCCAACAGGCACACACACATCCACCACTCTGACATAATCCAGCACCCACACCTCGCAGCCCCCAAGGCACGCAAATGCCCACACTCACACATGCAACCACCCAAACACAAGCATACCTCACACACGCACACACAAGCACCATCAACATCTACAAACCAGACCAACACTCCCTCAACATCCAAATCCTCAGTCCCTTCTGATGACCAAAACTGTTTTCCCAAAGACAATTTCCTTTTTGACCTTGCCCTTTCCCCTGTTACCTTCATACCCCCCTCCCAAACCCAAAATGCCCCCACCCACATCCCAACGCATCCGTTTCCACATCCAAGTACTTTCTCCTCTGTCACACCTACCCCCCTGCAAGCACCGAAACTGCTCCTCACCAGAAGAAGCCCAACCCTCAGAAGAAACAGCCGCCCAAGCCCAAACCCACCCATCTTAAATCCAACCCCAACCCACTCAAGCATGATACGTGAGGTGTCTGCATGCCTACTTGATGCCCCTTCCTGTGGAGGTTACCTGGCAGTGATTGGAGTCAAGCTTGGGCACAGTACTGTGCATGGACTATTGTGGACTGGTCAATGGCCTTTGATCTACATCATGTGGTGTTAATAAGCCCAAATTGTTGTTTTGTTGGGGACACATTTGTCGTGCTATTACGTTTCTGCCTTTTTGTGGTTGCTGAGTGTGCCAACAATTGTGTGTATTGCGCCCTAATTACTGATCCGTTTGCTGTTGTTTGTAAAATCTGACTTTGTTGGCAGCGCTGGTGTCACCCAGGACAAGGGTAGATGTTCACTGTATTGGGTGGTAATCCTATTGGGTTGTCATTGCATTATGTTATGTTTGATATGATAAGTATTTCATCTTGGGTTAGCCAATGTATGGTATTAGAATTGTCCCCCTGATATGGATTGTTCAATCGTCTCATGTATGGAAGCTAGAGTTCAATTGTGCTACCTTCCTTTACATCTGACTATGTGTATATTTTCTTGAGTGTACCATGCAGCTATTTCATCTAGATGTATGGCCCATGCTGTTAGTGTTGTATTTGCTTCCTTGACTTGCACTTACACATTATGCAGATTCACATGTCACTTGGCTCTACTATTGTTTGTCCCTGCGATACATGTAGGGCCAGTTCCTGTGCAAAAGGGTGTTTTTCAGGGCATGTGCAAAGTGAAATGTGTAGCAGGCAGACTCCTTCCATGTGTGCTCCTGATCCCCGCATCCCTGTTGAGCAGGTATTGTTTGCATTGTGAGCTTTGGATATGTGCCTCACAATATATTGTGTATCCCATTCACTTTCCATTGTGTTGCAATGTGGGTGATATGTGTGTGTCCATTACAGGGATGTTTAATGGGAGGGATATTTGTGTTAAATTACCCATCCACGGATATGTGTCTTCAATCTGATGACAGTCCACCATGTGAGCAATGTGTGTATGTCAGTTGAATTATGAGTGATGTTTATGTGGTGTGGCTGTTGTGTGACACAATGTTCTGTACAATTCACTGTCCCTGTGACTAAGATGATTAGACATGTGTTATTGTGGAGTATGGCAGTGCAGTGTTAGTGATCTGCCCAAAGGGGGCGTTTTATGGCTGTGGATGTGTCATTTATTGTGAATGGCTCCGACCCGGAACACAATGACGAGTGTACTTGGCCCACGTAGTGTGACACCCACATCATGTGTATGCCGGCGCAACGATCTATTGTTCAGCTTACTGGCAGAGGTAGGCGTGTGTTCTTACCTTCAGTTGTGTCCACTGCGGAATGGATTTTGTGCTCCATCTTTGAGCAGGGGTAGCGGCAGGACATGTGTGATCCGCTCCATGGTGTCATAGGACGTGTGATGTTACCTGCAGGTGAGTTCCTTCCTTTCTACTCTCTGTTTCCGCCTGCTGGGATGTGGTGGTTGGACCACCATGGTCATGTCAGCGGAAGGCAACATGATAAGGTGTCCGTCGGAAACACTGTGTCCGATGGCCACATTGGCCTGTCTCACCACTGCGGTGGTCTGCGTTGCTGGTGGTGCCGGCAGGACCATGGCGTCTTTCCTCTATGGGACCGCATGGATCATAATATGGTGGTCCGACTGCAAGACGATTGGGGTCAGACCACCGCTGCCATGGCGGCCCACGCACCACCAAAATTGTAGTCAGGCCCATAATTTTCAAATATTTAATACACACATTGTTCAAAAGAAGTTGTAACTTAACATTGATTGATAAAGTAAAACAAAATAATTATATACTGTGATACATTTTAAATAAATAAAAAATATAAATTAGGAATTTAGACATAAGTAGATATTCAGAAATTAACACCAATTTTTATGTTAAACAGAAGAATACATTTACAAAATATGATTTTTTTAAAACATTTAGAAATTGCAAATTATCCTTCAAATGTGTTTTAGTATTAAATTACATAAACACAAATGTAAATTTTTTAACAATGTTACAGAAAATGTCTATAGATTTAATAATATATTTTCAAATTTTAAAAACTATTTAAAAATGAATTATAATTTTAAAAAATAAACATATATTTAAACATATATGTAAACAATTTAACAAAGGAATATATTCAATGACATACATGCATATTAAAATTCACATATTTTAATAATATTCCCACCTTTTTCTGCTCCTATAACATATTTACATATTCATTAATTATAAACATTAATAGACTTTATATTAAAATAATTTTGAAAGTTTGTAAACAAAACTACAAAATATACACAAAAACACAAAAATTACACAAAACACAAAAATTACATGCGCCCAAAGTAAAACACGTTACAAAAAACATATAAATTAATTCACAAAAACAATATTATATATAAGAATATTCTCAAAAATCATATTTTACAACAATATTAAAAACACTTAAAGCGACATTCTTAGCTTCGATATTTCTGTTAACAATACATTTGTCATCACAATATTCTTGACAGAATCTTCCACAGTATTTTTTGTTCGATAGTTCGCCCCAACATCCCGTACTCAGACTTTGTTATTATAGATTTTTTCTTAGCTTTCACTATGGGTACATGCATTGGAGCCTTCAATCAGATCAATATAGTGGGATTATGTGGCTGTTTAGCATTAGCCTCTATTGGCATTTAACATGTCATGTCAGAACTGCAATTAAGAGTATTTGAGCTATGAGGGACTTCCTTTCAAGACCTGCTAACAAGTACAATTTTCAGACAACATTAAGGCATAAGAGCAAGGATGCCATACATTTGGTATCTGACATGCATTTATAAAACATTGCTATGGGATATGGCAGGATTGTTAGTTATGGTACACAGTTACTATTGTAACCTGTTTGTTACATAGTCCATCAGAGTTCCGGACTCTGATTGTCTTGCAAGGTCGATAGTTCCCTATTGCCAAGAACCACCATTTACATCCAAACACACATTTATTTTTAAAAAAAGCAATGTGCTGACTTTTGACAGGCAAGGCAGAATCTGTATTTTCCCAAGTATGGTTTCATTCATCCAGTTTCAGTAATTCATGTACCCAGCCAACCAGTGCATCTGGCTCACCAAGCATATACCTATAATATACTGCAACAGGAGCCCGAGACATAGCTCTCAATAATGCAGCAGTTGCAGTGGCACCAGGGTCCACGGGTGTGAGATGCCCACTTCACGCATCTAGTGGTAGTTTGTTCCCTGCCAAAGCAGGGGATATTGTACCCAACTGCCAGCTTTCATCAGGGCCCAAGGTGTCCTTGATACTCTACTGACCAAAACGTCACATTATTTTGAACAATACTTCTGAACATATGCTCTCTAGGCTTCTAATAGATTATCAACAGTATCATCAATCTTTCATTCTCTATATGCCGAAGTGGCAGTCTTGCATTTATGTTGAACCTTCCCATGGTCCACTACACTTGCCCAGAATATACCACATTCTTTCCAACCAGATGTCCAATGAAAACTGAATCGGGACGCCTCTGTTGAAAATCATGACAGTTACAGCCTTTATCAGATGTGCCCCCTTGCACTGCTCCCATTAGGAAACTCAATTAACAATGAAAACGTTTTCAGACCAACTTACCCTGCTGGAAACTAGTAGACCTATTGGCCAAATCCCATATTTGGCGTGTCATTTGAAAATAAAAAGTGACACATAGATTTCTGCTTCATATAAAACCATCCATCCAGAATTGAGCACAACCCCAAAAACGTATTTGGCCTCCAAATTAACATATTGAGGCTTATACAGTAACATAAGGTTGTAGTGCACTATTATGATCAGTACTGTAATAATAGAATGTGCGTTCACCTTTTTCCTGGTATGGGCTACACTTCACCTTTTAGGCACAAACTCTCTACACTTCCCTGACACTTATAATTCATTGCCTCACTCCATATAACGGCTGCTGATCATTCACCAAAATGGGATATTTAGGCCTAATTCCTGAATATACGAGCAGTAACCTAATAAGCTAGGCATATTTGCCAGATGAAGAATCAAGAAGGCTTACTAACAATATACTGTGTCTCTAAATGTAATTGTGACACGTTTTTAAAATGTAGGATCATATCTATGATTAAAGAAAGCCCGAGCGCATGCATATGTGTGAGCCAGTTTATCATAACCTGACTTGTTTAACAAAATAGCGGACACAACTGATGAGCAGCTCTGTGAGGTTTTTGAGAGAGGGAGGTGGCTGATGAACCACAGACGGGCACTCCCAAGAACAAACGCCTCCTTCCCAATGAAAACAATATTTCTGGATATGTAACATTTTAACACCGCTAATGACCCCGGAGTGGTGTTAATCCCCTAAGGATTTTGTTTCCCATAACTGGATCCAGTCACCATTTAAATTCAATATTCAAAAACATTTCAGAACTGATCATAAAGCACATTAGGCCTTACAATGAAGACTGACAAGTATTATAATCAAACCATGAATGTTTATTAAAAGGTTTAACTTAAAATCAGTCAATTAGTCATAAATCAAAGGTCAGACCGACATGGTTTTGCCTCCTGAAGATCACAGGAAAGTGAGCCCACAGACCTCAGGATGGGCCTCTTTTATAGAAAATTACACTAAAAAATCATATATTTGGTGTGAACGTGATGTATGATGAACATTGCTGACTGTATGAAAGACTACTGTTATAAACTCAAAACAGACAAGCTGGAAGTCCACAGCTTTGGACAAAAAACCTCACCATGGAGCGACACATGTTGGCCTGCTGAACTCGGCCCATCTCCTATGCCAACAGACCACGCCCTCAACCTCTGCATCATCTTGGACAGCAAGGTATCTAAGAAGAAACAGGTAAACACAGTCTCATCCGTCTGCTTCCACACCCTAAGCATGCTTCACAAGTTCTTCAGGTGGCTCCCAGTCAAAACCAGAAGGACCGTCACAGAGGCCCTCATCACCAGCAGGCTGGACTATGGGAACAGACTCTATGCAGCAATCACCTCCTCCCAAAGGGACTACAGGTGATACAAAACCCAGCAGCAAAACTCATCCTCGACCTCCCCAGATGGACCCTCCTCACACCCCACCTTAAGACGCTACACTGGCTCCTAATCCAGTCAAGATGCCAGATCAGGATGTTGACCCACACATACAAAGCCCTGCACAACGAAGAATCAGCATATATAAACCAACCAACCAGACACCTACGATCTGCCTCCCTCTTCCTCACAGAAAATCCCCACTCCCCAAGATCCACCAAGGCTACAGTGGAGAGTGCTTCTTTTAACACCTGGTGGCCAAAGATTGGAATGACCTTCCTCTGCACCTCAGGACCGCCTCATCACTCCAGTGATTCAGGAAAGTACTAAAGACCTGGCTGTTCACATGAACAGATCACCACGAAGTAGTTCACAGCTCGAGCACCTTCTGAGCCTCACGGGTGATTTGCCATGCTTTATAAGTCCTTGATTGATTGATTGAATGTGCAAAGGTCCGACAATCCAAGTCAATCATGCAGTTATTTTAAAGGAGGAACGGAATAGTTTGAAATATCATTATTTAGCGCTTCCCAAGGGATTTACATAATGCAGTTCTCATCCCTGGTGCCCTTCAGAAATCCAATGATGGGTATATGATTTGTTACATAGTTCACAGAAACAAGTGCACACATTACAGTGTTAGACTAGTGTCCCAATCGGGCTAACACAACATTCTACAAAGCTTTGGAAGGAGACATGTTGTTTCCTTCCATGGGAAAGAGACTTCACATTTCAAAATATTGTTTACAAAGTTACTTATGCATGAATAGTCCTGGGTGCATAGACAGAAAAGGCCTGCAGTCTTGTTTTTTCTTTTTTACACTTGTTAGCCCCTAGTGTGGTGATGTCCTGGCTGCAAGTGTGCTGAGAACCACTAGAGCGATCGTGATGTCAATGTAAATGATACAGCTAGTTTTGAAGATGGCCCAGGCTGGCGAGGAGAGGCAAGGTACTTCCACCATGTCGGAAGTGATGTGATCATATTTCATTCAGCCTTGAATGAGACCCACTGCCGTGTGCAGGATGCCATTAAGAATTGCCAATGTGGAGTCTTGGAGACCATGAAGCAGGGCGCTGCAATAATCCAGACTTGAGAGTACAAGGACTTGAACAGCAATTCTGAAGTCGGTTTCTAGAAGGAATATTTTCACTTTCTTTAAAAGAGAGATCTGGTACCAGGGCATCTTTGTTTTTTGGCAACTTGGAGGGTGACAGTGAAGTCCAAGGCAGGAACTGCTCACAGCACTTGTAGGAGCAGGGCTGCATTAATTAAAAAACAAAACAAAACAAACCCTTACCTTTATTGCTGCCACCACCGCACCGCTCCTCTGCTGCAGCTGCAGGCACAGGCTCCCAGCCTGCCCTGCGGACAATCCGAATGCTGCTGTCATGCTGCTTGGAGCATGACAGCAGCATTCAGATTGATCGGAGCTCCCAGCCAGGGCGCTCCCAGGCAGACTTTGAGCCTGTGCGAGCTCTCTCCAGCCTGGCAACACAGTGCCAGGTTGGAGAGATCCCTGTGTGCATGTGTGTTTGGCTGGCCCGAGACAGCTGGCCAAATATACATGCACAATGAGGGGGAGTGCTGAGCACTCCCTCTCCATCCCCGTCATAGCTCATGGCCCGCCCATGTTAATACAACATATTTTTCTATAGTTTTATAGTAAAAGGTTTGCAGCTGCTGCTGCTGGCGGGGAGGGGGAACTCTCCTCTGCCATAGCGAGGAGGCACGTCTGTTCCAAGGCGAATCCAAGTGACTAGGCATTCATTGAAAGATGGAGCTCGATGCCCTTAAGGTTAATGTTAATAAGTCATGTTTCTACAGTACTGTTTAAGAAAGTAATATAGATTACCTGGAATCCCACTGACTGTGGGACTGGAAATACACTGGCAAAGAGAAAGGAAATGGCTCGGGCAGAGAATGCTCAGAGACCAAAGGGGAGGCCACAGTCACGTGGCATTGGTGAAATGCTCACTAACACTCAAAACCAGTGCTTGCCTCTTTTCAAAAGGAATTTGTCCCTGGAGTTCTGAAAGAAAGTTATTATCTTTCTCTCAAAAGAAGGCACCTAGAGACACTTAGATCCTCAGCAACTACCACCATTTTCCTAGATTGTAGCGAAATAGAAAACTAGGGAGATTTCTACTTGAATGTGAAGAATGAGACAATTTCTTACATGACTACATTTCAAATTTTGAGATTATTGAGAGGAAAGAAATCACTTTGGCAAACATAATGGAGGATCCTTCGTATGTCTCCATGAAAACGACCCAGTGGTCACGCTATTCATTTGTCCCTTTGATCTCATAGTTGCTGCAGATAGTATAGAGCACAAGATTTTCATGAAAAGATTGGATTAGTGGACTGAATTTAAATTTGATGAGCTGGCCTCTGTTGAAAAAATCTTCAGGCAGGGCTTCCCAGTTATCACATTAGTGAGACATAGAAAACGATAGCTGCTACAGGTTCTCTGATTTGATTTTGCATTCAGTTCTGGATTATCAAATAGGCAAAATAGGCACCGGCCTATGGGCCCTACATATTTTAGGGGCACCGCGACAATGAATAAAAATAATATTGATTTGACTTTGAAAAAAAATTACAATCAAGCTTTCTTAAAGTGTTTCCAAAAGATAGAAAAAAATTAATGAACTCAAAGAAATGAAAGCTTTACATTAAAGAAAATACTGTATTAATATAATGTACCCATTGACAACTTAAAGTACATAAATCATAGACATCACATGCACATAACAGTTTGTGCCTCATTAGGACCCTGGTGTTAATGCCCGCGCACCGCCGTGCTGGCGGGTGCCAAATTACCGCTGGTGCTGGCGGTAACCATACCGCTGTATTCTGACACCAACAACAAACTCCGCCAGGTACCCGGCAGTTCTCCACAACCGCCAGGGCAAACAGCGGTTTGAAAATGGCAGTCAGCAGAACAACACCGCCACTGCAGAAATACTCCGCCCACCGCATTATGACCCACCAGTCAGCACAGCGGTGTGTTGATGGCGGAAAAACATCAGTGGCGTGGGATGGCCTAGGCACACAATGGGAAGTCCTGCAGGTGTGACGTCCGACCCCTGTGGAAGGTAGGGTATGTGTACTTAATGTGTGTGTGCGGGTATCCCTGTGTGTGTCCTGTGTGTTTGGGGTGCTTGTGTGTGTGACAGTGTTGTCAGGGTGCGTGGTTTTGGTCCATGTTGCACATTGTTGTATGTGTGTTTGTCTGTGTAAGAGTGTGTGGGGGCATGCTGTGAGGTGTGTGGGGACATGTAGGTGTGTTGGTGGTGTTGGATGTGTGCATAGGAGGCGGATCCGGTGTGCTGCGCTGAATCCCCCCTATACATATAACGGGGACCGCCAGGCTTTTTGCAATGATGTGACCACCGCGGAAAGCGTGGTGGTACCCCGAGTCGTTATGGCTGCAGGGGTAACTGGCTGAGAAAGTGTCTGGAAACGCCTACCGCCGCAACCGATGGTGGCAAAACCTTGGCGGTACAGTCGGTGAACTGGATGTTTAACTCACAGTTCACCGCCGAGGTCAAATTACTGTGGTCCGCACTGCCAGCCTGTTGCCGGTGTTAGCGCAGGTTTTGTGCCCACTGCCGGGGTCATAATGAGGGCCTTTGGGCCAGATGTAGCAAACGTTTAGCGAGTCGCAAACGGCAAAATTTGCCGTTTGCGACTCGCTAAACGCGTATCCCAATGCAGAAATGCATTTTGCGAGTCGTTACCGACTCGCAAAATGCATTTCAGACTCGCAAATAGGAAGGGGTGTTCCCTTCCTATTTGCGAGTCGCATTGGGATGCAATACCATTTGCGACCGCATATGCGGTCACAAATGGCATCGCAGTTACCATCCACTTCAAGTGGATGGTAACCCAATCGCAAATTGGAAGGGGTCCCCATGGGACCCCTTCCAGTTTGTGACTGGACCCCAAAATATTTTTTCAGGGCAGGGAGTGGTCCAAGGGACCACTCCCTGTCCTGAAAAAAAACCGAAACAAAAGGTTTCGGTTTTTTTGAAGTGCAGCTCGTTTTCCTGTTAGGAAAACGGGCTACACTCCAAAAAAAAAAAAACTGCTTTATTGAAAAGCAGGTCGCAAACATGGAGGTCTGCTGACGACAGCAGGCCTCCATGTTAGCGAGTGCCTATACTCGCAATGGGGCCGCAATTTGCGACCCACCTCATGAATATTCATGAGGTGGGTCATTGAGACCCCATTGCGAGTCGCAGTCGGTGTCTGAGACACCGTACTGCATAGCAAATTGCGACTTGCAATTTGCGAGTCGCACGGACTCGCAAATTGCAAGTCGCAATTTGCTACTTTGCTACATCTGGCCCTTTGTCTCTTAAAGGCTCATATTAAAAAACTTGGTGCAAACTACGTAAGTGTAATGTACTGTAGTGATGGTCAGACAACTCCATCTAGTGGCAAACGTGCACACTACTTAGTTCAATTTTGTTATACCACTAGAACACATGTATGAGAATCCTCCAGTAGAATCACTACATTTTACAGAGTACCGCAAACGACCGCCATTTTGGGTCTGTTTTAAAACGGGAAATTTGTGGGAGTTGTAATGCAATAACTGCTGAGTTTTTAAATATCGAACAGTAGTTCCTCGAATGTGTTAAAGTAAATTATCAACAAGTGTCAAAATAGTGAAAATAACCTAATAACATTAATAATAAATAATTTGTAAATAAATTGTTTGGTATTTTATCATTTTATTTACATTTCATGAAAAAATGAGCACATTTAATTTACAATTTATTGTTAAACGATTATATTTTTAATTGGTATCACAATTAGATATTTTCAAAAATGCCATTTTGGGTCGGAAGTCATGATTTCCTTGTTTGCGGTACTCTGTGAAATGTAGTGACTTTAACCCACAGAAACGAAGTTTTCTGTGAGTGAGTGTGTCGCCAGTTCCCACCAATTGTTGCTTGGTAAAATTAAAAACGTATTAGGAGATAAATTGCGAGAGGGGCCCGAAATTTTGACTGCCTAGGGGCCTCCAGAGATTTTAGTTCGGCATTGTTTGAGACTGAAATGGATCCGGTAGTTTCTCAAGAACTCATCTGTATTTTTGCTATTGCCAGCTATACGCCACAGTAAGTCAGATCAAGAAATAACACAAGATTCAGTGCTAGATGTGAACAGTGACTCTCAAATATACACACTTAGACGGTCTCAAGCAACCAGACAAACGTGATAACAACTTGCTTCCATCATGTTTATTTGTGGGAAAATAAAATGTTATTTTCCTTAATCGTTCCAATACCTAAACATTGAGGGGTGATATCGATAAAGCAAACTCCATCCCATTTCAGTGGCCATTATCATGGGAACATTGCCACTGCTCACACAAAAAAACAATTCCTTTGGTTATACATTTCAAACTGTTATCTCATTCAAGTACTTGAGTAGAGAGTAGTGGAAACTTCCAACTCTCCAACCTATGCAGAATTATTACACACCATCATAGAGCAGAGTACAGAAGATCATTGGTAAAGGTTCATTTAGACTACTGATATGTAATCTACCAGACCTCCCAAAATACTCACAAACAAGCCGCTGAAAATGCAAATTTAGGCGGCCAGTTGAGCATTAACTAAGTGATCAATCAAAACTCACCTGAAAAGTTCTTCATGTGTTCAATGTGCATGGATGTTGATTAACCAAAATGCCAGGGATAGCTGAAGTGACATGAACCACCCTTTGATCACCACTTCTTGTCACTATTATTTGTGACTTTGAATATTTCCAAGCAGCAATGTCATATGATCTTAATCCTTAATAACTGATTTCACTGAGGTTTCATAATAACTGTATTAATAAAACAACACAACACAGATTAGATATCATCTATATTAGGGTGACATGACATGACATTTTAAAGTGGGAGGGCACAATACTTGTCATAAACTGTAGCAAGTGAGAGAACCAAGTGAACTCGAACTTTTCTTGGAAAGTTGGGGGCAGCACCCCTGGGAAATGTTTTAACAAACTTTTGTTAAATGGTGTATTTTTAACACTATTTTCACACAAATTTTCTAAAGAGCATGGGGTTTGAAATGTTGCTAGTTAAATATCCAAATCCTTTCCTGGTGTCCCAAACCAATCAAACCTGATGGTCCCTAGGATTTGAGCCCATTTTTATAAAATGTGCTACTGATGTCCCATATGTCAAATCTACCTCCAATATGTCAGTGTTATCATTTTGTCATGGGTGCCTCCCATATATTTTGGTTGCCCTCTTATAACACAAATTACAAACAATATGCCATTTCCAGTATTTTGTATTTAATGCCCTCCATATACTATAGGTGACCCTTCTGTCACAAATTACCTCACATATCAGAGCCAGCATCTTGACATGGTTGCCCCCCTCCCATATGCCACTGCTGCCCTCCGAACTCTCAAAAATGGAAGTCAAAATCCTCCCGCAGGGTAAGGCAGCAAGCTGCATCCAAAGAAGTCCCACTGAAGCTTTTGGTTTTGGCTCAAAAATCTCACAATTGGATAAGGTAAATTTAATGCCCAAGAAAGTCCTCTTGTGGGCCGCATATTTTTGGCACCTTTGACGATGAGCTCCACATGGCTGGATACCTTCTCGCGAAGACCTGCTGAATTAGATTTGCTGCTGAGAAGACGTTCCGAGTGGGACAGACCTGTTTTCTCAGCTTAGCAGGGTTACACCTTGGGCAAATAGGCTGGTGTGGCTTGTCCCGGGCCCTTTTCCAAGTTCCCGGTTTTGAGCAGTGGTAGCAGAAGTTCTAGATAGGTACAGCCAAGGATCTCAGGATCTTAGGAACAACACTTGTGGGTCAGGATTCACTCCAGCAGAGGTCGCAAGATGCAACCCGACCCACTTTTCCAGTAAGTCCTGTTTGTCCTACAGTAAACAATACCACAGTGCCCCTCGCTCCTAAAATCCAAGATAAGGAAACCATTTTCCCCTTGTGCAGAGCCTTTGTGCACACCCAGAGATATGACCAGGGTAACGAGTAGTCCTGTACTCCATGGCATTCTAAACCAGTTCTTGGTGCATATTCCCTCTCTGTCGGTTTAATGTTTGCCTCCCTGGGGAAGAAAAGCTGGGGCCTTTATTGGTGTCACCTAACATTTCTTTGTGACAAAGAGGTCCCTTTGAAGTAAATTAGATTCCTGGGCACATTCCTACTGGTCTTCCTGTAATGGGAATAAAAACACTCCTCCACACCCAAGCCACTGACTCTGTACTAGGAACAATTTTCACCCATCATCAGGGCTAAAACTCACCAGACTACTGCTGGTGAGCTAATGCAAATTAGCCCCGGGAGCTTCAGGTAGAGAAACGGTAACTTTCTAAAAGTTACTTTACCTTAATAGTCATTAAAAATCATGCTTCACCATTAATTTGGGTTTTTAATTAATATTAAACATAGTTGTTTCATCATTATTGTATCTGGTTCCCAACTGAAGATAACAACATTAATATTTAATCTCTCTTCCCAGTATTTCTCTATGGGCCAGCTAGAGCCTTCTTACAGTGAAAATAGATGTTGGTGCTGTGAGAAAGTAGCCTCTTTCTAGCCTTGTTACCCCCACTTTTGGCCTGTTTGTGAGTATATGTCAGGGTGTTTTCACTGTCTCACTGGGATCCTGCTAGCCAGGGCCCAGTGCTCATAGTGAAACCCCTATGTTATCAGTATGTTTGTTATGTGTCACTGGGACCCTGCTAGCCAGGACCCCAATGGCCTATATGTATGTGTTCTCTGTGTGATGCCTAACTGTCTCACTGAGGCTCTGCTAACCAGAACTTCAGTGGTTATGCTCTCTCTGCTTTACAAATTGTCACTAATAGGCTAGTGACCAATTTTACCAATTCACATTGGCATACTGGAACACCCTTATAATTCCCTAGTATATGGTACTGAGGTACCCAGGGTACTGGGGTTCCAGGAGATCCCTATGGGCTGCAGCATTTCTTTTGCCACCCATAGGGAGATCTGACAATCCTTACACAGGCCTGCCAGTGCAGCCTGAGTGAAATAACGTCCTCGTTATTTCACAGCCATTTACCACTGCACTTAAGTAACTTATAAGTCACCTATATGTCTAACCTTCACCTGGTGAAGGTTGGGTGCAAAGTTACTTAGTGTGTGGGCACCCTGGCACTAGCCAAGGTGCCCCCACATTGTTCAAGGCAAATTCCCCAGACTTTGTGAGTGCGGGGACACCATTTCACGCGTGCACTATACATAGGTCACTACCTATGTATAGCGTCACAATTGTAACTCCGAACATGGCCATGTAACATGTCTAAGATCATGGAATTGTCACCCCAATGCCATTCTGGCATTGGGGAGACAATTCCATGATCCCCCGGGTCTCTAGCACAGAACCCGGGCACTGCCAAACTGCCTTTCCGGGGTCTCCACTGCAGCTGCTGCTGCTGCCAACCCCTCAGACAGGTTTCTGCCCCCCTGGCCCAGGAAGGCAGAACAAAGGATTTCCTCTGAGAGAGGGTGTGACACCCTCTCCCTTTGGAAATAGGTGTGATGGCTTGGGGGGAGTAGCCTCCCCCAGCCTCTGAAAATGCTTTGATGGGCACAGATGCTGCCCATCTCTGCATAAGCCAGTCTACACCGGTTTAGGTATCCCCCAGCCCTGCTCTGGCGCGAAACTGGACAAAGGAAAGGGGAGTGACTACTCCCCTGCACCTCCCAGGGGAGGTGCCCAGAGCTCCTCCAGTGTTCCCCAGACCTCTGCCATCTTGGAAACAGAGGTGTTGCTGGCACACTGGACTGCTCTGAGTAGCCAGTGCCTGCAGGTGATGTCAGAGACTCCTTCTGATAGGCTCTTACCTCTCTTAGTAGCCAATCCTCCTTCCTAGGTAGCCAAACCTCCTTTTCTGGCTATTTAGGGTCTCTGCTTTGGGGAATTCTTCAGAAACAGAATGCAAGAGCTCACCAGAGTTCCTCTGTATCTCCCTCTTCACCTTCTGCCAAAGGATCGACCGCTGACTGCTCAGGACGCCTGCAAAACCGCAACAAAGTAGCAAAGACTACTACTGCAACCTTGTATCGCTTCATCATGCCGGCTTTCTCGTCTGTTTCCTGGTGGTGCATGCTCTGAGGGTAGCCTGCCTCATTCTTGCACCAGGAGCTCTGAAGAAATCTCCCGTGGGTCGACTGAATCTTCCCTCTGCAACGGCAGGCAACAAAAGACTGCATCACCGGTCCTCTGGGTCCCCTCTCAGCACGACGAGCTTGGTCCCTGAAACTCAGCAACTCTGTCCAAGTGACTCCCACAGTCCAGTGACTCTTCCGTCCAAGTTTGGTGGAGGTAAGTCCTTGCCTCCCCACGCTAGACTGCATTGCTGGGTACCACGTGATTTGCAGCTGCTCCTGTGCACTCTTCCAGGATTTCCTTCGTGCACAGCCAAGCCTGGGTCCCCAACACTCTAACCTGCAGTGCACAACCTTCTGAGTTGTCCTCTGGCGTCGTGGGACTCCCTTTTGTGACTTCAGGTGGACTCCGGTTCACTCCTCTTCTAAGTGCCTGTTCCGGTACTTCTGCGGGTGCTGCCTGCTTCTGTGAGGGCTCGCTGACTTGCTGGGCGCCCCCTCTGTCTCCTCATCCAAGTGGCGACATCCTGGTCCCTCCTGGGCCACAGCAGCATCCAAAAACCCTAACCGCGACCCTTGCAGCTAACAAGGCTTGTTTGCGGTCTTTCTGTGTTGGAACACTCCTGCAAGCTTCTTCACGATGTGGGACATCTATCCTCCAAAGGGGAAGTTCCTAGTCCTCTTCGTTCTTGCAAAACACCAAGCTTCTCCCATTCGGTGGCAGCTTCCTTGCACCCTCCGCTGGCATTTCCTGGGCATCTGCCCACTCTCAACACTGTTGCGACTCTTGGACTTGGTCCCCTTCTCTTACAGGTACTCAGGTCCGGAAATCTACTGTTTTTGCTTTGCTGGTGTTGGTTTTCCTTTGCAGAATCCCCTATCACGACTTCTGTGCTCTCTGGGGGTTGTAGGTGCACTTTACACCTACCTTACAGGGTCTTGGGGTGGGCTATTTTTCTAACCCTCACTGTTTTCTTACAGTCCCAGCGACCCTCTACAAGCTCACATAGGTTTGGGGTCCATTCGTGGTTCGCATTCCACTTTTGGAGTATATGGTTTGTGTTGCCCCTATACCTAGGTGCTCCTATTGCAATCTATTGTAACTTTACACTGCTTGCATTACTTCCTTTTGCTATTACTGCATATTTTTGGTATTGTGTACATATATCTTGTGTATATTTGGCATCCTCATACTGAGGGTACTCACTGAGATACTTTTGGCATATTGTCATAAAAATAAAGTACCTTTATTTTTAGTATATCTGTGTATTGTGTTTTCTTACTATATTGTGCATATGACAACAGTGGTATAGTAGGAGCTTTGCATGTCTCTTAGTTCAGCCTAAGCTGCTCTGCTATAGCTACCTTCTATCAGCCTAAGCTGCTAGAAACACCTCTTCTACACGAATAAGGAATAACTGGACCTGGTACAGAGTGTAAGTACCCCTTGGTACCCACTACAAGCCAGGCCAGCCTCCTACAGGTGCCTTGTCACTGTAGGAGCATAGTAGCATTTATTTTCTACAAGTCCACTTTTAAATACCAGGAAGGTTGTCTCCTGCCAAAAAGGGTTATTTGGACAGGCCGTACTACAAGTTTTACACTGCAGCAATCAGGCTACACAGGGTAGACCTGAAGTCAGATTTTTACCTGCAGTGGATAGCACAATAGGCGCTACAGGTCACAAGTGGCATTTAACTGGTAGGCCTTGGGTGCACGTTCTACCACATAGACTACGGACCTATAGGCAAGTTAAATGTACAAATCATGGATAAGCCAATATAATAATGTTTAAAGGGGGAGCACAGGCACCTTACTACTGGTTAGCAGGGGTAAGTATATGTGAATTCATAAAAAGATTGAGTAGAAGAATTTGAACTATATTGTTCCAGCCTGCATACAGAGTACAACAGATTTCACTGTGTTTAAATAGTACACAGTAACACCCTAGTCCACTCCCCTGTCCCCATTTTCCAGTCAGCCCCTTAATCAGTCTGTGAGATTCACCACAGCCTGGTAGTTCCTCCTTTCCAGATGGCAAGGATTCTTGTATGAGACCTTAACTCGGACCAAAGGTTTGTTAATGAACTGCAGCACTTCTTTACCATGGCCTCAGTCATCCTGAAGTAGTTACGCAGGTGGGAAACATACTGGCTGAGATAGAAAGCCTTCACATCACCCTCTGGTCTCTAAACGTTGGTGTCAACATTCAATGCTGTCACTCAAAACAGCTTCCAGGTGTAGTCTAAACTGCCTTTACTGGGATCCTACGGCCTGAAATAGGGTGCAAGTTTGGCTTTACATTTTCCACCCTTCCTACAACATCTCCTCACCAAGCACCAAAGGGCCACTCCCACACTATAACCCTTCAGTCGTACTCCAACATCCAGCGTAAGGACAACATAGGGTAATTGCATTTTCTATAAACATCCTAATTAAATAAATAGCCATGTGAGACAGTAGTTTCCCTTCCTCTCACTAGGTGGCACATGGACAAGGCCAAGAGTGGTATGTAGACTTTGCACTGCAGCCAAGAATGTTATTCCTTCAGTCAAATGTGGTACAACACTAGCAAGGAAACAGGGGGCAACTCTAAAGATCTCAGACAATCCGATACTATTCAAGTATTAGAGTTTAAGCCAGCATGCCCATCAAAACTGAGACTGTTGTGATTTATTTGTCTCTGTGCCAGCCTCACCAAACATTGGGGTACATTTAGTGTTTATTGTTCTCAGACTATTACTGGTAAAGCTAATGGAAGTGGGGCAATACACTTCAGTCATTGTGAAATCCTCTGGCAGGTATCAATAATGTTTGCAATTACTGCTCAAGAAAATATAGGACCTCATTACAACCCTGTACATATCATTTGTGTATATTACTTACCTTCTAAGGGAGGGTATCCTCTGAGATACTTTTGACATATTGTCAATAAAATAAAGTACCTTTATTTTTAGTAACTCTGAGTATTGTGTTTTCTTATGATATTGTGCTATATGATATAAGTGGTATAGTAGGAGCTTTGCATGTCTCCTAGTTCAGCCTAAGCTGCTTTGCCATAGCTACCTCTGTCAGCCGAAGCTGCTAGAAACACCTCTATTCTACTAATAAGGGATAACTGGACCTGGCACAAGGTGTAAGTACCACAAGGTACCCAGTATAAGCCAGGCCAGCCTCCTACAGGGTCTCTGCATTGAAAGAGGTTTAGCCATTGGTAAGAATCCTGCAAGAGATCTTCCCCTTGGCCTTCTCCTAGAAAGTGACCAGAACCAGCCTGGCCCATCCCAGGATCAGGAGGTAGAGGAGGGGGGTACCCTGCCAGACTTAGCGGAGTCCCCTAAGGATGCTGGGGAGGGTTCTTCCAAGGACCTGCCAGATAACAGGCCAGCTAATGACACTGGTAGTGGGAGGGGGGCACACACTAGTAGGGCACCCTTCACTCCTAAAGGCCAGGTTAGTAGAGTCCAGCCAGTTAGAGGCAAGTCTAACTCTGCCAATTCCCATATTTCCTCTGTGTCTCACAATTCCCAAGCCTCCCACCCTGAGGATAACTTAATGGAAAGGGAACTCAGAAAGATTTGGTTGGAAGAGGCCAGGCTGAAGCTAAAACAGCAGCAGCTGGCCTTAGACAGGGAATCTCTGGATGTAGAGAGGGAAAGGCAGAGGTTGGGGTTAGTTCCCCATGGCAGCAGCAGCAGTGTTTTTGATAGCAATCCTGTTAGAGAGCAAGATTCCAGAAACCTGCATAAGATAGTCCCCCCTTACAAGGAGGAGGATGACATTAACAAGTGGTTTGCTGCACTTGAGAGGGCCTGTACGGTACAGTTGGTCCCTCAAAGGCAGTGGGCTGCTATCTTGTGGCTATCTTTCACTGGTAAAGGTAGGGCTAGGCTCCTTACTGTCAGAGAAAGTGATACTAATAACTACAAAGTTTTGAAAGATGCACTCTTGGATGGCTTTGGCTTAACCTTTGAACAATACAGGATTAAGTTCAGAGACACCAGAAAACAGTCCTCTCAAGACTGGACAGACTTTGTAGACTGTTCAGTGAAGGCCTTGGAGGGTTGGTTACATGGCAGTAAGGTGACTGACTATGAAAGCCTGTATAATCTAATCCTGAGAGAGCATATTTTGAACAATTGTGTGTCTGATTTATTGCACCAGTACTTGGTAGACTCAGATCTGACCTCTCCCCAAGAATTGGTAAAGAAGGCAAACAAATGGGTCAGAACAAGAGTGAACAGAACAGTTCACACAGGGGGTGACAAGGATGGCAAAAAGAAGGATGGTAAGTCTTCTGACAAGGGTGGGGTAAAGATAAAAACATTCTGAGACGTCATCAGGCCCACAAATATCCTCTGTGGGTGGTGGGTCCCAATCCTCTTCTCAAAATCAGAATAAGCCATGGTGTTATTTATGTAAAGTAAAAGGCCATTGGGCAAGTGATGCCACTTGTCCAAAGACAAACACCAAGGCTCCCACTACCACAACCCCAACTGAAACCTCTAGTGCCCCTAGTAATAGCAGTGGTGGTGGGAAGTCTACTACAAATAGCCAATCCAAGGGTGTAGCTGGGCTCACCATTGGCAGTGTAGTTGGGGTTGGTCTTGTTAGGGAGACCACAGAGGCTGTTTTAGTCCCTGATGGTGGCATTGACTTTGCCACCTTGGTTGCTTGTTCCCTTAATAAGGGTAAGTACATGCAACTACCCCTAATTAATGGTGTTGAGGTTGAGGCCTACAGAGACATAGGAGCCAGTGTAAATATGGTTATAGAGAAACTGGTTCACCCTGATCATCACCTACTTGGTCAGCAGTACCAAGTGACTGATGCTCACAATAACACACTTAGCCACCCCATGGCTGTTGTGAATCTGATCCAAAGAAAGTTGTGGTAGCCACTGAATGACCTGTAGATTGCCTACTAGGCAATGATTTGGAGACATCAGCTTGGGCTGAAGTGGAATTGGAGGCTCATGTAACAATGCTGGGCATTCCTGGGAATATTTCTGCTTTGACAAGGGCTCAGGCCAAGAAGCAAAACGGACAGGGAAACTTGGATCCTGGAACAATGGACCAAGTGCTCCCAAAAGCTAGGGGTAGTAAGGGTGAATCCCTGCCCACCCTCCCTCCCTCTCCAGAAGATTCCCCTTTTGAGGAAGAGGTTTATCTGGGCCACCTGGCAGGTGGGGAACAGATTGCACCACTGCAGGAGAAGATCCAGACCATTATGGAATGGGTTCCCCCTACAACTCAAACCCACGTGAAAGCCTTTCTAGGCCTCACAGGGTGCTATAGGAGGTTCATTAAGAATTATGGCTCCATTGCAGCTCCTCCTAATGACCTCACTAGTAAGAAGATGCCTAAAAGGTATTGTGGAGAGCTAGCTGTCAAAAAGCTTTTGATGAGCTCAAACAGGCCATGTGCTCTGCACCTGTCATACAAAGCCCTTGCTACTCCAAAACGTTCATAGTCCAGACTGATGCTTCTGAATTGGGGGTTGGGGTAGTGCAATCACAGCTTAATACTGACGGCCAGGATCAACCTGTTGCTTTTATCAGCAGGAGGTTGACCCCTAGAGAAAAGCGTTGGTATGCCATAGAGAGTGAGGCCATTGCTGTGGTCTGGGCACTGAAAAAGTTGAGACCATACCTGAATGGTACTCACTTTATTGTTCAGACAGACCACAAACCTCTACTTTGGCTAAAACAAATAAAAGGTGAAAACCCTAAATTGTTGAGGTGGCCCATCTCCCTACAGGGAATGGACTATACAGTGGAACACAGACCTGGGAGTACCCACTCCAATGCAGATGGACGCTCCAGATATTTCCACTTAGACAATGAAGACTCATCTGGGCAAGGTTAGTCTTATTTTCCCCGATGGGGGGGAGGGTTGTGTAGGAAAGTACCATCTTGCCTGGCATGTTACCCCCATTTTTACTTGTGTGTCAGTTTGTTTTTGCCTGTGTCACAGGGATCCTGCTAGCCAGGACCCCAGTGCTCATAGTTTGTGGCCTATATGTGTTCCCTGTGTGGTGCCTAGCTGTGTCACTAAGGCTCTGCTAATCAGAACCTCAGTGTTTATGCTCTCCCTGCTTTTAAAATTGTCACTGCAGGCTAGTGACCATTTTCACCAATTCTGATTGGCACACTGGAACACCCTTATAATTCCCTAGTATATGGTACCTAGGTACCCAGGGTATTGGGGTTCCAGGAGATCCCTATAGGCTGCTGCATTTCTTTTGCCACCAATAGGGAGCTCAGACAATTCTTACACAGGACTGCCACTGCAGCCTGAGTGAAATAACATCCATGTTATTTCACAGCCATTTTACACTGCACTTAAGTAACATATAAGTCACCTATATGTCTAACCCTCACTTACTGAAGGTTAGGTGCAAAGTTACTAAGTGTGAGGGCACCCTGGCACTAGCCAAGGTGCCCCCACATTGTTCAGGGCAATTTCCCGAGACGTTGTGAGTGCAGGGACACCATTACACGCGTGCACTACATATAGGTTAATACCTATATGTAGCTTCACAATGGTAACTCCGAATATGGCCATGTAACATGTCTAAGATCATGGAGTTGTCCCCCCATGCCAAAGCTGGCATTGGGGTGCGAATCCCATGCATCCCCGGGACTCCAGAATGGACACCGGGTACTGCTAAACCAGCTCTCTGGGGTTTTCTCTGCAGCTACCGCTGCTGCCAACCCTCAGACAGGGTTCTGCCCTCCTGGGGTCTGGGCAGTCTGGTCCCAGGAAGGCAGAACAAAGGATTTCCTCTGAGGGAGGGTGTTACAACCTCTCCCTTTAGAAATAGGTGTTAAGGGCTGGGGAGGAGTAGCCTCCCCCAGCCTCTGGAAATGCTTTGAAGGGCACGGATGGTGCCCTCCTTGCATAAGCCAGTCTACACCAGTTCAGGGATCCCCCAGCCCCTGCTCTGGCACGAAACTGGACAAAGGAAGGGGGAGTGACCACTCCCCTGTCCATCACCACCCCAGGGATGGTGCCCAGAGCTCCTCCAGTGTGTCCCAAACCTCTGCCATCTTGAATGCAGAGGTGTGAGGGCACAATGGAGACCTCTGAGTGGCCAGTGCCAACAGGTGATGTCAGAGACCCCGCCTGATAGGCTCTTTCCCGGTTAGGTAGCCAATCCTCCTACAAGGGCTATTCAGGGTCTTTCCTGTGGGTTTCTCTTCAGATACGAGTGCAAGAGCTCACCAGAGTTCCTCTGCATCTCCCTCTTTGATTTCTGCCAAGGATCGACCGCTGACTGCTCCAGGACACCTGCAAAACCGCAACAAAGTAGCAAGAAGACTATCAGCAACATTGTAGCGCCTAATCCTGCTGGCTTTCTCAACTGTTTCCTGGTGGTGCATGCTCTGAGGGCTGTCTGCCTTCACCCTGCACTAGAAGCCAAGAAGAAATCTCCCGTGGGCCGACGGAATCTTCCCCCTGCTAACGTAGGCACCAAACTTCTGTATCAGTGTTCCTTTGGGTCCCCTCTCATCTTGACAAGCGTGGTCCCTGGAACACAGGAGCTGGATCCAAGTGACCCCAACAGTCTAGTGGTCCTTCGGTCCAAATTTGGTGGAGGTAAGTCCTTGCCTCTCCACGCTAGACAGTAATCCTGTGTACTGTGTGATCTGCAGCTGCTAGAGCTTCTGTGCACGTTTGGAAGGATTCCTTCATGCACAGCCCAGGTCCCCAGAACTCCGTCCTGCATTGCTCAACTCGCTGAGTTGACCACTGGCTTCGTGGGACCCTCTTCTGTTGTGTTGAGATGACCGCCGTACTCAGATTTCTTGAACGCTTGTTCAAGTTCTTCTGCGGGTGCTGCCTGCTTCTGCGTGGGCTCTCTCTGTTGATCAGCGCCGCCTCTGTCTCCTCCTAAACCCGGGCAGCACCCATTATCTTCAACCATGACTCTTGCACCTAGCAAGGCTTGTTTATGGTCTTTCTGCATGGAAACAACTCTGCATTCTTGTAGAAAAGTACCATCTTGCCTGGCATGATTTTTTTTATTTTTTATTTTTTATTTATTCAATTTTGAAAAAACAAAAACACAACAACAAAGCCTCATGAGGAGGCCAGTATATCTCTACATAATCTCAAGTGTGATGAGTAAACAGGTATACCACAAATAGCCAGCGACTAGTTCATTACTGGAGAGACCTGCATTATTCCAAATGATTCTGTTCCCATCAGCAACATTATTCACTAGTCCGCAGGTTGAGTTTCAGGTATACATCTTAGGCAGTGTGTTTCACTATAGTTACACTCACAGGGCTAACATAACAATACTAGAATGTGCAGATGGAAGAGCAGGGATGAAAGGGAAAAGCACAAAAATATGTACTACTAACCCAACAATCATCCGAGACGCAATCATTCAGCAAGCCAAATTGTGATGTCTGATTCGCGTGCCCGATCAAGAAGAACACATAGCCATCCAGAGCTCAGATTCCAAATAAGAGCGCAGGGGAGCCCAGATATCTCTTGGATGAGATCCCTCAGGGGCCAACTCCCAGAAAGTAGTTAATTGGTCCTGGCAAAGTACAGCGTCTCTAAGCCAGTCAGATTTACGATGAGCCCGGCCTCGCCCCCAGCACATCGCCACTCTGCGCTTGGCCAAAAGCAATAACAGGCCCACCAATCTCCGCAGTGCTGAAGGAACTTCATCTACGATTCCAAACAGAGCCACCGCAGGGGAGACAGGCAGATCCATGCCAGTCATCTCCACAATTGCAAACATCACTTCCAGCCCAAAATCTCACACTTCCCCACAGTTCCATGCCAAATGAAGAAAGCCAACCTCCGGAACGCGGCATCTTTCAGAAGTAGCATCTGCGCATAGTCCCATAGCGTAGAGACCCCTGGGTGTAATATAAGCTGTGTATAAATTTAAAATTAATAAGCCTCAGCCGATAGTTCTGGGACAGTTCTCTCAAATGCGCACAGCATTTCTTCCATGATTCTTCAGAAATGGCTTCCCCAAATTCTGCTTCCCATTTAGTTTCAGCAGCCGCTGCAAGGAGGCTCTGCTGTTCTTGTACACAGCAGTACAATTTAGAGATGAGTTTGCGTGGTGAATGTGCACTCCATAATACCTCCAGTGCCTGACAAATCGTCGGGGTGGCCGGGAGGCCCGTAAATCAAGCGCAAAGAATTGCGCTGACTCGCAAAACATGTAAGCGGTGTAGTGCACTATCGGCCCCCTCCCCAAGCGCCTCTTCCAGGGAGATCAGCTGCCCCCCCCATGAAACAGTCTCCTAAAGAGGATATGCCCGATCCCACCAGAATGTCCCGAAGCCGTCCATCTCTGTACATCTCTTCATCAGCAATAGCGAGCACCGGCATCGCAGGAGCATAGGGCTCACTTATCCCAGATCAGCGCAGCAGGGTTGTCCAGGCCCTGGAGGTACTCACCACTGTGTTCGTTCCACGGGTTCAAGTCCATGACAGATTCCCAAGTACACGCTGCAACTCGTTCGGCCAGACCACCTCGCTCTCAGGCGCATGGTGCAGCAAGTACCGCTCAGGGCAAATCCAGCAGTACGCAAACTGGGCCTGCGCACAGCGATAGTAAAGTTCCAGATCAGGAGCACAAAGACCACCCATCTCAAAGGTAAGAGTCAACTTCTCCCAAGATATCCTGGGCTGCCCACCAGCCTAGACCTGTCAAATAACAGCTGAGCGGATACGCCGCAAAAAACTGGTTGTGAGTACTAGGGGGAGATTCACGAAGAGGTACAGAAATTTAGGCAGCAGGATCATCTTAAATATTGCTATTCGTCCTATTAGCGACAGTGGCAACGATCGTCACGCCTCAACCCTGTCCTCCAGCCAGGTCATCAGGCTGCCAAAGTTGGCAGTCCAAAGCGAGTCAACGTCGCAGCTCAGCCAGATCACTAAGTATCTGACCGGGCCATTCGTCCACTCAATGGGCTATCGGGATATAAAGCTCGCCATCCCAGCAGTAAGAGGCAACACAACTGACTTTGACCAATTGATAGTGATGCCGGAAAAGGTGCCAAACCGAACAGTCTCATCTAGCAGCACATCTAGATTACTTTCTGGATCTCTAATATATAGCACAATGTCGTCAGCATACATGGAAACCAATATGGGTCACTGCCTGAACCGCAGACCCCTTTCATTATGGTGTTGTCGCAAATAAGCAGCGAGCGTCTCCATTGCGATAGCAAAGAGCAATGGGGACAGGGGGCATCCCTGACGTGTCCCTCGGGCTACCGGGAAGGGGTCAGATATACAGCCGTTCAACCGCAGTCGGGCGACGGGGTTCGTGTAGAGTAAGCGAATCAGTTTCACAAACCGCACTCCCATACCCAATCTACCGTGCAGCGCAAATAAATATTTCCATTCCAGAGAATCAAACACTTTTGTAGCATCCAGAAATACTGCTTCAGCTTTCTCATCTGCCCCGAGCGAGCCTCTGACCGCAAAAAAGGTTAGCAGATTATACATCATCGACCACCCCGGCACAAATCCAGCCTGGTCAGGAAGCACCAGTTTTGGCATCAGCGGTTGCAGTCGCGCCGCAATCATTTTAGCCAGAATTTTACTATCCATGTTAATCATGGAGAGTGGGCGGTATGAGTCACATCTATGTTGGTCTTTACCAGGCTTAAGGATCGTGACAATCAGTGCC
Organism: Pleurodeles waltl; assembly: GCF_031143425.1. Taxonomy (NCBI): domain Eukaryota; kingdom Metazoa; phylum Chordata; class Amphibia; order Caudata; family Salamandridae; genus Pleurodeles; species Pleurodeles waltl. The sequence goes on from NC_090449.1 coordinate 487,676,704, forward strand.
TCCCTAAGGGAGGCAGGAAGAGTCCCCATCTCCATCTCTTCAGCGTAAACCTCCAATAATTGAGGAGCTAGAATATCAGAGTATTCCTTATAAAATGCAGAGGTAAGTCCATCCAGTTCGGGGGACTTATCTCCAGGTAGGCCGCTGATTGCTGCCTTTACCTCCTCCAAGGAGAAGGGAGCATCAACATAGGCTCTATGTGCATCTTCAAGCCAGAGCAGACTAATTTCAGAGAAATAATCTTTTGCAGCCTCCTTGTGCAGCTCAGGGGTTGAGGAATACAAGTCTGTATAGAATTTAGTAAAAACCCTCAGAACTCCCTCCATGCCTCTCACTCACTCATCTTCCGAACTACCTATTTCAGTGATGTATTCATTGGCCCACGGCCTACGCAACATGTTTGCCAGAGTGCATCCAGCTCTGTCCCCCTCACCATATCACCTCGTCCTGGCATGTTTCCCCAGAAAGCAAACTTCTTGCAGAGCAACTTCCTCGTACAGTGACACTGCGCTCCTCAACTCCGCCAATGTGTCTCCCCCGACCACTCCTGTACTAGCTTCTTCTCTAGTTCAGCTATCCTCGTTTCCAATTCAACTAGCTCTCGTCGCAGCGAATGTAGCACTCTGTGCTGCTTCTAGAGACATACCCCGCGGATGACTACCTTGAAGGCCTCCCATAACGTTCCAACAGAGCTTACCGATCCTCTGTTTTAATCAAAGTATTGAATAATGGCCTTACGGATCTCCTTGCAAAAAGCCACATCCTGGAGCGCTCCCTGGGGCAGCTGCCAGTTAAAGGCAGTTCCCAGACCCCCAGGAACCGCCAGCTCCAAAAGAACTGGAGAGTGGTTGGACAAGGTGCGAGCCTTATGCTTCACCGAGCGTGTCCAGAACTCCACATCTCACGTGCCCAGCCAGTGGTCAATACGGGACCAACTGTTATGCACATAGTTAACGCATGTGCCCTCTCTTTGATCTCCATGTTTCACCCTCTAAATATCAACCAAATTGCTGTCAGCTATAACCGTCGACAAAGCTCTTGCAGCTGCAGTGTGTCGAGCCCTGGATATACTTTCCCGATCCCTCTCTGGGTCCAGTATCACATTAAAATCACCTCCCCATATCACAGTTCCACCTCCCATCGAGTTTACCAGTCGCCATATCTCAGAGAATAATTTGGGATTGTCCACTGTAAGGAAATGCCTCCTTGGCATGGTTACCCCCTGAGTCTCTAAGGACTGCAGCATTTCTTATGCCACCCTGGGGACCTCTCACTGAGCACAGACACACTGCTTGCCAGCTTGTGTGTGCTAGTGGGGATAAAACGACTAAGTCGACATGGCACTCTCCTCAGGGTGCCGTGCCAACCTCACACTGCCTATAGGTATAGATAAGTCACCCCTCTAGCAGGCCTTACAGCCCTAAGGCAGGGTGCACTATACCATAGGTGAGGGCATAAGTGCATGAGCACTATGCCCCTACAGTGTCTAAGCAAAACCTTAGACATTGTAAGTGCAGGGTAGCCATAAGAGTATATGGTCTGGGAGTCTGTCATGCACGAACTCCACAGCACCATAATGGCTACACTGAAAACTGTGAAGTTTGGTATCAAACTTCTCAGCACATTAAATGTACACTGATGCCAGTGTACATTTTATTGTAACATACACCCCAGAGGGCATCTTAGAGATGCCCCCTGAAACCTTAACCGACTACCAGTGTAGGCTGACTAGTTTTAGCAGCCTGACACACACCAGACATGTTGCTGGCCACATGGGGAGAGTGCCTTTGTCACTCTGTGGCTAGTAACAAAGCCTGTACTGGGTGGAGGTGCTTCTCACCTCCCCCTGCAGGAACTGTAACACCTGGCGGTGAGCCTCAAAGGCTCACCCGCTTTGTTACAGCACCCCAGGGCACTCCAGCTAGTGGTGTTGCCCGCCCCCTCCGGCCACGGCCCCACTTTTGGCGGCAAGGCCGGAGGAGATAATGAGAAAAACAAGGAGGAGTCACTGGCCAGTTAGGACAGCCCCTAAGGTGTCCTGAGCTGAGGTGACTCTGACTTTTAGAAATCCTCCATCTTGCAGATGGAGGATTCCCCCAATAGGGATAGGAATGTGCCCCCCTCCCCTCAGGGCTAGTAGCCATTGGCTACTAACCCCCCAGACCTAAACACACCCCTAAATCGAGTATTTAGGGTCTCCCAGAACACAGCAAGATAGATTCCTGCAACCTAAGATGAAGAAGGACTGCTGAGCTGAAAAACCTGCAGAGAAGACGGAGACACCAACTGCTTTGGCCCCAGCTCTACCGGCCTGTCTCCCCACTTCTAAAGAACTGCTCCAGCGACGCGTTCCACAGGGTCCTGCAACCTCTGAAGCGTCAGCGGACTACCCTGCATCTAGAAGGACCAAGAACTCCTGAGGACAGCAGCTCTGCTCCACAAAGACTGCAACTTTGTAACAACACACGTTTCCCGCCGGAAGCGTGAGACTTTGCACTCTGCACCCAACGCCCCCGGCTCGACTTGTGGAGAACAAACACTACAGGGAGGACTCCCCGGCAACTGCGAGCCCCTGAGAAGCCAGAGTTGACCCCCCTGAGCCCCCACAGCAAAGCCTGCAGAGGGAATCCCGAGGCTCCCCCTGACCGTGACTGCCTGCTTCAAAGACCCGACGCCTGGTAAGGACACTGCACCTGCAGCCCCCAGGACCTGAAGGATCCGACCTCCAGTGCAGGAGCGAACCCCAGATGGCCCTCTCCCTTGCCCAGGTGGTGGCTACCACGAGGAGCCCCCCCCTTGCCTGCCTGCATCGCTGAAGAGACCCCTTGGTCTCCCATTGAATTACATTGCGAACCCGACGCCTGTTTGCACACTGCACCCGGACGCCCCCGTGCCGCTGAGGGTGTACTTTTTGTGCTGACTTGTGTCCCCCCCCGGTGCCCTACAAAACCCCCCTGGTCTGCCCTCCGAAGACGCGGGTACTTACCTGCTGGTAGACTGGAACCGGGGCACCCCCTTCTCCATTGAAGCCTATGCGTTTTGCGCACCCCCTTGGACCTCTGCATCTGACCGGCCCTGAGCTGCTGGTGTGGTAACTTTAGAGTTGCCCTGAACCCACAACGGTGGGCTACCTTGGACCCAACTTTGAACCCTGTAGGTGGTTTACTTACCTGCAAAACTAACAAACACTTACCTCCCCCAGGAACTGTTGAAAATTGCACTGTCTAGTTTTAAAATAGCTATTTGCTATTTGTTTGAAAACTGTATATGCTATTTTGCTAATTCAAAGTTCCTAAAGTTCTTAAGTGAAATATCTTTCATTTAAAGTATTACTTGTAAATCTTGAACCTGTGGTTCTTAAAATAAACTAAGAACATATATTTTTCTATACAAAAACCTATTGGCCTGGAATTGTCTTTGAGTGTGTGTTCCTCATTTATTGCCTGTGTGTGTACAACAAATGCTTAACACTACCCTCTAATAAGCCTACGGCTCGACCACACTACCACAAAATAGAGCATTAGAATTATCGCTTTTTGCCACTATCTTACCTCTAAGGGGAACCCTTGGACTCTGTTCATGCTATTTCTTACTTTGAAATAGTACATACAGAGCCAACTTCCTACATCTACATTAGGGCAATAGACAGAGACTAGTTTACAGGGATTGTCTGTAGGAGGCTGGACTGGCTTGTAGTGAGTACCAAGGGGTACTTGCACCTTGCACCAGGCCCAGTTATCCCTTATTAATGTATAGGGTGTCTAGCAGCTTAGGCTGATAGATAATGGTAGCTTAGCAGAGCAGCTTAGGATGAACTAGGAGACGTGTGAAGCTACTACAGTACCACTTAGTGTCATATGCACAATATCATAAGAAAACACAATACACAGTTATACTAAAAATAAAGGTACTTTATTTTTATGACAATATGCCAAAGTATCTTAGAGTGTACCCTCAGTGAGAGGATAGGAAATATACACAAGATATATATACACAATAGCAAAAATATGCAGTATAGTCTTAGAAAACAGTGCAAACAATGTATAGTTACAATAGGATGCAATGGGGAAACATAGGGATAGGGGCAACACAAATCATATACTCCAAAAGTGGAATGCGAACCACGAATGGACCCCAAACCTATGTGACCTTGTAGAGGGTCGCTGGGACTATTAGAAAATAGTGAGAGTTAGTAAAATAACCCTCCCCAAGACCCTGAAAAGTGAGTGCAAAGTGCACTAAAGTTCCCCTAAGGACAAAAGAGTCGTGTTAGAGGAATAATGCAGGAAAGACACAAACCAGCAATGCAACAACTGTGGATTTCCAATCTAGGGTACCTGTGGAACAAGGGGACCAAGTCCAAAAGTCACAAGCAAGTCGGAGATGGGCAGATGCCCAGGAAATGCCAGCTGCGGGTGCAAAGAAGCTTCGACTGGACAGAAGAAGCTGAGGTTTCTGCAGGAACGAAAAGGGATAGAGACTTTCCCTTTGGTGGACGGATCCCACTCGCCTTGGAGAGTCGTGCAGAAGTGTTTTCCCGCCAGAAGGACGCCAACAAGCCTTGCTACACGCAAATCGTGCGTTTGGCGTTTTTGGACGCTGCTGGGGCCCAGGAGGGACCAGGAGGTCGCACATTAGACCTGCAGAGAGAGGGGACGTCGAGCAAGACAAAGAGCCCTCACTGAAGCAGGTAGCACCCGGGGAAGTGCCAGAAACAGGCACTACGAGGATGCGTGAAACGGTGCTCGCCGAAGTTGCACAAAGGAGTCCCACGTCGCCGGAGACCAACTTAGAAAGTCGTGCAATGCAGGTTAGAGTGCCGTGGACCCAGGCTTGGCTGTGCACGAAGGATTTCCGCCGGAAGTGCACAGGGGCCGGAGTAGCTGCAAAGTCGCGGTTCCCAGCAATGCAGCCCAGCGAGGTGAGGCAAGGACTTACCTCCACCAAACTTGGGCTGAAGAGTCACTGGACTGTGGGGGTCACTTGGACAGCGTCGCTGGATTCGAGGGACCTCGCTCGTCGTGCTGAGAGGAGACCCAAGGGACCGGTAATGCAGCTTTTTGGTGCCTGCGGTTGCAGGGGGAAGATTCCGTCGACCCACGGGAGATTTCTTCGGAGCTTCTGGTGCAGAGAGGAGGCAGGCTACCCCCACAGCATGCACAAGCAGGAAAACAGTCGAGAAGGCGGCAGGATCAGCGTTACAGAGTTGCAGTAGTCGTCTTTGCTACTATGTTGCAGGTTTGCAGGCTTCCAGCGCGGTCAGCGGTCGATTCCTTATCAGAAGGTGAAGAGAGAGATGCAGAGGAACTCGGCTGAGCTCATGCATTCGTTATCTATAGTTTCCCCAGAGACAGAGACCCTAAATAGCCAGAAAAGAGGGTTTGGCTACCTAGGAGAGAGGAAAGGCTACTAACACCTGAAGGAGCCTATCAGCAGGAGTCTCTGACGTCACCTGGTGGCACTGGCCACTCAGAGCAGTCCAGTGTGCCAGCAGCACCTCTGTTTCCAAGATGGCAGAGGTCTGGAGCACACTGGAGGAGCTCTGGACACCTCCCAGGGGAGGTGCAGGTCAGGGGAGTGGTCACTCCCCTTTCCTTTGTCCAGTTTCGCGCCAGAGCAGGGGCTAAGGGGTCCCTGAACCGGTGTAGACTGGCTTATGCAGAATTGGGCACATCTGTGCCCAACAAAGCATTTCCAGAGGCTGGGGGAGGCTACTCCTCCCCTGCCTTCACACCATTTTCCAAAGGGAGAGGGTGTCACACCCTCTCTCAGAGGAAGTTCTTTGTTCTGCCATCCTGGGCCAGGCCTGGCTGGACCCCAGGAGGGCAGCTGCCTGTCTGAGGGGTTGGCAGCAGCAGCAGCTGCAGTGAAACCCCAGGAAGGGCAGTCTGGCAGTACCAGGGTCTGTGCTACAGACCACTGGGATCATGGAATTGTACCAACAATGCCAGGATGGCATAGAGGGGGCAATTCCATGATCATAGACATGTTACATGGCCATATTCGGAGTTACCATGGTGAAGCTACATATAGGTAGTGACCTATATGTAGTGCACGCGTGTAATGGTGTCCCCGCACTCACAAAGTTCAGTGAATTGTGTCTGAACAATGTGGGGGCACCTTGGCTAGTGCCAGGGTGCCCTCACACTAAGTAACTTTGCACCTAACCTTTACCAGGTAAAGGTTAGACATATAGGTGACTTATAAGTTACTTAAGTGCAGTGTAAAATGGCTGTGAAATAACGTGGACGTTATTTCACTCAGGCTGCAGTGGCAGGCCTGTGTAAGAATTGTCAGAGCTCCCTATGGGTGGCAAAAGAAATGCTGCAGCCCATAGGGATCTCCTGGAACCCCAATACCCTGGGTACCTTAGTACCATATACTAGGGAATTATAAGGGTGTTCCAGTAAGCCAATGTAAATTGGTAAAAATGGTCACTAGCCTGTCAGTGACAATTTGGAAAGAAATGAGAGAGCATAACCACTGAGGTTCTGGTTAGCAGAGCCTCAGTGAGACAGTTAGGCACCACACAGGGAACATATACATGCACACCTATGAGCACTGGGGCCCTGTGTGACAGGGTCCCAGTGACACATACATATAGGCCACAAACTTATGAGCACTGGGGTCCTGACCAGCAGGATCCCAGTGACACATAACAAACATACTGAAAACATAGTGTTTTCACTATGAGCACTGAGGCCTGGCTATCAGGATCCCAGTGAGACAGTGAAAACAGTGACAAACACCCTGACATACACTCACAAACAGGCCAAAAGTGGGGGTAACAAGGCTAGAAAGAGGCTACCTTCTCACACAACCCCCCCCCAAACGAAGGACAATAAGGCTAACCTTGGCCAGTTGAGACTTTATTGTCTAAGTGGTGATAAGTAGAGAGTAGCTCTGCAATAGACTGGTTACTCCCTTTATCATCCACTATATGGTTACTTCCCTGTGGGGATGTAAACCACCCTGTTTGAAGTTTTTTAGCTAAGCAACAATGTGAAGATGTATTTTCAGAGTTTCTATCAGTAAGTTTTAGTTTAGAGCAGTGGGAATTGTCCACTGAACCTATTTGTAGTGATGGAAATGCCAGACAGGGATGCTGTCTCAGAAAAGCCATAGCTGGGCAAAAACTTTGTCCATTTGGCTGGAAGAGAGAACAGGGATGCTGTTTCTCTTGAGTTGGAGCAGGGCAGGGATGCTGTCCTATGAGCTCCACACTAGGGCAGGGATGCTGTCCTAAGTGTTGTGAGGCAGTACAGGGTTTCTGCACTAAAGTTTCTCTGGGAGGGTTGGAGGGATGCTCCATGTTAACTAAAATGGTGCTCTTTTTGTCACCAATGTTAGTTATCCCACAGAGAGGTACTTCTACCTCAGGGAGTCCAGCTTTGCCAGCTGATGATTCCCTTGGAACAGGTGCCACCCCAGGAGAGGTTTCTCCCACCACAGGAATAGTATCCTGAATGGTAGGGTGGTTAGGGGATACTGTGATACCCTTTTTACCTGTTGATGGAGAGGGATCCTGAGTTTTCAGGCCTTCTCTCCTTTGCTTTTTCATTTCACTTGAAATGAGAGGGAACAATTCCTCAGGGATGCCCAGCATGGCTGCATGGGCATAAAACTCTACATCAGCCCAACCTGAGGCCTCTAGGTCATTACCTAAGAGACAGTCTACAGGTAAGCTAGGTGATACCACCACCTGCTTAGGGCCAGTAACTCCACCCCAACTAAACTGAATTATAGCTAAGGGAAGAAACTTAGTGGAGTTATGGACATCAATAATCTTATACTGTTGTCCAATGATGTGTTGTTCAGGAGGCACTAGGTTTTCAGTCACCAAAGTGAAACTGGCACCTGTGTCCCTGTAGGCCAAGGCCTCAACACCATTTATTGAAACTGTCTGCCTGTACTTATCCATTGTAAGGGGGCAAGCAGCCAGTGTGGCAAGGCCAATGCCACTAGGTGTGACAGAAACTGTCTTGGGACTGATTACATCAGTTTCCACTATGGACCCATAAGTGAACCCAACTACACCCTTTGCTTGACTGTTGCCAGCAGTCCCACCACTAGTACCACTACTGCTAGGGGACTAGAGCTTGATGTATTAGTGGTGGTAGGCTCAGGGGGTTTACCTGGACAGGACTTATCCCCTGGCCTATGGCCTCTATTTTTACACACAAAGCACCAAGGCTTTTTAATGTGTGCAGGTTGGGAAGAAGAGGAAGAATTTGTTTTATCCCCACCCTCTGAAGAGTGTTTAAGATTTGAAGTGGGATCTTTGGTTTTACCCTTATCCCCATGCTTATCTTGAGATTTTTCACCATCTTTCTTCTTATTGCCATCTTTGTCACCCCCTGTATGAACTTTTCTGTTCACCCTTGTTCTGACCCATTTGTCTGCCTTCTTTCCCAATTCTTGGGGAGAGGTCAGATCAGAGTCTACCAGGTACTGGTGCAACAAATCAGACACACAATTATTAAGTATATGCTCTCTCAGGATTGTGTTATACAGGCTTTCATAATCAGTAACTTTACTGCCATGTAACCACCCCTCCAAGGCCTTCACTGAATGGTCAATGAAATCAACCCAGTCTTGTGAAGACTCCTTTTTGGTCTCTCTGAACTTTATCCTGTATTGTTCAGTGGTTAAGCCATAACCATCCAGGAGTGCATTCTTAAGAACTGTAAAATTATTGGCATCATTTTCTTTCACAGTAAGGAGTCTATCCCTACCCTTTCCACTAAATGATAGCCATAGGATAGCAGCCCACTGCCTTTGAGGGACATCCTGTACAGCACAGGCCCTCTCAAGTGCAGCAAACCACTTGTTAATGTCATCCCCCTCCTTATAAGGGGGAACTATCTTGTGCAGATTCCTGGAATCATGCTCTTTTGCAGGATGACTATGGGGAATACTGCTCCTGCCACCATGGGTATCTAAACCCAACTTCTGTCTTTCCTTCTCTAATTCTAAAGACTGTCTATCCAAATCCAGCTGTTGCTTCTTGAGCTTCAGTCTGGTTTGTTCCACTCTCAATCTATTGAGCTCCCTTTCTAACAATCTGTCATCAGGGTGGGTGGGAGGGACATTTCTAGATACAGAGGTATGATGGGAATGAACAGAAGGAGACCTGTCCCTTACAGAGGGCACCCTAACAGCTTGGCTACCAGTATAATGTGAGAGCACACCATCAGTATGGTGTGATTCAACCTCTGTACCAACTATGCTAGACTGTCTAGTAATGGGCAGGCTGAGATGTTTCTTTCCTGAACCTTTTCCTGGGGGAGTCCCTGGATCAGATTGAGAACCATTAGCTACTTTTTCTACAGATTGGGCACTTATGGCCTTATCCTGTACTCTAAGCATATTAATTAACAGTTCTAAGGAAGGATTCTTCCCTACACTCAAACCTCTCTCTATGCAGAGACTCCTTGCTCCTTTCCAGCTAAGGTGATCATATGCAAGTTTGGACAGTTCAACATTTTTTCCTGTGCCAGACATTTTTTAGAGAGAGTTAAAGTGATAGAAAAAGAGAAAAAAGTTTTCAGAACTTTTTGGAAAGACAGAAAAAAAACTTTTTAAACTTTTAGGAACTTTTTGAAAGTTTAGAAGTACTTTTCAGCACTTAGAAAAGAGTGAAAAGAGGAAATGCAAAACTTTTTGGCTATGTGTATATACACTGACCTTTTTTTGTATATTTTTCTCTTATGAAAAGTACAATGACAAGAGTGGTAAGCAGTCTCAAGCACTTATCTCACCACTGCACAACCAATGTAGGAGGCTGGACTGGCTTGTAATGAGTACCAAGGGGTACTTGCACCTTGCACCAGGCCCAGTTATCCCTTATTAGTGTATAGGGTGTCTAGCAGCTTAGGCTGATAGATAATGGTAGCTTAGCAGAGCAGCTTAGGCTGAACTAGGAGACGTGTGAAGCTACTACAGTACCACTTAGTGTCATATGCACAATATCATAAGAAAACACAATACACAGTTATACTAAAAATAAAGGTACTTTATTTTTATGACAATATGCCAAAGTATCTTAGAGTGTACCCTCAGTGAGAGGATAGGAAATATACACAAGATATATATACACAATAGCAAAAATATGCAGTATAGTCTTAGAAAACAGTGCAAACAATGTATAGTTACAATAGGATGCAATGGGGAAACATAGGGATAGGGGCAACACAAATCATATACTCCAAAAGTGGAATGCGAACCACGAATGGACCCCAAACCTATGTGACCTTGTAGAGGGTCGCTGGGACTATTAGAAAATAGTGAGAGTTAGTAAAATAACCCTCCCCAAGACCCTGAAAAGTGAGTGCAAAGTGCACTAAAGTTCCCCTAAGGACAAAAGAGTCGTGTTAGAGGAATAATGCAGGAAAGACACAAACCAGCAATGCAACAACTGTGGATTTCGAATCTAGGGTACCTGTGGAACAAGGGGACCAAGTCCAAAAGTCACAAGCAAGTCGGAGATGGGCAGATGCCCAGGAAATGCCAGCTGCGGGTGCAAAGAAGCTTCGAGTGGACAGAAGAAGCTGAGGTTTCTGCAGGAACGAAAAGGGCTAGAGACTTCCCCTTTGGTGGACGGATCCCACTCGCCTTGGAGAGTCGTGCAAAAGTGTTTTCCCGCCAGAAGGACGCCAACAAGCCTTGCTACACGCAAATCATGCGTTTGGCGTTTTTGGACGCTGCTGGGGCCCAGGAGGGACCAGGAGGTCGCAAATTGGACCTGCAGAGAGAGGGGACGTCGAGCAAGACAAAGAGCCCTCACTGAAGCAGGTAGCACCCGGGGAAGTGCCAGAAACAGGCACTACAAGGATGCGTGAAACAGTGCTCGCCGAAGTTGCACAAAGGAGTCCCACGTCGCCGGAGACCAACTTAGAAAGTCGTGCAATGCAGGTTAGAGTGCCGTGGACCCAGGCTTGGCTGTGCATGAAGGATTTCTGCCGGAAGTGCACAGGGGCCGGAGTAGCTGCAAAGTCGCGATTCCCAGCAATGCAGCCCAGCGAGGTGAGGCAAGGACTTACCTCCACCAAACTTGGGCTGAAGAGTCACTGGACTGTGGGGGTCACTTGGACAGCGTCGCTGGATTCGAGGGACCTCGCTCGTCGTGCTGAGAGGAGACCCAAGGGACCGGTAATGCAGCTTTTTGGTGCCTGCGGTTGCAGGGGGAAGATTCCGTCGACCCACGGGAGATTTCTTCGGAACTTCTGGTGCAGAGAGGAGGCAGGCTACCCCCACAGCATGCACAAGCAGGAAAACAGTCGAGAAGGCGGCAGGATCAGCGTTACAGAGTTGCAGTAGTCGTCTTTGCTACTATGTTGCAGGTTTGCAGGCTTCCAGCGCGGTCAGCGGTCGATTCCTTATCAGAAGGTGAAGAGAGAGATGCAGAGGAACTCGGCTGAGCTCATGCATTCGTTATCTATAGTTTCCCCAGAGACAGAGACCCTAAATAGCCAGAAAAGAGGGTTTGGCTACCTAGGAGAGAGGAAAGGCTACTAACACCTGAAGGAGCCTATCAGCAGGAGTCTCTGACGTCACCTGGTGGCACTGGCCACTCAGAGCAGTCCAGTGTGCCAGCAGCACCTCTGTTTCCAAGATGGCAGAGGTCTGGAGCACACTGGAGGAGCTCTGGACACCTCCCAGGGGAGGTGCAGGTCAGGGGAGTGGTCACTCCCCTTTCCTTTGTCCAGTTTCGCGCCAGAGCAGGGGCTAAGGGGTCCCTGAACCGGTGTAGACTGGCTTATGCAGAATTGGGCACATCTGTGCCCAACAAAGCATTTCCAGAGGCTGGGGGAGGCTACTCCTCCCCTGCCTTCACACCATTTTCCAAAGGGAGAGGGTGTCACACCCTCTCTCAGAGGAAGTTCTTTGTTCTGCCATCCTGGGCCAGGCCTGGCTGGACCCCAGGAGGGCAGCTGCCTGTCTGAGGGGTTGGCAGCAGCAGCAGCTGCAGTGAAACCCCAGGAAGGGCAGTCTGGCAGTACCAGGGTCTGTGCTACAGACCACTGGGATCATGGAATTGTACCAACAATGCCAGGATGGCATAGAGGGGGCAATTCCATGATCATAGACATGTTACATGGCCATATTCGGAGTTACCATGGTGAAGCTACATATAGGTAGTGACCTATATGTAGTGCACGCGTGTAATGGTGTCCCCGCACTCACAAAGTTCAGTGAATTGGCTCTGAACAATGTGGGGGCACCTTGGCTAGTGCCAGGGTGCCCTCACACTAAGTAACTTTGCACCTAACCTTTACCAGGTAAAGGTTAGACATATAGGTGACTTATAAGTTACTTAAGTGCAGTGTAAAATGGCTGTGAAATAACGTGGACGTTATTTCACTCAGGCTGCAGTGGCAGGCCTGTGTAAGAATTGTCAGAGCTCCCTATGGGTGGCAAAAGAAATGCTGCAGCCCATAGGGATCTCCTGGAACCCCAATACCCTGGGTACCTTAGTACCATATACTAGGGAATTATAAGGGTGTTCCAGTAAGCCAATGTAAATTGGTAAAAATGGTCACTAGCCTGTCAGTGACAATTTGGAAAGAAATGAGAGAGCATAACCACTGAGGTTCTGGTTAGCAGAGCCTCAGTGAGACAGTTAGGCACCACACAGGGAACATATACATGCACACCTATGAGCACTGGGGCCCTGTGTGACAGGGTCCCAGTGACACATACATATAGGCCACAAACTTATGAGCACTGGGGTCCTGACCAGCAGGATCCCAGTGACACATAACAAACATACTGAAAACATAGTGTTTTCACTATGAGCACTGAGGCCTGGCTATCAGGATCCCAGTGAGACAGTGAAAACAGTGACAAACACCCTGACATACACTCACAAACAGGCCAAAAGTGGGGGTAACAAGGCTAGAAAGAGGCTACCTTCTCACACAACCCCCCCCAAACGAAGGACAATAAGGCTAACCTTGGCCAGTTGAGACTTTATTGTCTAAGTGGTGATAAGTAGAGAGTAGCTCTGCAATAGACTGGTTACTCCCTTTATCATCCACTATATGGTTACTTCCCTGTGGGGATGTAAACCACCCTGTTTGAAGTTTTTTAGCTAAGCAACAATGTGAAGATGTATTTTCAGAGTTTCTATCAGTAAGTTTTAGTTTAGAGCAGTGGGAATTGTCCACTGAACCTATTTGTAGTGATGGAAATGCCAGACAGGGATGCTGTCTCAGAAAAGCCATAGCTGGGCAAAAACTTTGTCCATTTGGCTGGAAGAGAGAACAGGGATGCTGTTTCTCTTGAGTTGGAGCAGGGCAGGGATGCTGTCCTATGAGCTCCACACTAGGGCAGGGATGCTGTCCTAAGTGTTGTGAGGCAGTACAGGGTTTCTGCACTAAAGTTTCTCTGGGAGGGTTGGAGGGATGCTCCATGTTAACTAAAATGGTGCTCTTTTTGTCACCAATGTTAGTTATCCCACAGAGAGGTACTTCTACCTCAGGGAGTCCAGCTTTGCCAGCTGATGATTCCCTTGGAACAGGTGCCACCCCAGGAGAGGTTTCTCCCACCACAGGAATAGTATCCTGAATGGTAGGGTGGTTAGGGGATACTGTGATACCCTTTTTACCTGTTGATGGAGAGGGATCCTGAGTTTTCAGGCCTTCTCTCCTTTGCTTTTTCATTTCACTTGAAATGAGAGGGAACAATTCCTCAGGGATGCCCAGCATGGCTGCATGGGCATAAAACTCTACATCAGCCCAACCTGAGGCCTCTAGGTCATTACCTAAGAGACAGTCTACAGGTAAGCTAGGTGATACCACCACCTGCTTAGGGCCAGTAACTCCACCCCAACTAAACTGAATTATAGCTAAGGGAAGAAACTTAGTGGAGTTATGGACATCAATAATCTTATACTGTTGTCCAATGATGTGTTGTTCAGGAGGCACTAGGTTTTCAGTCACCAAAGTGAAACTGGCACCTGTGTCCCTGTAGGCCAAGGCCTCAACACCATTTATTGAAACTGTCTGCCTGTACTTATCCATTGTAAGGGGGCAAGCAGCCAGTGTGGCAAGGCCAATGCCACTAGGTGTGACAGAAACTGTCTTGGGACTGATTACATCAGTTTCCACTATGGACCCATAAGTGAACCCAACTACACCCTTTGCTTGACTGTTGCCAGCAGTCCCACCACTAGTACCACTACTGCTAGGGGACTAGAGCTTGATGTATTAGTGGTGGTAGGCTCAGGGGGTTTACCTGGACAGGACTTATCCCCTGGCCTATGGCCTCTATTTTTACACACAAAGCACCAAGGCTTTTTAATGTGTGCAGGTTGGGAAGAAGAGGAAGAATTTGTTTTATCCCACCCTCTGAAGAGTGTTTAAGATTTGAAGTGGGATCTTTGGTTTTACCCTTATCCCCATGCTTATCTTGAGATTTTTCACCATCTTTCTTCTTATTGCCATCTTTGTCACCCCCTGTATGAACTTTTCTGTTCACCCTTGTTCTGACCCATTTGTCTGCCTTCTTTCCCAATTCTTGGGGAGAGGTCAGATCAGAGTCTACCAGGTACTGGTGCAACAAATCAGACACACAATTATTAAGTATATGCTCTCTCAGGATTGTGTTATACAGGCTTTCATAATCAGTAACTTTACTGCCATGTAACCACCCCTCCAAGGCCTTCACTGAATGGTCAATGAAATCAACCCAGTCTTGTGAAGACTCCTTTTTGGTCTCTCTGAACTTTATCCTGTATTGTTCAGTGGTTAAGCCATAACCATCCAGGAGTGCATTCTTAAGAACTGTAAAATTATTGGCATCATTTTCTTTCACAGTAAGGAGTCTATCCCTACCCTTTCCACTAAATGATAGCCATAGGATAGCAGCCCACTGCCTTTGAGGGACATCCTGTACAGCACAGGCCCTCTCAAGTGCAGCAAACCACTTGTTAATGTCATCCCCCTCCTTATAAGGGGGAACTATCTTGTGCAGATTCCTGGAATCATGCTCTTTTGCAGGATGACTATGGGGAATACTGCTCCTGCCACCATGGGTATCTAAACCCAACTTCTGTCTTTCCTTCTCTAATTCTAAAGACTGTCTATCCAAATCCAGCTGTTGCTTCTTGAGCTTCAGTCTGGTTTGTTCCACTCTCAATCTATTGAGCTCCCTTTCTAACAATCTGTCATCAGGGTGGGTGGGAGGGACATTTCTAGATACAGAGGTATGATGGGAATGAACAGAAGGAGACCTGTCCCTTACAGAGGGCACCCTAACAGCTTGGCTACCAGTATAATGTGAGAGCACACCATCAGTATGGTGTGATTCAACCTCTGTACCAACTATGCTAGACTGTCTAGTAATGGGCAGGCTGAGATGTTTCTTTCCTGAACCTTTTCCTGGGGGAGTCCCTGGATCAGATTGAGAACCATTAGCTACTTTTTCTACAGATTGGGCACTTATGGCCTTATCCTGTACTCTAAGCATATTAATTAACAGTTCTAAGGAAGGATTCTTCCCTACACTCAAACCTCTCTCTATGCAGAGACTCCTTGCTCCTTTCCAGCTAAGGTGATCATATGCAAGTTTGGACAGTTCAACATTTTTTCCTGTGCCAGACATTTTTTAGAGAGAGTTAAAGTGATAGAAAAAGAGAAAAAAGTTTTCAGAACTTTTTGGAAAGACAGAAAAAAAACTTTTTAAACTTTTAGGAACTTTTTGAAAGTTTAGAAGTACTTTTCAGCACTTAGAAAAGAGTGAAAAGAGGAAATGCAAAACTTTTTGGCTATGTGTATATACACTGACCTTGTTTTGTATATTTTTCTCTTATGAAAAGTACAATGACAAGAGTGGTAAGCAGTCTCAAGCACTTATCCCACCACTGCACAACCAATGTAGGAGGCTGGACTGGCTTGTAGTGAGTACCAAGGGGTACTTGCACCTTGCACCAGGCCCAGTTATCTCTTATTAGTGTATAGGGTGTCTAGCAGCTTAGGCTGATAGATAATGGTAGCTTAGCAGAGCAGCTTAGGCTGAACTAGGAGACGTGTGAAGCTACTACAGTACCACTTAGTGTCATATGCACAATATCATAAGAAAACACAATACACAGTTATACTAAAAATAAAGGTACTTTATTTTTATGACAATATGCCAAAGTATCTTAGAGTGTACCCTCAGTGAGAGGATAGGAAATATACACAAGATATATATACACAATAGCAAAAATATGCAGTATAGTCTTAGAAAACAGTGCAAACAATGTATAGTTACAATAGGATGCAATGGGGAAACATAGGGATAGGGGCAACACAAATCATATACTCCAAAAGTGGAATGCGAACCACGAATGGACCCCAAACCTATGTGACCTTGTAGAGGGTCGCTGGGACTATTAGAAAATAGTGAGAGTTAGTAAAATAACCCTCCCCAAGACCCTGAAAAGTGAGTGCAAAGTGCACTAAAGTTCCCCTAAGGACAAAAGAGTCGTGTTAGAGGAATAATGCAGGAAAGACACAAACCAGCAATGCAACAACTGTGGATTTCCAATCTAGGGTACCTGTGGAACAAGGGGACCAAGTCCAAAAGTCACAAGCAAGTCGGAGATGGGCAGATGCCCAGGAAATGCCAGCTGCGGGTGCAAAGAAGCTTCGACTGGACAGAAGAAGCTGAGGTTTCTGCAGGAACGAAAAGGGCTAGAGACTTCCCCTTTGGTGGACGGATCCCTCTCGCCTTGGAGAGTCGTGCAGAAGTGTTTTTCCGCCAAAAGGACGCCAACAAGCCTTGCTACACGCAAATCGTGTGTTTGGCGTTTTTGGACGCTGCTGGGGCCCAGGAGAGACCAGGAGGTCGCAAACTAGACCTGCAGAGAGAAGGGACGTCGAGCAAGACAAAGAGCCCTCACTGAAGCAGGTAGCACCCGGGGAAGTGCCAGAAACAGGCACTACGAGGATGCGTGAAACGGTGCTCGCCGAAGTTGCACAAAGGAGTCCCACGTCGCCGGAGACCAACTTAGAAAGTCGTGCAATGCAGGTTAGAGTGCCGTGGACCCAGGCTTGGCTGTGCACGAAGGATTTCCGCCGGAAGTGCACAGGGGCCGGAGTAGCTGCAAAGTCGCGGTTCCCAGCAATGCAGCCCAGCGAGGTGAGGCAAGGACTTACCTCCACCAAACTTGGGCTGAAGAGTCACTGGACTGTGGGGGTCACTTGGACAGCATCGCTGGATTCGAGGGACCTCGCTCGTCGTGCTGAGAGGAGACCCAAGGGACCGGTAATGCAGCTTTTTGGTGCCTGCGGTTGCAGGGGGAAGATTCCGTCGACCCACGGGAGATTTCTTCGGAGCTTCTGGTGCAGAGAGGAGGCAGGCTACCCCCACAGCATGCACAAGCAGGAAAACAGTCGAGAAGGCGGCAGGATCAGCGTTACAGAGTTGCAGTAGTCGTCTTTGCTACTATGTTGCAGGTTTGCAGGCTTCCAGCGCGGTCAGCGGTCGATTCCTTATCAGAAGGTGAAGAGAAAGATGCAGAGGAACTCGGCTGAGCTCATGCATTCGTTATCTATAGATTCCCCAGAGACAGAGACCCTAAATAGCCAGAAAAGAGGGTTTGGCTACCTAGGAGAGAGGAAAGGCTACTAACACCTGAAGGAGCCTATCAGCAGGAGTCTCTGACGTCACCTGGTGGCACTGGCCACTCAGAGCAGTCCAGTGTGCCAGCAGCACCTCTGTTTCCAAGATGGCAGAGGTCTGGAGCACACTGGAGGAGCTCTGGACACCTCCCAGGGGAGGTGCAGGTCAGGGGAGTGGTCACTCCCCTTTCCTTTGTCCAGTTTCGCGCCAGAGCAGGGGCTAAGGGGTCCCTGAACCGGTGTAGACTGGCTTATGCAGAATTGGGCACATCTGTGCCCAACAAAGCATTTCCAGAGGCTGGGGGAGGCTACTCCTCCCCTGCCTTCACACCATTTTCCAAAGGGAGAGGGTGTCACACCCTCTCTCAGAGGAAGTTCTTTGTTCTGCCATCCTGGGCCAGGCCTGGCTGGACACCAGGAGGGCAGCTGCCTGTCTGAGGGGTTGGCAGCAGCAGCAGCTGCAGTGAAACCCCAGGAAGGGCAGTCTGGCAGTACCAGGGTCTGTGCTACAGACCACTGGGATCATGGAATTGTACCAACAATGCCAGGATGGCATAGAGGGGGCAATTCCATGATCATAGACATGTTACATGGCCATATTCGGAGTTACCATGGTGAAGCTACATATAGGTAGTGACCTATATGTAGTGCACGCGTGTAATGGTGTCCCCGCACTCACAAAGTTCAGTGAATTGGCTCTGAACAATGTGGGGGCACCTTGGCTAGTGCCAGGGTGCCCTCACACTAAGTAACTTTGCACCTAACCTTTACCAGGTAAAGGTTAGACATATAGGTGACTTATAAGTTACTTAAGTGCAGTGTAAAATGGCTGTGAAATAACGTGGACGTTATTTCACTCAGGCTGCAGTGGCAGGCCTGTGTAAGAATTGTCAGAGCTCCCTATGGGTGGCAAAAGAAATGCTGCAGCCCATAGGGATCTCCTGGAACCCCAATACCCTGGGTACCTTAGTACCATATACTAGGGAATTATAAGGGTGTTCCAGTAAGCCAATGTAAATTGGTAAAAATGGTCACTAGCCTGTCAGTGACAATTTGGAAAGAAATGAGAGAGCATAACCACTGAGGTTCTGGTTAGCAGAGCCTCAGTGAGACAGTTAGGCACCACACAGGGAACATATACATGCACACCTATGAGCACTGGGGCCCTGTGTGACAGGGTCCCAGTGACACATACATATAGGCCACAAACTTATGAGCACTGGGGTCCTGACCAGCAGGATCCCAGTGACACATAACAAACATACTGAAAACATAGTGTTTTCACTATGAGCACTGAGGCCTGGCTATCAGGATCCCAGTGAGACAGTGAAAACAGTGACAAACACCCTGACATACACTCACAAACAGGCCAAAAGTGGGGGTAACAAGGCTAGAAAGAGGCTACCTTCTCACACAACCCCCCCCCAAACGAAGGACAATAAGGCTAACCTTGGCCAGTTGAGACTTTATTGTCTAAGTGGTGATAAGTAGAGAGTAGCTCTGCAATAGACTGGTTACTCCCTTTATCATCCACTATATGGTTACTTCCCTGTGGGGATGTAAACCACCCTGTTTGAAGTTTTTTAGCTAAGCAACAATGTGAAGATGTATTTTCAGAGTTTCTATCAGTAAGTTTTAGTTTAGAGCAGTGGGAATTGTCCACTGAACCTATTTGTAGTGATGGAAATGCCAGACAGGGATGCTGTCTCAGAAAAGCCATAGCTGGGCAAAAACTTTGTCCATTTGGCTGGAAGAGAGAACAGGGATGCTGTTTCTCTTGAGTTGGAGCAGGGCAGGGATGCTGTCCTATGAGCTCCACACTAGGGCAGGGATGCTGTCCTAAGTGTTGTGAGGCAGTACAGGGTTTCTGCACTAAAGTTTCTCTGGGAGGGTTGGAGGGATGCTCCATGTTAACTAAAATGGTGCTCTTTTTGTCACCAATGTTAGTTATCCCACAGAGAGGTACTTCTACCTCAGGGAGTCCAGCTTTGCCAGCTGATGATTCCCTTGGAACAGGTGCCACCCCAGGAGAGGTTTCTCCCACCACAGGAATAGTATCCTGAATGGTAGGGTGGTTAGGGGATACTGTGATACCCTTTTTACCTGTTGATGGAGAGGGATCCTGAGTTTTCAGGCCTTCTCTCCTTTGCTTTTTCATTTCACTTGAAATGAGAGGGAACAATTCCTCAGGGATGCCCAGCATGGCTGCATGGGCATAAAACTCTACATCAGCCCAACCTGAGGCCTCTAGGTCATTACCTAAGAGACAGTCTACAGGTAAGCTAGGTGATACCACCACCTGCTTAGGGCCAGTAACTCCACCCCAACTAAACTGAATTATAGCTAAGGGAAGAAACTTAGTGGAGTTATGGACATCAATAATCTTATACTGTTGTCCAATGATGTGTTGTTCAGGAGGCACTAGGTTTTCAGTCACCAAAGTGAAACTGGCACCTGTGTCCCTGTAGGCCAAGGCCTCAACACCATTTATTGAAACTGTCTGCCTGTACTTATCCATTGTAAGGGGGCAAGAAGCCAGTGTGGCAAGGCCAATGCCACTAGGTGTGACAGAAACTGTCTTGGGACTGATTACATCAGTTTCCACTATGGACCCATAAGTGAACCCAACTACACCCTTTGCTTGACTGTTGCCAGCAGTCCCACCACTAGTACCACTACTGCTAGGGGACTAGAGCTTGATGTATTAGTGGTGGTAGGCTCAGGGGGTTTACCTGGACAGGACTTATCCCCTGGCCTATGGCCTCTATTTTTACACACAAAGCACCAAGGCTTTTTAATGTGTGCAGGTTGGGAAGAAGAGGAAGAATTTGTTTTATCCCCACCCTCTGAAGAGTGTTTAAGATTTGAAGTGGGATCTTTGGTTTTACCCTTATCCCCATGCTTATCTTGAGATTTTTCACCATCTTTCTTCTTATTGCCATCTTTGTCACCCCCTGTATGAACTTTTCTGTTCACCCTTGTTCTGACCCATTTGTCTGCCTTCTTTCCCAATTCTTGGGGAGAGGTCAGATCAGAGTCTACCAGGTACTGGTGCAACAAATCAGACACACAATTATTAAGTATATGCTCTCTCAGGATTGTGTTATACAGGCTTTCATAATCAGTAACTTTACTGCCATGTAACCACCCCTCCAAGGCCTTCACTGAATGGTCAATGAAATCAACCCAGTCTTGTGAAGACTCCTTTTTGGTCTCTCTGAACTTTATCCTGTATTGTTCAGTGGTTAAGCCATAACCATCCAGGAGTGCATTCTTAAGAACTGTAAAATTATTGGCATCATTTTCTTTCACAGTAAGGAGTCTATCTCTACCCTTTCCACTAAATGATAGCCATAGGATAGCAGCCCACTGCCTTTGAGGGACATCCTGTACAGCACAGGCCCTCTCAAGTGCAGCAAACCACTTGTTAATGTCATCCCCCTCCTTATAAGGGGGAACTATCTTGTGCAGATTCCTGGAATCATGCTCTTTTGCAGGATGACTATGGGGAATACTGCTCCTGCCACCATGGGTATCTAAACCCAACTTCTGTCTTTCCTTCTCTAATTCTAAAGACTGTCTATCCAAATCCAGCTGTTGCTTCTTGAGCTTCAGTCTGGTTTGTTCCACTCTCAATCTATTGAGCTCCCTTTCTAACAATCTGTCATCAGGGTGGGTGGGAGGGACATTTCTAGATACAGAGGTATGATGGGAATGAACAGAAGGAGACCTGTCCCTTACAGAGGGCACCCTAACAGCTTGGCTACCAGTATAATGTGAGAGCACACCATCAGTATGGTGTGATTCAACCTCTGTACCAACTATGCTAGACTGTCTAGTAATGGGCAGGCTGAGATGTTTCTTTCCTGAACCTTTTCCTGGGGGAGTCCCTGGATCAGATTGAGAACCATTAGCTACTTTTTCTACAGATTGGGCACTTATGGCCTTATCCTGTACTCTAAGCATATTAATTAACAGTTCTAAGGAAGGATTCTTCCCTACACTCAAACCTCTCTCTATGCAGAGACTCCTTGCTCCTTTCCAGCTAAGGTGATCATATGCAAGTTTGGACAGTTCAACATTTTTTCCTGTGCCAGACATTTTTTAGAGAGAGTTAAAGTGATAGAAAAAGAGAAAAAAGTTTTCAGAACTTTTTGGAAAGACAGAAAAAAAACTTTTTAAACTTTTAGGAACTTTTTGAAAGTTTAGAAGTACTTTTCAGCACTTAGAAAAGAGTGAAAAGAGGAAATGCAAAACTTTTTGGCTATGTGTATATACACTGACCTTTTTTTGTATATTTTTCTCTTATGAAAAGTACAATGACAAGAGTGGTAAGCAGTCTCAAGCACTTATCTCACCACTGCACAACCAATGTAGGAGGCTGGACTGGCTTGTAATGAGTACCAAGGGGTACTTGCACCTTGCACCAGGCCCAGTTATCCCTTATTAGTGTATAGGGTGTCTAGCAGCTTAGGCTGATAGATAATGGTAGCTTAGCAGAGCAGCTTAGGCTGAACTAGGAGACGTGTGAAGCTACTACAGTACCACTTAGTGTCATATGCACAATATCATAAGAAAACACAATACACAGTTATACTAAAAATAAAGGTACTTTATTTTTATGACAATATGCCAAAGTATCTTAGAGTGTACCCTCAGTGAGAGGATAGGAAATATACACAAGATATATATACACAATAGCAAAAATATGCAGTATAGTCTTAGAAAACAGTGCAAACAATGTATAGTTACAATAGGATGCAATGGGGAAACATAGGGATAGGGGCAACACAAATCATATACTCCAAAAGTGGAATGCGAACCACGAATGGACCCCAAACCTATGTGACCTTGTAGAGGGTCGCTGGGACTATTAGAAAATAGTGAGAGTTAGTAAAATAACCCTCCCCAAGACCCTGAAAAGTGAGTGCAAAGTGCACTAAAGTTCCCCTAAGGACAAAAGAGTCGTGTTAGAGGAATAATGCAGGAAAGACACAAACCAGCAATGCAACAACTGTGGATTTCGAATCTAGGGTACCTGTGGAACAAGGGGACCAAGTCCAAAAGTCACAAGCAAGTCGGAGATGGGCAGATGCCCAGGAAATGCCAGCTGCGGGTGCAAAGAAGCTTCGAGTGGACAGAAGAAGCTGAGGTTTCTGCAGGAACGAAAAGGGCTAGAGACTTCCCCTTTGGTGGACGGATCCCACTCGCCTTGGAGAGTCGTGCAAAAGTGTTTTCCCGCCAGAAGGACGCCAACAAGCCTTGCTACACGCAAATCATGCGTTTGGCGTTTTTGGACGCTGCTGGGGCCCAGGAGGGACCAGGAGGTCGCAAATTGGACCTGCAGAGAGAGGGGACGTCGAGCAAGACAAAGAGCCCTCACTGAAGCAGGTAGCACCCGGGGAAGTGCCAGAAACAGGCACTACGAGGATGCGTGAAACGGTGCTCGCCGAAGTTGCACAAAGGAGTCCCACGTCGCCGGAGACCAACTTAGAAAGTCGTGCAATGCAGGTTAGAGTGCCGTGGACCCAGGCTTGGCTGTGCATGAAGGATTTCTGCCGGAAGTGCACAGGGGCCGGAGTAGCTGCAAAGTCGCGATTCCCAGCAATGCAGCCCAGCGAGGTGAGGCAAGGACTTACCTCCACCAAACTTGGGCTGAAGAGTCACTGGACTGTGGGGGTCACTTGGACAGCGTCGCTGGATTCGAGGGACCTCGCTCGTCGTGCTGAGAGGAGACCCAAGGGACCGGTAATGCAGCTTTTTGGTGCCTGCGGTTGCAGGGGGAAGATTCCGTCGACCCACGGGAGATTTCTTCGGAACTTCTGGTGCAGAGAGGAGGCAGGCTACCCCCACAGCATGCACAAGCAGGAAAACAGTCGAGAAGGCGGCAGGATCAGCGTTACAGAGTTGCAGTAGTCGTCTTTGCTACTATGTTGCAGGTTTGCAGGCTTCCAGCGCGGTCAGCGGTCGATTCCTTATCAGAAGGTGAAGAGAGAGATGCAGAGGAACTCGGCTGAGCTCATGCATTCGTTATCTATAGTTTCCCCAGAGACAGAGACCCTAAATAGCCAGAAAAGAGGGTTTGGCTACCTAGGAGAGAGGAAAGGCTACTAACACCTGAAGGAGCCTATCAGCAGGAGTCTCTGACGTCACCTGGTGGCACTGGCCACTCAGAGCAGTCCAGTGTGCCAGCAGCACCTCTGTTTCCAAGATGGCAGAGGTCTGGAGCACACTGGAGGAGCTCTGGACACCTCCCAGGGGAGGTGCAGGTCAGGGGAGTGGTCACTCCCCTTTCCTTTGTCCAGTTTCGCGCCAGAGCAGGGGCTAAGGGGTCCCTGAACCGGTGTAGACTGGCTTATGCAGAATTGGGCACATCTGTGCCCAACAAAGCATTTCCAGAGGCTGGGGGAGGCTACTCCTCCCCTGCCTTCACACCATTTTCCAAAGGGAGAGGGTGTCACACCCTCTCTCAGAGGAAGTTCTTTGTTCTGCCATCCTGGGCCAGGCCTGGCTGGACCCCAGGAGGGCAGCTGCCTGTCTGAGGGGTTGGCAGCAGCAGCAGCTGCAGTGAAACCCCAGGAAGGGCAGTCTGGCAGTACCAGGGTCTGTGCTACAGACCACTGGGATCATGGAATTGTACCAACAATGCCAGGATGGCATAGAGGGGGCAATTCCATGATCATAGACATGTTACATGGCCATATTCGGAGTTACCATGGTGAAGCTACATATAGGTAGTGACCTATATGTAGTGCACGCGTGTAATGGTGTCCCCGCACTCACAAAGTTCAGTGAATTGGCTCTGAACAATGTGGGGGCACCTTGGCTAGTGCCAGGGTGCCCTCACACTAAGTAACTTTGCACCTAACCTTTACCAGGTAAAGGTTAGACATATAGGTGACTTATAAGTTACTTAAGTGCAGTGTAAAATGGCTGTGAAATAACGTGGACGTTATTTCACTCAGGCTGCAGTGGCAGGCCTGTGTAAGAATTGTCAGAGCTCCCTATGGGTGGCAAAAGAAATGCTGCAGCCCATAGGGATCTCCTGGAACCCCAATACCCTGGGTACCTTAGTACCATATACTAGGGAATTATAAGGGTGTTCCAGTAAGCCAATGTAAATTGGTAAAAATGGTCACTAGCCTGTCAGTGACAATTTGGAAAGAAATGAGAGAGCATAACCACTGAGGTTCTGGTTAGCAGAGCCTCAGTGAGACAGTTAGGCACCACACAGGGAACATATACATGCACACCTATGAGCACTGGGGCCCTGTGTGACAGGGTCCCAGTGACACATACATATAGGCCACAAACTTATGAGCACTGGGGTCCTGACCAGCAGGATCCCAGTGACACATAACAAACATACTGAAAACATAGTGTTTTCACTATGAGCACTGAGGCCTGGCTATCAGGATCCCAGTGAGACAGTGAAAACAGTGACAAACACCCTGACATACACTCACAAACAGGCCAAAAGTGGGGGTAACAAGGCTAGAAAGAGGCTACCTTCTCACACAACCCCCCCCCAAACGAAGGACAATAAGGCTAACCTTGGCCAGTTGAGACTTTATTGTCTAAGTGGTGATAAGTAGAGAGTAGCTCTGCAATAGACTGGTTACTCCCTTTATCATCCACTATATGGTTACTTCCCTGTGGGGATGTAAACCACCCTGTTTGAAGTTTTTTAGCTAAGCAACAATGTGAAGATGTATTTTCAGAGTTTCTATCAGTAAGTTTTAGTTTAGAGCAGTGGGAATTGTCCACTGAACCTATTTGTAGTGATGGAAATGCCAGACAGGGATGCTGTCTCAGAAAAGCCATAGCTGGGCAAAAACTTTGTCCATTTGGCTGGAAGAGAGAACAGGGATGCTGTTTCTCTTGAGTTGGAGCAGGGCAGGGATGCTGTCCTATGAGCTCCACACTAGGGCAGGGATGCTGTCCTAAGTGTTGTGAGGCAGTACAGGGTTTCTGCACTAAAGTTTCTCTGGGAGGGTTGGAGGGATGCTCCATGTTAACTAAAATGGTGCTCTTTTTGTCACCAATGTTAGTTATCCCACAGAGAGGTACTTCTACCTCAGGGAGTCCAGCTTTGCCAGCTGATGATTCCCTTGGAACAGGTGCCACCCCAGGAGAGGTTTCTCCCACCACAGGAATAGTATCCTGAATGGTAGGGTGGTTAGGGGATACTGTGATACCCTTTTTACCTGTTGATGGAGAGGGATCCTGAGTTTTCAGGCCTTCTCTCCTTTGCTTTTTCATTTCACTTGAAATGAGAGGGAACAATTCCTCAGGGATGCCCAGCATGGCTGCATGGGCATAAAACTCTACATCAGCCCAACCTGAGGCCTCTAGGTCATTACCTAAGAGACAGTCTACAGGTAAGCTAGGTGATACCACCACCTGCTTAGGGCCAGTAACTCCACCCCAACTAAACTGAATTATAGCTAAGGGAAGAAACTTAGTGGAGTTATGGACATCAATAATCTTATACTGTTGTCCAATGATGTGTTGTTCAGGAGGCACTAGGTTTTCAGTCACCAAAGTGAAACTGGCACCTGTGTCCCTGTAGGCCAAGGCCTCAACACCATTTATTGAAACTGTCTGCCTGTACTTATCCATTGTAAGGGGGCAAGAAGCCAGTGTGGCAAGGCCAATGCCACTAGGTGTGACAGAAACTGTCTTGGGACTGATTACATCAGTTTCCACTATGGACCCATAAGTGAACCCAACTACACCCTTTGCTTGACTGTTGCCAGCAGTCCCACCACTAGTACCACTACTGCTAGGGGACTAGAGCTTGATGTATTAGTGGTGGTAGGCTCAGGGGGTTTACCTGGACAGGACTTATCCCCTGGCCTATGGCCTCTATTTTTACACACAAAGCACCAAGGCTTTTTAATGTGTGCAGGTTGGGAAGAAGAGGAAGAATTTGTTTTATCCCCACCCTCTGAAGAGTGTTTAAGATTTGAAGTGGGATCTTTGGTTTTACCCTTATCCCCATGCTTATCTTGAGATTTTTCACCATCTTTCTTCTTATTGCCATCTTTGTCACCCCCTGTATGAACTTTTCTGTTCACCCTTGTTCTGACCCATTTGTCTGCCTTCTTTCCCAATTCTTGGGGAGAGGTCAGATCAGAGTCTACCAGGTACTGGTGCAACAAATCAGACACACAATTATTAAGTATATGCTCTCTCAGGATTGTGTTATACAGGCTTTCATAATCAGTAACTTTACTGCCATGTAACCACCCCTCCAAGGCCTTCACTGAATGGTCAATGAAATCAACCCAGTCTTGTGAAGACTCCTTTTTGGTCTCTCTGAACTTTATCCTGTATTGTTCAGTGGTTAAGCCATAACCATCCAGGAGTGCATTCTTAAGAACTGTAAAATTATTGGCATCATTTTCTTTCACAGTAAGGAGTCTATCTCTACCCTTTCCACTAAATGATAGCCATAGGATAGCAGCCCACTGCCTTTGAGGGACATCCTGTACAGCACAGGCCCTCTCAAGTGCAGCAAACCACTTGTTAATGTCATCCCCCTCCTTATAAGGGGGAACTATCTTGTGCAGATTCCTGGAATCATGCTCTTTTGCAGGATGACTATGGGGAATACTGCTCCTGCCACCATGGGTATCTAAACCCAACTTCTGTCTTTCCTTCTCTAATTCTAAAGACTGTCTATCCAAATCCAGCTGTTGCTTCTTGAGCTTCAGTCTGGTTTGTTCCACTCTCAATCTATTGAGCTCCCTTTCTAACAATCTGTCATCAGGGTGGGTGGGAGGGACATTTCTAGATACAGAGGTATGATGGGAATGAACAGAAGGAGACCTGTCCCTTACAGAGGGCACCCTAACAGCTTGGCTACCAGTATAATGTGAGAGCACACCATCAGTATGGTGTGATTCAACCTCTGTACCAACTATGCTAGACTGTCTAGTAATGGGCAGGCTGAGATGTTTCTTTCCTGAACCTTTTCCTGGGGGAGTCCCTGGATCAGATTGAGAACCATTAGCTACTTTTTCTACAGATTGGGCACTTATGGCCTTATCCTGTACTCTAAGCATATTAATTAACAGTTCTAAGGAAGGATTCTTCCCTACACTCAAACCTCTCTCTATGCAGAGACTCCTTGCTCCTTTCCAGCTAAGGTGATCATATGCAAGTTTGGACAGTTCAACATTTTTTCCTGTGCCAGACATTTTTTAGAGAGAGTTAAAGTGATAGAAAAAGAGAAAAAAGTTTTCAGAACTTTTTGGAAAGACAGAAAAAAAACTTTTTAAACTTTTAGGAACTTTTTGAAAGTTTAGAAGTACTTTTCAGCACTTAGAAAAGAGTGAAAAGAGGAAATGCAAAACTTTTTGGCTATGTGTATATACACTGACCTTTTTTTGTATATTTTTCTCTTATGAAAAGTACAATGACAAGAGTGGTAAGCAGTCTCAAGCACTTATCTCACCACTGCACAACCAATGTAGGAGGCTGGACTGGCTTGTAATGAGTACCAAGGGGTACTTGCACCTTGCACCAGGCCCAGTTATCCCTTATTAGTGTATAGGGTGTCTAGCAGCTTAGGCTGATAGATAATGGTAGCTTAGCAGAGCAGCTTAGGCTGAACTAGGAGACGTGTGAAGCTACTACAGTACCACTTAGTGTCATATGCACAATATCATAAGAAAACACAATACACAGTTATACTAAAAATAAAGGTACTTTATTTTTATGACAATATGCCAAAGTATCTTAGAGTGTACCCTCAGTGAGAGGATAGGAAATATACACAAGATATATATACACAATAGCAAAAATATGCAGTATAGTCTTAGAAAACAGTGCAAACAATGTATAGTTACAATAGGATGCAATGGGGAAACATAGGGATAGGGGCAACACAAATCATATACTCCAAAAGTGGAATGCGAACCACGAATGGACCCCAAACCTATGTGACCTTGTAGAGGGTCGCTGGGACTATTAGAAAATAGTGAGAGTTAGTAAAATAACCCTCCCCAAGACCCTGAAAAGTGAGTGCAAAGTGCACTAAAGTTCCCCTAAGGACAAAAGAGTCGTGTTAGAGGAATAATGCAGGAAAGACACAAACCAGCAATGCAACAACTGTGGATTTCGAATCTAGGGTACCTGTGGAACAAGGGGACCAAGTCCAAAAGTCACAAGCAAGTCGGAGATGGGCAGATGCCCAGGAAATGCCAGCTGCGGGTGCAAAGAAGCTTCGAGTGGACAGAAGAAGCTGAGGTTTCTGCAGGAACGAAAAGGGCTAGAGACTTCCCCTTTGGTGGACGGATCCCACTCGCCTTGGAGAGTCGTGCAAAAGTGTTTTCCCGCCAGAAGGACGCCAACAAGCCTTGCTACACGCAAATCATGCGTTTGGCGTTTTTGGACGCTGCTGGGGCCCAGGAGGGACCAGGAGGTCGCAAATTGGACCTGCAGAGAGAGGGGACGTCGAGCAAGACAAAGAGCCCTCACTGAAGCAGGTAGCACCCGGGGAAGTGCCAGAAACAGGCACTACGAGGATGCGTGAAACGGTGCTCGCCGAAGTTGCACAAAGGAGTCCCACGTCGCCGGAGACCAACTTAGAAAGTCGTGCAATGCAGGTTAGAGTGCCGTGGACCCAGGCTTGGCTGTGCATGAAGGATTTCTGCCGGAAGTGCACAGGGGCCGGAGTAGCTGCAAAGTCGCGATTCCCAGCAATGCAGCCCAGCGAGGTGAGGCAAGGACTTACCTCCACCAAACTTGGGCTGAAGAGTCACTGGACTGTGGGGGTCACTTGGACAGCGTCGCTGGATTCGAGGGACCTCGCTCGTCGTGCTGAGAGGAGACCCAAGGGACCGGTAATGCAGCTTTTTGGTGCCTGCGGTTGCAGGGGGAAGATTCCGTCGACCCACGGGAGATTTCTTCGGAACTTCTGGTGCAGAGAGGAGGCAGGCTACCCCCACAGCATGCACAAGCAGGAAAACAGTCGAGAAGGCGGCAGGATCAGCGTTACAGAGTTGCAGTAGTCGTCTTTGCTACTATGTTGCAGGTTTGCAGGCTTCCAGCGCGGTCAGCGGTCGATTCCTTATCAGAAGGTGAAGAGAGAGATGCAGAGGAACTCGGCTGAGCTCATGCATTCGTTATCTATAGTTTCCCCAGAGACAGAGACCCTAAATAGCCAGAAAAGAGGGTTTGGCTACCTAGGAGAGAGGAAAGGCTACTAACACCTGAAGGAGCCTATCAGCAGGAGTCTCTGACGTCACCTGGTGGCACTGGCCACTCAGAGCAGTCCAGTGTGCCAGCAGCACCTCTGTTTCCAAGATGGCAGAGGTCTGGAGCACACTGGAGGAGCTCTGGACACCTCCCAGGGGAGGTGCAGGTCAGGGGAGTGGTCACTCCCCTTTCCTTTGTCCAGTTTCGCGCCAGAGCAGGGGCTAAGGGGTCCCTGAACCGGTGTAGACTGGCTTATGCAGAATTGGGCACATCTGTGCCCAACAAAGCATTTCCAGAGGCTGGGGGAGGCTACTCCTCCCCTGCCTTCACACCATTTTCCAAAGGGAGAGGGTGTCACACCCTCTCTCAGAGGAAGTTCTTTGTTCTGCCATCCTGGGCCAGGCCTGGCTGGACCCCAGGAGGGCAGCTGCCTGTCTGAGGGGTTGGCAGCAGCAGCAGCTGCAGTGAAACCCCAGGAAGGGCAGTCTGGCAGTACCAGGGTCTGTGCTACAGACCACTGGGATCATGGAATTGTACCAACAATGCCAGGATGGCATAGAGGGGGCAATTCCATGATCATAGACATGTTACATGGCCATATTCGGAGTTACCATGGTGAAGCTACATATAGGTAGTGACCTATATGTAGTGCACGCGTGTAATGGTGTCCCCGCACTCACAAAGTTCAGTGAATTGGCTCTGAACAATGTGGGGGCACCTTGGCTAGTGCCAGGGTGCCCTCACACTAAGTAACTTTGCACCTAACCTTTACCAGGTAAAGGTTAGACATATAGGTGACTTATAAGTTACTTAAGTGCAGTGTAAAATGGCTGTGAAATAACGTGGACGTTATTTCACTCAGGCTGCAGTGGCAGGCCTGTGTAAGAATTGTCAGAGCTCCCTATGGGTGGCAAAAGAAATGCTGCAGCCCATAGGGATCTCCTGGAACCCCAATACCCTGGGTACCTTAGTACCATATACTAGGGAATTATAAGGGTGTTCCAGTAAGCCAATGTAAATTGGTAAAAATGGTCACTAGCCTGTCAGTGACAATTTGGAAAGAAATGAGAGAGCATAACCACTGAGGTTCTGGTTAGCAGAGCCTCAGTGAGACAGTTAGGCACCACACAGGGAACATATACATGCACACCTATGAGCACTGGGGCCCTGTGTGACAGGGTCCCAGTGACACATACATATAGGCCACAAACTTATGAGCACTGGGGTCCTGACCAGCAGGATCCCAGTGACACATAACAAACATACTGAAAACATAGTGTTTTCACTATGAGCACTGAGGCCTGGCTATCAGGATCCCAGTGAGACAGTGAAAACAGTGACAAACACCCTGACATACACTCACAAACAGGCCAAAAGTGGGGGTAACAAGGCTAGAAAGAGGCTACCTTCTCACACAACCCCCCCCAAACGAAGGACAATAAGGCTAACCTTGGCCAGTTGAGACTTTATTGTCTAAGTGGTGATAAGTAGAGAGTAGCTCTGCAATAGACTGGTTACTCCCTTTATCATCCACTATATGGTTACTTCCCTGTGGGGATGTAAACCACCCTGTTTGAAGTTTTTTAGCTAAGCAACAATGTGAAGATGTATTTTCAGAGTTTCTATCAGTAAGTTTTAGTTTAGAGCAGTGGGAATTGTCCACTGAACCTATTTGTAGTGATGGAAATGCCAGACAGGGATGCTGTCTCAGAAAAGCCATAGCTGGGCAAAAACTTTGTCCATTTGGCTGGAAGAGAGAACAGGGATGCTGTTTCTCTTGAGTTGGAGCAGGGCAGGGATGCTGTCCTATGAGCTCCACACTAGGGCAGGGATGCTGTCCTAAGTGTTGTGAGGCAGTACAGGGTTTCTGCACTAAAGTTTCTCTGGGAGGGTTGGAGGGATGCTCCATGTTAACTAAAATGGTGCTCTTTTTGTCACCAATGTTAGTTATCCCACAGAGAGGTACTTCTACCTCAGGGAGTCCAGCTTTGCCAGCTGATGATTCCCTTGGAACAGGTGCCACCCCAGGAGAGGTTTCTCCCACCACAGGAATAGTATCCTGAATGGTAGGGTGGTTAGGGGATACTGTGATACCCTTTTTACCTGTTGATGGAGAGGGATCCTGAGTTTTCAGGCCTTCTCTCCTTTGCTTTTTCATTTCACTTGAAATGAGAGGGAACAATTCCTCAGGGATGCCCAGCATGGCTGCATGGGCATAAAACTCTACATCAGCCCAACCTGAGGCCTCTAGGTCATTACCTAAGAGACAGTCTACAGGTAAGCTAGGTGATACCACCACCTGCTTAGGGCCAGTAACTCCACCCCAACTAAACTGAATTATAGCTAAGGGAAGAAACTTAGTGGAGTTATGGACATCAATAATCTTATACTGTTGTCCAATGATGTGTTGTTCAGGAGGCACTAGGTTTTCAGTCACCAAAGTGAAACTGGCACCTGTGTCCCTGTAGGCCAAGGCCTCAACACCATTTATTGAAACTGTCTGCCTGTACTTATCCATTGTAAGGGGGCAAGCAGCCAGTGTGGCAAGGCCAATGCCACTAGGTGTGACAGAAACTGTCTTGGGACTGATTACATCAGTTTCCACTATGGACCCATAAGTGAACCCAACTACACCCTTTGCTTGACTGTTGCCAGCAGTCCCACCACTAGTACCACTACTGCTAGGGGACTAGAGCTTGATGTATTAGTGGTGGTAGGCTCAGGGGGTTTACCTGGACAGGACTTATCCCCTGGCCTATGGCCTCTATTTTTACACACAAAGCACCAAGGCTTTTTAATGTGTGCAGGTTGGGAAGAAGAGGAAGAATTTGTTTTATCCCACCCTCTGAAGAGTGTTTAAGATTTGAAGTGGGATCTTTGGTTTTACCCTTATCCCCATGCTTATCTTGAGATTTTTCACCATCTTTCTTCTTATTGCCATCTTTGTCACCCCCTGTATGAACTTTTCTGTTCACCCTTGTTCTGACCCATTTGTCTGCCTTCTTTCCCAATTCTTGGGGAGAGGTCAGATCAGAGTCTACCAGGTACTGGTGCAACAAATCAGACACACAATTATTAAGTATATGCTCTCTCAGGATTGTGTTATACAGGCTTTCATAATCAGTAACTTTACTGCCATGTAACCACCCCTCCAAGGCCTTCACTGAATGGTCAATGAAATCAACCCAGTCTTGTGAAGACTCCTTTTTGGTCTCTCTGAACTTTATCCTGTATTGTTCAGTGGTTAAGCCATAACCATCCAGGAGTGCATTCTTAAGAACTGTAAAATTATTGGCATCATTTTCTTTCACAGTAAGGAGTCTATCCCTACCCTTTCCACTAAATGATAGCCATAGGATAGCAGCCCACTGCCTTTGAGGGACATCCTGTACAGCACAGGCCCTCTCAAGTGCAGCAAACCACTTGTTAATGTCATCCCCCTCCTTATAAGGGGGAACTATCTTGTGCAGATTCCTGGAATCATGCTCTTTTGCAGGATGACTATGGGGAATACTGCTCCTGCCACCATGGGTATCTAAACCCAACTTCTGTCTTTCCTTCTCTAATTCTAAAGACTGTCTATCCAAATCCAGCTGTTGCTTCTTGAGCTTCAGTCTGGTTTGTTCCACTCTCAATCTATTGAGCTCCCTTTCTAACAATCTGTCATCAGGGTGGGTGGGAGGGACATTTCTAGATACAGAGGTATGATGGGAATGAACAGAAGGAGACCTGTCCCTTACAGAGGGCACCCTAACAGCTTGGCTACCAGTATAATGTGAGAGCACACCATCAGTATGGTGTGATTCAACCTCTGTACCAACTATGCTAGACTGTCTAGTAATGGGCAGGCTGAGATGTTTCTTTCCTGAACCTTTTCCTGGGGGAGTCCCTGGATCAGATTGAGAACCATTAGCTACTTTTTCTACAGATTGGGCACTTATGGCCTTATCCTGTACTCTAAGCATATTAATTAACAGTTCTAAGGAAGGATTCTTCCCTACACTCAAACCTCTCTCTATGCAGAGACTCCTTGCTCCTTTCCAGCTAAGGTGATCATATGCAAGTTTGGACAGTTCAACATTTTTTCCTGTGCCAGACATTTTTTAGAGAGAGTTAAAGTGATAGAAAAAGAGAAAAAAGTTTTCAGAACTTTTTGGAAAGACAGAAAAAAAACTTTTTAAACTTTTAGGAACTTTTTGAAAGTTTAGAAGTACTTTTCAGCACTTAGAAAAGAGTGAAAAGAGGAAATGCAAAACTTTTTGGCTATGTGTATATACACTGACCTTGTTTTGTATATTTTTCTCTTATGAAAAGTACAATGACAAGAGTGGTAAGCAGTCTCAAGCACTTATCCCACCACTGCACAACCAATGTAGGAGGCTGGACTGGCTTGTAGTGAGTACCAAGGGGTACTTGCACCTTGCACCAGGCCCAGTTATCTCTTATTAGTGTATAGGGTGTCTAGCAGCTTAGGCTGATAGATAATGGTAGCTTAGCAGAGCAGCTTAGGCTGAACTAGGAGACGTGTGAAGCTACTACAGTACCACTTAGTGTCATATGCACAATATCATAAGAAAACACAATACACAGTTATACTAAAAATAAAGGTACTTTATTTTTATGACAATATGCCAAAGTATCTTAGAGTGTACCCTCAGTGAGAGGATAGGAAATATACACAAGATATATATACACAATAGCAAAAATATGCAGTATAGTCTTAGAAAACAGTGCAAACAATGTATAGTTACAATAGGATGCAATGGGGAAACATAGGGATAGGGGCAACACAAATCATATACTCCAAAAGTGGAATGCGAACCACGAATGGACCCCAAACCTATGTGACCTTGTAGAGGGTCGCTGGGACTATTAGAAAATAGTGAGAGTTAGTAAAATAACCCTCCCCAAGACCCTGAAAAGTGAGTGCAAAGTGCACTAAAGTTCCCCTAAGGACAAAAGAGTTGTGTTAGAGGAATAATGCAGGAAAGACACAAACCAGCAATGCAACAACTGTGGATTTCCAATCTAGGGTACCTGTGGAACAAGGGGACCAAGTCCAAAAGTCACAAGCAAGTCGGAGATGGGCAGATGCCCAGGAAATGCCAGCTGCGGGTGCAAAGAAGCTTCGACTGGACAGAAGAAGCTGAGGTTTCTGCAGGAACGAAAAGGGCTAGAGACTTCCCCTTTGGTGGACGGATCCCTCTCGCCTTGGAGAGTCGTGCAGAAGTGTTTTTCCGCCAAAAGGACGCCAACAAGCCTTGCTACACGCAAATCGTGTGTTTGGCGTTTTTGGACGCTGCTGGGGCCCAGGAGAGACCAGGAGGTCGCAAACTAGACCTGCAGAGAGAAGGGACGTCGAGCAAGACAAAGAGCCCTCACTGAAGCAGGTAGCACCCGGGGAAGTGCCAGAAACAGGCACTACGAGGATGCGTGAAACGGTGCTCGCCGAAGTTGCACAAAGGAGTCCCACGTCGCCGGAGACCAACTTAGAAAGTCGTGCAATGCAGGTTAGAGTGCCGTGGACCCAGGCTTGGCTGTGCACGAAGGATTTCCGCCGGAAGTGCACAGGGGCCGGAGTAGCTGCAAAGTCGCGGTTCCCAGCAATGCAGCCCAGCGAGGTGAGGCAAGGACTTACCTCCACCAAACTTGGGCTGAAGAGTCACTGGACTGTGGGGGTCACTTGGACAGCATCGCTGGATTCGAGGGACCTCGCTCGTCGTGCTGAGAGGAGACCCAAGGGACCGGTAATGCAGCTTTTTGGTGCCTGCGGTTGCAGGGGGAAGATTCCGTCGACCCACGGGAGATTTCTTCGGAGCTTCTGGTGCAGAGAGGAGGCAGGCTACCCCCACAGCATGCACAAGCAGGAAAACAGTCGAGAAGGCGGCAGGATCAGCGTTACAGAGTTGCAGTAGTCGTCTTTGCTACTATGTTGCAGGTTTGCAGGCTTCCAGCGCGGTCAGCGGTCGATTCCTTATCAGAAGGTGAAGAGAAAGATGCAGAGGAACTCGGCTGAGCTCATGCATTCGTTATCTATAGATTCCCCAGAGACAGAGACCCTAAATAGCCAGAAAAGAGGGTTTGGCTACCTAGGAGAGAGGAAAGGCTACTAACACCTGAAGGAGCCTATCAGCAGGAGTCTCTGACGTCACCTGGTGGCACTGGCCACTCAGAGCAGTCCAGTGTGCCAGCAGCACCTCTGTTTCCAAGATGGCAGAGGTCTGGAGCACACTGGAGGAGCTCTGGACACCTCCCAGGGGAGGTGCAGGTCAGGGGAGTGGTCACTCCCCTTTCCTTTGTCCAGTTTCGCGCCAGAGCAGGGGCTAAGGGGTCCCTGAACCGGTGTAGACTGGCTTATGCAGAATTGGGCACATCTGTGCCCAACAAAGCATTTCCAGAGGCTGGGGGAGGCTACTCCTCCCCTGCCTTCACACCATTTTCCAAAGGGAGAGGGTGTCACACCCTCTCTCAGAGGAAGTTCTTTGTTCTGCCATCCTGGGCCAGGCCTGGCTGGACACCAGGAGGGCAGCTGCCTGTCTGAGGGGTTGGCAGCAGCAGCAGCTGCAGTGAAACCCCAGGAAGGGCAGTCTGGCAGTACCAGGGTCTGTGCTACAGACCACTGGGATCATGGAATTGTACCAACAATGCCAGGATGGCATAGAGGGGGCAATTCCATGATCATAGACATGTTACATGGCCATATTCGGAGTTACCATGGTGAAGCTACATATAGGTAGTGACCTATATGTAGTGCACGCGTGTAATGGTGTCCCCGCACTCACAAAGTTCAGTGAATTGGCTCTGAACAATGTGGGGGCACCTTGGCTAGTGCCAGGGTGCCCTCACACTAAGTAACTTTGCACCTAACCTTTACCAGGTAAAGGTTAGACATATAGGTGACTTATAAGTTACTTAAGTGCAGTGTAAAATGGCTGTGAAATAACGTGGACGTTATTTCACTCAGGCTGCAGTGGCAGGCCTGTGTAAGAATTGTCAGAGCTCCCTATGGGTGGCAAAAGAAATGCTGCAGCCCATAGGGATCTCCTGGAACCCCAATACCCTGGGTACCTTAGTACCATATACTAGGGAATTATAAGGGTGTTCCAGTAAGCCAATGTAAATTGGTAAAAATGGTCACTAGCCTGTCAGTGACAATTTGGAAAGAAATGAGAGAGCATAACCACTGAGGTTCTGGTTAGCAGAGCCTCAGTGAGACAGTTAGGCACCACACAGGGAACATATACATGCACACCTATGAGCACTGGGGCCCTGTGTGACAGGGTCCCAGTGACACATACATATAGGCCACAAACTTATGAGCACTGGGGTCCTGACCAGCAGGATCCCAGTGACACATAACAAACATACTGAAAACATAGTGTTTTCACTATGAGCACTGAGGCCTGGCTATCAGGATCCCAGTGAGACAGTGAAAACAGTGACAAACACCCTGACATACACTCACAAACAGGCCAAAAGTGGGGGTAACAAGGCTAGAAAGAGGCTACCTTCTCACACAACCCCCCCCCAAACGAAGGACAATAAGGCTAACCTTGGCCAGTTGAGACTTTATTGTCTAAGTGGTGATAAGTAGAGAGTAGCTCTGCAATAGACTGGTTACTCCCTTTATCATCCACTATATGGTTACTTCCCTGTGGGGATGTAAACCACCCTGTTTGAAGTTTTTTAGCTAAGCAACAATGTGAAGATGTATTTTCAGAGTTTCTATCAGTAAGTTTTAGTTTAGAGCAGTGGGAATTGTCCACTGAACCTATTTGTAGTGATGGAAATGCCAGACAGGGATGCTGTCTCAGAAAAGCCATAGCTGGGCAAAAACTTTGTCCATTTGGCTGGAAGAGAGAACAGGGATGCTGTTTCTCTTGAGTTGGAGCAGGGCAGGGATGCTGTCCTATGAGCTCCACACTAGGGCAGGGATGCTGTCCTAAGTGTTGTGAGGCAGTACAGGGTTTCTGCACTAAAGTTTCTCTGGGAGGGTTGGAGGGATGCTCCATGTTAACTAAAATGGTGCTCTTTTTGTCACCAATGTTAGTTATCCCACAGAGAGGTACTTCTACCTCAGGGAGTCCAGCTTTGCCAGCTGATGATTCCCTTGGAACAGGTGCCACCCCAGGAGAGGTTTCTCCCACCACAGGAATAGTATCCTGAATGGTAGGGTGGTTAGGGGATACTGTGATACCCTTTTTACCTGTTGATGGAGAGGGATCCTGAGTTTTCAGGCCTTCTCTCCTTTGCTTTTTCATTTCACTTGAAATGAGAGGGAACAATTCCTCAGGGATGCCCAGCATGGCTGCATGGGCATAAAACTCTACATCAGCCCAACCTGAGGCCTCTAGGTCATTACCTAAGAGACAGTCTACAGGTAAGCTAGGTGATACCACCACCTGCTTAGGGCCAGTAACTCCACCCCAACTAAACTGAATTATAGCTAAGGGAAGAAACTTAGTGGAGTTATGGACATCAATAATCTTATACTGTTGTCCAATGATGTGTTGTTCAGGAGGCACTAGGTTTTCAGTCACCAAAGTGAAACTGGCACCTGTGTCCCTGTAGGCCAAGGCCTCAACACCATTTATTGAAACTGTCTGCCTGTACTTATCCATTGTAAGGGGGCAAGCAGCCAGTGTGGCAAGGCCAATGCCACTAGGTGTGACAGAAACTGTCTTGGGACTGATTACATCAGTTTCCACTATGGACCCATAAGTGAACCCAACTACACCCTTTGCTTGACTGTTGCCAGCAGTCCCACCACTAGTACCACTACTGCTAGGGGACTAGAGCTTGATGTATTAGTGGTGGTAGGCTCAGGGGGTTTACCTGGACAGGACTTATCCCCTGGCCTATGGCCTCTATTTTTACACACAAAGCACCAAGGCTTTTTAATGTGTGCAGGTTGGGAAGAAGAGGAAGAATTTGTTTTATCCCCACCCTCTGAAGAGTGTTTAAGATTTGAAGTGGGATCTTTGGTTTTACCCTTATCCCCATGCTTATCTTGAGATTTTTCACCATCTTTCTTCTTATTGCCATCTTTGTCACCCCCTGTATGAACTTTTCTGTTCACCCTTGTTCTGACCCATTTGTCTGCCTTCTTTCCCAATTCTTGGGGAGAGGTCAGATCAGAGTCTACCAGGTACTGGTGCAACAAATCAGACACACAATTATTAAGTATATGCTCTCTCAGGATTGTGTTATACAGGCTTTCATAATCAGTAACTTTACTGCCATGTAACCACCCCTCCAAGGCCTTCACTGAATGGTCAATGAAATCAACCCAGTCTTGTGAAGACTCCTTTTTGGTCTCTCTGAACTTTATCCTGTATTGTTCAGTGGTTAAGCCATAACCATCCAGGAGTGCATTCTTAAGAACTGTAAAATTATTGGCATCATTTTCTTTCACAGTAAGGAGTCTATCCCTACCCTTTCCACTAAATGATAGCCATAGGATAGCAGCCCACTGCCTTTGAGGGACATCCTGTACAGCACAGGCCCTCTCAAGTGCAGCAAACCACTTGTTAATGTCATCCCCCTCCTTATAAGGGGGAACTATCTTGTGCAGATTCCTGGAATCATGCTCTTTTGCAGGATGACTATGGGGAATACTGCTCCTGCCACCATGGGTATCTAAACCCAACTTCTGTCTTTCCTTCTCTAATTCTAAAGACTGTCTATCCAAATCCAGCTGTTGCTTCTTGAGCTTCAGTCTGGTTTGTTCCACTCTCAATCTATTGAGCTCCCTTTCTAACAATCTGTCATCAGGGTGGGTGGGAGGGACATTTCTAGATACAGAGGTATGATGGGAATGAACAGAAGGAGACCTGTCCCTTACAGAGGGCACCCTAACAGCTTGGCTACCAGTATAATGTGAGAGCACACCATCAGTATGGTGTGATTCAACCTCTGTACCAACTATGCTAGACTGTCTAGTAATGGGCAGGCTGAGATGTTTCTTTCCTGAACCTTTTCCTGGGGGAGTCCCTGGATCAGATTGAGAACCATTAGCTACTTTTTCACAGATTGGGCACTTATGGCCTTATCCTGTACTCTAAGCATATTAATTAACAGTTCTAAGGAAGGATTCTTCCCTACACTCAAACCTCTCTCTATGCAGAGACTCCTTGCTCCTTTCCAGCTAAGGTGATCATATGCAAGTTTGGACAGTTCAACATTTTTTCCTGTGCCAGACATTTTTTAGAGAGAGTTAAAGTGATAGAAAAAGAGAAAAAAGTTTTCAGAACTTTTTGGAAAGACAGAAAAAAAACTTTTTAAACTTTTAGGAACTTTTTGAAAGTTTAGAAGTACTTTTCAGCACTTAGAAAAGAGTGAAAAGAGGAAATGCAAAACTTTTTGGCTATGTGTATATACACTGACCTTTTTTTGTATATTTTTCTCTTATGAAAAGTACAATGACAAGAGTGGTAAGCAGTCTCAAGCACTTATCCCACCACTGCACAACCAATGTAGGAGGCTGGACTGGCTTGTAGTGAGTACCAAGGGGTACTTGCACCTTGCACCAGGCCCAGTTATCCCTTATTAGTGTATAGGGTGTCTAGCAGCTTAGGCTGATAGATAATGGTAGCTTAGCAGAGCAGCTTAGGCTGAACTAGGAGACGTGTGAAGCTACTACAGTACCACTTAGTGTCATATGCACAATATCATAAGAAAACACAATACACAGTTATACTAAAAATAAAGGTACTTTATTTTTATGACAATATGCCAAAGTATCTTAGAGTGTACCCTCAGTGAGAGGATAGGAAATATACACAAGATATATATACACAATAGCAAAAATATGCAGTATAGTCTTAGAAAACAGTGCAAACAATGTATAGTTACAATAGGATGCAATGGGGAAACATAGGGATAGGGGCAACACAAATCATATACTCCAAAAGTGGAATGCGAACCACGAATGGACCCCAAACCTATGTGACCTTGTAGAGGGTCGCTGGGACTATTAGAAAATAGTGAGAGTTAGTAAAATAACCCTCCCCAAGACCCTGAAAAGTGAGTGCAAAGTGCACTAAAGTTCCCCTAAGGACAAAAGAGTCGTGTTAGAGGAATAATGCAGGAAAGACACAAACCAGCAATGCAACAACTGTGGATTTCCAATCTAGGGTACCTGTGGAACAAGGGGACCAAGTCCAAAAGTCACAAGCAAGTCGGAGATGGGCAGATGCCCAGGAAATGCCAGCTGCGGGTGCAAAGAAGCTTCGACTGGACAGAAGAAGCTGAGGTTTCTGCAGGAACGAAAAGGGCTAGAGACTTCCCCTTTGGTGGACGGATCCCTCTCACCTTGGAGAGTCGTGCAAAAGTGTTTTCCCGCCAGAAGGACGCCAACAAGCCTTGCTACACGCAAATCATGCGTTTGGCGTTTTTGGATGCTGCTGGGGCCCAGGAGGGACCAGGAGGTCGCAAATTAGACCTGCAGAGAGAGGGGACGTCGAGCAAGACAAAGAGTCCTCACTGAAGCAGGTAGCACCCGGGAAAGTGCCAGAAACAGGCACTACGAGGATGCGTGAAACGGTGCTCGCCGAAGTTGCACAAAGGAGTCCCACGTCGCCGGAGACCAACTTAGAAAGTCGTGCAATGCAGGTTAGAGTGCCGTGGACCCAGGCTTGGCTGTGCACGAAGGATTTCCGCCGGAAGTGCACAGGGGCCGGAGTAGCTGCAAAGTCGCGGTTCCCAGCAATGCAGCCCAGCGAGGTGAGGCAAGGACTTACCTCCACCAAACTTGGGCTGAAGAGTCACTGGACTGTGGGGGTCACTAGGACAGCGTCGCTGGATTCGAGGGACCTCGCTCGTCGTGCTGAGAGGAGACCCAAGGGACCGGTAATGCAGCTTTTTGGTGCCTGCGGTTGCAGGGGGAAGATTCCGTCGACCCACGGGAGATTTCTTCGGAGCTTCTGGTGCAGAGAGGAGGCAGGCTACCCCCACAGCATGCACAAGCAGGAAAACAGTCGAGAAGGCGGCAGGATCAGCGTTACAGAGTTGCAGTAGTCGTCTTTGCTACTATGTTGCAGGTTTGCAGGCTTCCAGCGCGGTCAGCGGTCGATTCCTTATCAGAAGGTGAAGAGAGAGATGCAGAGGAACTCGGCTGAGCTCATGCATTCGTTATCTATAGTTTCCCCAGAGACAGAGACCCTAAATAGCCAGAAAAGAGGGTTTGGCTACCTAGGAGAGAGGAAAGGCTACTAACACCTGAAGGAGCCTATCAGCAGGAGTCTCTGACGTCACCTGGTGGCACTGGCCACTCAGAGCAGTCCAGTGTGCCAGCAGCACCTCTGTTTCCAAGATGGCAGAGGTCTGGAGCACACTGGAGGAGCTCTGGACACCTCCCAGGGGAGGTGCAGGTCAGGGGAGTGGTCACTCCCCTTTCCTTTGTCCAGTTTCGCGCCAGAGCAGGGGCTAAGGGGTCCCTGAACCGGTGTAGACTGGCTTATGCAGAATTGGGCACATCTGTGCCCAACAAAGCATTTCCAGAGGCTGGGGGAGGCTACTCCTCCCCTGCCTTCACACCATTTTCCAAAGGGAGAGGGTGTCACACCCTCTCTCAGAGGAAGTTCTTTGTTCTGCCATCCTGGGCCAGGCCTGGCTGGACCCCAGGAGGGCAGCTGCCTGTCTGAGGGGTTGGCAGCAGCAGCAGCTGCAGTGAAACCCCAGGAAGGGCAGTCTGGCAGTACCAGGGTCTGTGCTACAGACCACTGGGATCATGGAATTGTACCAACAATGCCAGGATGGCATAGAGGGGGCAATTCCATGATCATAGACATGTTACATGGCCATATTCGGAGTTACCATGGTGAAGCTACATATAGGTAGTGACCTATATGTAGTGCACGCGTGTAATGGTGTCCCCGCACTCACAAAGTTCAGTGAATTGGCTCTGAACAATGTGGGGGCACCTTGGCTAGTGCCAGGGTGCCCTCACACTAAGTAACTTTGCACCTAACCTTTACCAGGTAAAGGTTAGACATATAGGTGACTTATAAGTTACTTAAGTGCAGTGTAAAATGGCTGTGAAATAACGTGGACGTTATTTCACTCAGGCTGCAGTGGCAGGCCTGTGTAAGAATTGTCAGAGCTCCCTATGGGTGGCAAAAGAAATGCTGCAGCCCATAGGGATCTCCTGGAACCCCAATACCCTGGGTACCTTAGTACCATATACTAGGGAATTATAAGGGTGTTCCAGTAAGCCAATGTAAATTGGTAAAAATGGTCACTAGCCTGTCAGTGACAATTTGGAAAGAAATGAGAGAGCATAACCACTGAGGTTCTGGTTAGCAGAGCCTCAGTGAGACAGTTAGGCACCACACAGGGAACATATACATGCACACCTATGAGCACTGGGGCCCTGTGTGACAGGGTCCCAGTGACACATACATATAGGCCACAAACTTATGAGCACTGGGGTCCTGACCAGCAGGATCCCAGTGACACATAACAAACATACTGAAAACATAGTGTTTTCACTATGAGCACTGAGGCCTGGCTATCAGGATCCCAGTGAGACAGTGAAAACAGTGACAAACACCCTGACATACACTCACAAACAGGCCAAAAGTGGGGGTAACAAGGCTAGAAAGAGGCTACCTTCTCACACAACCCCCCCCCAAACGAAGGACAATAAGGCTAACCTTGGCCAGTTGAGACTTTATTGTCTAAGTGGTGATAAGTAGAGAGTAGCTCTGCAATAGACTGGTTACTCCCTTTATCATCCACTATATGGTTACTTCCCTGTGGGGATGTAAACCACCCTGTTTGAAGTTTTTTAGCTAAGCAACAATGTGAAGATGTATTTTCAGAGTTTCTATCAGTAAGTTTTAGTTTAGAGCAGTGGGAATTGTCCACTGAACCTATTTGTAGTGATGGAAATGCCAGACAGGGATGCTGTCTCAGAAAAGCCATAGCTGGGCAAAAACTTTGTCCATTTGGCTGGAAGAGAGAACAGGGATGCTGTTTCTCTTGAGTTGGAGCAGGGCAGGGATGCTGTCCTATGAGCTCCACACTAGGGCAGGGATGCTGTCCTAAGTGTTGTGAGGCAGTACAGGGTTTCTGCACTAAAGTTTCTCTGGGAGGGTTGGAGGGATGCTCCATGTTAACTAAAATGGTGCTCTTTTTGTCACCAATGTTAGTTATCCCACAGAGAGGTACTTCTACCTCAGGGAGTCCAGCTTTGCCAGCTGAT
Organism: Pleurodeles waltl; assembly: GCF_031143425.1. NCBI lineage: Eukaryota > Metazoa > Chordata > Amphibia > Caudata > Salamandridae > Pleurodeles > Pleurodeles waltl. Next base: position 487,720,726 of record NC_090449.1, read on the forward strand.
GATTCCCTTGGAACAGGTGCCACCCCAGGAGAGGTTTCTCCCACCACAGGAATAGTATCCTGAATGGTAGGGTGGTTAGGGGATACTGTGATACCCTTTTTACCTGTTGATGGAGAGGGATCCTGAGTTTTCAGGCCTTCTCTCCTTTGCTTTTTCATTTCACTTGAAATGAGAGGGAACAATTCCTCAGGGATGCCCAGCATGGCTGCATGGGCATAAAACTCTACATCAGCCCAACCTGAGGCCTCTAGGTCATTACCTAAGAGACAGTCTACAGGTAAGCTAGGTGATACCACCACCTGCTTAGGGCCAGTAACTCCACCCCAACTAAACTGAATTATAGCTAAGGGAAGAAACTTAGTGGAGTTATGGACATCAATAATCTTATACTGTTGTCCAATGATGTGTTGTTCAGGAGGCACTAGGTTTTCAGTCACCAAAGTGAAACTGGCACCTGTGTCCCTGTAGGCCAAGGCCTCAACACCATTTATTGAAACTGTCTGCCTGTACTTATCCATTGTAAGGGGGCAAGCAGCCAGTGTGGCAAGGCCAATGCCACTAGGTGTGACAGAAACTGTCTTGGGACTGATTACATCAGTTTCCACTATGGACCCATAAGTGAACCCAACTACACCCTTTGCTTGACTGTTGCCAGCAGTCCCACCACTAGTACCACTACTGCTAGGGGACTAGAGCTTGATGTATTAGTGGTGGTAGGCTCAGGGGGTTTACCTGGACAGGACTTATCCCCTGGCCTATGGCCTCTATTTTTACACACAAAGCACCAAGGCTTTTTAATGTGTGCAGGTTGGGAAGAAGAGGAAGAATTTGTTTTATCCCCACCCTCTGAAGAGTGTTTAAGATTTGAAGTGGGATCTTTGGTTTTACCCTTATCCCCATGCTTATCTTGAGATTTTTCACCATCTTTCTTCTTATTGCCATCTTTGTCACCCCCTGTATGAACTTTTCTGTTCACCCTTGTTCTGACCCATTTGTCTGCCTTCTTTCCCAATTCTTGGGGAGAGGTCAGATCAGAGTCTACCAGGTACTGGTGCAACAAATCAGACACACAATTATTAAGTATATGCTCTCTCAGGATTGTGTTATACAGGCTTTCATAATCAGTAACTTTACTGCCATGTAACCACCCCTCCAAGGCCTTCACTGAATGGTCAATGAAATCAACCCAGTCTTGTGAAGACTCCTTTTTGGTCTCTCTGAACTTTATCCTGTATTGTTCAGTGGTTAAGCCATAACCATCCAGGAGTGCATTCTTAAGAACTGTAAAATTATTGGCATCATTTTCTTTCACAGTAAGGAGTCTATCCCTACCCTTTCCACTAAATGATAGCCATAGGATAGCAGCCCACTGCCTTTGAGGGACATCCTGTACAGCACAGGCCCTCTCAAGTGCAGCAAACCACTTGTTAATGTCATCCCCCTCCTTATAAGGGGGAACTATCTTGTGCAGATTCCTGGAATCATGCTCTTTTGCAGGATGACTATGGGGAATACTGCTGCTGCCACCATGGGTATCTAAACCCAACTTCTGTCTTTCCTTCTCTAATTCTAAAGACTGTCTATCCAAATCCAGCTGTTGCTTCTTGAGCTTCAGTCTGGTTTGTTCCACTCTCAATCTATTGAGCTCCCTTTCTAACAATCTGTCATCAGGGTGGGTGGGAGGGACATTTCTAGATACAGAGGTATGATGGGAATGAACAGAAGGAGACCTGTCCCTTACAGAGGGCACCCTAACAGCTTGGCTACCAGTATAATGTGAGAGCACACCATCAGTATGGTGTGATTCAACCTCTGTACCAACTATGCTAGACTGTCTAGTAATGGGCAGGCTGAGATGTTTCTTTCCTGAACCTTTTCCTGGGGGAGTCCCTGGATCAGATTGAGAACCATTAGCTACTTTTTCTACAGATTGGGCACTTATGGCCTTATCCTGTACTCTAAGCATATTAATTAACAGTTCTAAGGAAGGATTCTTCCCTACACTCAAACCTCTCTCTATGCAGAGACTCCTTGCTCCTTTCCAGCTAAGGTGATCATATGCAAGTTTGGACAGTTCAACATTTTTTCCTGTGCCAGACATTTTTTAGAGAGAGTTAAAGTGATAGAAAAAGAGAAAAAAGTTTTCAGAACTTTTTGGAAAGACAGAAAAAAAACTTTTTAAACTTTTAGGAACTTTTTGAAAGTTTAGAAGTACTTTTCAGCACTTAGAAAAGAGTGAAAAGAGGAAATGCAAAACTTTTTGGCTATGTGTATATACACTGACCTTGTTTTGTATATTTTTCTCTTATGAAAAGTACAATGACAAGAGTGGTAAGCAGTCTCAAGCACTTATCCCACCACTGCACAACCAATGTAGGAGGCTGGACTGGCTTGTAGTGAGTACCAAGGGGTACTTGCACCTTGCACCAGGCCCAGTTATCCCTTATTAGTGTATAGGGTGTCTAGCAGCTTAGGCTGATAGATAATGGTAGCTTAGCAGAGCAGCTTAGGCTGAACTAGGAGACGTGTGAAGCTACTACAGTACCACTTAGTGTCATATGCACAATATCATAAGAAAACACAATACACAGTTATACTAAAAATAAAGGTACTTTATTTTTATGACAATATGCCAAAGTATCTTAGAGTGTACCCTCAGTGAGAGGATAGGAAATATACACAAGATATATATACACAATAGCAAAAATATGCAGTATAGTCTTAGAAAACAGTGCAAACAATGTATAGTTACAATAGGATGCAATGGGGAAACATAGGGATAGGGGCAACACAAATCATATACTCCAAAAGTGGAATGCGAACCACGAATGGACCCCAAACCTATGTGACCTTGTAGAGGGTCGCTGGGACTATTAGAAAATAGTGAGAGTTAGTAAAATAACCCTCCCCAAGACCCTGAAAAGTGAGTGCAAAGTGCACTAAAGTTCCCCTAAGGACAAAAGAGTCGTGTTAGAGGAATAATGCAGGAAAGACACAAACCAGCAATGCAACAACTGTGGATTTCCAATCTAGGGTACCTGTGGAACAAGGGGACCAAGTCCAAAAGTCACAAGCAAGTCGGAGATGGGCAGATGCCCAGGAAATGCCAGCTGCGGGTGCAAAGAAGCATCGACTGGACAGAAGAAGCTGAGGTTTCTGCAGGAACGAAAAGGGCTAGAGACTTCCCCTTTGGTGGACGGATCCCTCTCGCCTTGGAGAGTCGTGCAGAAGTGTTTTCCCGCCAGAAGGACGCCAACAAGCCTTGCTACATGCAAATCGTGCGTTTGGCGTTTTTGGATGCTGCTGGGGCCCAGGAGGGACCAGGAGGTCGCAAATTAGACCTACAGAGAGAGGGGACGTCGAGCAAGACAAAGAGTCCTCACTGAAGCAGGTAGCACCCGGGGAAGTGCCAGAAACAGGCACTACGAGGATGCGTGAAACGGTGCTCGCCGAAGTTGCACAAAGGAGTCCCACGTCGCCGGAGACCAACTTAGAAAGTCGTGCAATGCAGGTTAGAGTGCCGTGGACCCAGGCTTGGCTGTGCACGAAGGATTTCCGCCGGAAGTGCACAGGGGCCGGAGTAGCTGCAAAGTCGCGGTTCCCAGCAATGCAGCCCAGCTAGGTGAGGCAAGGACTTACCTCCACCAAACTTGGGCTGAAGAGTCACTGGACTGTGGGGGTCACTAGGACAGCGTCGCTGGATTCGAGGGACCTCGCTCGTCGTGCTGAGAGGAGACCCAAGGGACCGGTAATGCAGCTTTTTGGTGCCTGCGGTTGCAGGGGGAAGATTCCGTCGACCCACGGGAGATTTCTTCGGAGCTTCTGGTGCAGAGAGGAGGCAGGCTACCCCCACAGCATGCACAAGCAGGAAAACAGTCGAGAAGGCGGCAGGATCAGCGTTACAGAGTTGCAGTAGTCGTCTTTGCTACTATGTTGCAGGTTTGCAGGCTTCCAGCGCGGTCAGCGGTCGATTCCTTATCAGAAGGTGAAGAGAGAGATGCAGAGGAACTCGGCTGAGCTCATGCATTCGTTATCTATAGTTTCCCCAGAGACAGAGACCCTAAATAGCCAGAAAAGAGGGTTTGGCTACCTAGGAGAGAGGAAAGGCTACTAACACCTGAAGGAGCCTATCAGCAGGAGTCTCTGACGTCACCTGGTGGCACTGGCCACTCAGAGCAGTCCAGTGTGCCAGCAGCACCTCTGTTTCCAAGATGGCAGAGGTCTGGAGCACACTGGAGGAGCTCTGGACACCTCCCAGGGGAGGTGCAGGTCAGGGGAGTGGTCACTCCCCTTTCCTTTGTCCAGTTTCGCGCCAGAGCAGGGGCTAAGGGGTCCCTGAACCGGTGTAGACTGGCTTATGCAGAATTGGGCACATCTGTGCCCAACAAAGCATTTCCAGAGGCTGGGGGAGGCTACTCCTCCCCTGCCTTCACACCATTTTCCAAAGGGAGAGGGTGTCACACCCTCTCTCAGAGGAAGTTCTTTGTTCTGCCATCCTGGGCCAGGCCTGGCTGGACCCCAGGAGGGCAGCTGCCTGTCTGAGGGGTTGGCAGCAGCTGCAGTGAAACCCCAGGAAGGGCAGTCTGGCAGTACCAGGGTCTGTGCTACAGACCACTGGGATCATGGAATTGTACCAACAATGCCAGGATGGCATAGAGGGGGCAATTCCATGATCATAGACATGTTACATGGCCATATTCGGAGTTACCATGGTGAAGCTACATATAGGTAGTGACCTATATGTAGTGCACGCGTGTAATGGTGTCCCCGCACTCACAAAGTTCAGTGAATTGGCTCTGAACAATGTGGGGGCACCTTGGCTAGTGCCAGGGTGCCCTCACACTAAGTAACTTTGCACCTAACCTTTACCAGGTAAAGGTTAGACATATAGGTGACTTATAAGTTACTTAAGTGCAGTGTAAAATAGCTGTGAAATAACGTGGACGTTATTTCACTCAGGCTGCAGTGGCAGGCCTGTGTAAGAATTGTCAGAGCTCCCTATGGGTGGCAAAAGAAATGCTGCAGCCCATAGGGATCTCCTGGAACCCCAATACCCTGGGTACCTTAGTACCATATACTAGGGAATTATAAGGGTGTTCCAGTAAGCCAATGTAAATTGGTAAAAATGGTCACTAGCCTGTCAGTGACAATTTGGAAAGAAATGAGAGAGCATAACCACTGAGGTTCTGGTTAGCAGAGCCTCAGTGAGACAGTTAGGCACCACACAGGGAACATATACATGCACACCTATGAGCACTGGGGCCCTGTGTGACAGGGTCCCAGTGACACATACATATAGGCCACAAACTTATGAGCACTGGGGTCCTGACCAGCAGGATCCCAGTGACACATAACAAACATACTGAAAACATAGTGTTTTCACTATGAGCACTGAGGCCTGGCTATCAGGATCCCAGTGAGACAGTGAAAACAGTGACAAACACCCTGACATACACTCACAAACAGGCCAAAAGTGGGGGTAACAAGGCTAGAAAGAGGCTACCTTCTCACACAACCCCCCCCCAAACGAAGGACAATAAGGCTAACCTTGGCCAGTTGAGACTTTATTGTCTAAGTGGTGATAAGTAGAGAGTAGCTCTGCAATAGACTGGTTACTCCCTTTATCATCCACTATATGGTTACTTCCCTGTGGGGATGTAAACCACCCTGTTTGAAGTTTTTTAGCTAAGCAACAATGTGAAGATGTATTTTCAGAGTTTCTATCAGTAAGTTTTAGTTTAGAGCAGTGGGAATTGTCCACTGAACCTATTTGTAGTGATGGAAATGCCAGACAGGGATGCTGTCTCAGAAAAGCCATAGCTGGGCAAAAACTTTGTCCATTTGGCTGGAAGAGAGAACAGGGATGCTGTTTCTCTTGAGTTGGAGCAGGGCAGGGATGCTGTCCTATGAGCTCCACACTAGGGCAGGGATGCTGTCCTAAGTGTTGTGAGGCAGTACAGGGTTTCTGCACTAAAGTTTCTCTGGGAGGGTTGGAGGGATGCTCCATGTTAACTAAAATGGTGCTCTTTTTGTCACCAATGTTAGTTATCCCACAGAGAGGTACTTCTACCTCAGGGAGTCCAGCTTTGCCAGCTGATGATTCCCTTGGAACAGGTGCCACCCCAGGAGAGGTTTCTCCCACCACAGGAATAGTATCCTGAATGGTAGGGTGGTTAGGGGATACTGTGATACCCTTTTTACCTGTTGATGGAGAGGGATCCTGAGTTTTCAGGCCTTCTCTCCTTTGCTTTTTCATTTCACTTGAAATGAGAGGGAACAATTCCTCAGGGATGCCCAGCATGGCTGCATGGGCATAAAACTCTACATCAGCCCAACCTGAGGCCTCTAGGTCATTACCTAAGAGACAGTCTACAGGTAAGCTAGGTGATACCACCACCTGCTTAGGGCCAGTAACTCCACCCCAACTAAACTGAATTATAGCTAAGGGAAGAAACTTAGTGGAGTTATGGACATCAATAATCTTATACTGTTGTCCAATGATGTGTTGTTCAGGAGGCACTAGGTTTTCAGTCACCAAAGTGAAACTGGCACCTGTGTCCCTGTAGGCCAAGGCCTCAACACCATTTATTGAAACTGTCTGCCTGTACTTATCCATTGTAAGGGGGCAAGCAGCCAGTGTGGCAAGGCCAATGCCACTAGGTGTGACAGAAACTGTCTTGGGACTGATTACATCAGTTTCCACTATGGACCCATAAGTGAACCCAACTACACCCTTTGCTTGACTGTTGCCAGCAGTCCCACCACTAGTACCACTACTGCTAGGGGACTAGAGCTTGATGTATTAGTGGTGGTAGGCTCAGGGGGTTTACCTGGACAGGACTTATCCCCTGGCCTATGGCCTCTATTTTTACACACAAAGCACCAAGGCTTTTTAATGTGTGCAGGTTGGGAAGAAGAGGAAGAATTTGTTTTATCCCCACCCTCTGAAGAGTGTTTAAGATTTGAAGTGGGATCTTTGGTTTTACCCTTATCCCCATGCTTATCTTGAGATTTTTCACCATCTTTCTTCTTATTGCCATCTTTGTCACCCCCTGTATGAACTTTTCTGTTCACCCTTGTTCTGACCCATTTGTCTGCCTTCTTTCCCAATTCTTGGGTAGAGGTCAGATCAGAGTCTACCAGGTACTGGTGCAACAAATCAGACACACAATTATTAAGTATATGCTCTCTCAGGATTGTGTTATACAGGCTTTCATAATCAGTAACTTTACTGCCATGTAACCACCCCTCCAAGGCCTTCACTGAATGGTCAATGAAATCAACCCAGTCTTGTGAAGACTCCTTTTTGGTCTCTCTGAACTTTATCCTGTATTGTTCAGTGGTTAAGCCATAACCATCCAGGAGTGCATTCTTAAGAACTGTAAAATTATTGGCATCATTTTCTTTCACAGTAAGGAGTCTATCCCTACCCTTTCCACTAAATGATAGCCATAGGATAGCAGCCCACTGCCTTTGAGGGACATCCTGTACAGCACAGGCCCTCTCAAGTGCAGCAAACCACTTGTTAATGTCATCCCCCTCCTTATAAGGGGGAACTATCTTGTGCAGATTCCTGGAATCATGCTCTTTTGCAGGATGACTATGGGGAATACTGCTGCTGCCACCATGGGTATCTAAACCCAACTTCTGTCTTTCCTTCTCTAATTCTAAAGACTGTCTATCCAAATCCAGCTGTTGCTTCTTGAGCTTCAGTCTGGTTTGTTCCACTCTCAATCTATTGAGCTCCCTTTCTAACAATCTGTCATCAGGGTGGGTGGGAGGGACATTTCTAGATACAGAGGTATGATGGGAATGAACAGAAGGAGACCTGTCCCTTACAGAGGGCACCCTAACAGCTTGGCTACCAGTATAATGTGAGAGCACACCATCAGTATGGTGTGATTCAACCTCTGTACCAACTATGCTAGACTGTCTAGTAATGGGCAGGCTGAGATGTTTCTTTCCTGAACCTTTTCCTGGGGGAGTCCCTGGATCAGATTGAGAACCATTAGCTACTTTTTCTACAGATTGGGCACTTATGGCCTTATCCTGTACTCTAAGCATATTAATTAACAGTTCTAAGGAAGGATTCTTCCCTACACTCAAACCTCTCTCTATGCAGAGACTCCTTGCTCCTTTCCAGCTAAGGTGATCATATGCAAGTTTGGACAGTTCAACATTTTTTCCTGTGCCAGACATTTTTTAGAGAGAGTTAAAGTGATAGAAAAAGAGAAAAAAGTTTTCAGAACTTTTTGGAAAGACAGAAAAAAAACTTTTTAAACTTTTAGGAACTTTTTGAAAGTTTAGAAGTACTTTTCAGCACTTAGAAAAGAGTGAAAAGAGGAAATGCAAAACTTTTTGGCTATGTGTATATACACTGACCTTGTTTTGTATATTTTTCTCTTATGAAAAGTACAATGACAAGAGTGGTAAGCAGTCTCAAGCACTTATCCCACCACTGCACAACCAATGTAGGAGGCTGGACTGGCTTGTAGTGAGTACCAAGGGGTACTTGCACCTTGCACCAGGCCCAGTTATCCCTTATTAGTGTATAGGGTGTCTAGCAGCTTAGGCTGATAGATAATGGTAGCTTAGCAGAGCAGCTTAGGCTGAACTAGGAGACGTGTGAAGCTACTACAGTACCACTTAGTGTCATATGCACAATATCATAAGAAAACACAATACACAGTTATACTAAAAATAAAGGTACTTTATTTTTATGACAATATGCCAAAGTATCTTAGAGTGTACCCTCAGTGAGAGGATAGGAAATATACACAAGATATATATACACAATAGCAAAAATATGCAGTATAGTCTTAGAAAACAGTGCAAACAATGTATAGTTACAATAGGATGCAATGGGGAAACATAGGGATAGGGGCAACACAAATCATATACTCCAAAAGTGGAATGCGAACCACGAATGGACCCCAAACCTATGTGACCTTGTAGAGGGTCGCTGGGACTATTAGAAAATAGTGAGAGTTAGTAAAATAACCCTCCCCAAGACCCTGAAAAGTGAGTGCAAAGTGCACTAAAGTTCCCCTAAGGACAAAAGAGTCGTGTTAGAGGAATAATGCAGGAAAGACACAAACCAGCAATGCAACAACTGTGGATTTCCAATCTAGGGTACCTGTGGAACAAGGGGACCAAGTCCAAAAGTCACAAGAAAGTCGGAGATGGGCAGATGCCCAGGAAATGCCAGCTGCGGGTGCAAAGAAGCTTCGACTGGACAGAAGAAGCTGAGGTTTCTGCAGGAACGAAAAGGGCTAGAGACTTCCCCTTTGGTGGACGGATCCCTCTTGCCTTGGAGAGTCGTGCAGAAGTGTTTTCCCGCCAGAAGGACGCCAACAAGCCTTGCTACACGCAAACCGTGCGTTTGGCGTTTTTGGACGCTGCTGGGGCCCAGGAGGGACCAGGAGGTCGCAAATTAGACCTGCAGAGAGAGGGGACATCGTGCAAGACAAAGAGCCCTCACTGAAGCAGGTAGCACCCGGGGAAGTGCCAGAAACAGGCACTACGAGGATGTGTAAAACGGTGCTCACCGAAGTTGCACAAAGGAGTCCCACGTCGCCGGAGACCAACTTAGAAAGTCGTGCAATGCAGGTTAGAGTGCCGTGGACCCAGGCTTGGCTGTGCACGAAGGATTTCCGCCGGAAGTGCACAGGGGCCGGAGTAGCTGCAAAGTCGCGGTTCCCAGCAATGCAGCCCAGCGAGGTGAGGCAAGGACTTACCTCCACCAAACTTGGGCTGAAGAGTCACTGGACTGTGGGGGTCACTAGGACAGCGTCGCTGGATTCGAGGGACCTCGCTCGTCGTGCTGAGAGGAGACCCAAGGGACCGGTAATGCAGCTTTTTGGTGCCTGCGGTTGCAGGGGGAAGATTCCGTCGACCCACGGGAGATTTCTTCGGAGCTTCTGGTGCAGAGAGGAGGCAGGCTACCCCCACAGCATGCACAAGCAGGAAAACAGTCGAGAAGGTGGCAGGATCAGCGTTACAGAGTTGCAGTAGTCGTCTTTGCTACTATGTTGCAGGTTTGCAGGCTTCCAGCGCGGTCAGCGGTCGATTCCTTATCAGAAGGTGAAGAGAGAGATGCAGAGGAACTCGGCTGAGCTCATGCATTCGTTATCTATAGTTTCCCCAGAGACAGAGACCCTAAATAGCCAGAAAAGAGGGTTTGGCTACCTAGGAGAGAGGAAAGGCTACTAACACCTGAAGGAGCCTATCAGCAGGAGTCTCTGACGTCACCTGGTGGCACTGGCCACTCAGAGCAGTCCAGTGTGCCAGCAGCACCTCTGTTTCCAAGATGGCAGAGGTCTGGAGCACACTGGAGGAGCTCTGGACACCTCCCAGGGGAGGTGCAGGTCAGGGGAGTGGTCACTCCCCTTTCCTTTGTCCAGTTTCGCGCCAGAGCAGGGGCTAAGGGGTCCCTGAACCGGTGTAGACTGGCTTATGCAGAATTGGGCACATCTGTGCCCAACAAAGCATTTCCAGAGGCTGGGGGAGGCTACTCCTCCCCTGCCTTCACACCATTTTCCAAAGGGAGAGGGTGTCACACCCTCTCTCAGAGGAAGTTCTTTGTTCTGCCATCCTGGGCCAGGCCTGGCTGGACCCCAGGAGGGCAGCTGCCTGTCTGAGGGGTTGGCAGCAGCAGCAGCTGCAGTGAAACCCCAGGAAGGGCAGTCTGGCAGTACCAGGGTCTGTGCTACAGACCACTGGGATCATGGAATTGTACCAACAATGCCAGGATGGCATAGAGGGGGCAATTCCATGATCATAGACATGTTACATGGCCATATTCGGAGTTACCATGGTGAAGCTACATATAGGTAGTGACCTATATGTAGTGCACGCGTGTAATGGTGTCCCCGCACTCACAAAGTTCAGTGAATTGGCTCTGAACAATGTGGGGGCACCTTGGCTAGTGCCAGGGTGCCCTCACACTAAGTAACTTTGCACCTAACCTTTACCAGGTAAAGGTTAGACATATAGGTGACTTATAAGTTACTTAAGTGCAGTGTAAAATGGCTGTGAAATAACGTGGACGTTATTTCACTCAGGCTGCAGTGGCAGGCCTGTGTAAGAATTGTCAGAGCTCCCTATGGGTGGCAAAAGAAATGCTGCAGCCCATAGGGATCTCCTGGAACCACAATACCCTGGGTACCTTAGTACCATATACTAGGGAATTATAAGGGTGTTCCAGTAAGCCAATGTAAATTGGTAAAAATGGTCACTAGCCTGTCAGTGACAATTTGGAAAGAAATGAGAGAGCATAACCACTGAGGTTCTGGTTAGCAGAGCCTCAGTGAGACAGTTAGGCACCACACAGGGAACATATACATGCACACCTATGAGCACTGGGGCCCTGTGTGACAGGGTCCCAGTGACACATACATATAGGCCACAAACTTATGAGCACTGGGGTCCTGACCAGCAGGATCCCAGTGACACATAACAAACATACTGAAAACATAGTGTTTTCACTATGAGCACTGAGGCCTGGCTATCAGGATCCCAGTGAGACAGTGAAAACAGTGACAAACACCCTGACATACACTCACAAACAGGCCAAAAGTGGGGGTAACAAGGCTAGAAAGAGGCTACCTTCTCACACAACCCCCCCCCAAACGAAGGACAATAAGGCTAACCTTGGCCAGTTGAGACTTTATTGTCTAAGTGGTGATAAGTAGAGAGTGGCTCTGCAATAGACTGGTTACTCCCTTTATCATCCACTATATGGTTACTTCCCTGTGGGGATGTAAACCACCCTGTTTGAAGTTTTTTAGCTAAGCAACAATGTGAAGATGTATTTTCAGAGTTTCTATCAGTAAGTTTTAGTTTAGAGCAGTGGGAATTGTCCACTGAACCTATTTGTAGTGATGGAAATGCCAGACAGGGATGCTGTCTCAGAAAAGCCATAGCTGGGCAAAAACTTTGTCCATTTGGCTGGAAGAGAGAACAGGGATGCTGTTTCTCTTGAGTTGGAGCAGGGCAGGGATGCTGTCCTATGAGCTCCACACTAGGGCAGGGATGCTGTCCTAAGTGTTGTGAGGCAGTACAGGGTTTCTGCACTAAAGTTTCTCTGGGAGGGTTGGAGGGATGCTCCATGTTAACTAAAATGGTGCTCTTTTTGTCACCAATGTTAGTTATCCCACAGAGAGGTACTTCTACCTCAGGGAGTCCAGCTTTGCCAGCTGATGATTCCCTTGGAACAGGTGCCACCCCAGGAGAGGTTTCTCCCACCACAGGAATAGTATCCTGAATGGTAGGGTGGTTAGGGGATACTGTGATACCCTTTTTACCTGTTGATGGAGAGGGATCCTGAGTTTTCAGGCCTTCTCTCCTTTGCTTTTTCATTTCACTTGAAATGAGAGGGAACAATTCCTCAGGGATGCCCAGCATGGCTGCATGGGCATAAAACTCTACATCAGCCCAACCTGAGGCCTCTAGGTCATTACCTAAGAGACAGTCTACAGGTAAGCTAGGTGATACCACCACCTGCTTAGGGCCAGTAACTCCACCCCAACTAAACTGAATTATAGCTAAGGGAAGAAACTTAGTGGAGTTATGGACATCAATAATCTTATACTGTTGTCCAATGATGTGTTGTTCAGGAGGCACTAGGTTTTCAGTCACCAAAGTGAAACTGGCACCTGTGTCCCTGTAGGCCAAGGCCTCAACACCATTTATTGAAACTGTCTGCCTGTACTTATCCATTGTAAGGGGGCAAGCAGCCAGTGTGGCAAGGCCAATGCCACTAGGTGTGACAGAAACTGTCTTGGGACTGATTACATCAGTTTCCACTATGGACCCATAAGTGAACCCAACTACACCCTTTGCTTGACTGTTGCCAGCAGTCCCACCACTAGTACCACTACTGCTAGGGGACTAGAGCTTGATGTATTAGTGGTGGTAGGCTCAGGGGGTTTACCTGGACAGGACTTATCCCCTGGCCTATGGCCTCTATTTTTACACACAAAGCACCAAGGCTTTTTAATGTGTGCAGGTTGGGAAGAAGAGGAAGAATTTGTTTTATCCCCACCCTCTGAAGAGTGTTTAAGATTTGAAGTGGGATCTTTGGTTTTACCCTTATCCCCATGCTTATCTTGAGATTTTTCACCATCTTTCTTCTTATTGCCATCTTTGTCACCCCCTGTATGAACTTTTCTGTTCACCCTTGTTCTGACCCATTTGTCTGCCTTCTTTCCCAATTCTTGGGGAGAGGTCAGATCAGAGTCTACCAGGTACTGGTGCAACAAATCAGACACACAATTATTAAGTATATGCTCTCTCAGGATTGTGTTATACAGGCTTTCATAATCAGTAACTTTACTGCCATGTAACCACCCCTCCAAGGCCTTCACTGAATGGTCAATGAAATCAACCCAGTCTTGTGAAGACTCCTTTTTGGTCTCTCTGAACTTTATCCTGTATTGTTCAGTGGTTAAGCCATAACCATCCAGGAGTGCATTCTTAAGAACTGTAAAATTATTGGCATCATTTTCTTTCACAGTAAGGAGTCTATCCCTACCCTTTCCACTAAATGATAGCCATAGGATAGCAGCCCACTGCCTTTGAGGGACATCCTGTACAGCACAGGCCCTCTCAAGTGCAGCAAACCACTTGTTAATGTCATCCCCCTCCTTATAAGGGGGAACTATCTTGTGCAGATTCCTGGAATCATGCTCTTTTGCAGGATGACTATGGGGAATACTGCTCCTGCCACCATGGGTATCTAAACCCAACTTCTGTCTTTCCTTCTCTAATTCTAAAGACTGTCTATCCAAATCCAGCTGTTGCTTCTTGAGCTTCAGTCTGGTTTGTTCCACTCTCAATCTATTGAGCTCCCTTTCTAACAATCTGTCATCAGGGTGGGTGGGAGGGACATTTCTAGATACAGAGGTATGATGGGAATGAACAGAAGGAGACCTGTCCCTTACAGAGGGCACCCTAACAGCTTGGCTACCAGTATAATGTGAGAGCACACCATCAGTATGGTGTGATTCAACCTCTGTACCAACTATGCTAGACTGTCTAGTAATGGGCAGGCTGAGATGTTTCTTTCCTGAACCTTTTCCTGGGGGAGTCCCTGGATCAGATTGAGAACCATTAGCTACTTTTTCTACAGATTGGGCACTTATGGCCTTATCCTGTACTCTAAGCATATTAATTAACAGTTCTAAGGAAGGATTCTTTCCTACACTCAAACCTCTCTCTATGCAGAGACTCCTTGCTCCTTTCCAGCTAAGGTGATCATATGCAAGTTTGGACAGTTCAACATTTTTTCCTGTGCCAGACATTTTTTAGAGAGAGTTAAAGTGATAGAAAAAGAGAAAAAAGTTTTCAGAACTTTTTGGAAAGACAGAAAAAAAACTTTTTAAACTTTTAGGAACTTTTTGAAAGTTTAGAAGTACTTTTCAGCACTTAGAAAAGAGTGAAAAGAGGAAATGCAAAACTTTTTGGCTATGTGTATATACACTGACCTTGTTTTGTATATTTTTCTCTTATGAAAAGTACAATGACAAGAGTGGTAAGCAGTCTCAAGCACTTATCCCACCACTGCACAACCAATGTAGGAGGCTGGACTGGCTTGTAGTGAGTACCAAGGGGTACTTGCACCTTGCACCAGGCCCAGTTATCCCTTATTAGTGTATAGGGTGTCTAGCAGCTTAGGCTGATAGATAATGGTAGCTTAGCAGAGCAGCTTAGGCTGAACTAGAAGACGTGTGAAGCTACTACAGTACCACTTAGTGTCATATGCACAATATCATAAGAAAACACAATACACAGTTATACTAAAAATAAAGGTACTTTATTTTTATGACAATATGCCAAAGTATCTTAGAGTGTACCCTCAGTGAGAGGATAGGAAATATACACAAGATATATATACACAATAGCAAAAATATGCAGTATAGTCTTAGAAAACAGTGCAAACAATGTATAGTTACAATAGGATGCAATGGGGAAACATAGGGATAGGGGCAACACAAATCATATACTCCAAAAGTGGAATGCGAACCACGAATGGACCCCAAACCTATGTGACCTTGTAGAGGGTCGCTGGGACTATTAGAAAATAGTGAGAGTTAGTAAAATAACCCTCCCCAAGACCCTGAAAAGTGAGTGCAAAGTGCACTAAAGTTCCCCTAAGGACAAAAGAGTCGTGTTAGAGGAATAATGCAGGAAAGACACAAACCAGCAATGCAACAACTGTGGATTTCCAATCTAGGGTACCTGTGGAACAAGGGGACCAAGTCCAAAAGTCACAAGAAAGTCGGAGATGGGCAGATGCCCAGGAAATGCCAGCTGCGGGTGCAAAGAAGCTTCGACTGGACAGAAGAAGCTGAGGTTTCTGCAGGAACGAAAAGGGCTAGAGACTTCCCCTTTGGTGGACGGATCCCTCTCGCCTTGGAGAGTCGTGCAGAAGTGTTTTCCCGCCAGAAGGACGCCAACAAGCCTTGCTACACGCAAACCGTGCGTTTGGCGTTTTTGGACGCTGCTGGGGCCCAGGAGGGACCAGGAGGTCGCAAATTAGACCTGCAGAGAGAGGGGACATTGAGCAAGACAAAGAGCCCTCACTGAAGCAGGTAGCACCCGGGGAAGTGCCAGAAACAGGCACTACGAGGATGTGTAAAACGGTGCTCACCGAAGTTGCACAAAGGAGTCCCACGTCGCCGGAGACCAACTTAGAAAGTCGTGCAATGCAGGTTAGAGTGCCGTGGACCCAGGCTTGGCTGTGCACGAAGGATTTCCGCCGGAAGTGCACAGGGGCCGGAGTAGCTGCAAAGTTGCGGTTCCCAGCAATGCAGCCCAGCGAGGTGAGGCAAGGACTTACCTCCACCAAACTTGGGCTGAAGAGTCACTGGACTGTGGGGGTCACTTGGACAGCATCGCTGGATTCGAGGGACCTCGCTCGTCGTGCTGAGAGGAGACCCAAGGGACCGGTAATGCAGCTTTTTGGTGCCTGCGGTTGCAGGGGGAAGATTCCGTCGACCCACGGGAGATTTCTTCGGAGCTTCTGGTGCAGAGAGGAGGCAGGCTACCCCCACAGCATGCACAAGCAGGAAAACAGTCGAGAAGGCGGCAGGATCAGCGTTACAGAGTTGCAGTAGTCGTCTTTGCTACTATGTTGCAGGTTTGCAGGCTTCCAGCGCGGTCAGCGGTCGATTCCTTATCAGAAGGTGAAGAGAGAGATGCAGAGGAACTCGGCTGAGCTCATGCATTCGTTATCTATAGTTTCCCCAGAGACAGAGACCCTAAATAGCCAGAAAAGAGGGTTTGGCTACCTAGGAGAGAGGAAAGGCTACTAACACCTGAAGGAGCCTATCAGCAGGAGTCTCTGACGTCACCTGGTGGCACTGGCCACTCAGAGCAGTCCAGTGTGCCAGCAGCACCTCTGTTTCCAAGATGGCAGAGGTCTGGAGCACACTGGAGGAGCTCTGGACACCTCCCAGGGGAGGTGCAGGTCAGGGGAGTGGTCACTCCCCTTTCCTTTGTCCAGTTTCGCGCCAGAGCAGGGGCTAAGGGGTCCCTGAACCGGTGTAGACTGGCTTATGCAGAATTGGGCACATCTGTGCCCAACAAAGCATTTCCAGAGGCTGGGGGAGGCTACTCCTCCCCTGCCTTCACACCATTTTCCAAAGGGAGAGGGTGTCACACCCTCTCTCAGAGGAAGTTCTTTGTTCTGCCATCCTGGGCCAGGCCTGGCTGGACCCCAGGAGGGCAGCTGCCTGTCTGAGGGGTTGGCAGCAGCAGCAGCTGCAGTGAAACCCCAGGAAGGGCAGTCTGGCAGTACCAGGGTCTGTGCTACAGACCACTGGGATCATGGAATTGTACCAACAATGCCAGGATGGCATAGAGGGGGCAATTCCATGATCATAGACATGTTACATGGCCATATTCGGAGTTACCATGGTGAAGCTACATATAGGTAGTGACCTATATGTAGTGCACGCGTGTAATGGTGTCCCCGCACTCACAAAGTTCAGTGAATTGGCTCTGAACAATGTGGGGGCACCTTGGCTAGTGCCAGGGTGCCCTCACACTAAGTAACTTTGCACCTAACCTTTACCAGGTAAAGGTTAGACATATAGGTGACTTATAAGTTACTTAAGTGCAGTGTAAAATGGCTGTGAAATAACGTGGACGTTATTTCACTCAGGCTGCAGTGGCAGGCCTGTGTAAGAATTGTCAGAGCTCCCTATGGGTGGCAAAAGAAATGCTGCAGCCCATAGGGATCTCCTGGAACCCCAATACCCTGGGTACCTTAGTACCATATACTAGGGAATTATAAGGGTGTTCCAGTAAGCCAATGTAAATTGGTAAAAATGGTCACTAGCCTGTCAGTGACAATTTGGAAAGAAATGAGAGAGCATAACCACTGAGGTTCTGGTTAGCAGAGCCTCAGTGAGACAGTTAGGCACCACACAGGGAACATATACATGCACACCTATGAGCACTGGGGCCCTGTGTGACAGGGTCCCAGTGACACATACATATAGGCCACAAACTTATGAGCACTGGGGTCCTGACCAGCAGGATCCCAGTGACACATAACAAACATACTGAAAACATAGTGTTTTCACTATGAGCACTGAGGCCTGGCTATCAGGATCCCAGTGAGACAGTGAAAACAGTGACAAACACCCTGACATACACTCACAAACAGGCCAAAAGTGGGGGTAACAAGGCTAGAAAGAGGCTACCTTCTCACACAACCCCCCCCCAAACGAAGGACAATAAGGCTAACCTTGGCCAGTTGAGACTTTATTGTCTAAGTGGTGATAAGTAGAGAGTAGCTCTGCAATAGACTGGTTACTCCCTTTATCATCCACTATATGGTTACTTCCCTGTGGGGATGTAAACCACCCTGTTTGAAGTTTTTTAGCTAAGCAACAATGTGAAGATGTATTTTCAGAGTTTCTATCAGTAAGTTTTAGTTTAGAGCAGTGGGAATTGTCCACTGAACCTATTTGTAGTGATGGAAATGCCAGACAGGGATGCTGTCTCAGAAAAGCCATAGCTGGGCAAAAACTTTGTCCATTTGGCTGGAAGAGAGAACAGGGATGCTGTTTCTCTTGAGTTGGAGCAGGGCAGGGATGCTGTCCTATGAGCTCCACACTAGGGCAGGGATGCTGTCCTAAGTGTTGTGAGGCAGTACAGGGTTTCTGCACTAAAGTTTCTCTGGGAGGGTTGGAGGGATGCTCCATGTTAACTAAAATGGTGCTCTTTTTGTCACCAATGTTAGTTATCCCACAGAGAGGTACTTCTACCTCAGGGAGTCCAGCTTTGCCAGCTGATGATTCCCTTGGAACAGGTGCCACCCCAGGAGAGGTTTCTCCCACCACAGGAATAGTATCCTGAATGGTAGGGTGGTTAGGGGATACTGTGATACCCTTTTTACCTGTTGATGGAGAGGGATCCTGAGTTTTCAGGCCTTCTCTCCTTTGCTTTTTCATTTCACTTGAAATGAGAGGGAACAATTCCTCAGGGATGCCCAGCATGGCTGCATGGGCATAAAACTCTACATCAGCCCAACCTGAGGCCTCTAGGTCATTACCTAAGAGACAGTCTACAGGTAAGCTAGGTGATACCACCACCTGCTTAGGGCCAGTAACTCCACCCCAACTAAACTGAATTATAGCTAAGGGAAGAAACTTAGTGGAGTTATGGACATCAATAATCTTATACTGTTGTCCAATGATGTGTTGTTCAGGAGGCACTAGGTTTTCAGTCACCAAAGTGAAACTGGCACCTGTGTCCCTGTAGGCCAAGGCCTCAACACCATTTATTGAAACTGTCTGCCTGTACTTATCCATTGTAAGGGGGCAAGCAGCCAGTGTGGCAAGGCCAATGCCACTAGGTGTGACAGAAACTGTCTTGGGACTGATTACATCAGTTTCCACTATGGACCCATAAGTGAACCCAACTACACCCTTTGCTTGACTGTTGCCAGCAGTCCCACCACTAGTACCACTACTGCTAGGGGACTAGAGCTTGATGTATTAGTGGTGGTAGGCTCAGGGGGTTTACCTGGACAGGACTTATCCCCTGGCCTATGGCCTCTATTTTTACACACAAAGCACCAAGGCTTTTTAATGTGTGCAGGTTGGGAAGAAGAGGAAGAATTTGTTTTATCCCCACCCTCTGAAGAGTGTTTAAGATTTGAAGTGGGATCTTTGGTTTTACCCTTATCCCCATGCTTATCTTGAGATTTTTCACCATCTTTCTTCTTATTGCCATCTTTGTCACCCCCTGTATGAACTTTTCTGTTCACCCTTGTTCTGACCCATTTGTCTGCCTTCTTTCCCAATTCTTGGGGAGAGGTCAGATCAGAGTCTACCAGGTACTGGTGCAACAAATCAGACACACAATTATTAAGTATATGCTCTCTCAGGATTGTGTTATACAGGCTTTCATAATCAGTAACTTTACTGCCATGTAACCACCCCTCCAAGGCCTTCACTGAATGGTCAATGAAATCAACCCAGTCTTGTGAAGACTCCTTTTTGGTCTCTCTGAACTTTATCCTGTATTGTTCAGTGGTTAAGCCATAACCATCCAGGAGTGCATTCTTAAGAACTGTACAATTATTGGCATCATTTTCTTTCACAGTAAGGAGTCTATCCCTACCCTTTCCACTAAATGATAGCCATAGGATAGCAGCCCACTGCCTTTGAGGGACATCCTGTACAGCACAGGCCCTCTCAAGTGCAGCAAACCACTTGTTAATGTCATCCCCCTCCTTATAAGGGGGAACTATCTTGTGCAGATTCCTGGAATCATGCTCTTTTGCAGGATGACTATGGGGAATACTGCTCCTGCCACCATGGGTATCTAAACCCAACTTCTGTCTTTCCTTCTCTAATTCTAAAGACTGTCTATCCAAATCCAGCTGTTGCTTCTTGAGCTTCAGTCTGGTTTGTTCCACTCTCAATCTATTGAGCTCCCTTTCTAACAATCTGTCATCAGGGTGGGTGGGAGGGACATTTCTAGATACAGAGGTATGATGGGAATGAACAGAAGGAGACCTGTCCCTTACAGAGGGCACCCTAACAGCTTGGCTACCAGTATAATGTGAGAGCACACCATCAGTATGGTGTGATTCAACCTCTGTACCAACTATGCTAGACTGTCTAGTAATGGGCAGGCTGAGATGTTTCTTTCCTGAACCTTTTCCTGGGGGAGTCCCTGGATCAGATTGAGAACCATTAGCTACTTTTTCTACAGATTGGGCACTTATGGCCTTATCCTGTACTCTAAGCATATTAATTAACAGTTCTAAGGAAGGATTCTTCCCTACACTCAAACCTCTCTCTATGCAGAGACTCCTTGCTCCTTTCCAGCTAAGGTGATCATATGCAAGTTTGGACAGTTCAACATTTTTTCCTGTGCCAGACATTTTTTAGAGAGAGTTAAAGTGATAGAAAAAGAGAAAAAAGTTTTCAGAACTTTTTTGAAAGACTGAAAAAAAACTTTTTAAACTTTTAGGAACTTTTTGAAAGTTTAGAAGTACTTTTCAGCACTTAGAAAAGAGTGAAAAGAGGAAATGCAAAACTTTTTGGCTATGTGTATATACACTGACCTTGTTTTGTATATTTTTCTCTTATGAAAAGTACAATGACAAGAGTGGTAAGCAGTCTCAAGCACTTATCCCACCACTGCACAACCAATGTAGGAGGCTGGACTGGCTTGTAGTGAGTACCAAGGGGTACTTGCACCTTGCACCAGGCCCAGTTATCCCTTATTAGTGTATAGGGTGTCTAGCAGCTTAGGCTGATAGATAATGGTAGCTTAGCAGAGCAGCTTAGGCTGAACTAGAAGACGTGTGAAGCTACTACAGTACCACTTAGTGTCATATGCACAATATCATAAGAAAACACAATACACAGTTATACTAAAAATAAAGGTACTTTATTTTTATGACAATATGCCAAAGTATCTTAGAGTGTACCCTCAGTGAGAGGATAGGAAATATACACAAGATATATATACACAATAGCAAAAATATGCAGTATAGTCTTAGAAAACAGTGCAAACAATGTATAGTTACAATAGGATGCAATGGGGAAACATAGGGATAGGGGCAACACAAATCATATACTCCAAAAGTGGAATGCGAACCACGAATGGACCCCAAACCTATGTGACCTTGTAGAGGGTCGCTGGGACTATTAGAAAATAGTGAGAGTTAGTAAAATAACCCTCCCCAAGACCCTGAAAAGTGAGTGCAAAGTGCACTAAAGTTCCCCTAAGGACAAAAGAGTCGTGTTAGAGGAATAATGCAGGAAAGACACAAACCAGCAATGCAACAACTGTGGATTTCCAATCTAGGGTACCTGTGGAACAAGGGGACCAAGTCCAAAAGTCACAAGAAAGTCGGAGATGGGCAGATGCCCAGGAAATGCCAGCTGCGGGTGCAAAGAAGCTTCGACTGGACAGAAGAAGCTGAGGTTTCTGCAGGAACGAAAAGGGCTAGAGACTTCCCCTTTGGTGGACGGATCCCTCTCGCCTTGGAGAGTCGTGCAGAAGTGTTTTCCCGCCAGAAGGACGCCAACAAGCCTTGCTACACGCAAACCGTGCGTTTGGCGTTTTTGGACGCTGCTGGGGCCCAGGAGGGACCAGGAGGTCGCAAATTAGACCTGCAGAGAGAGGGGATATCGAGCAAGACAAAGAGCCCTCACTGAAGCAGGTAGCACCCGGGGAAGTGCCAGAAACAGGCACTACGAGGATGTGTAAAACGGTGCTCACCGAAGTTGCACAAAGGAGTCCCACGTCGCCGGAGACCAACTTAGAAAGTCGTGCAATGCAGGTTAGAGTGCCGTGGACCCAGGCTTGGCTGTGCACGAAGGATTTCCGCCGGAAGTGCACAGGGGCCGGAGTAGCTGCAAAGTCGCGGTTCCCAGCAATGCAGCCCAGCGAGGTGAGGCAAGGACTTACCTCCACCAAACTTGGGCTGAAGAGTCACTGGACTGTGGGGGTCACTTGGACAGCATCGCTGGATTCGAGGGACCTCGCTCGTCGTGCTGAGAGGAGACCCAAGGGACCGGTAATGCAGCTTTTTGGTGCCTGCGGTTGCAGGGGGAAGATTCCGTCGACCCACGGGAGATTTCTTCGGAGCTTCTGGTGCAGAGAGGAGGCAGGCTACCCCCACAGCATGCACAAGCAGGAAAACAGTCGAGAAGGCGGCAGGATCAGCGTTACAGAGTTGCAGTAGTCGTCTTTGCTACTATGTTGCAGGTTTGCAGGCTTCCAGCGCGGTCAGCGGTCGATTCCTTATCAGAAGGTGAAGAGAGAGATGCAGAGGAACTCGGCTGAGCTCATGCATTCGTTATCTATAGTTTCCCCAGAGACAGAGACCCTAAATAGCCAGAAAAGAGGGTTTGGCTACCTAGGAGAGAGGAAAGGCTACTAACACCTGAAGGAGCCTATCAGCAGGAGTCTCTGACGTCACCTGGTGGCACTGGCCACTCAGAGCAGTCCAGTGTGCCAGCAGCACCTCTGTTTCCAAGATGGCAGAGGTCTGGAGCACACTGGAGGAGCTCTGGACCCCTCCCAGGGGAGGTGCAGGTCAGGGGAGTGGTCACTCCCCTTTCCTTTGTCCAGTTTCGCGCCAGAGCAGGGGCTAAGGGGTCCCTGAACCGGTGTAGACTGGCTTATGCAGAATTGGGCACATCTGTGCCCAACAAAGCATTTCCAGAGGCTGGGGGAGGCTACTCCTCCCCTGCCTTCACACCATTTTCCAAAGGGAGAGGGTGTCACACCCTCTCTCAGAGGAAGTTCTTTGTTCTGCCATCCTGGGCCAGGCCTGGCTGGACCCCAGGAGGGCAGCTGCCTGTCTGAGGGGTTGGCAGCAGCAGCAGCTGCAGTGAAACCCCAGGAAGGGCAGTCTGGCAGTACCAGGGTCTGTGCTACAGACCACTGGGATCATGGAATTGTACCAACAATGCCAGGATGGCATAGAGGGGGCAATTCCATGATCATAGACATGTTACATGGCCATATTCGGAGTTACCATGGTGAAGCTACATATAGGTAGTGACCTATATGTAGTGCACGCGTGTAATGGTGTCCCCGCACTCACAAAGTTCAGTGAATTGGCTCTGAACAATGTGGGGGCACCTTGGCTAGTGCCAGGGTGCCCTCACACTAAGTAACTTTGCACCTAACCTTTACCAGGTAAAGGTTAGACATATAGGTGACTTATAAGTTACTTAAGTGCAGTGTAAAATGGCTGTGAAATAACGTGGACGTTATTTCACTCAGGCTGCAGTGGCAGGCCTGTGTAAGAATTGTCAGAGCTCCCTATGGGTGGCAAAAGAAATGCTGCAGCCCATAGGGATCTCCTGGAACCCCAATACCCTGGGTACCTTAGTACCATATACTAGGGAATTATAAGGGTGTTCCAGTAAGCCAATGTAAATTGGTAAAAATGGTCACTAGCCTGTCAGTGACAATTTGGAAAGAAATGAGAGAGCATAACCACTGAGGTTCTGGTTAGCAGAGCCTCAGTGAGACAGTTAGGCACCACACAGGGAACATATACATGCACACCTATGAGCACTGGGGCCCTGTGTGACAGGGTCCCAGTGACACATACATATAGGCCACAAACTTATGAGCACTGGGGTCCTGACCAGCAGGATCCCAGTGACACATAACAAACATACTGAAAACATAGTGTTTTCACTATGAGCACTGAGGCCTGGCTATCAGGATCCCAGTGAGACAGTGAAAACAGTGACAAACACCCTGACATACACTCACAAACAGGCCAAAAGTGGGGGTAACAAGGCTAGAAAGAGGCTACCTTCTCACACAACCCCCCCCCAAACGAAGGACAATAAGGCTAACCTTGGCCAGTTGAGACTTTATTGTCTAAGTGGTGATAAGTAGAGAGTAGCTCTGCAATAGACTGGTTACTCCCTTTATCATCCACTATATGGTTACTTCCCTGTGGGGATGTAAACCACCCTGTTTGAAGTTTTTTAGCTAAGCAACAATGTGAAGATGTATTTTCAGAGTTTCTATCAGTAAGTTTTAGTTTAGAGCAGTGGGAATTGTCCACTGAACCTATTTGTAGTGATGGAAATGCCAGACAGGGATGCTGTCTCAGAAAAGCCATAGCTGGGCAAAAACTTTGTCCATTTGGCTGGAAGAGAGAACAGGGATGCTGTTTCTCTTGAGTTGGAGCAGGGCAGGGATGCTGTCCTATGAGCTCCACACTAGGGCAGGGATGCTGTCCTAAGTGTTGTGAGGCAGTACAGGGTTTCTGCACTAAAGTTTCTCTGGGAGGGTTGGAGGGATGCTCCATGTTAACTAAAATGGTGCTCTTTTTGTCACCAATGTTAGTTATCCCACAGAGAGGTACTTCTACCTCAGGGAGTCCAGCTTTGCCAGCTGATGATTCCCTTGGAACAGGTGCCACCCCAGGAGAGGTTTCTCCCACCACAGGAATAGTATCCTGAATGGTAGGGTGGTTAGGGGATACTGTGATACCCTTTTTACCTGTTGATGGAGAGGGATCCTGAGTTTTCAGGCCTTCTCTCCTTTGCTTTTTCATTTCACTTGAAATGAGAGGGAACAATTCCTCAGGGATGCCCAGCATGGCTGCATGGGCATAAAACTCTACATCAGCCCAACCTGAGGCCTCTAGGTCATTAC
This sequence comes from Pleurodeles waltl, assembly GCF_031143425.1. Taxonomy (NCBI): domain Eukaryota; kingdom Metazoa; phylum Chordata; class Amphibia; order Caudata; family Salamandridae; genus Pleurodeles; species Pleurodeles waltl. The sequence goes on from NC_090449.1 coordinate 487,745,395, forward strand.
CTAAGAGACAGTCTACAGGTAAGCTAGGTGATACCACCACCTGCTTAGGGCCAGTAACTCCACCCCAACTAAACTGAATTATAGCTAAGGGAAGAAACTTAGTGGAGTTATGGACATCAATAATCTTATACTGTTGTCCAATGATGTGTTGTTCAGGAGGCACTAGGTTTTCAGTCACCAAAGTGAAACTGGCACCTGTGTCCCTGTAGGCCAAGGCCTCAACACCATTTATTGAAACTGTCTGCCTGTACTTATCCATTGTAAGGGGGCAAGCAGCCAGTGTGGCAAGGCCAATGCCACTAGGTGTGACAGAAACTGTCTTGGGACTGATTACATCAGTTTCCACTATGGACCCATAAGTGAACCCAACTACACCCTTTGCTTGACTGTTGCCAGCAGTCCCACCACTAGTACCACTACTGCTAGGGGACTAGAGCTTGATGTATTAGTGGTGGTAGGCTCAGGGGGTTTACCTGGACAGGACTTATCCCCTGGCCTATGGCCTCTATTTTTACACACAAAGCACCAAGGCTTTTTAATGTGTGCAGGTTGGGAAGAAGAGGAAGAATTTGTTTTATCCCCACCCTCTGAAGAGTGTTTAAGATTTGAAGTGGGATCTTTGGTTTTACCCTTATCCCCATGCTTATCTTGAGATTTTTCACCATCTTTCTTCTTATTGCCATCTTTGTCACCCCCTGTATGAACTTTTCTGTTCACCCTTGTTCTGACCCATTTGTCTGCCTTCTTTCCCAATTCTTGGGGAGAGGTCAGATCAGAGTCTACCAGGTACTGGTGCAACAAATCAGACACACAATTATTAAGTATATGCTCTCTCAGGATTGTGTTATACAGGCTTTCATAATCAGTAACTTTACTGCCATGTAACCACCCCTCCAAGGCCTTCACTGAATGGTCAATGAAATCAACCCAGTCTTGTGAAGACTCCTTTTTGGTCTCTCTGAACTTTATCCTGTATTGTTCAGTGGTTAAGCCATAACCATCCAGGAGTGCATTCTTAAGAACTGTACAATTATTGGCATCATTTTCTTTCACAGTAAGGAGTCTATCCCTACCCTTTCCACTAAATGATAGCCATAGGATAGCAGCCCACTGCCTTTGAGGGACATCCTGTACAGCACAGGCCCTCTCAAGTGCAGCAAACCACTTGTTAATGTCATCCCCCTCCTTATAAGGGGGAACTATCTTGTGCAGATTCCTGGAATCATGCTCTTTTGCAGGATGACTATGGGGAATACTGCTGCTGCCACCATGGGTATCTAAACCCAACTTCTGTCTTTCCTTCTCTAATTCTAAAGACTGTCTATCCAAATCCAGCTGTTGCTTCTTGAGCTTCAGTCTGGTTTGTTCCACTCTCAATCTATTGAGCTCCCTTTCTAACAATCTGTCATCAGGGTGGGTGGGAGGGACATTTCTAGATACAGAGGTATGATGGGAATGAACAGAAGGAGACCTGTCCCTTACAGAGGGCACCCTAACAGCTTGGCTACCAGTATAATTGGCTATCAGTATGGTGTGATTCAACCTCTGTACCAACTATGCTAGACTGTCTAGTAATGGGCAGGCTGAGATGTTTCTTTCCTGAACCTTTTCCTGGGGGAGTCCCTGGATCAGATTGAGAACCATTAGCTACTTTTTCTACAGATTGGGCACTTATGGCCTTATCCTGTACTCTAAGCATATTAATTAACAGTTCTAAGGAAGGATTCTTCCCTACACTCAAACCTCTCTCTATGCAGAGACTCCTTGCTCCTTTCCAGCTAAGGTGATCATATGCAAGTTTGGACAGTTCAACATTTTTTCCTGTGCCAGACATTTTTTAGAGAGAGTTAAAGTGATAGAAAAAGAGAAAAAAGTTTTCAGAACTTTTTGGAAAGACAGAAAAAAAACTTTTTAAACTTTTAGGAACTTTTTGAAAGTTTAGAAGTACTTTTCAGCACTTAGAAAAGAGTGAAAAGAGGAAATGCAAAACTTTTTGGCTATGTGTATATACACTGACCTTGTTTTGTATATTTTTCTCTTATGAAAAGTACAATGACAAGAGTGGTAAGCAGTCTCAAGCACTTATCCCACCACTGCACAACCAATGTAGGAGGCTGGACTGGCTTGTAGTGAGTACCAAGGGGTACTTGCACCTTGCACCAGGCCCAGTTATCCCTTATTAGTGTATAGGGTGTCTAGCAGCTTAGGCTGATAGATAATGGTAGCTTAGCAGAGCAGCTTAGGCTGAACTAGGAGACGTGTGAAGCTACTACAGTACCACTTAGTGTCATATGCACAATATCATAAGAAAACACAATACACAGTTATACTAAAAATAAAGGTACTTTATTTTTATGACAATATGCCAAAGTATCTTAGAGTGTACCCTCAGTGAGAGGATAGGAAATATACACAAGATATATATACACAATAGCAAAAATATGCAGTATAGTCTTAGAAAACAGTGCAAACAATGTATAGTTACAATAGGATGCAATGGGGAAACATAGGGATAGGGGCAACACAAATCATATACTCCAAAAGTGGAATGCGAACCACGAATGGACCCCAAACCTATGTGACCTTGTAGAGGGTCGCTGGGACTATTAGAAAATAGTGAGAGTTAGTAAAATAACCCTCCCCAAGACCCTGAAAAGTGAGTGCAAAGTGCACTAAAGTTCCCCTAAGGACAAAAGAGTCGTGTTAGAGGAATAATGCAGGAAAGACACAAACCAGCAATGCAACAACTGTGGATTTCCAATCTAGGGTACATGTGGAACAAGGAGACCAAGTCCAAAAGTCACAAGCAAGTCGGAGATGGGCAGATGCCCAGGAAATGCCAGCTGCGGGTGCAAAGAAGCTTCGACTGGACAGAAGAAGCTGAGGTTTCTGCAAGAACGAAAAGGGCTAGAGACTTCCCCTTTGGTGGACGGATCCCTCTCGCCTTGGCGAGTCGTGCAGACGTGTTTTCCCGCCAGAAGGACGCCAACAAGCCTTGCTACACGCAAATCGTGCGTTTGGCGTTTTTGGACGCTGCTGGGGCCCAGGAGGGACCAGGAGGTGGCAAATTGGACCTGCAGAGAGAAGGGACGTCGAGCAAGACAAAGAGCCCTCACTGAAGCAGGTAGCACCCGGGGAAGTGCCAGAAACAGGCACTACGAGGATGCGTGAAATGGTGCTCGCCGAAGTTGCACAAAGGAGTCCCACGTCGCCGGAGACCAACTTAGAAAGTCGTGCAATGCAGGTTAGAGTGCCGTGGACCCAGGCTTGGCTGTGCACGAAGGATTTCCGCCAGAAGTGCACAGGGGCCGGAGTAGCTGCAAAGTCGCGGTTCCCAGCAATGCAGCCCAGCGAGGTGAGGCAAGGACTTACCTCCACCAAACTTGGGCTGAAGAGTCACTGGACTGTGGGGGTCACTTGGACAGCGTCGCTGGATTCGAGGGACCTCGCTCGTCGTGCTGAGAGGAGACCCAAGGGACCGGTAATGCAGCTTTTTGGTGCCTGCGGTTGCAGGGGGAAGATTCCGTCGACCCACGGGAGATTTCTTCGGAGCTTCTGGTGCAGAGAGGAGGCAGGCTACCCCCACAGCATGCACAAGCAGGAAAACAGTCGAGAAGGCGGCAGGATCAGCGTTACAGAGTTGCAGTAGTCGTCTTTGCTACTATGTTGCAGGTTTGCAGGCTTCCAGCGCGGTCAGCGGTCGATTCCTTATCAGAAGGTGAAGAGAGAGATGCAGAGGAACTCGGCTGAGCTCATGCATTCGTTATCTATAGTTTCCCCAGAGAGAGAGACCCTAAATAGCCAGAAAAGAGGGTTTGGCTACCTAGGAGAGAGGAAAGGCTACTAACACCTGAAGGAGCCTATCAGCAGGAGTCTCTGACGTCACCTGGTGGCACTGGCCACTCAGAGCAGTCCAGTGTGCCAGCAGCACCTCTGTTTCCAAGATGGCAGAGGTCTGGAGCACACTGGAGGAGCTCTGGACACCTCCCAGGGGAGGTGCAGGTCAGGGGAGTGGTCACTCCCCTTTCCTTTGTCCAGTTTCGCGCCAGAGCAGGGGCTAAGGGGTCCCTGAACCGGTGTAGACTGGCTTATGCAGAATTGGGCACATCTGTGCCCAACAAAGCATTTCCAGAGGCTGGGGGAGGCTACTCCTCCCCTGCCTTCACACCATTTTCCAAAGGGAGAGGGTGTCACACCCTCTCTCAGAGGAAGTTCTTTGTTCTGCCATCCTGGGCCAGGCCTGGCTGGACCCCAGGAGGGCAGCTGCCTGTCTGAGGGGTTGGCAGCAGCAGCAGCTGCAGTGAAACCCCAGGAAGGGCAGTCTGGCAGTACCAGGGTCTGTGCTACAGACCACTGGGATCATGGAATTGTACCAACAATGCCAGGATGGCATAGAGGGGGCAATTCCATGATCATAGACATGTTACATGGCCATATTCGGAGTTACCATGGTGAAGCTACATATAGGTAGTGACCTATATGTAGTGCACGCGTGTAATGGTGTCCCCGCACTCACAAAGTTCAGTGAATTGGCTCTGAACAATGTGGGGGCACCTTGGCTAGTGCCAGGGTGCCCTCACACTAAGTAACTTTGCACCTAACCTTTACCAGGTAAAGGTTAGACATATAGGTGACTTATAAGTTACTTAAGTGCAGTGTAAAATGGCTGTGAAATAACGTGGACGTTATTTCACTCAGGCTGCAGTGGCAGGCCTGTGTAAGAATTGTCAGAGCTCCCTATGGGTGGCAAAAGAAATGCTGCAGCCCATAGGGATCTCCTGGAACCCCAATACCCTGGGTACCTTAGTACCATATACTAGGGAATTATAAGGGTGTTCCAGTAAGCCAATGTAAATTGGTAAAAATGGTCACTAGCCTGTCAGTGACAATTTGGAAAGAAATGAGAGAGCATAACCACTGAGGTTCTGGTTAGCAGAGCCTCAGTGAGACAGTTAGGCACCACACAGGGAACATATACATGCACACCTATGAGCACTGGGGCCCTGTGTGACAGGGTCCCAGTGACACATACATATAGGCCACAAACTTATGAGCACTGGGGTCCTGACCAGCAGGATCCCAGTGACACATAACAAACATACTGAAAACATAGTGTTTTCACTATGAGCACTGAGGCCTGGCTATCAGGATCCCAGTGAGACAGTGAAAACAGTGACAAACACCCTGACATACACTCACAAACAGGCCAAAAGTGGGGGTAACAAGGCTAGAAAGAGGCTACCTTCTCACACAACCCCCCCCCCAAACGAAGGACAATAAGGCTAACCTTGGCCAGTTGAGACTTTATTGTCTAAGTGGTGATAAGTAGAGAGTAGCTCTGCAATAGACTGGTTACTCCCTTTATCATCCACTATATGGTTACTTCCCTGTGGGGATGTAAACCACCCTGTTTGAAGTTTTTTAGCTAAGCAACAATGTGAAGATGTATTTTCAGAGTTTCTATCAGTAAGTTTTAGTTTAGAGCAGTGGGAATTGTCCACTGAACCTATTTGTAGTGATGGAAATGCCAGACAGGGATGCTGTCTCAGAAAAGCCATAGCTGGGCAAAAACTTTGTCCATTTGGCTGGAAGAGAGAACAGGGATGCTGTTTCTCTTGAGTTGGAGCAGGGCAGGGATGCTGTCCTATGAGCTCCACACTAGGGCAGGGATGCTGTCCTAAGTGTTGTGAGGCAGTACAGGGTTTCTGCACTAAAGTTTCTCTGGGAGGGTTGGAGGGATGCTCCATGTTAACTAAAATGGTGCTCTTTTTGTCACCAATGTTAGTTATCCCACAGAGAGGTACTTCTACCTCAGGGAGTCCAGCTTTGCCAGCTGATGATTCCCTTGGAACAGGTGCCACCCCAGGAGAGGTTTCTCCCACCACAGGAATAGTATCCTGAATGGTAGGGTGGTTAGGGGATACTGTGATACCCTTTTTACCTGTTGATGGAGAGGGATCCTGAGTTTTCAGGCCTTCTCTCCTTTGCTTTTTCATTTCACTTGAAATGAGAGGGAACAATTCCTCAGGGATGGCCAGCATGGCTGCATGGGCATAAAACTCTACATCAGCCCAACCTGAGGCCTCTAGGTCATTACCTAAGAGACAGTCTACAGGTAAGCTAGGTGATACCACCACCTGCTTAGGGCCAGTAACTCCACCCCAACTAAACTGAATTATAGCTAAGGGAAGAAACTTAGTGGAGTTATGGACATCAATAATCTTATACTGTTGTCCAATGATGTGTTGTTCAGGAGGCACTAGGTTTTCAGTCACCAAAGTGAAACTGGCACCTGTGTCCCTGTAGGCCAAGGCCTCAACACCATTTATTGAAACTGTCTGCCTGTACTTATCCATTGTAAGGGGGCAAGCAGCCAGTGTGGCAAGGCCAATGCCACTAGGTGTGACAGAAACTGTCTTGGGACTGATTACATCAGTTTCCACTATGGACCCATAAGTGAACCCAACTACACCCTTTGCTTGACTGTTGCCAGCAGTCCCACCACTAGTACCACTACTGCTAGGGGACTAGAGCTTGATGTATTAGTGGTGGTAGGCTCAGGGGGTTTACCTGGACAGGACTTATCCCCTGGCCTATGGCCTCTATTTTTACACACAAAGCACCAAGGCTTTTTAATGTGTGCAGGTTGGGAAGAAGAGGAAGAATTTGTTTTATCCCCACCCTCTGAAGAGTGTTTAAGATTTGAAGTGGGATATTTGGTTTTACCCTTATCCCCATGCTTATCTTGAGATTTTTCACCATCTTTCTTCTTATTGCCATCTTTGTCACCCCCTGTATGAACTTTTCTGTTCACCCTTGTTCTGACCCATTTGTCTGCCTTCTTTCCCAATTCTTGGGGAGAGGTCAGATCAGAGTCTACCAGGTACTGGTGCAACAAATCAGACACACAATTATTAAGTATATGCTCTCTCAGGATTGTGTTATACAGGCTTTCATAATCAGTAACTTTACTGCCATGTAACCACCCCTCCAAGGCCTTCACTGAATGGTCAATGAAATCAACCCAGTCTTGTGAAGACTCCTTTTTGGTCTCTCTGAACTTTATCCTGTATTGTTCAGTGGTTAAGCCATAACCATCCAGGAGTGCATTCTTAAGAACTGTACAATTATTGGCATCATTTTCTTTCACAGTAAGGAGTCTATCCCTACCCTTTCCACTAAATGATAGCCATAGGATAGCAGCCCACTGCCTTTGAGGGACATCCTGTACAGCACAGGCCCTCTCAAGTGCAGCAAACCACTTGTTAATGTCATCCCCCTCCTTATAAGGGGGAACTATCTTGTGCAGATTCCTGGAATCATGCTCTTTTGCAGGATGACTATGGGGAATACTGCTGCTGCCACCATGGGTATCTAAACCCAACTTCTGTCTTTCCTTCTCTAATTCTAAAGACTGTCTATCCAAATCCAGCTGTTGCTTCTTGAGCTTCAGTCTGGTTTGTTCCACTCTCAATCTATTGAGCTCCCTTTCTAACAATCTGTCATCAGGGTGGGTGGGAGGGACATTTCTAGATACAGAGGTATGATGGGAATGAACAGAAGGAGACCTGTCCCTTACAGAGGGCACCCTAACAGCTTGGCTACCAGTATAATTGGCTATCAGTATGGTGTGATTCAACCTCTGTACCAACTATGCTAGACTGTCTAGTAATGGGCAGGCTGAGATGTTTCTTTCCTGAACCTTTTCCTGGGGGAGTCCCTGGATCAGATTGAGAACCATTAGCTACTTTTTCTACAGATTGGGCACTTATGGCCTTATCCTCTACTCTAAGCATATTAATTAACAGTTCTAAGGAAGGATTCTTCCCTACACTCAAACCTCTCTCTATGCAGAGACTCCTTGCTCCTTTCCAGCTAAGGTGATCATATGCAAGTTTGGACAGTTCAACATTTTTTCCTGTGCCAGACATTTTTTAGAGAGAGTTAAAGTGATAGAAAAAGAGAAAAAAGTTTTCAGAACTTTTTGGAAAGACAGAAAAAAAACTTTTTAAACTTTTAGGAACTTTTTGAAAGTTTAGAAGTACTTTTCAGCACTTAGAAAAGAGTGAAAAGAGGAAATGCAAAACTTTTTGGCTATGTGTATATACACTGACCTTGTTTTGTATATTTTTCTCTTATGAAAAGTACAATGACAAGAGTGGTAAGCAGTCTCAAGCACTTATCCCACCACAGCACAACCAATGTAGGAGGCTGGACTGGCTTGTAGTGAGTACCAAGGGGTACTTGCACCTTGCACCAGGCCCAGTTATCCCTTATTAGTGTATAGGGTGTCTAGCAGCTTAGGCTGATAGATAATGGTAGCTTAGCAGAGCAGCTTAGGCTGAACTAGGAGACGTGTGAAGCTACTACAGTACCACTTAGTGTCATATGCACAATATCATAAGAAAACACAATACACAGTTATACTAAAAATAAAGGTACTTTATTTTTATGACAATATGCCAAAGTATCTTAGAGTGTACCCTCAGTGAGAGGATAGGAAATATACACAAGATATATATACACAATAGCAAAAATATGCAGTATAGTCTTAGAAAACAGTGCAAACAATGTATAGTTACAATAGGATGCAATGGGGAAACATAGGGATAGGGGCAACACAAATCATATTCCAAAAGTGGAATGCGAACCACGAATGGACCCCAAACCTATGTGACCTTGTAGAGGGTCGCTGGGACTATTAGAAAATAGTGAGAGTTAGTAAAATAACCCTCCCCAAGACCCTGAAAAGTGAGTGCAAAGTGCACTAAAGTTCCCCTAAGGACAAAAGAGTCGTGTTAGAGGAATAATGCAGGAAAGACACAAACCAGCAATGCAACAACTGTGGATTTCCAATCTAGGGTACATGTGGAACAAGGAGACCAAGTCCAAAAGTCACAAGCAAGTCGGAGATGGGCAGATGCCCAGGAAATGCCAGCTGCGGGTGCAAAGAAGCTTCGACTGGACAGAAGAAGCTGAGGTTTCTGCAAGAACGAAAAGGGCTAGAGACTTCCCCTTTGGTGGACGGATCCCTCTCGCCTTGGCGAGTCGTGCAGACGTGTTTTCCCGCCAGAAGAACGCCAACAAGCCTTGCTACACGCAAATCGTGCGTTTGGCGTTTTTGGACGCTGCTGGGGCCCAGGAGGGACCAGGAGGTGGCAAATTGGACCTGCAGAGAGAAGGGACGTCGAGCAAGACAAAGAGCCCTCACTAAAGCAGGTAGCACCCGGGGAAGTGCCAGAAACAGGCACTACGAGGATGCGTGAAATGGTGCTCGCTGAAGTTGCACAAAGGAGTCCCACGTCGCCGGAGACCAACTTAGAAAGTCGTGCAATGCAGGTTAGAGTGCCGTGGACCCAGGCTTGGCTGTGCACGAAGGATTTCCGCCAGAAGTGCACAGGGGCCGGAGTAGCTGCAAAGTCACGGTTCCCAGCAATGCAGCCCAGCGAGGTGAGGCAAGGACTTACCTCCACCAAACTTGGGCTGAAGAGTCACTGGACTGTGGGGGTCACTTGGACAGCATCGCTGGATTCGAGGGACCTCGCTCGTCGTGCTGAGAGGAGACCCAAGGGACCGGTAATGCAGCTTTTTGGTGCCTGCGGTTGCAGGGGGAAGATTCCGTCGACCCACGGGAGATTTCTTCGGAGCTTCTGGTGCAGAGAGGAGGCAGGCTACCCCCACAGCATGCACAAGCAGGAAAACAGTCGAGAAGGCGGCAGGATCAGCGTTACAGAGTTGCAGTAGTCGTCTTTGCTACTATGTTGCAGGTTTGCAGGCTTCCAGCGCGGTCAGCGGTCGATTCCTTATCAGAAGGTGAAGAGAGAGATGCAGAGGAACTCGGCTGAGCTCATGCATTCGTTATCTATAGTTTCCCCAGAGACAGAGACCCTAAATAGCCAGAAAAGAGGGTTTGGCTACCTAGGAGAGAGGAAAGGCTACTAACACCTGAAGGAGCCTATCAGCAGGAGTCTCTGACGTCACCTGGTGGCACTGGCCACTCAGAGCAGTCCAGTGTGCCAGCAGCACCTCTGTTTCCAAGATGGCAGAGGTCTGGAGCACACTGGAGGAGCTCTGGACACCTCCCAGGGGAGGTGCAGGTCAGGGGAGTGGTCACTCCCCTTTCCTTTGTCCAGTTTCGCGCCAGAGCAGGGGCTAAGGGGTCCCTGAACCGGTGTAGACTGGCTTATGCAGAATTGGGCACATCTGTGCCCAACAAAGCATTTCCAGAGGCTGGGGGAGGCTACTCCTCCCCTGCCTTCACACCATTTTCCAAAGGGAGAGGGTGTCACACCCTCTCTCAGAGGAAGTTCTTTGTTCTGCCATCCTGGGCCAGGCCTGGCTGGACCCCAGGAGGGCAGCTGCCTGTCTGAGGGGTTGGCAGCAGCAGCAGCTGCAGTGAAACCCCAGGAAGGGCAGTCTGGCAGTACCAGGGTCTGTGCTACAGACCACTGGGATCATGGAATTGTACCAACAATGCCAGGATGGCATAGAGGGGGCAATTCCATGATCATAGACATGTTACATGGCCATATTCGGAGTTACCATGGTGAAGCTACATATAGGTAGTGACCTATATGTAGTGCACGCGTGTAATGGTGTCCCCGCACTCACAAAGTTCAGTGAATTGGCTCTGAACAATGTGGGGGCACCTTGGCTAGTGCCAGGGTGCCCTCACACTAAGTAACTTTGCACCTAACCTTTACCAGGTAAAGGTTAGACATATAGGTGACTTATAAGTTACTTAAGTGCAGTGTAAAATGGCTGTGAAATAACGTGGACGTTATTTCACTCAGGCTGCAGTGGCAGGCCTGTGTAAGAATTGTCAGAGCTCCCTATGGGTGGCAAAAGAAATGCTGCAGCCCATAGGGATCTCCTGGAACCCCAATACCCTGGGTACCTTAGTACCATATACTAGGGAATTATAAGGGTGTTCCAGTAAGCCAATGTAAATTGGTAAAAATGGTCACTAGCCTGTCAGTGACAATTTGGAAAGAAATGAGAGAGCATAACCACTGAGGTTCTGGTTAGCAGAGCCTCAGTGAGACAGTTAGGCACCACACAGGGAACATATACATGCACACCTATGAGCACTGGGGCCCTGTGTGACAGGGTCCCAGTGACACATACATATAGGCCACAAACTTATGACCACTGGGGTCCTGACCAGCAGGATCCCAGTGACACATAACAAACATACTGAAAACATAGTGTTTTCACTATGAGCACTGAGGCCTGGCTATCAGGATCCCAGTGAGACAGTGAAAACAGTGACAAACACCCTGACATACACTCACAAACAGGCCAAAAGTGGGGGTAACAAGGCTAGAAAGAGGCTACCTTCTCACACAACCCCCCCCCAAACGAAGGACAATAAGGCTAACCTTGGCCAGTTGAGACTTTATTGTCTAAGTGGTGATAAGTAGAGAGTAGCTCTGCAATAGACTGGTTACTCCCTTTATCATCCACTATATGGTTACTTCCCTGTGGGGATGTAAACCACCCTGTTTGAAGTTTTTTAGCTAAGCAACAATGTGAAGATGTATTTTCAGAGTTTCTATCAGTAAGTTTTAGTTTAGAGCAGTGGGAATTGTCCACTGAACCTATTTGTAGTGATGGAAATGCCAGACAGGGATGCTGTCTCAGAAAAGCCATAGCTGGGCAAAAACTTTGTCCATTTGGCTGGAAGAGAGAACAGGGATGCTGTTTCTCTTGAGTTGGAGCAGGGCAGGGATGCTGTCCTATGAGCTCCACACTAGGGCAGGGATGCTGTCCTAAGTGTTGTGAGGCAGTACAGGGTTTCTGCACTAAAGTTTCTCTGGGAGGGTTGGAGGGATGCTCCATGTTAACTAAAATGGTGCTCTTTTTGTCACCAATGTTAGTTATCCCACAGAGAGGTACTTCTACCTCAGGGAGTCCAGCTTTGCCAGCTGATGATTCCCTTGGAACAGGTGCCACCCCAGGAGAGGTTTCTCCCACCACAGGAATAGTATCCTGAATGGTAGGGTGGTTAGGGGATACTGTGATACCCTTTTTACCTGTTGATGGAGAGGGATCCTGAGTTTTCAGGCCTTCTCTCCTTTGCTTTTTCATTTCACTTGAAATGAGAGGGAACAATTCCTCAGGGATGCCCAGCATGGCTGCATGGGCATAAAACTCTACATCAGCCCAACCTGAGGCCTCTAGGTCATTACCTAAGAGACAGTCTACAGGTAAGCTAGGTGATACCACCACCTGCTTAGGGCCAGTAACTCCACCCCAACTAAACTGAATTATAGCTAAGGGAAGAAACTTAGTGGAGTTATGGACATCAATAATCTTATACTGTTGTCCAATGATGTGTTGTTCAGGAGGCACTAGGTTTTCAGTCACCAAAGTGAAACTGGCACCTGTGTCCCTGTAGGCCAAGGCCTCAACACCATTTATTGAAACTGTCTGCCTGTACTTATCCATTGTAAGGGGGCAAGCAGCCAGTGTGGCAAGGCCAATGCCACTAGGTGTGACAGAAACTGTCTTGGGACTGATTACATCAGTTTCCACTATGGACCCATAAGTGAACCCAACTACACCCTTTGCTTGACTGTTGCCAGCAGTCCCACCACTAGTACCACTACTGCTAGGGGACTAGAGCTTGATGTATTAGTGGTGGTAGGCTCAGGGGGTTTACCTGGACAGGACTTATCCCCTGGCCTATGGCCTCTATTTTTACACACAAAGCACCAAGGCTTTTTAATGTGTGCAGGTTGGGAAGAAGAGGAAGAATTTGTTTTATCCCCACCCTCTGAAGAGTGTTTAAGATTTGAAGTGGGATCTTTGGTTTTACCCTTATCCCCATGCTTATCTTGAGATTTTTCACCATCTTTCTTCTTATTGCCATCTTTGTCACCCCCTGTATGAACTTTTCTGTTCACCCTTGTTCTGACCCATTTGTCTGCCTTCTTTCCCAATTCTTGGGGAGAGGTCAGATCAGAGTCTACCAGGTACTGGTGCAACAAATCAGACACACAATTATTAAGTATATGCTCTCTCAGGATTGTGTTATACAGGCTTTCATAATCAGTAACTTTACTGCCATGTAACCACCCCTCCAAGGCCTTCACTGAATGGTCAATGAAATCAACCCAGTCTTGTGAAGACTCCTTTTTGGTCTCTCTGAACTTTATCCTGTATTGTTCAGTGGTTAAGCCATAACCATCCAGGAGTGCATTCTTAAGAACTGTAAAATTATTGGCATCATTTTCTTTCACAGTAAGGAGTCTATCCCTACCCTTTCCACTAAATGATAGCCATAGGATAGCAGCCCACTGCCTTTGAGGGACATCCTGTACAGCACAGGCCCTCTCAAGTGCAGCAAACCACTTGTTAATGTCATCCCCCTCCTTATAAGACGGAACTATCTTGTGCAGATTCCTGGAATCATGCTCTTTTGCAGGATGACTATGGGGAATACTGCTGCTGCCACCATGGGTATCTAAACCCAACTTCTGTCTTTCCTTCTCTAATTCTAAAGACTGTCTATCCAAATCCAGCTGTTGCTTCTTGAGCTTCAGTCTGGTTTGTTCCACTCTCAATCTATTGAGCTCCCTTTCTAACAATCTGTCATCAGGGTGGGTGGGAGGGACATTTCTAGATACAGAGGTATGATGGGAATGAACAGAAGGAGACCTTTCCCTTACAGAGGGCACCCTAACAGCTTGGCTACCAGTATAATGTGAGAGCACACCATCAGTATGGTGTGATTCAACCTCTGTACCAACTATGCTAGACTGTCTAGTAATGGGCAGGCTGAGATGTTTCTTTCCTGAACCTTTTCCTGGGGGAGTCCCTGGATCAGATTGAGAACCATTAGCTACTTTTTCTACAGATTGGGCACTTATGGCCTTATCCTCTACTCTAAGCATATTAATTAACAGTTCTAAGGAAGGATTCTTCCCTACACTCAAACCTCTCTCTATGCAGAGACTCCTTGCTCCTTTCCAGCTAAGGTGATCATATGCAAGTTTGGACAGTTCAACATTTTTTCCTGTGCCAGACATTTTTTAGAGAGAGTTAAAGTGATAGAAAAAGAGAAAAAAGTTTTCAGAACTTTTTGGAAAGACAGAAAAAAAACTTTTTAAACTTTTAGGAACTTTTTGAAAGTTTAGAAGTACTTTTCAGCACTTAGAAAAGAGTGAAAAGAGGAAATGCAAAACTTTTTGGCTATGTGTATATACACTGACCTTGTTTTGTATATTTTTCTCTTATGAAAAGTACAATGACAAGAGTGGTAAGCAGTCTCAAGCACTTATCCCACCACTGCACAACCAATGTAGGAGGCTGGACTGGCTTGTAGTGAGTACCAAGGGGTACTTGCACCTTGCACCAGGCCCAGTTATCCCTTATTAGTGTATAGGGTGTCTAGCAGCTTAGGCTGATAGATAATGGTAGCTTAGCAGAGCAGCTTAGGCTGAACTAGGAGACGTGTGAAGCTACTACAGTACCACTTAGTGTCATATGCACAATATCATAAGAAAACACAATACACAGTTATACTAAAAATAAAGGTACTTTATTTTTATGACAATATGCCAAAGTATCTTAGAGTGTACCCTCAGTGAGAGGATAGGAAATATACACAAGATATATATACACAATAGCAAAAATATGCAGTATAGTCTTAGAAAACAGTGCAAACAATGTATAGTTACAATAGGATGCAATGGGGAAACATAGGGATAGGGGCAACACAAATCATATACTCCAAAAGTGGAATGCGAACCACGAATGGACCCCAAACCTATGTGACCTTGTAGAGGGTCGCAGGGACTATTAGAAAATAGTGAGAGTTAGTAAAATAACCCTCCCCAAGACCCTGAAAAGTGAGTGCAAAGTGCACTAAAGTTCCCCTAAGGACAAAAGAGTTGTGTTAGAGGAATAATGCAGGAAAGACACAAACCAGCAATGCAACAACTGTGGATTTCCAATCTAGGGTACCTGTGGAACAAGGGGACCAAGTCCAAAAGTCACAAGCAAGTCGGAGATGGGCAGATGCCCAGGAAATGCCAGCTGCGGGTGCAAAGAAGCTTCGACTGGACAGAAGAAGCTGAGGTTTCTGCAAGAACGAAAAGGGCTAGAGACTTCCCCTTTGGTGGACGGATCCCTCTTGCCTTGGAGAGTCGTGCAGAAGTGTTTTCCCGCCAGAAGGACGCCAACAAGCCTTGCTACACGCAAATCGTGCGTTTGGCGTTTTTGGACGCTGCTGGGGCCCAGGAGCGACCAGGAGGTCGCAAATTGGACCTGCAGAGAGAGGGGACGTCGAACAAGACAAAGAGCCCTCACTAAAGCAGGTAGCACCCGGGGAAGTGCCAGAAACAGGCACTACGAGGATGCGTGAAACGGTGCTCGCCGAAGTTGCACAAAGGAGTCCCACGTCGCCGGAGACCAACTTAGAAAGTCGTGCAATGCAGGTTAGAGTGCCGTGGACCCAGGCTTGGCTGTGCACGAAGGATTTCCGCCGGAAGTGCACAGGGGCCGGAGTAGCTGCAAAGTCGCGGTTCCCAGCAATGCAGCCCAGCGAGGTGAGGCAAGGACTTACCTCCACCAAACTTGGGCTGAAGAGTCACTGGACTGTGGGGGTCACTTGGACAGCGTCGCTGGATTCGAGGGACCTCGCTCGTCGTGCTGAGAGGAGACCCAAGGGACCGGTAATGCAGCTTTTTGGTGCCTGCGGTTGCAGGGGGAAGATTCCGTCGACCCACGGGAGATTTCTTCGGAGCTTCTGGTGCAGAGAGGAGGCAGGCTACCCCCACAGCATGCACAAGCAGGAAAACAGTCGAGAAGGCGGCAGGATCAGCGTTACAGAGTTGCAGTAGTCGTCTTTGCTACTATGTTGCAGGTTTGCAGGCTTCCAGCGCGGTCAGCGGTCGATTCCTTATCAGAAGGTGAAGAGAGAGATGCAGAGGAACTCGGCTGAGCTCATGCATTCGTTATCTATAGTTTCCCCAGAGACAGAGACCCTAAATAGCCAGAAAAGAGGGTTTGGCTACCTAGGAGAGAGGAAAGGCTACTAACACCTGAAGGAGCCTATCAGCAGGAGTCTCTGACGTCACCTGGTGGCACTGGCCACTCAGAGCAGTCCAGTGTGCCAGCAGCACCTCTGTTTCCAAGATGGCAGAGGTCTGGAGCACACTGGAGGAGCTCTGGACACCTCCCAGGGGAGGTGCAGGTCAGGGGAGTGGTCACTCCCCTTTCCTTTGTCCAGTTTCGCGCCAGAGCAGGGGCTAAGGGGTCCCTGAACCGGTGTAGACTGGTTTATGCAGAATTGGGCACATCTGTGCCCAACAAAGCATTTCCAGAGGCTGGGGGAGGCTACTCCTCCCCTGCCTTCACACCATTTTCCAAAGGGAGAGGGTGTCACACCCTCTCTCAGAGGAAGTTCTTTGTTCTGCCATCCTGGGCCAGGCCTGGCTGGACCCCAGGAGGGCAGCTGCCTGTCTGAGGGGTTGGCAGCAGCAGCAGCTGCAGTGAAACCCCAGGAAGGGCAGTCTGGCAGTACCAGGGTCTGTGCTACAGACCACTGGGATCATGGAATTGTACCAACAATGCCAGGATGGCATAGAGGGGGCAATTCCATGATCATAGACATGTTACATGGCCATATTCGGAGTTACCATGGTGAAGCTACATATAGGTAGTGACCTATATGTAGTGCACGCGTGTAATGGTGTCCCCGCACTCACAAAGTTCAGTGAATTGGCTCTGAACAATGTGGGGGCACCTTGGCTAGTGCCAGGGTGCCCTCACACTAAGTAACTTTGCACCTAACCTTTACCAGGTAAAGGTTAGACATATAGGTGACTTATAAGTTACTTAAGTGCAGTGTAAAATGGCTGTGAAATAACGTGGACGTTATTTCACTCAGGCTGCAGTGGCAGGCCTGTGTAAGAATTGTCAGAGCTCCCTATGGGTGGCAAAAGAAATGCTGCAGCCCATAGGGATCTCCTGGAACCCCAATACCCTGGGTACCTTAGTACCATATACTAGGGAATTATAAGGGTGTTCCAGTAAGCCAATGTAAATTGGTAAAAATGGTCACTAGCCTGTCAGTGACAATTTGGAAAGAAATGAGAGAGCATAACCACTGAGGTTCTGGTTAGCAGAGCCTCAGTGAGACAGTTAGGCACCACACAGGGAACATATACATGCACACCTATGAGCACTGGGGCCCTGTGTGACAGGGTCCCAGTGACACATACATATAGGCCACAAACTTATGAGCACTGGGGTCCTGACCAGCAGGATCCCAGTGACACATAACAAACATACTGAAAACATAGTGTTTTCACTATGAGCACTGAGGCCTGGCTATCAGGATCCCAGTGAGACAGTGAAAACAGTGACAAACACCCTGACATACACTCACAAACAGGCCAAAAGTGGGGGTAACAAGGCTAGAAAGAGGCTACCTTCTCACATTGTCTAATAGAGTTCCACTTCACAGAACATAGCAACCATTCGGATCTACTATTAGCCGCTGTGTATGCCACTGCAGCCCTTTCCGTAACAGTATCGCCACCCCCCCTAGCATATCGCGAATATACCGTGCCATGAAATTCGCCAATCCATCCAGCTTTTAAGTAATGCAGTGTGCCTGCCACCAGGTGAGTCTCCTGCAGCATGCAGATATCTATATTCTGGCGCTTAGCATAAGCAGACATAAGCCGCACCTTGAGTCTATCATTCAGGCCACGCACATTCCAGGTAAGACAGCGAATCAGTGACAGCCTCTCTGGTGCCATTCAAACATACAAATCCAGGCTTTGCGCCTCCCAAGCATCCCCAAGCACCTGCCATCCGCACGCATAAAAACTACACTAAAGAAAGAAAGTAACAAAAGAGTAAACAAACAGCAAATTTTAAACAGTCCTACCCTCCACCCACGCAGACCCCCAAACGGGTCAGAGCTAAGACCAACCTCCCTTGACCCATAATAACCATCCAAATACCCACAACAGAACAGCAGGACTCATCCGAGGGCCGTAAGGCTAGCCACCCACCCTCCATCCAAATGGACGGGGGGAGGGCAAAGGGCCTAATATCAAATATGTAGTCAGAGTGGTCAATAAACAAATAAGTACAGTCTCAGCACTCCCAAGTAGTCATCTATACCATCCAGTTTACTTGCATCAAATTACTTTAGTCGTTATCACTTAGGTCTGCTCATTCAGCTCCGGGACTATCCGCATTCATAGATCTAGCTCTTCGGGGAAGTGATTTTACAAATTTAGCTGCCAGCTTCGGATCTGTGAAGAAGTGTAGTGTGCCACCATGTTGTATCCGGCACTTCACAGGGTAGATAAGCGAGAAGCGGGCATCCGTCAGACCAAGAGAGCGTTTAATCGGCAAAAAAGCCTTTCTCGCCGCCTGCATACTGGGGGTGTAGTCCAGAAAAAAATTCAACTCAGAGTTCTTATACATCACAGGACGTCTCTCCCTGGCCAACCGGAGCACAGCGTCTCTGTCACGATAGTTCAACAGGCGAATAATAATGGGACGCAGCAGGGTCCCAAGTGGCGGCCGAGGCCCAAGAGACCTGTGGGCTCTCTCCACTACCAGCATCTGGGAGAGTTCTCTGGGGAACAGGTCAGCTAGCAATTGCTCCATAAAGTCCTCCACCCTGCCCATATCTGTGGTCTCTGGGAGGCCAATCATTCTGAGGTTTTTTCGTCGTGACCGCAACTCCAAATCTTCACTTTTATGACATATCACTTTTAGTACCCGTTCCATCCTCAGCAATTGTTTTCGTTCTCCTTGCCGCTGATCCTCCAGTTCAGATGTACGCATCTCCAGCTGGTCAAAGCGAGAGTCATGATCATCCACCCTGGCCTTAATTCGGTCCATTTGCTCAGTTGGGTGATCTAGTTTGATGTCAATACCAGTTAAACTGTTTTTGAGATCCAGGAACATGGCTTTGACTGATACCTCCGCAGGTCCGTCCTCTGCCGGCATATCTCCGGAGTGGGAAGTAGAGACACTCCCCTTCTTCTGCCCTCCATCAAAGGAGATCTTTGCTTGTCTCTGCTCCGCCTTTCCCATTTTAATAATCACCAGTGTCTCTCAGAAGAAGTTCTATCATTGAGACCAATGCAGCTGTAACACCAAAAATGACCAGACACCTGCGTCGCATGGGGAGATTCCCAACAGCGGCACAGCTCCTTCCAAGGGGTGTGCCCCCCTTCCGCCGCCCACACGGGCCGCAGGCCTCCGCTCGCAGCTAGTTAGCCAGTGGGCTGTTATAGACCATATTCCAGTAGCAGGGCCTCCGCCAGCCTCCAAGGCCTCCAGAAGTGCCCCTCGTCCAGCTCTCCTCGTACGTGCCTTCTCCGATGGGGCATAGACAAAATTGCGGCAAAGACCCAAGAGCCACGAGTTGTCACCTCCCCTCTCACCAGGGGAATTAGCCAGCGCCGGTCCCGGGCAATCTGATCCCGACAGCCCCCTTCATGCTTCAGGTAGGGCCCACGGGGCCCACCTAGTGTCCACAGCACGCCAGGGACCGGAAGCCCCTGGCAAATGGCAGCAGCTCTCACCAGGCACCAGGGTAGCAGGCCGCGGCCCGATCCTACCGCCGAGCCAGACCCTTCCACAGATGCGCTCCGCTCCTGGCCGCACAACCGGGATAAGCGGCGCCTCCTCCTCTCCAGGCAGCCAATAGAGCAGCAGGTGGCTCAGCCGAGATACGTCTCCAGAAGTCGCAGCCGAGCGGGGCCGAGACCGCCCCCCCACTCAAAGCAGCAGGGCCGACTGCCGTCTCCCCTGTCCCTCACCTCAGGGAAACGGCAGCAGCTCCCACCGCACGTCGGACAGCAGGCCGTGAGTCATCCCCCTCCACAGAGGTGACCCGGAACCGGCCGCCACGCCCCAAGTCGGGTGAAGTCTCTCCCCTCCTGGGCAGCCACAGGCACAGCAAACGTCCCCGCCAAGGACCGCCTCCAAGAACTGCGGCCGAGCCGGACCCAGGCCCACCCCTTCAGTCCCACGCGGCCGGGCCGGCAGCGGCACCCCTCGGTCCTCACGAGCAGGGGTCCAGGAGCGCGAGCACCTACGGAACCTCACCCTACTGAGTGTTCCGAAAACCAGCCACTGCTGACAGGATAAATGCAGGATTAGGCCCGAAACCCGGCAAAGCCTCACGTAGTGAAGTCCATCTTGCTGGTGGGCTAGCCACGCACCCCCTTGCCTGGCATGTTACACCCATTTTTACTTATATGTATGTTTGTTTCTGCCTGTGTCACTGGGATCCTGCTAGTCAGGACCCCAATGCTCATAAGTTGTGCCTGTGTGGTGCCTAACAGTATCACTGAGGCTCTGCTAACCAGAACCTCAGTGTTTATGCTCTCTCTGCTTTAAAAATTTTCACTGCAGGCTAGTGACTAATTTTACCAATTCTGATTGGCACACTGGAACACCTTTATAATTCCCTGGTAAATGGTACCTAGGTACCCAGGGTATTGGGGTTCCAGGAGATCCCTATGGGCTGCAGCATTTCTTTTGCCACCCATAGGATGCTCAGACAATACTTACACAGGACTGCCACTGCAGCCCAAGTGAAATAACGTCCACGTTATTTCACAGCCATTTTACACTGCACTTAAGTAACTTATAAGTCACCTATACGCCTAACACTCACTTAGTGAGGGTTAGGTGCAAAGTTACTAAGTGTGAGGTCACCCTGGCACTAACCAAGGTGCCCCCACATTGTTCAGGGCAATTTCCCCGGACTTTGTGAGTATGGGGACACCATTACACATGTGAACTACATATAGGTCAATACCTACGTGTAGCTTCACAATGGTAACTCCGAACATGGCCATGTAACATTCTGGTATTGTGGGGACAATTCCATGCATCCCCGGGGCTCCAGTGTGGACCCCGGGTACTGCCAAACTAGCTCTCTGGGGTTTTCTCGTAAGCTACCGCTGCTGCCAACCCTCAGATGGGTTTCTGCCCTCCTGGGGTCTGGGCAGACCACTCCCAGGAAGGCAGAACAAAGTATTTCCTCTGAGAGAGTGTGTTACACCCTCTCCCTTTGGAAATAGGTGTTAAGGGCTGGGGAGGAGTAGCCTCCCCCAGCCTCTGGAAATGCTTTGAAGGGCACAGATGGTGACCTCCTTGCATAAGCGAGTCTGCACCGGTTCAGGGAGCCCCGAGCCCCTGCCCTGGCGCGAAACTGGACAAAGGAAAGGGGAGTGACCACTCCAGGGGTGGTGCCCAGGGGTGGTGCCCAGAGCTCTGCCAGTGTGTCCCAGACTTCTGCCATCTTGAATGCAGAGGTGTGAGGGCACAATGGAGACCTCTGAGTGGCCAGTGCCAACAGGTGACGTCAGAGAACCCTCCTGATAGACTCTTACCTGGTTAGGTAGCCAATCCTCCTCTGAGGGCTATTTAGGGTCTCTCCAGTGGGTTTCTCACCAGATAACGAATGCAAGAGCTCACCAGAGTTTCTCTGCATTTCTCTCTTTGACTTCTGCCAAGGATTGACCGCTGACTGCTGCGGGACGCCTGCAAAACCGCAACAAAGTAGCAAGAGGACTACCAGCAACATTGTAGCGCTTCATCCTGTCGGCTTTCTCAACTGTTTCCTGGTGGTGCATGCTCTGAGGGCTGTCTGCCTTCACCCTGCACTGGAAGCCAAGAAGAAATCTCCAGAGGGTCAACGGAATCTTACCCCTGCTAACGCAGGCACCAAACTGCTGCATCACTGGTCCTCTGGGTTCCCTCTCATCTTGACAAGCGTGGTACCTGGAACACAGGAGCTGGATCCAAGTGTCCCTGACAGTTCAGTGGCCCTTCCGTCCAAATTTGGTGGAGGTAAGTCCTTGCCTCCCCACGCCAGACAGTAATCCTGTGTACTGCATGAACTGCAGCTGCTAGGGCTTCTGTGCACTTTTGTAAGACTTCCTTCATGCCCAGCATAGCCCAGGTCCCCAGCACTCTGTCCTGCATTGCCCAACTTGCTGAGTTGGACTCCGACTTTGTGGGACCCTCTTTTGTTGTTCTGAGACGATTGCCATGCTCAGATCTTCTGAATGCCTATTCAGGTACTTCTGTGGGTGCTGCCTGCTTCTGCATGAGCTCTCTTTATTGCTGAGTACCCCCTCTGTCTCCTCCTCCAAGGGACGACCTCCTGGTCCTTCCTGGGCCCTGGCAGCACCCAAAACCTTCAACTGTGACTCTTGCAGCTAGCAAGGTTTGTTTGCAGTATTTCTGTGTGGAAACAACTCTGAATCCTCCAGCACACCATGCAACATCCTCTGACCAAAGGAGAAGTTCCTGGAACCTTCTTTGGCTTCTTCCACCCAAAGACAGCCCTTTTGCACCTTCATCCGGGATTTAGTGGGGTTCTGCCCCCCCCCGGACACTTGCGTCACTCTTGGACTTGGTCCCCTTCCTTTGCAGGTCCTCAGGTACAGGAATCCGTCTTCAGTGTTTTGCAGTCAGTTGTTGTCTTTGCAGAATCCCCTATCTCGACTTTACTGTCTTTCTGGAGTAGTAGTGTAACTTTACTCCTACTTTTCAGGGTCTTGGGGTGGGGTATCTTGGACACCCTTAGTGTTTTCTTACACTCCCAGCAACCCTCTACATACTACACTAGGCCTGGGGTCCATTTGTGGTTCACATTCCACTTTTGGAGTATATGGTTTGTGTTGCCCCTAGGCCTATTGTCTCCTATTGCATTCTATTGTGTTCTACATTGTTTGCACTACTTTTTCTAATTGTTTACTTACTTGATTTCGGTTTGTGTGTATATTTTGTGTATTTTACTTACCTCCTAAGGGAGTATATCCTCTAAGATACTTTTGGCATATTGTCACTAAAATAAAGTACATTTATTTTTAGTAACTCTGAGTATTGTGTTTCTGATATAGTGCTATATGATATAAGTGGTATAGTAGGAGCTTTGCATGCCTCCTAGTTCAGCCTAAGCTGCTCTGCTATAGCTACCTCTATCAGCTTAAGCTGCTAGAACACTACTACTCTACTAATAAGGGATAACTGGACCTGGCACAAGGTGTAAGTACCATCAGGTACCCACTTTAAGCCAGGCCAGCCTCCTACAATCCTCCAGCACACCGTGGGACATATTCTGACCAAAGGAGAAGTTCCTGACACCTTCCGTTGTTGCAGAATCTTCAGCTTCTTCCACCCAGAGGCAGTCCTTTTGCACTATTATCCGGTGTTTAGTGGGCTCCTGCCCCCCGAACACTTGTGTGACTCTTGGACTTGGTCCCCTTCCTTTGCAGGTCCAGGATCTGTCTTCAGTGCTTTGCAGTCAGTTGTTGCCTTTGCAGAATCCCCTATCTCAACTTTACTGTCTTTCTGGGGTAGTTGGGTAACTTTACTCCTACTTTTCAGGGTCTTGGGGTGGGGTATCTTGGACACCCTTTGTGTTTTCTTACACTCCCAGTGACCCTCTACACACTACACTAGGCCTGGGTCTATTTGTGGTTCGCATTCCACTTTTGGAGTATATGGTTTGTGTTGCCCCCAGGCCTATTGTCTCCTATTGTATTTTACAGTGTTTGCACTATTTCCTAATTGTTTTACTTACCTGATTTTGGTTTGTGTATACATTTTGTGTATTTTACTTACCTCCTAAGGGAGTATATCCTCTGAGATATTTTTGGTACATTGTCACTAAAATAAAGTACCTTTATTTTTTGTAAACCCGAGTATTGTGTTTCTTATGAGATAGGACCTATATGATATAAGTGGTATGGTGGGAGCTTTGCATGTCTCCTAGTTCAGCCTAAGCTGCTCTGCTATAGCTACCTTTATCAGCCTAAGCTGCTAGAACATTACTATTCTACTAATAAGGGATAACTGGACTTGGCACAAGGTGTAAGTACCATCAGGTACCCACTATAAGCCAGGCCAGCCTCCTACATTGGTGGTGCAGCGTTGGGATAAGTACTTGCATCTTTACCACTTTGTGATTGGTGTTTTCATAAGAAAACCATATTCTAAACACTTAGAAATATACACAGTTAACCTAATCAGTTTAACTTTCTCTCTAAAAACTTTCTAAAAAGTTTCAGAAAAGTTTGAAAACGTTTTTCTCTTTTCTTTAAAAGTTTCATAAACTTTTTCTCTCTCCCCTAAACTCTTTCTTTCAACTATGTCTGTAGTAGAGGCCACTTCCAAAGTTGTGCAGACATCTTATGACAATTGAAACTTTAAACTTTAAAAATTTGAGGGGTCTCTGTATAGAAAGGAGTTTAGGGATTGGTAAGAACCCTACCAAAGATCTCCTTCTTAGCATTCTCCTTAAAAGTGACCAGAACCAGACTGGTCAAACCCAGGATCAGGAGGTAGAGGAGGAGGGTGCCCAGGTAGAATCAGGGGAGGGCCATGAGGTCTCTGGGGAAGGTACTTCCAAAGACCTTTCAGCTAACAGGCCATCTAGTGAAGTTGGTAGTGGGAGGGTGGTCACACAACAGTAGGTCACCTTTCACTCCAAAAGGCCAGGTCACTAGGGTTCAGGTAGCTAGGGAAAGGTCCACTTCTGCTAATTCTCACATTACCTCTGTGTCACAGAATTCCCAAACCTCCCACCCTGAGGATAACACCCTAGACAGGGAACTCAGAAAGCTGAAGTTGGAAAAGGCCAGACTGAAGCTAAGACAGCAGCAGTTGGCCTTAGACAGGGAATCCCTAGATGTAGAGAGGGAAAGACAGAAGTTGGGGTTAGCTCCCCATGGTGGCAGCAGCAGCAATCTTGATAGTCATCCTGTCAGAGAAGCAGATTCATGAAACCTGCATAAGATTGTCCCCCTTACAAGGAGGGGGATGACATAAACAAGTGGTTTTCTGCACTTGAGAGAGCATGTATGGTTCAGTTCGTCCCTCAAAGGCAATGGGCTGCTATCTTGTGGCTATCCTTCACTGGCAAAGGTAGGGACAGACTCCTTACTGTCAGGGAGAGTGGTGCCAACAACTACAAAGTTTTGAAAGATGCACTCTTGGATGGATCTGGCTTAACCACTGAACAATACAGGAGAAAGTTCAGAGATACCAGAAAAGAGTCCTTTCAAGACTGGACAGACTTTGTAGACTGTTCAGTGAAGGCCTTGGAGGGGTGGTTACATAGCAGTAAGGTGACTGACTATGAAGGCCTGTATAATCTTATTTTGAGAGAGCATATTTTGAATAATTGTGTGTCTGATTTGTTACATCAGTATTTGGTAGACTCAGATCTGACCTCTCCCTAAGAATTGGCAAAGAAGGCAGACAAAGGGGTCAGAACAAGATTGAGCAGAAAAGCTCATACAGGTGGTGACAAGGATGGCAAGAAGAAGGATGGTAAGTCTCCAGGCAAGGGTGGGGACAATGATAAAAAATAATTCGGAGTCTTCATCAGGCCCACAAAAATCCTCTGGCGAAGGTGGGTCCAAATCCTCTTCAAACAATCAAAAGAAGCCATGCTGTTATTTATGTAAAAGTGAAGGCCATTGGGCAAGTGATTCCACTTGTCCAGAGAAAAACGCCAAGGCTCCCACTACCACAACCCCAACTGCGTCCTCTAGTGCCCCTAGTAATAGCAGTGGTGGTGGGAAGAATACTACAAATAGCCAATCAAATGGTGTAGCTGGGCTCACCATTGGTAATGCAGTTGGGGTTGGTCTTGTTAGGGAGACCACAGAGGCTGTTTTAGTTTCTGATGGTGGCATTGACTTTGCCACCTTGGTTGCTTGTCCCCTTAATATGGGTAAGTACAATCAACTGCCCCTAATAAATGGTGTTGAGGTTGAGGCCTACAGGGATACAGGAGCCAGTGTCACTATGGTGATTGAGAAACTGGTTGCCCCTGAACAACACCTACTTGGTCAGCAGTACCAAGTGACTGACGCTCATAACCACACTCTTGGCCAACCCATGGCTGTTGTGAATCTCATCTGGGGGGGCGGTTACTGGTCCAAAAAAAGTTGTGGTACCCACTGATTTACCTGTAGACTGCTTACTAGGCAATGATTTGGAGATATCAGCTTGGGCTGAAGTGGAGTTGGAGGATCATGCGGCAATGCTAGGCATTCCAGGGCATATCTTTGCTCTCACAACGGCTCAGGCCCAGAAGCAAGGAGGACAGGGAAACTTGGATCCTGGAAAAATGGACCAAGTGATCCCAAAAGCAAAGGGTAGAAAGGCTAAATCCTTGTTCCCTATCCTTCCCTCTCCAGAAGATTCCCCTTTGAGGAAGAGGAATCCTTTCCCTGTGCAGAACTTACACCAGATGAGCTGGTGGCAGACACTGCTGAGCTTTTGGGTGCAGGGGGGGCCTGCTAGGGAAGAGCTGAGTGTGGCACAGCAGACCTGTCCCACACTGGAGGGTTTAAGACAGCAAGCTGTCAAACAGCAGAATAGGGATATCACTGATAGCCATAAAGCCTATTGGGAAGATAACCTCCTCTACACTGAGTCAAGGGACCCTAAACCTGGAACTGCCAGAAGATTGGTCATCCCTTTGCAGTATAGGGAGTTTCTTCTGACTTTGGCTCATGATATTCCTTTGGCTGGGCATTTGGGCCAGAGTAAAACTTGGGACAGACTTGTTCCATTGTTTCACTGGCCTCAAATGTAAGAGGACACTAAGGAGTTTTGTTGCTTCTGTGTGACCTGCCAAGCCAGTGGCAAGACTGGTGGCACACCTAAGTCCCCCTTAATTCCACTGCCAGTGGTTGGGTGCCCTTTGAGAGGGTAGGGGTTGACATTGTTGCCCCCCTTGACCCTCCAACAGCTTCAGGCAATAGGTTTATACTTGTGGTAGTGGACCATGACTCTAGGTACCGTGGGGCTATTCCCTTAAGGACCACTGCAGCTCCTGCAGTGGCAAAAGCCCTCCTGGGAATATTTTCCAGAGTGGGTTTCCCTAAGGAAGTGGTATCAGACAGAGGTAGTAACTTCATGTCTGCATACCTCAAGGCTATGTGGAAGGAGTGTGGTGTAACTTACAAGTTCACTACTCCTTATCCTCCACAGACCAATGGACTGGGTGAGAGGTTTAATAAAACTCTCAAAGGCATGATCATGGGACACCCTGTAAAACTCAGGAGGAGATGGGATGTCCTGTTGCCATGCCTCCTTTTTACTTATAGGGAGGTACCCCAAAAGGAATGGGCTTTAGCCTCTTTGAACTCCTCTTTGGACACCCTGCAAGAGATCCCCTTGCTCTTGTGAAGGAGGGTTGGGAACAACGTTTAAAAGCTCCCAAGCAAGACATTGTGGATTATGTACTTGGCCTAAGATCTAGAATAGCTGAATACATGAAAAAGGCCAGTAAAAACCTTCAGGGCAGCCAAGAGCTCCAAAGGCATTGGCATGACCAGAAGGCTGTCCTGACTCAGTACCACCCAGGACCGAAGGTGTGGGTATTGCAGCCTGTGGCCCCAAAAGCACTTCAGGACAAATGGAGTGGGCCCCATCTCATAGTGGAGAAAAAAGGTGAGGTCACCTATTTTGTAGACCTGGGCACTGCCAGAAGTTCCCTTAGGGTGCTTCATGTCAACCGCCTGAAACCTTATTATGACAGGGCTGACTTAACCCTGTTCCCTGGCCACTGATGAGGGGCAGGAAGAAGAGAGTGACCCTCTCCCTGACCTTTTCTCCACCACTAAAGCAGATGGCTTAGTGGAAGGAGTTGTGCTTGCAGATTTCCTTACTGCTGAGCAGAAGGACAATTGCATAAATCTCTTAGATCAGTTCTCTGACCTCTTCTCACTGATCCCAGGTACAACTACCTGGTGTGAGCACATAATCGACACTGGAGACAGTCTACCTGTCAAAAGTAAGATTTATAGGCTGCCTGACCATGTCAGAGATTGCATTAAACACGAGATACAGAAAATGTTAGATCTAGGAGTGATTGAACCTTCTGAAAGTCCCTGGGCAAGCCCGGTGGTGCTTGTTCCCAAAACTCACAGTAAAGATGGTAAAAAATAAATGAGGTTTTGTGTGGACTATAGAGGTCTCAATCAAGTAACCAACTGATCCTCACCCTATACCCAGGGCAGATGAGCTGATAGATACACTGGCTTCTGCCAAGTATCTAAGCATGTTTGACTCAACTGCAGGGTATTGGCAGATTAAGTTGGCAGAAGATGCTAACCCCAAAACAGCATTTTCAACCATTGGAGGGCACTATCAGTTCACTGTTATGTCCTTTGGATTGAAAAATGCACCTGCCACTTTTCAGAGGTTGGTGAATACAGACCTCCAAGGATTGGAAGCCTTTAGTGCAGCATATCTTGATGATATAGCTATCTTTAGCTCCACCTGGGATGATCACCTGGTCCACCTGTGGAAAGTTGTGGAGGCCCTGCAAAAGGCAGGCCTCGCTATCAAGGCTTCAAATTGCCAGATAGGGCAGGGGAAAGTGGTTTATCTGGGCCACCTGGTATGTGGGGAACAGATTGCACCACTGCAGGGGAAGATCCAAACCATTATGGATTGGGCTCCCCCTACAACTCAAACCCAGATGAGAGCCTTCCTAGGCCTCACAGGGTACTATAGGAAGTTCATTAAGAATTATGGCACTATTGCTGCCCCTCTTAATGACCTCACATCCAAAAAGATGCCTAAAAAGGTATTATGGACAGCCAGCTGTCAAAAGGCTTTTGATGAGCTCAAACAGACCATGTGCTCTGCACCTGGCCTAAAAAGCCATTGTTACTCCAAGAAATTCATAGTCCAGACTGATGCTTCTGAATTGGGGGTAGGGGCAGTTCTATCACAGCTTAACACTGAATGCCAGGATCAACCTGTTGCTTTTATCAGCAGGAGGTTGACCCCTAGAGATCTGGGCCCTGAAAAGCTTGAGACCATACCTCTTTGGTACTCACTTTATTGTTCAGACAGAACACAAACCTCTATTTGACTTAAACAAATGAAAGGTGAAAACCGTAAATTGTTGAGGTGGTCCATTTCCCTACAGGGGATGGACTTTACAGTGGAAGATAGACCTTGGATTACCCACTCCAATGCAGATGGACTCTCCAGAAATTTCCACTTAGACAATGAAGACTCATCTGGGCAAGGTTAGCCTTACTATCCCTCGTTTGGGTTGGGGGTGTAGGAAAGTACCAACTTTCTTGGCTATGTTACCCCCATTTGTACCTGTATGTCAGTATGTTTTTGCCTGTCTCACTGGGATCCTGCTGGTCAGGACCCCAGTGCTCATAGTTTGTGGCCTAATGTGTTTGTCTGCATAATGCTTAACTGTGTCACTGAGGCTCTGCAAATCAGAACATCAGTGCTTATGCTCTCTCTGCTTTTAAATTTGTCACTATAGGCTAGTGACTTCATTTACCAATTTCAGTTGGCACACTGGACCCCCCCTTATAAGTCCCTAGTATGTGGTGCCTGGGTACCCAGGGCATTGGGGTGCCAGGAGATCCTTATGGGCTGCAGCATTTCTTTTGCCACCCATAAGTAGCTCAGACAAACCCTTTCACAGGACTGCCACTGCAGCCAGCGTGAAATAACACACATGTTATTCCACAGCCATTTTCACTGCACTTAAATAACTTATAAGTCACCTATATGTCTAACCTTCAGTTACTGAAGGTTAGGTGTACGGTTACCAAGTGTGAGGGCACTCTTGCACAAGCAAAGGTGCCCCCACATAGTTCAGGGCCATTTCTCGGGACTTTGTGAGTGCGGGGATGCCATTACACATGTGCACTACATATAGGTCAATACCTATATGTAGCTTCCCAATGGTAACTCCGAATATGGCCATGTAAGGTGTCTAAAATCATGGAATTGTCCCCCATTCCAAATCTGGTATTGGGGAGACAATTCCATGCATCCTGGGGGCTCCACTATGGACCCCCAGCACTGCCAAACCAGCTCTCTGAGGCTTGCACTGCAGCTACAGCTGCTGCCACCTCACAGACAGGGTTCTGCTTTCCTGGAGTCTGAGCAGCTCCATCCCAGGAAGGCAGAACAATGCATTTCCTTTGGGAGCAGGGTGTTACACCCTCTCCCTTTGGAAATAGGTGTTACGGGTTGGGGAGGGGTAGCCTCCCCCAGCCTCTGGTAATGCTTTGAAGAGCCCAGATGGTGCCCTCCTTGCATAAGCCAGTATACACTGGTTTAGGGACCCCTTGTCCCCTGCTCTGCCATGAAACTGGATAAAGGAAAGGGGAGTGACCACTCCCCTGTCCATCACCACCCTAGGGGTGGTGCCCAGAGCTCCTCCAGTGTGTCCCAGACTTCAGCCATCTTGCTTTGCAAGGTGTGAGGGCACTCTGTAGGGCTCTGAGTGGCCAGTGCCAGCAGGTGACATCAGAGACCCCTCCTGATAGGTCCTTACCTGATAAGGTAGCCAATCCCCCTCTCAGGGCTATTTAGGGTCTCTCCTGTGGGTTCTCTTCATATTCTACTTGCACGTTTCCAGCAGGAATCCTCTGCAGCTTCTACTTCATCCTCTGACCTTAGATCAACCGCAGCCTGCTCCACGAACTGCTGTAATAGCAACAAAGTATCCACAAGGGATTCTTTTCTTATGCAACTTCAGCTCCAGTCAGCAACTGCAACAGTTTCCACGGTGTGCACGCTCTGAGGATTCCCTGTCTTCACCTTGCACCAGAAGGACCAAAGAAATGTCCCCTGGGGTGACGGAGTCACTCCCCTGCTCACGTAGGCACCTTCCAAGTCGACGACTGGTTTTCTTGGACTCCCCTCACGGCGAAGAGCGTACTCCTTGGAACACAGAGGGTGGACCCCATAGACACACACTGTCCTGAGGTCCTGCTGTCGCAATTTGGAGGAGGTAAGACCTTGCCTTCTCCCAGAACGACAGTACACCTGTGCACTATGTCTTCTTCACCTCCTGAGGCCTCTGTGCACTATTTGCAAAATTCCTTCATGCACAACCTGGCCCAGGTCCCTAGCACTCTATTCTGTGACGCTCAACTTGCTGAGTTGATCTCCGGCGGCATGGGACCTTCTTTTGCAGTGCTGCACCAACCGCATTTTGCACCTTCTATGTCCCCATGTCCTGGGACACCCATGGGTGCTATCTGGTGCTCTGAGGGCTCTCTGAAGTACAGAGAGCTCCCTCTTCCTCCTCACACAGAGTTGAGGCCCCAGGACCCTGCTGGATCCAGATAGTGCCTAGTTGACACAAAACACAACTTTGCTGGAACCAAGGCTTGTTGAAGGAATCCAGTGTCAAAACTCACCTGCATCCAACTTCACGACTTGGGACATCTTTTGCATCATGCAGGAACCACCTGGCATCTTCTTAGGGTGCATTTCTGCAATCTTCGTCCAACCAGGGACTCTTCTTTTGCACCCTCTTGTGGGTTGGCAGGGGCTCCTGTCCTTCCGGGAACTTCTTTTGACTTCTGGACTTGGTCCCCTTCTTTTGCACGTCTTCAGGTCCAGGAATCCACTGGCTGTTGTTTGCAGACTTGGTTGGTTCTTGCAATAATGCCAATCACGAGGTGTAGTGTGTCCCATGGAAATTTGCAGTACTTTACTCCTGCTTTTCTGGGCTCTGGGGTGGGGTAATTTACTTACCTTTATTATATTCTTACTTTCCCAGTGATTCTGCACACACTACTTGTCTGGGGGTAACTCGTGATTCGCTTTCCACTTTCTTAGTAGAAGGTTTGTGTTACCCCTAGACCTATTTTCTCCAATTGCATTCTATAGCATTTCCTATTGTTTGCACTATCTTATGTCTAATTACATGCCTTATTTAAGTGTCTAGCGGATATATTGTGTATAATACGTACCTCCAGAAGGAGTATTGTCTCTAAGATATTTTTGGTACTGTGTCACCCGAATAAATACCTTTATTTTTGGTAACACTGAGTATTGTCTTTACTTGTGTATAAGTACTGTGTAACTATAAGTGGTATTGCATGAGTTTTGCATGTCTCCTAGTTCAGCCTAAGCTGCTCTGCTATAGCTACATCTATCAGCCTAAGCTGCGAAAACACTACTACATTTCACTAATAAGGGATAACTGGACCTGGTATAAGGTGTAAGTACCCAAGGTACCCACTACAAATCAGGCACGACTCCAACACTCTCCTCTGGGTGTTTCCTCAGATTCAGCTTGGAAGACTCCTCCAGGAATCCTCTGCATCCTCTGCTTCAGCTTCTGACCGTCGGATCAACCGCAGGCTGCTCCAGGAACCGCTGTAACTGCAACAAAGTATCCAGGACGACTCCTGTGACCTGCAACCTGCAACTTCAGCTCCAGCCAGCATTTGCAACAGTGTCCAAGGTGTGCATGCTCTGAGGACTCACTGTCTTCACCCTGCACCAGGAGAACTGAAGGAATTTCCTGTGGAGAGAGGGAGTCACTTTCCTGCTCCTGCAGACACCCTTCTGCGATGACGACTCGTTCTCTGGGACTCCTCTCCTGATGACGAGCATGCACCCTGGAACACAGGTGATGGAACGACGTGACCCAGACTGTCTTAAGTTCTAGCTGTCCAAATTTGGAGGAGGTAAGGGCTTGCCTTCCCAGTTTGCCACAGTACCTCTGTTCACTACATCATCTCCAGCTCCTTGGTGTAGCCCAGGTCCCCAGCACTTCATCCTGCGGCGCACAACTCGCTGAGTTGTTCTCCGGCGGCGTGGGACCTTCTTTTGTTGTGCTGTACCATCCCACTTTGCATCTTCTTTGTCCCCATGTCCTGGGACTCCCGTGGGTGCTGCCTGGTTTTCTGTGGGCTCTCTGTAGTGCTGAGAGCCCCCTCTGTCTCCTCAGTCTGAGTTGAACTTGCTTGAACCAAGGCTTGTTGGACGAATCCAGTGTCACAAATAGCCTGCATCCAGAACTCGACGTGGGACATCTCCTGCACCACACAGGAACCCGCAGCCATCTTCTTTGGTGCTCTTCTGTACACTTCTTTTAACCCGAGAATCTACTTTTGCACCATCTTCTAGTTTGGCAGGGGCTCCTGTCCTTCCTGGAATCTTCTGTGATTTCTGGACTTTGTCTCCTCTCTTGACAGGTCTTTATGTCCAGGAATCCACTGGTTGTTGATTGCAGTCTTGCTTGGTTCTTGCAATATCTCTTATAACGACTTGTAGTGTGTCCTGAGGAAACTTGCAGTACTTTACTCCTATTTTCCTGGGCTCTGAGGTGGGGTACTTCACTTATCTTTGATGTTTTCTTACAGTCCCAGTGCCCCTCTACACACTACACTTGCCTAGATGGGAATTTGTGATTCACATTCCACTTTCTTAGTATATGGTTTGTGTTGCCAATAGGCCTATTGCATTCTATTTTCTCACCTGATTTTGGTCTCTAGTGTATAATACTTACCTCCAGAATGAGTATTGCCTCTAAGATATTTTTGTCCTTGTGTCACTAAAATAAAGTACCTTGTTTTTTGGTAAGACTGAGTATTGTCTTTTATTGTGTGTAAGTTCTGTGTAACTGTAGTGGTATTGCAGGAACTTTGCTTGTCTCCTAGTTCATCCTAAACTGCTCTGCTACAGCTACCTCTAGACGGCCTAAGCTGCTAGAATACTGCCTAGATTTCACTAATAAGGGATAACTGGACCTAGTATAAGGTGTAAGTACCTCATGTACCCATAACAAACCAGTCCAGCCTCCTACACTTGTGAGTAAAGGGATCGAAGCATCGCTGACTTTTCTGACTCACCGTCGCCCCTGTGGTTTTATGTTTGACGCAAACCAGGTACTTTGTGTAACAACAACGTTTCAATTGTTTTCTATGGAGTATGACTCTTTTTACTTTAAAAAATCATAACTTGACATATGTATGTTGGATTTTTGTTGTTTTTGGTCTTGTTTGATTTAGATAAATATTACCTTTTTTTCTAAACTGGTCCATTTTGTAGTATTTTCACTGTATTACTGTGTGCGTTGGTACAAATTCTTTACACACTGCCTTTGAGATAAGCCTGTTTGTGCCAAGCTACCAAGGAGGTGATCAGGGGTTATCTTAAATGTGTAGCTCCCTTGCCCTGACTAGAGTGAGTGTCCCTGCTTGGACAGAGTGCAAACTGACAGCCAAACAGAGACCCCATTGCTAAAATATGTGCAGTGCAGAGGTGTAAAACTCTGCATGTAGTTTATAAGTTGCAGTTTGCACAATGTTTCACGTACTACAAAACATAGTGTAAAATGCAGTTTGTGAATGAGGCCCAAAATTGCAAAATGAGAGAAATTGACAGACAAGCTACAGGTGATGTTTATCTGTTGTATACTATGTAACATAAATGTTTTCTCCTCCTTTCATGTTCCCTCTCACCTTTCCCACCTTTGATGCTCCCTTTCCTAATGATGTAAACACCACTGTCATTATCATCTGGCTAGAATTGTGGTGGTGTGAATAAAGAGAGACATGAAGACTTCTACTAGTGTCAAGGACTTCTTACAAAATTGGCGACAAGGTTGGGATACAAACCGATGGGCAGACCAGAAACCCCTGGTCTTTGCATTCACTACTAAAGGGTCAGAGAGAACAACACTGAGAATATCGTGTTCGGTGTTGATGAGAGAGGGATATAATTTCAGAGTGCAATATGTTCCAGGTTCACAAAATGTAGTTGCAGATTACCTATCCCATAGCGCACTCAGTATTGACATGGGGGACAAAGAAAAAGCATTTGAAGAGTTTGTACTAGAAGTTAAAATGACCAACATGAATCAAAATTAATGAGCACAAAATACGAATGAAGATAATGAAATCAATACTCTTACCATGTAGATTCACAATAAGTGGCTCACTGATAAGAATTAAGTTACGAACTCAATAGTAAAATATTGGGAGGTAAGATTAGAATTAAATGATTCTGGAAAATGTATCTGTTGAGGAGAGACAATAATTCTTCCTGTCAGAACGAGACAATAAATGATCGACCTTGCTAATGAAGGCCACCTTGGGTTCAGTCTAACAAAGAACAAAGTAGGGTCTGACTTCTGGTGGCATTATATGGACTCTATGATTGAAAATGTGGTTAAGAATTGTGTGGACTGTGCTAACAGTGACAAAACCCTGAAATTCACAGTACTTTCCATGTCACCTGTTGAGGTCCCAATCAGACCATGGGTAAAAGTAGCACTAGATATAATTGGACCACTGATTGCTAAATTTATAAGCGAATGCTTTACATTAGTCTTAGTTGATTATTACACATGTTGAATAGTAACTAGATGTGTCCACAACGTCACCACAAACACCTAAATCAAAAATAAGTATGTTTTGTGATGAAGGGATACCAGAAATCGTAGCCACAGGTAATAGGGTACTGTTTACTTCCCACCAAATGTAAACTGTTCTTAGTGAAATGTCTATAAAAAAATTTAAAACTGCCCTGTACAACCCAAGAGCAAATGGTTTAGTTGAAAGAGTGACCAGACTATTAAAAGATTACATACAAAGAGAAAAGAAAGTGCATGTCCCAATAATCAAAGCAATAGAAGAGAGTATCAGGGCATATAGAACGACTCCTAATAGTATCACAGGAGTATCACCATTGTTACAGTGGAATTTTTGCTAATACATTAAGGGCACAGAAGTCAGCATTAGGTGACTTTATATTCACATTTAAAACCCTAACTGAGATGAATTAAAATGTAATGTAAAGGTTGCTCGTTTGAATTATGGTGGAAGTTGTGCCTACTCTGTTGAGCATTGCGTTTACCATGGCAGACGTTGTGCCAACGTGAGTTTATTCAAATGCTAAACTGATTTATAACAATGTTTGAGAGTAATTAATCATTAGAATGAATTGTTATGATTAGCGAATATGTATGATTTATGTTGATTTACGAGTTACTAGTTTAAATTTACACGTGTATAGTAATAAATGCTTAATGTGATGTATTAATGATTGCAATTAACATTGAAATGCTTTACATATTTTATCATATATTACTAATTAAATATATTCATTCATTTTTATAGTTTGTGTGGTATAATCATGATTATATTAATGCACTGTATTTCTTGTGTTAGCGTCATTAGGCTTGAAGTTTAATATTTGCTGCATTAATGAAAAAGCTGAATCATTTCCTTCCCTTTAACATGATTTATTTTCACTAGACTGTTTCACATGTTGCGGCATTGTCGTTGGACGAGTAGAATAAAATTAGGGAAGAATCGGACGTTTTCATTTACACATTGCAGGTCCCCTTTTGTACAAGAGGCTTGTAAAATCGAGCTTGGAACTGGTACATGGAGAGCACTGAAGAATTGGACATTAAGACAGACCCCATTGTTTAATCATTCGGTATCATGGGAAAGGAGAAAACTGTTGTGAGCCATGGGAAGATTTTGGAATGTATCAACTAATGTAAGAGTTGCGAGTTGTTGCCGGTGTCACACGGAAGGAGAGATGGCTTTGCACCTATTTGTCCTATAAGGAGGGAAGAACCATAAATTTTGAGTAGTGTTAAGATTTGTCACAGTTCTTGGTAGCACAGTTATGGTTCCCATGAATACAGTTGTCCAACGGGTAGTTTGAGGGGTTGATGAAATTCCAGCGTTGTGTTGCATTTGTTCGGTATTTTCATGAGTAGGGTTTTGCGCTTGCAGTGCTTTGCTAAAATTGCGACGAAGTGTGATGTTGTGAGGTGCTTGTGGAGTCGTTGTACTTAAACTGATTGTGCTCAAAATTGCCCACGTGGTTGTTGTTTATGGGTTTGTCGTGGCCTAAGACTCTGGGGTGACGTACAAGTGTATGGAGACAAGTGTGTGTGAGCTGTTGGTTGGTATTAGGTGAATCGTGAGTGCACATGGAAGATCTTATCAATCAGGGAGAGATTTGCTCATCAAGTTTCACTTGTGGAAATGCAAAAGCCACAGTCGAAAGTGTAGCCAGTACAGTTTTTAAAGCAATTGAGGCCTTCTCTTGGTGAGCAGATAGGTTTTTGATTTTGTGCTCGCAATATTTTGCATGTAAAGTGTACATGCGTAGTAGTGTAAGAGACAGTTGCAAAGTGATGTGCAGATGCTGAATGTGTGAATGTGACGTCATTTGTCTGTGCTGGGATTAATCAGTTAGTGAGAAAGTCACGCACATATTGGTGGTCAGTACTGTGTCATTATTGGTTGAGGACAGCTTACAGAAAGGACTGTGGGATTGAAATTACTTCCTGGTTTCTGAAAATTGTCATTTATGAATTGAAATTATTACAAAGATTACATTTTTCAAAGCTTTAAGAAGTGCGCTGAGAGGAGCTTCTAGTTAGGAAGATGAGCCAACACCGCTGAAGGGAACTTCAGCCTATGAAGTGGTAGAAGAGAGAAGAGTTTCGGCATGCATTTGAATCAAGCAATGGTGTAAAATCACAGAGAAAGAAGGTTCATTAACTTTTCCATGCTACTGAGCTTTTAATTTGAGGGTTCTAGAAAATCTGGAGAGAATATTGTGCAAATGAAAGCCTCCTCAGAGACCCACACATTTTCAAGCTCTTACTATTTGGGAATTAGTGGTGCGACAAAGGGATATACAGAAATTTCATAGTAGGAAGAGGATAGCAGAAAGACATTGGCAGAAGCTAGATTGGCTAATGAACAGAAAATTCAGGGATCTGACATGCTAGAGGGAGTAAAAATGTTTCCAGCTATGAAAGAATATTGATGGGAGTAAAAGGCCTAAAATGAAAAGGAAGCAGATAGATAAAACCGGACAGAAGGCAGATGAGAATAGAAAGACAGCTACACAAGAGAGTGACTGAGAAGATGAGTTTATAAATCAGTTTTTGATGATTCGTCCTCCGCCATACCATGTGTTTGAAAGGCAAGCACAAAATGTAACCCTGAGTGTGCCTAAAGCTCCAGTTTCATAGAGTCCGGTTCTGGTAGTTCCAAGTTTACCTGATGGCTCAGTGGCACAAGTGCTTGCGTTTTATACAGCAGTCCCGTTGTTAGTACAGCACAGCATATTACAGCCCCAGTTGTCAACTAGATAGTACCAAATGCAGACATGATTCAAATGGAATCAACACCTAATGTAGCAGCATCTGCACAGAATCGTAATGAGAGGCAGACCATACCTATGTATTCTCCAGTTTCAACAACCCCAAATATGAGTCTGAAACAATCAGGACTGACTTTTATTACAGTATTGTCAGGATAAAGTGCAGGGATGATGACTCAGCAAAATCAGACAAATTTGTCAGGAGCAGAAGCATTGACAGTTCCTGTAAGAATAGATCCAGCTGTCCCACTGTATGCTTCAGGAAATACTGGGAGTAGCCTCCAGACCCCAAATCCCATGTCTGCTGTAGTTTCACCATATTCAACTAATTCAGAAATGGAAAGGTTAGCTACATCTATTGCAACTTTTACACCCATGTAAATTACAGGTCCCAATCAGATGTTAGAGTGAACAGGTCCAATAATAGATGTGAGATGTTCCCCAGGAACTTCAGCTTCACACATGACCTCAGCAGAACAGGTTATGAAAGTACCAGGTAATGACCCACAGAACCTTATGCAAAGAAACAATGCTAGTTTGCAGGGATTTTCAGCACAGCATCTGACTGAGTGGTTGGCTTGTCTGAGTGGAGCATTAAGTGTAACAAACAAGAGTGTCAGGACAGAAGAGACCCCGGAGAGAGCTAGGGTGGTGACTGTGGCCAGAATAAAATTGGAAATAAGGAGGCGTAGCCAAACAAAATGGCCACATAACCAAGCAGCTCTATGACTGCCTTTTACTTCTCCCTCAAATCCGTCCATGTATCCTGCCAAGTGTTGGGATCGAATGACAGAAACTACTCTAGTACTCCCTGCGACACGGCTGGATCCTTGCTGAAGTGCCCTGGAGGCCCGTGAAGTCACACAAAATGAGGAGCAAGTGCACAGGACACCAAAATGGTGATGGAGGTGCTGAGGCTGTCTGGATACTCTGGAGTGCCTG
Source organism: Pleurodeles waltl (assembly GCF_031143425.1). NCBI lineage: Eukaryota > Metazoa > Chordata > Amphibia > Caudata > Salamandridae > Pleurodeles > Pleurodeles waltl. The sequence goes on from NC_090449.1 coordinate 487,784,290, forward strand.
TCGAATGACTCCCTGCTCCCTGTCTGGGGGCAGTGTGGAGTGTAGGCAGGAGCTGCACCAGTTACCTGCCTGTGGTCAAACAGAGTATGTGTTGCTCCCTGGTCTGATCCGTGGGTGAGAGGCAGCAGTGACCGGACAGTAGCCTGCCTTGGGGAGCGAAGTGATAGCACCGTGGTGAGGCGTCCTGAATAGACGCTGGCTTGGGAAGTGTGGGGAGAGAGCAGAGACCCGTAGTGGCCTCTGTGCCGCCTTGGGGGCTGGCACTGCCTACAACAGAGCCCCAGACCAGTGGCAGACCACCAGGAACAGCATGACAGGGCCTAAGGCTCTGTGTAGGGACTATGACCAGCGCACCGCAAGACGCCTGGTGGACCGAGGCCTGGCAGATTAGAAGCAAATTTGGGGTGGCCCAGTGGTTGATCCAACTGGAGCAGAGCAGTAACGGGTACAGCTGCAGAGGGCCAACCCAGAACACAGTGAGACAAGAGCTGGAGTGTGGGTGGCCTCGGGAACTTGAGCAATCCTGCCTCCGCTAATGTTCAGAGGTCAGGACGGCCTAACGAATGTGGGGGGTGAATCAAGATGTGAGGTGGCCCCCAGAAATCCCCAAAAGTGATATTCACAAAGACAGTGCCCCACACCACAGGAACTGGGGAGGCTTGCAGGGGCATTAAAACAGCACAGGAAGGGCTGAAGGCAGAATAAAGATCTTATAAACACAACACAGCTGCACTGGGGATTAGAGCTGTCCTGAGATCTAGGGGAGAGGAAGTCCGGGGCCCGAGGAGAATTGGAAACCAAGGCACAGACTGCGAGGCTGCTCAGGACCAGGGACAAACGACAGGAAATCTTGCGGCAGTGCAGGCCTGACATCCAGACACAGGGGCCCCCAGCCTTGATCAACCCTACAGCAATTCTTTCCCGCGCCCAAGATTAGAAGTGGGCCCAGAAGGGAGAAGAGGACAAGGGACTGATACCCCTGGTGTAGCAGAACGTCTAAGTCCGAAATAGGGAGACACAAACGGGGGTCCTACCTGCAAGAGCTGCTGGAGTGTGAGACAGAGGAGATGAGGTGCAACCAGTACCTCAAGAATACACAAATTACCAAAGTGGACAGATATACCAATCCGGTACTATCATCAGGAATGGAAAGGGATATGTCCAGCCTGGCTGCGGAGGCCTCGGAGGGCCATACGGAGAGCCATCCTTCCCTCTGGGAGAGAATGGAAGCCATAAAGTCTCTCAGGGACACCTTTGAGTCGCAAATAGATGCAGTCAAAATAGATGTCAACCTCTCGAGAGCTGACCTCCGTAAGGTGATGGACACAGTCACTACAGCAGAAATCCAAATACATGGACTTCAAGCAGTAACTGAAAAACTTGAAAACCAAATCCAGGAGCTCACAAAACAAAACTTGGTGGTTGTGATTAAGTTGGAAGACCAGGAGGGCCAGGCCTGCTGAAACAACATACGGGTCACAGGCATTCCGGAGGGGGCAGAAGGGCCCAGTGTGAAGCTCTTCATGGAGGACCTTATTTTAAACACCTTGTCTCCCAAGAGACTGTCCATCTACTTTTTCATTGAGAGGGCTTACAGAGTACTGGCTCTGCATTGTCCACCAGGGGTGCCTTCCCACGCAATTATTTTTGTCAGAATCTTAAATTTCAGATAGGGATGCGATTTTACAAGCATCTTGTACAAAAGGGGACCTGCAATATGTAAACGCAAATGTCCGATTCTTCCCTAATTTTATTCTACTCGTCCAACGACAATGCCGCAACTTTGAGGAGGTGCAGAAGGTGCTCCGGGCCATGGACATCAAATACATGATGCTCTTCCCGGCTAAGCTAAGGGTAGTGGCCGATGACTGATCCTTCCAGTCTCCGGAGGAGGTACAGGACTGGCTCGAGGGCTGGCACAAGGTGGGGTGAGTCGACCAGAGTGCCCAGGAGCAGCGAAAGGCACTGACGCCTAAGGAGGACACCAGACACACCTTCTCAAGGGCCTCCAGAGAGTGAGATAATTCTTCAAAACGACAGCCACCAAGTGATAGGCAGGAGGGACAGGCCCCGTCCCGCTCGGAGACGACGCCTGATCTGAGGGATTCCAGACCACACTGAGAAAAATTAGACAACCTGAGATTGCCGCAGGAGGGTTAGACCATCATAGAACATAGGCTGAGAGATAAGATTGTGCGACCCACACACTGGTTAAGTATTCTTTTACATGCAAGGGACAAGCTCATCCATTAATGTGGACTATTTCAACAGTTATTGGGATCACTAGCCCACCCATGGTTGTGTTTAAGATTATGGGGCAACAGGTGCTCTGCCAGTTTGGACAGTGGTTAGCTGGGGACCCACGAAGCAGGGTCGCAGGGTTGGGGGAAGTTATGGGGTTTGATTAAGTTGTGCAATTTGCAGTGGTTGACTTCTACTTGCGTGCATGTAGTGTGTGGGCAAAAGCAGTTGGAACACATAGACTCACTGTAGACCCCTGGGGGGTTGGGATTCCAAAGGGGAGAAAACTGATACTTTACCTCTGACTTCTGCAATGGAGACCCGAGTGCAGCAGGTGGTGAGCATTTTGTCTTGGAACATACATTGGTTGGGGAGTAAGATTAAAAGAAGGATTGTCTTACAACACATCCGTAGGCTAGCCCCGGACATTGTTTAACTACAGGAGACCCAGCTCGGTGGGAACCACTACAAAGCACTAGATAGTTTTGGGTATACTCTAGTGGCTCATTTAGGACACTCGACCGATGCTATGGGTACAGGAATTCTTCTTAAAATAGCTCTGTCTTTCACACCCACACACATGTGTACGGACCATCTTGGCTGCTTAGTTGCGATCACAAGACAATGGGAAGGCCTTACTAATATTCTCTATTCCCTCTACATACCCCCATGTTTACATGGCATGACACTGCCAGATGTCAGTGCCCTCCTCCCAGACTTGCCACCGGGGATCCTAGTTATGGGGAGAGGTGACATAAATGCAGTGTACGACCTCGGGATAGACAGACTGAGTGGGAGCTCACTCCAAGGGGAGGAGGGTTGACTGCAGTCCTTTACAGATGCCATGGGATTGACAGACATATGGCGTGCACAACACCTGTACTCTTGGGACTACACATACTACTCACATACTACTCTGCCCCACACAGAAGTTTCTCATGCATCAACCAGATCTACATACACGAAGTCCGTGCCGACCAATTTGGCAAGATGACCCACGGGAAAGAGGTATCTCCGATCACTCACAAGTGAATATGTCTCTCAAGGAACCGGCGCTAGGCCCTGTACTTCCACCTAGACTTGACACATGGTCCCTGAGGGACGAGGACATCAGGAAGAAGCTAGGGAAGGGGTGGACCATTACTTCTGGGAAGACAAGGGAACAGTTGCCTCTAACTGTGTACTGTGGGAGGCTTTTATAACAGTGATTCGTGGACAGGCCCAGGCTTTGATCGGGGGAAAGAAGAAGGGAAAAAAGCTGCAAATGGAAACCCGGACGAGGGAAATTGGAGCCCTAGCAGCCCGCCTCCTATGGGAAAATACTGTGGAGCTGCATCACAGCCTGCAAGCCAGACAGACGGAACACCGCGCCCTGGCTGAAGACAGTGCCCGTAAACGTGCCCTAACCACAAACAGGCAGCTATATGATGTTGGTGACAAAGCAAACAAGTTATTAGAGTGGTTGGACAGGATGGACCAGGATCAAAGGGGTATATGGAAGATAGTGGATGAAAGAGGGGAAGTAAAAAGAACCGGTGTTGTACTAGCTGAAGGTTTCTCATCTTATTATGACTGCCTGTATGCCTCTAAGTCGCTCATTATGGAAGGAGACTATGATGACTTCTTGAAAGGTATTACCATTTGAACGCTTTCTGACGAAGACAGTGTGGCACTAGAGGACGATGTGTCGGCAGAAGAAATAGGACAAGTGCTCAGGGACCTGCAGTCAGGCAAAGGCTGCAGGGCCAAATGGGCTCCCATTGGAACTATGCAGTGGACTGGCAAGCAAGGTGGTGAAACAGCTGACTGAAATGTTCTGGGAAACATTGGCAGACATCAAACTTCCTGTAGACCAAAGCACAGCTACAATCTTAGTCATGCACAAGCGGGGGAAGCCAGACATGGAGTGCGGGTCATATAGACCCGTCTCTCTAATAAATGTGGAGGCAACAGTACTCACCAAGGCACTCAAAAATCGATTACAGAAAGTTATCTCCTCTATAGTCCACTCTGATCAATTGGGCTTCATGCTGTGTAGAAGTACCCGCCTCAACCTCCGCAGGTTGTACAGAGTGCTCCACATGAGGCAACCTCCGAGAGATGTCCCGGCTGTCCTTTTACCCCTGGACACCAGAATGACATTGTGGAGTGGGGCTACATGGTCGCGATACTGCGAATGATGGGCTTCGGCGCCCAATTCTGTGGCTGGGTCAACCTAGTATATCAGGAACCATTAATGAGGATGAGAGTTAACAGGGTTGCATCCCGGGCCTTTGCCCTACAGAGGGGTAGTGGCAGGGATGCCCTCTATCCCCAATGCTTTTTGACCTAGCCTTGGAACCGCTGGCAGCCTGAATTCACCAAGACCCTTTGGTCTGGGATATACCGGTTATGGAGGGTTGGGAAGTGCCCATCTCCTTGTATGTTGATGATGTGTTACTCTATGCCACTGACACGGCCCTTTCCATTGATCGACTCCTGCAAATATTCCAAATCTTCAGGGATCATTTTGGATACAGCATCAACTGGGACAATTCCCTGCTCTTCCTGTTAATGGGGGAAATTCCCAGACTCCCTCCCCGCAACACAATACTGGTGGAATGCACTGTCTTCCAGTACTTTGGGATATACATTACACATGAGCAGCAAGAGTTCTCTACTGCAACGTGACCTCACAACTAGACAGACTCAGTAGGGATTTAGACCATTGGAGGAACGTGATGCTCACGCTTTTGGGTAGAGCATCTCTGTACAAAATGATGACTTTGCCCCGCCTATCATATGTCTTTTAAAATACACCAGTCGCAGTCCCAGTTCAGGCTTTCCGAAAGATCGACCAAGCCCCCCGAACACTGCTATAGGCGAGAGGATCCCCACGCATTGCTCTGAGTAAGCTTCAAAAAGGTGTCTATGAATGGGGGCAGGCAATCTGAAAAGGCACGTTTGTACTACTGGGCAACGCAGCTGGCGGTGGTTAATGACTGGCCTTTTATGATGCAATCAGAGCCAGTCTACAGAGTTGAGAGGGCAGTTATGGGCACCAAGGGGCATGAGGGGGTGCTATACAATCACCAGGAAGCCCATGTTTTACTGACACACACATAAACAGTGGTGCAGACCTGGAGGTATGCTAACCGATACGTAGGTGAGGGGGGAGTCACTGTCCACGTGCATCCTGCTCTGGAACAGCTACTTCTTAAGAGAAGTGGGCGGATGGAAGGGATTCTCCAAATGGGCGCTAAAAGGCGTAGAACATCTGGGGGACATCTGCAGAGACAATGCCCTCATATCCTTTGAGAGATTGCAGCAGGAGTACGACATGAAGGGGACTGAATACTATTGGTACTAACAGTTGGGTACGTGCTTCAGAGGCACATAGTGAAGGGGGAACAGCTATGGGATATGACACTGCTCAAGGTTAAGATTCTTACAGAGCCACTCTCAGAACAGGCAGTCTCGACCATCTACAGGAAACTGATCAGTAACTTACCTGATCCCACCGGCAGGTTGAGGATGGTGTGGGAAGAGGAAGTGGGTGCTCTTGATGATGATGATTGGGTGGATAACCTAAAAAGTGCCATTGGGCCCAATGCCACCTTATACAACTTAGAATACATAGATCCTACCTTTACAGTGTGTGCCTCCTCCAAAGGACAAAGCATATTGCCTCAGAACTATGGGGGTCATTCTGACCCTGGCGGCCGGTGACCGCCAGGGTCACCGACCACGGGAGCACCGCCAACAGGCTGGCGGTGCTCCCGAGGGCATTCTGACCGCGGCGGTTCAGCCGCGGTCAGAAAGGGTAAACCGGCGGTCTCCCGCCGGTTTACCGCTGCCCCATTGAATCCTCCATGGCGGCGGAGCGCGCTCCGCCGCCATGGGGATTCAGGCACCCCCTACCGCCATCCTGTTCATGGCGGAAAACCCGCCATGAACAGGATGGCGGTAGGGGGTGCCGCGAGGCCCCTGGGGGCCCCTGCAGTGCCCATGCCAATGGCATGGGCACTGCAGGGGCCCCCGTAAGAGGGCCCGCAAAGTATTTCAGTGTCTGCTTTGCAGACACTGAAATACGCAACGGGTGCAACTGCACCCGTCGCACCCCTGCAACTACGCCGGCTCAATTCTGAGCCGGCTTCCTCGTTGCAGGGGCATTTCTGCTGGGCCGGCGGGCGCTCTTTCGGAGAGCGCCCGCTGGCCCAGCGGAAATGTTTAAATGGCCGCCGCGGTCTTTTGACCGCGGTGGGGTCATTTCACGGAGGTACCTTGGCGGACGGCCTCCGCCGTCCGCCAAGGTTAAAATCACCCCCTATGTGTTCAGGGATGCGGGTTGGTGGATACTTTTTATCATATACTATGGGATTGGCCTCAGATCCAGCTTTTTTGGGGAGAGGTGGTGAGTGAAAGGCTTGGGTTCAGGGGTGTCGGTCCCTAGAGTCTAAGTGGCTCCTCCTGTCGATAACGCGGGACTCAACGTAGACAAGATATCAACAAATATGGCTGTGGATAGCCATTCGTGGAACCTGATGGGACAGGGAGGAGTGCTGAGGGCTGATTGGGTACTGGTTGGGTAGGAGGGGGTGGTGCTGGACTGGACAGGATTGGGACTAAAAGAAATGTTACAAATGCTTAGCTCTTTCCGCTAATTTTGTGAGGGTTCTGTGCTCTGATTCAAATTTCTGTATGATGATGTTTAAGAATTCTCTGTCTCATCCATTGTATCTCACTCACTGTATAATAAAAAGATATAAAAAAAAATAGAATCAAGTGAATTAATTGAAGGTACACTTGAATTGGAAAGATTGGATACTGACAATGAAGATAAAATGCATTTTCATGTGTAAGGATATCACCCACCAAGCAGGACTGACATACGTGAAATTCGCTGAGTTAGCAGAGAAATACAAGATTGAATTGGACAAGTCAAAATCTTTAAAGAGGAGTTACAGATTAGAATTCAGTTCAAAGGACATCGCAAACATGAGGGCACCCGGCATGAGGTTGCACATTAAAAAGTTAATCACGAGTATTCAAACATGGGGAGCATTAGATAAAAGGAAAGGCAGATGGGCAAAAAAAAGAGAGCAGAAGAAAGCAGAGCAGAAATTGCCTCCAGTTGGAGCAAGCCAAGCTAAGAAGAGTGTAAAGATGCTACCAAAGAGGGAAATGCCAGGTGGAGCTTATGTCCATGTACCTTGGAGCTGAAGAGACATAGGGGGTTATTCTAACTTTGGAGGAGGTGTTAATCCGTCCCAAAAGTGACGGAAAAGTGACGGATTTACCACCAGCCGTATTACGAGTCCATTATATCCTATGGAACTCGTAATACGGCTGGTGGTATATCCGTCACTTTACCGTCACTTTTGGGACGGATTAACACTCCTCCAAAGTTAGAATAACCCCCATATTGTCATTCACAAATGATTACCCAAGATTGAGGGAGAATCCTGTAGAATGGTATAAGCAGACAGAGAGGTTTGTGAAACTTTCAAAATGTCTGTGGTAGACTGGAACACCTTATTTGACATTGTGGTTTCAGTCGATTTGTGGGTTGAGTGCAAGCGGAGTGTTGACTGGTCAATTTGTGAACCGCTGAGCGATTCAGTAACAGGTGCGCCGTCTGAAGGAATGATGAAAGGGTATTACAAAGTGATTGAATTCCTGAAGACTGGGCGTATCCCTAAAGATGTTGATTGGCAAAGGATTGACAGTACAGCAGAGGAAGTTAAGTAGTCGATTCATGCTTACTATGATAGGTTATTGCAAGCATTTAAATGCCCAGTGGATCAGAAGTTATTGAGCTGAAAGACATGAGTCATTTTGTGTTCAGATTTGTGCACGGATTGAAAGGCCAGCACTACGTTCTCAAATCAGACATTCTTGTTCACTCTGTGCTTGTTTCAAGGCTGCAGTAAGATAGGTTGCCGGTGAACGTGGTAAAAGTTTTGTCTCTGGCTTTCATAGAAAAAACACACATCTTTACGTAGGGACATTTTCTCAGAACATCAGCTGTTTTATTATATAAACACTTCCCTGTCCCTTACACATTAGAGGGAGATTCCAGCCAGAGTACCACAACTGTATGCTGATTGCTGAACGCTTCGCTACAGCTGCTTATGCAGACTTCAGGCCTTTGCCAAGGTATGGGGGGGATGATGTCTTCCCAGGTGAACCTGAAGGGCAGAATTAGAGCTTAACATGCTGTGCCCTATTATAGCCTAGGTAGGAATTAGTCTATTGAATCTAGTGACAATATGGTAGTGTTATTTCTATGCTTCATTCTCCTTGTCACAATTCTAATCCTGTCATGCTGTATCTTCCTGGTTATTGTAGTACATGCTTTGCTATCTAAGATGCAGTCGCTTCGTTGAAACCTTCTTGAAACATATACTGCCTCTGTTTGTCATTGTGTATGTGAGACTAATGTAACTGAGAGAAACGGATGAGACCTGAGTGACCACGACTTCCCTGAGAAATCAATTATGTAATGCACTGAGCTGCCCAATCATCCCTGCTCTCGAGTAGAGAGGAGGCACTGCTAGTTAGCGGAAGCAAAACCCAGATTCGGGCGACAGGTGTCACCTGTAGTGGGTTAGGACTCAGTCTTCCACACCGCCGGCGATTCTGCTGCTCAAAACCAGTAGTCTCATTAGAACAATGAGAGCCTACACAACACCTGGAATTAGCAATATGATACAGAGCCATCTGATTTGTTGGCAGAATAATCCGATCGATGAAGTGCTGCAGTATGCTTGGTACTGTAGTGATAAGTTTGAATTAAAGCAGAAAAGGTTAAAGAAATAAGTGTTGGTGATGCAAATTAAATCTGCCAAAGCAGTGGGAAAACAGCGTCTGCAAGGAATGGTGAACATGAGTAGGATGCATGGTATTGGACTCCAGGGTAAAAATGCATCTCAGTTCAGAGATAGAGGACACGGAGTTCAAAGAGATCAGAGTGGTAATGTGGTTGATATGTAGTCGATGAAGAAGATGCTTCCATGTCATGATTGCAGAAATCTAGGACATTGGCGACAGGAGTGTCTGTTCTGTAATGTGAATACTTTGGTGCTGAATGGTGGTGTTGCACAGACAATGGCCAGTGGTCAAGGTCGAATTCAAAGAGTCCAAAGATCACAAATTTAAAATGTGGCTGTTCCTACTCGACTGTTACAAATGCAAATCTCCCAACAAATGCAAGTCCCTCAGCAAATGCAGGTTCCACAAGCCCAGATGCAACAGCAACCGGTGATGGTTCCTCAACAGAGTATGAATCAGAAGGCAAATGTAAATGTGAATCATTTAATTACACAATACCCATTAGATTTCAGTGATGATGGAATTTCTGAAACATATCACTGTGATAGTTCAGATGAGGAAAAATGTGTACTGGCGGCATTCTTAGAGGTGGATCAGCGTGGTCCCTATGTAAATGCCAATGTGATGGGGCATGATTTTTCATTCCTGGTTGAAACTGGAGCAACACGTTCCACTGTCAGAACCGCAGAATTTCCAGACATGCTTTTGTCAGAGAGAAAAGTACAGGTGGTAGGAGTAGCAAATCAACATTTGACAAACAGATTCCAGTTAAAATAGGATCCTTTGAAGATTGCACCAATTTGTGGTTTGCGATTCAAGTCCTGTGAGTCTGTTAGGATGTGACCTATTATGTAAATTAAACTGTTCCATCAGTTGTAGTCAAAATGGAATACCAATCCAGACGAATAGTGATAATGGGATACCTAGCAAAATTGATGACATGTATCCTCTCATTTCATTATTTCCTATTATGTCAGTTAATCATTTACCCGAAGAGCTTCAGGGAACAGTGATGCTGAAGGTTTGGGATTTTTCAGGAAAAGATATTGGACTAATCAGAGTGGTTGAACCAGTGAAATTAGCAGTGAAATCAGATGCAGTGTTTCCCAAGATCCCCCAGTATAAAATGGCCCTAGAAGTAATTGCAGGAATTACACCTGGAATTGAAAATTTTGTTGAGCAGGGAATTTTGAAGGAAGTCATGGGAAATCCGTGTACTTCTCCTATTATGGGACTGAGGATGGCCAATGGAAAATACTGCATACTCCAAGATTTGAGAAAAGTGAACAAGATTGTCATTCCATGTTGTACTGTGGCACCGAATCCTGCTGTGATTTTGTATCAGACCGCTTGTGAGGCAGAATGACTTTCTGTCATTGATCTGTGTCAGGCATTCTTTTCTGTTCCGCTTCACGAGGATAGCCAGTTTGTGTTGTCATTCAAATTCAGAAGCCGTGTGTATTCTTGGTGTCGCACTCCTCAGGGGTGTGCTGAGTCCCTATCCATTTTTAATCAGCTTTTGAAAAATCATTTAAAGTTCCTGAAGCTACCCTTTAATTCAGTTTTAGTTCAGTATATTGATGACTTGGTAGTCGTATCAAACATGCGTGAAGCCTGTTGGAGAGATACCATTGCCTTATTGACCCATTTGGGTGAAAATGGGCATAAAGTATTGCCAGCAAGAAGTGAAATATATGGGTCATCACATAAAGAAAGGAGCAAGGAAGGTGTCCCGAGAGAGTTGCAGCAATGATGCAAATGAATCAACCAGTGACACAGGTAGATGTTAGAATGTTTCTGCAAGTGGTTGGCCACTGCCACCAATGGATTCTGAATTTTTTGATAATTTCCAAGCCCTTACAGAAATTGACACACATGGAAAGTACTGACCAGTGCCATTCGATGACACTTATTTGAAAGCCTTCACTGAGCTGAGAGAAAGCCAATGCTGAGCCCCAGCGCTGGAATGCCAGATTACAATAAATGTTTTTCATTATTTTGCCATGAACTTGACAGTTTTGCAGTTTCTGTTTTGACGCAGGTACATGGGGGGTCAACAGACTATTGGCTTATTTTTCAGCTGCACTTGATCCCATAGCTGCTGCTTTGCCCAGCTGCTTGAAAGCTGTCACAGCGACTGGTGTTAGCCTCTGACAGTGCAAAGGGATCATCATGGGTCATCTTTGACCGTTTTTGTTCCCCATTTCATAGAGATTTTTTTTACCAGAACCAAAACCCAATACTTGACCAATGCATGTTTGACCTGTTGTGAGTCCCTGATTTTAGGATCTCCTAATGTGAACATTAAGGTGGTCATTACAACCCTGGCGGTCGGTGTTAAAGCGGCGTTAAAACCACCAACAGAACGGCGGTAAAAAAAAATGGAATCACGACCGTGGTGGAAACCGCCAACATAGACAGCCACTTTAACACTCCGACCGCCACAGCGGTACAAACAAACACCGTGGCGGTAACCGCCAACAGACAGGCCGAGGACAATATACCGCCCACACTATTACAACCCATCAACCTGCCACCTTTTCTGGGGCTGATTCACAGCGAACAAAAACACGGCGGAAACAGGACTTCGAAAGGAAAACGCTCACCTCTACACACCCCATGAAGAACCAGGACGCCATGGAACTGGAACTTCAGATACTCCCAGCCTTTATCTTCCTGCTCCTCTACCAGGAGCACGAACGCCGGCAGCGAAGACCACGGTGAGTACTGCACCTATGACACAGGGGAGGGAAAAACAGTAACACACACACGCAACACGCAACACCCCCACCCCCACCCTCACCCACTACAACACACACACTAATACATATTGATACATCACAGTTACACCCCCCAACCCCCCCTGGAAGAATGCAAGGACAAAAGGAAATGAGTCGAATAATTGTGATATATTCAATTACATAAATCAAAAATATTAACAAATATATACATTTATACTATATACAATTATATTCACCAAGAACACAAGTCCAAGGGATTCCACCATCATAGTCCGTGGATCACTGGGCCCAAAATACATGGGTGAGGCCCACACTCAATACCGGAACAAGACAGAGAGAATAGAAATAAAACAGGCACCTCAGGGGGAAGGGAAGAGGGGGCACCTCAGCCGGTTGAGTGCACAATGCCAGATCCACGAGGGGGCTCCATGCCCACTGTTCAATCCTGGGGAGTGCAAAGCCACAGTCTCTCAAGTCTCTACAGTGGGTGGGTTGCCCACTGTTCAATCCTGGGGAGTGCAAAGCCACAGTCTCTCAAGTCTCTACAGTGGGTGGGTTGCCCACTGTTCAATCCTGGGGAGTGCAAAGCCACAGTCTCTTAAGAGGATGTAACTCTCCACTGGTTCTGGAGGGGGCTTTGTTCCCAGAGTGCTTCATTCCGCCAAGGACTGAGGTAGTGGATGAGATACTCCACTGGTTCTGGAGGGGGCTTTGTGCCCAGAGTGCATCATCCTGCCAAGGACAGAGGGAGTGGATGAGATAATCCACTGGTTCTGGAGGGGGCTTTGTGCCCAGAGTGCTTCATCCTGCCAAGGACAGAGGTAGTGGATGAGATACTCCACTGGTTCTGGAGGGGGCTTTGTGCCAAGAGTGCTTCATCCTGCCAAGGACTGAGGTAGTGGATGCCTTTCTCCACTGGTTCTGGAGGGGGCTTTGTGTCCAGAGTGCTTCATCCTGCCAAGGACTGAGGTAGTGGATGCCTTTCTCCACTGGTTCTGGAGGGGGCTTTGTGCCCAGAGTGCTTCATCCTGCCAAGGACAGAGGTAGTGGATGTAACTCTACACTGGTTCTGGAGGGGGCTTGGTGCCCAGAGTGCTTCATCCTGCCAAGGACTGAGGTAGTGGATGCCTTTCTCCACTGGTTCTTGAGGGGGCTTTATGCCCAGAGTGCTTCATCCTGCCAAGGACAGAGGTAGTGGATGTAACTCTCCACTGGTTCTGGAGGGGGCTTGGTGCCCAGGGTGCTTCATCCTGCCCATGGCAGCCTCAGTAGAGTCAGAATCATTGGCGCTCACTGGCCTGCGGTTCTGCTGGCGGTGGTGTCCTGGGCAGCGGTTCAGCTGGTGGAGGTCTTGTCCTGGCCTGCGGTGCTGCTGGCGGTCTTCTCCTGGGCAGCGGGGCTGCTGCTGGCGGTCCTTTCTTGGGCAGTGGTGCTGCTGGCAGTCTTCTCCTGGGCAGCGGGGCTGCTGCTGGCGGTCCTGTCTTGGGCAGCGGTGCTGCTGGAGGTTTTCTCCTGGGCAGCAGGGCTGCTGCTGGCGGTCTTCTCCTGGGCAGGGGTGCTGCTTGCGGTCTTCTCCTGGGCAGCGAGGCTGCTGCTGGTGGTTTTCTTCTGCGCAGCGGGGTTACTGCTGGCGGTCCTGTCTTGGGCAGCGGTGCTGCTGGCGGTCCTTTCTTGGGCAGCGGGGCTGCTGCTGGCGGTCTTCTCCTGGGCAGTGGGGCTGCTGCTGGCGGTCTTCTCCTGGGCAGCGGTGCTGCTGGCGGTCTTCTCCTGGGCAGCGGTGCTGCTGGTGGTCTTCTCCTGGGCAGTGGGGCTGCTGCTGGCGGTCTTCTCCTGGGCAGTGGTGCTGCTGGCGGTCTTCTCCTGGGCAGCGGGGCTGCTGCTGGCGGTCCTGTCTTGGGCAGCGGTGCTGCTGGAGGTTTTCTCCTGGGCAGCAGGGCTGCTGCTGGCGGTCTTCTCCAGGGCAGGGGTGCTGCTTGCGGTCTTCTCCTGGGCAGCGAGGCTGCTGCTGGTGGTTTTCTTCTGCGCAGCGGGGTTACTGCTGGCGGTCCTGTCTTGGGCAGCGGTGCTGCTGGCGGTCCTTTCTTGGGCAGCGGGGCTGCTGCTGGCGGTCTTCTCCTGGGCAGTGGGGCTGCTGCTGGCGGTCTTCTCCTGGGCAGCGGTGCTGCTGGTGGTCTTCTCCTGGGCAGCGGTGCTGCTGGTGGTCTTCTCCTGGGCAGTGGGGCTGCTGCTGGCGGTCTTCTCCTGGGCAGTGGTGCTGCTGGCGGTCTTCTCCTGGGCAGCGTGGCTGCTGCTGGTGGTCTTCTCCTGGGCAGCGGGGCTGCTGCTGGCAGTCCTGTCTTGGGCAGCGGGGCTGCTGGCAGTTTTGTCCTCCGTGCTGATCTTCCCAGACTTGCCGGTTTTAATGTGCCCCTTCCCCACCTTGGATGGTGTTGCAGCTGTCCCCACACTCCCAACTGTACCACTGGGAGTGGCTTTGGTGGCTGATTTCTTTCCCCTCTCCCGCCGGGCACTGGCCAACTTTTTATGCTTGACAGGTGGGGGACTGTCCGTGCTCTGGCTCCTTGCCACACTGGCTGCCCTGCTGTCTGGTGCACTCCAGAAGCCAGTGACTACTGCCACCACTGGTCCTGCTGATGTTGTGGCTGCGGTGCTAGGTTGGGACCTGGAGAGTCGGGCCCTAGGAGACTGAAGGGGTGGGGGAGGTGAGGGAAAGAGGTCAAGGCTGGCCAGGAAAAGTTTCTTAGGAACACTGGGACGGGTAGCTGGAGCGGGTGTGGGGGTGAAGGAAGAGGTTGTGGTTGTAGGAGGTGTACGTTTGCTGACTTTGGGTGAAGGTGCATGGGCTGGAAGCTGTCATGAGGTGGATGGCTGTTGAGTGGGTGTGTGGCTGTGTTTGTGTACCTTGGGAGGTGGCCTCACAGACACACTGGGAGAGGACACAGGGGATGTGTGAATGGTAGTGGGGGTGGTGACTGCACCTGAGCGGGGTGTGGTGTTGGGTGTGCTGGTGATGGACGTAGTGGCTGAGGATGTAGTGCATGCATGTGTGAGTGGAGATGAGACAGGGAGGGAGGAGGGAGACGAGGAGGAGGGGGACACAGTGGAGGCAGTGGATGTTGGTGTGTCTACATGTGTGTGATGCTTGCGAGTGCCTGTGGGATGTGTGGTGCTAATGTTTGCCAGAGCTTCCCTTGTGTGTTGAGGTGTGTGCATGCTGGTCTGATGGTGTGCATGGGATAGGCTGAGGTACAGGGGTGTGGCTCTGGGTGGAGGAAGTTGGAGGGGGAGGCTAGGGACAGGGACAATGGCTGCCATCAGTGCTGAGGCCAGAGTCTGAAAAGCTCACTGAAGGGCTGCCTGACCAGAGTGAATGCCCTCCAGGTATGCATTGGTTTGTTGCAACTGCCTCTCTACACCCTGGATGGCATTCAAAATGGTAGACTGCCCAACAGTGAGGGACCTGAGGAGGTCAATGGCCTCCTCACTGAGGGCAGCAGGGGTGACTGGGGCAGGGCAAAGGTGATGCCCACCCTCTTGGGTGAGCGGGCTCGGGGAAAATGATGAGGGGCTGCTGGGAGGGCGGTGCTGGTAGGCAGAGTGGCGGCTGTACCTGTAGATACGGGGGCACAGATGGGGCCGCCACCGCTAGAGAGCTCACATCAGAGGAGAAGTCCGTATCACTGGTGTCAGCTCCTGTCCCCGACGTGGAGCTCCCCTCGCCCTCTGTCCCACTGGTGACTTCAGACTCCATAGTGTCGCCCTCCAGGGCCATGTGGGATGCAGCTCCCTCCTGCTCCGGTGCCACTGCTCCTCCGCCTGATGATGCTAATGCACACAAGAACAGGGAGACCACAAAAAGGGGGGGGAGACAGAAGAAAGACATGTTCAGTGCATGCAATAAAGCTACCGTTGGCGGACACGACAGACACAGAAGCCCCCTGCACTACGCTGCACAATTGGAGTCCACTATTCAATCCCTGGGACATGGCTTACAAGGATATGCCCGATTTCTGCACACATGGATGTCACAGGAGCCTGACTAGGTGTAGTTGACACTGTACACAGGTGGGGTGGAGTGCCACAGGGCCTGCCTGAAGAAGGGACCTTAACTAATAAACTCGCCCTGGCCTAGGGGAACCCACAGCCCACCTCCCCCACCCAGACACCTACAATGTGCGCTGAATCAGCAGAATGAGAATGTACTCACCCCCTTGTTGCTGCTGTGATGCCCTCAAGCGTACGCCACCGCCAGGATCTGGAACATCAGGGGGGTCATGGTGCGATGGGCACCCCTCCCACGTTGGGAGACCATCCCCAACTGGGCCTCTGCCGTCTTCTTGCCCCAGCGGCGAATGTCCTCCCATCTTTTCCGGCAGTGGGTGCTCCGTCTGTGTAGACCCCCAGGATCTGGACTTCCTTGGCGATGGCACGCCAAATGTCCTTCTTCTGGTGGGCACTGACCTACAGGAATTGTACAGGGGAAAAAGAGAAGTAATTACCAACTGCACCGTCACAGTCATTGGCCAGCATCCCTACCCTTGCCATGACGCACATGCACTCACCGTCGTTTCATGCATGCCTCATTCTCACCCCACCTATCTTTCATCCACCCCACTCCACACAGGCATTGCCTATACAGCATGCTCACAGTGTACTTACCTGTTTGTCTGGAGGACTGTAGATTAGCGTGTACTTGGGGAGGACCCCATCCACAAGTTTCTCTAACTCCTCTGTGCTGAAGCAGTGGCCCTTTCCCCAGACACACGAGCCATTGTCTCTTCCAGAATGAGGTCACAGCAGCACTGGCTGTGTAGGTCCTCTCCTGTCGAAGATCAGGTATCGAGTGATTGAACAGAGAGAAAATGGCGGTCACGTCTGTGGCGGTGCGTACCGTCACCGCTGGCGTACATCGTCATTTGCTCCTGGGACCCATAGGGTCCAATGTTAACCAATGCAGAATTGCGCTGCTGTCTTCGACCACCTACTGCGACGGTGTACAACGCCAGCACAGTTACCTCTTATCCCCTTACCCCACCGTACAGGTCAGGCAGCCGCCATTTCACGGTGCCACATGGCATTATTTTTGACTGCTTCACAAATACCTAGGCCTTGCCTAAACACTCCTACAGGCAAATTTAGAACTATGATTATTTTCAGAGTAAGCTGTGTTTATGTACCTCAGAGTTGGTTGACTCTCTGCTCGCTGTTCTCCTCCATAGGCACCATCCGCTGGGGCATGTGAGGAAATTGCGGCATCCTCCAGTGTACAGACCGCTGGTGGACCTGTCGACAATGGAGGAGCGACATGTGATCATCACCTACAGGCTTGATTGTGCCACAATCCTAGAACTGTGTGCCCAGTTGGAGCCAGACCTGATGTCAGCTATCCGCCATCCCACAGGAATCCCCCCTCAAGTGCAGGTGCTGTCAGTACTCCATTTCCTAGCAAGTGGGTCTTTTCAAACAACAGTGGCTATAGGCATCAGGGATGTCCCAGCCTATGTTTTCCAACATGTTGTCCAGAGTGTTGCCTGCCCTGCTGAAACACATGCGGAGCTCCATCGTTTTCCCTCAGGTGGAGGATTTGCCTACAGTGAAAGGTGATTTCTGTGCCCTGGGACATATCCCCAACATCATAGGTGCCATTGATGGGACACATGTGGCCTTGGTCCCCCCATGCAGGAGTGAACAGGTGTACAGAAACCGGAAGAGTTACCATTCCCTGAATGTGCAGATGGTGTGTTTGGCAGACCAGTACATCTCTCATGTTAATGCAAAATTCCCTGGCTCAGTGCATCACGCTTACATCCTACGGAATAGCAGCTTCCCTCATGTGATGGGGCAACTACACAGGTACCGGGTGTGGCTATTAGGTGAGCACATGGACCCAATAAAGTGGGAATAGTTGTCTGGGTCTGTGGATGTCCCTATGAGTTAGTGTGTGTCTAACAGTTGTCCCTCACCATTTGCAGGTGACTCTGGTTACCCCAACCTGTCATGGCTACTGACCCCAGTGAGGAATCACAGGACAAGGGCAGAGGAACGCTACAATGAGGCCCATGGGCGAACTAGGAGGATTATAGAGTGGACCTTCGGCCTCCTGAAGGCCAGGTTCCGGTGCCTCCATATGACAGGTGGTTCCCTATTCTACTCACCAAAGAAGGTATGCCAGATCATCGTGGCCTGCTGTATCCTCCACAACTTGGCTTTGCGATGACAGGTGCTTTTTCTGCAGGAGGATGGACCAGATGGAGGTGTTGTGGCAGCTGTGGAGCCTGTGGACAGTGAAGACGAGGAAGCAGAAGAAGAGGACATTGACAACAGGAACACGGTGATCCACGGTGAGACACAGGTAAGAAGACAACACTGCCTGCTACATCTCATTTAAATCTACTACCTCTCTACTGTCTGTCATTTTCACCCAGTGTATGGTCACTGAGTTGTCACTATTTTATAGATGTGGGTCCCACTGTGTGACATCTGCTTTGTTTCCTCATGGACTAGAGCTTTGTGACATAGGTGTGTTGCCATAACATTTGAAAGAGCATTTTGCCACTGTAATTGCTAATACACTATTTCTGAATCACAGACAGACTCCAGATTGTTTTGTGCTTTAAGGGTGTTTATTTAAGTGCTCAATATTGGAGGGGGTTGTAAAATGGTGAGGGGTGATGGTGGAGGAATGTCCATGGCAGAGTCGAGTCTATTAGCCTCACAGGTGCATTGTCCAAAGGGGCATAGGAAGTGGAGAAGGGGCAGTTTAAGGATGGACAGGGTGACAAGGTGGGACAAATGGATGACAATCAGGGCGGTCTCATTTCTTGGCGGGGGTCTTGGCATCGTTCCCTGTCTTTGTCCTGGATCTCAGGGACCATTTGCAGGGTGGGTCTTCCTCTGCAAGGGGTGGGGTGCTGGTGTGGTGGTCCTGTGGTGGTGCCTCCTGTCCACTAGCGCTGGCAGAGGTGGTGGGCAGTTCATCGCCCAGGCTAGTGTCAGGGGCCCCTTGTTGTGCCACAGTGTCCCTCCTGGTGTTCACGAGTTCCTTCAGCACCCCTACAATGGTGCCCAGCGTGGAATTGATGGATTTGAATTCCTCCCTGAAGCCCAAAATACTGTTCCTCCTGCAGCCGCTGGATCTCCTGAAACTTGGCCAGTACCGTTGCCATCGTCTCCTGGGCATGGTGGTAGGCTCCCATGATGTTGGAGAGGGCCTCGTGGAGAGTGGGTTCCCTGGGCCTGTCCTCCCCCTGTCGCACAGCAGCCCTCCCAGTTCCCCTGTGTTTCTGGGCCTCTGTCCCCTGAAGCGTGTGTCCACTACCACTGCCCCCAGGTCCCTGTTGTTGTTGGGGTGGTGGGTTAGCCTGGGCTCCCTGTAGTGGTGGACACACTGCTGATTGACGTGTCCTGGGGACAGAGGTATGGGCCCGCTGGGTGGGTGCTGTATTGGTGTTTCCAGAGGGGGGAAGGTCTGTAGTGGCTTGTGCCAGTGTGAGGGTAACTGATATTGGGACATGTGTGAGGAGTAGGAGTGATGGGGGTGAGGGCGAGGGTGGGGGTATGTGATGGCATGCAGGTAGGGTGGGGGTTGTAATAGTTAAGATTTGACTTACCAGAGTCCATTCCTCCAGCTACTCCTGCGAGGCCCTCAAGATGCAGTATAGCCAAGACCTGCTCCTCCCATGTTGTTAGTTGTGGGGGAGAAGGTGGGGGTCCGCCGCCAGTCCTCTGTACCGCAATGTGGTGTCTTGAGACCAACGGAACGCACCTTCCCCCGTAGTTCGTTCCACCTCTTCCTGATGTCATCCCTATTTCTTGGGTGCTGTCCCACTGTGTTGACCCTGTCCACGATTCTTTGCCATAGCTCCATCTTCCTAGCTATGGTGGTGTGCTGCACCTGTGATCCGAATGCCTGTGGCTCTACCCGGATGATTTCCTCCACTATGACCCTGAGCTCCTCCTCAGAGAACCCGGGATGTCTTTGCCATGCCATGAGGTGGTGTGGGTGATGTGAGGGGTGGTGTGTGTTGTGATGTGTGGGGTGATATTTAGTGGTGTGTTGTGTGAGGTGGCTGGATGTAATGTGGGTGATGGTGTTGAGTGTCTGTGGATGCGAGTTTGTAGATGGTGGTGTCTCTCTCTGGCCTTCAATCGCAATTGTGGACTTAGGGGTTTGTGGGTGATGTGGGTGTGTGTTTTATATTGTATTGGGTGTGTGGGAGTGGTGTGTGTATGTGTATCAGGTGTGTGTATTTTGAATTGTCCAATGTGGTAGTGTTGTGCAAGTGTGCGTGTATTTTGAGCGCAGTGGTGTGTACCGCCAATGGAATACCGCGGTTGAAAGACCGCCGCGTGGATTCATGGGTTGTGATAGTGTGGGCGTATTCCTGTTGCCGTGACGGTGGAGGATTTTTTTATCGCCAGTTTATCACTGACCTTTGGTGGGTGTCTAGATTTTGTCGGTTTCTGGGCTTTGGGTCATAATGACCATGGCGGAATTCTGCAGCCGCGGCGGTTTGTTGGCAGTCTTCTGCACGGCGGTAAGCGGCTTTTACCACCAATGTTGTAATGAGGGCCTAAATGTTGTACTGTATTGAACCCAGCAACACTTTTGCCAGTGGTTATAGAAAATGTCAAAGATGAAAATGAAGTGCAACATGACTGTCTCAATGTGACTGAACTATGCACCAAACCAAGACCATACATCAGAGATACCCGGTTAGATGAAAATGACTTTGCCATGTTTGTTGATAGCTCCTGTTTGAGAGATAAAGAAGGAACTCTGAGAGCTGCTTCTGCAGTTTGCACAGTCTCAGGAGTCATAGATGCTTCATGGCTTCAAAGAGTCGTTTCAGCCCAAGAAGCTGAATTTGTGGCTCTTACTAGAGCATGCTGTGCCTCTAAACAGCTCAAAGTGGCCATTTTGACTGATAGTCAATATGGGTTTGGTGTGGTTAATGACTTCGGACATTTGTGATCCCAGAGAGGTTTTATGACGTCTTCAGGATCACCAATCCGAAATGGTGAAATAATTTATCAATTGTTGAAAGCATTACAGTTATCAGTAAAAATAGCAGTTGTGAAATGTGTAGCACATCAAACGTAAAGTGACTATATCTCATTGGGCAATGCCTATGCCGATAAAGTAGCCAGCTACTGTGTGCTACATTGCACATTCTTTAATGAGGAATGGAGTAATGGAAGCAGCGCCAATGAGACTAACAAAAGTTTTCTGATGACAGTAAGTTTCACCTGAGAAGAGGTTAAGAGAACAGTTTCTGAAGAGGAACGCATAGGTTGGAGTAGAGCAGGTTGTGCTCAGAGAGATGAGGATGATGTTTGCGTTTCAAATGAGGAAAAAGCAGTGTTGCCAAATAGTTTGTTGCCTTCAACGCGAGATTTTACCATGGGCAGTTACATCTTGGCAGGGATGCATTGATCGGGACATTTAAACATACATGGTACACTGCCATATTCAGATTATTTGCAGAAGCAGTGTGTCACAGATGTGTAACATGACAGCAGAAGAATGTAGGGAAACACACTGTGGTTAAATGGAGTCACCTAGGTAGATCATGTGGACCTTTCAATAGGATGCAACTGGATTTCATTGAGATGCCTGCATACAATGGACTGAAGTATGTCTTGGTGACTGTGTGTCTTCTCACATTGGATAGAAGCTTACCCAACATGGAGAAATTAGAGCCTCACTGTTGCAAAGCTGTTGTTGAGAGAGTTGATCCCAAGGTTTGGATTCCCGACTTCTTTGGAAACGGAACGAGGATCTAATTTTAATCATGAGATTATCAGATTGCTGTGTGCAACATTACACATTGAGCAAAGATTGCACTGCAGTTACGGACCAGAGGCATCTGGATTGGTCGAGCAGATGAATAGAACTTTAAAACTTCGATTGGCAAAGGTGTGTGTTTCGACAACATTGAAATGGCCTGATACATTGCCACTTGTTCTGATGAGCATGCCTAGCACTCCTGACAGAGAGACAGGATTGTCACAACATAAGATTCTCATGGGACGTGCCATGAGACTGCCAGTCATGCCTGCAAATGCACTTGTGAACATTTGGGTCACGGAAGCAGCAGTTCAGCCACCACAGGATCAGTATCACGATTTGAAGTCTGGTGACTTTGTGCTTGTCAAGAAGCATGTGAGAAAGTCATGTTTAGAGCCAGGTTGGAAAGTGCCTTACCAGGTCATTGTAGTAACCACGATAGCTGTGAAGTGTGCTGGGCTTCTGAACTTGGTTCATGCAAGCCATAGATGCAAAATTCCTTGTCCTCTTGGAGATACAGTACCTGTTCCTTTAGTGTCAGAATCGGTGACTGAAGGGTTCCAGGATAACTAAACTGTGAGGACTGGACAAGTAGCTGCTGCAGAGCCTGCACAAACAGGTGAGAGTCTGACCACATCAAAGACTGTTGGAGGTGCAGAAGAGCCAAGTCGAAGTCAGTCAGCTCCTGCTAGCTCAGAAAATGTTGCAGTAGCCAGTAGTGCATGAAAAACAAACTGTAAGAGGAGACCAATGGCCCTCGTAAAGCCTAGAACCAGTAGTAAATGTGTTTCCAACTATAGCTGAAAGAGCTGAAGTAGCTGTAGAATCAGCTCAACGTGACAGTGAAAACAGTGAAACAAGGAGACTAAACAGAAGAAAGTTGCTGAGTTGCAGATACTCTGCAGCCAAATGGATTTACTTTGCTTCAAATTAATGGAAGAACACGTTTATTGCCTTTTGTTTTGACCATGCGTATTCAGCTGAACATCCTGGAAACTGAAATTGCACTAGAGCTGAATTTTGAAATAGCTGGGCCAATTGATGAACAGAGACACTATCTGCTGGAAGTGCTAATCAGTGATTAACAAACGGTAATTTATTAGAGACATTTCTTTTTTAACTCTTCGAGAACTCTTGTTAGTGAAAACTTGATGAACTTTCTAGAAGATCAAGGACTGTTGTGAATAGGTGCAAAAAGACTTTGGAGTATTTCTGATTTTGCGTTGCCCATGTTAAGAAAACATAACACATCTTCAAAACGGCTTTACTTTTTTTTATTTTTTTTTATTTTATTTTTATTTTTTTGAATTTGGTATTTTTTGATCTGATTTCAGATTAGCCATGAATCCGGATCAAGGTAAACGGAGTAAATGTAAATATGTGTGCATTGGTTTAGCAATAGTGTATGTGACTGTGAGTATATTAGTAATTGCTGGATTGAGTGTGTCAGTGACAGACAATTTAGACAGCACAGTTACACTAAGGTCTGGAGCAACACATACACAGCAAGATCAGTTGTATGAGGATGAGAGATTACTACATTTTAACAATTCAAAGGGAGATTTGTCTTCTAATATATGCAACAGATTGCTGTATGAATACAGCGAAACCATGGATGTGCGTGATTGTTATTAGTGTACGCAGATTCCTTCACCTGTACAGGAAGGAAATACATACCATAGTCTGCCTTTGATTTATGGTATTAGCCGTAGCTTGTTACTAACATGCTTGAATGATCAAGAGTATATTCAGGATTTTTATTCCATTCACCATTTCTTTTCCATTGTGCCTATGAATCAGCATTTGAGTAGTATTGCTAACACAAAGAATATTGACAAAGAAGGATGTTTCTTTGAACATACACTAACCTTTGGCACTGCTTATGCTCAAAAGGATAATCTGACATGGGTTCTCATAGATGTAGAAAAGGATTTCATAAGTCAAGCAGATAAAAGGAGAAAGACAATGCAAACCAAGATAGAAAAATGAACAGTTTTACAGGACTGGCAAAAAGAGGCTACACATCTTTCAAGTGGGGATATTCAAGGGTGCTTAGTTTTAGATTGCCAACATGTTGGGAAGCTATGTATAGGTAGGCCATAGTCTTAGACTGATAATATGTTTGTAGGGACTAGTGAATGTAGACATGTGTTTTTATTTCAGAGTATTTGGACCTTCATGTTAAACCAACAAGATCCAGTCAGACCAGGTGTTTATTTCATATGCAGAAGGAATGCCTTTTAGGAGCTGCTCAAAGGCTGGTATAGTACACGCTTTCTAAGGGTAGTTTTTTCCCCAAAATTTACAATGTGGAGAAATTTGACATTCCAATCTGGAAAGGGAAATCTAATTCCAGGGCAAGGAGAGTAGCTTATGCAGCAGAGAAACCAGGTGATATTTTTGGTGCAGTGATTCCATTTGTTGGTGTGATTGTGAATATCAAGATAAGAATGTTTTCAACTATTGTAGACAATTTAGGTGCTATGTTTTTAGTAGATATGGGAATGTTTGCTAAGAGATCAATGGTTTTGCAAACTCGGCTTGCGTTAGACATCCTTTTAACAAAGGAGGGCAGAGTCTGTAAAGCTTTACAGGCCTAACATTGTTGTACCTACATACTTGATAACGGTAAGGAGATGAGGAGGTTCATATTGAACATGACAAACTTGAAACATGACCTGAAAGATCTGAAAGAGACAATTGTCTGGGAATCTATAGTTAAATGATTTTTGAATGCTGGAATGTGGTTTGGAGGATTAGGAGAGGGATTTGTGAGAATGATCCTGAGACCTTTATTGATTGTGACTGTGCGCATTATTGTCGCAATTGGACTTACAAAGCATATATGTTTTGGAAGACAAAGAGAGCTAAGAATCAACAGAAAAGGGAAGAAATTGAAATGGAGAAAATGAGGAGCAGTTATTATAGGAACCTGAAGAGATTTGACAATTTCAGTAGACCGAGGCTATTACGTTATCAAACAACCAGGCTTTGCGTTGTCTCATTGTGAATGAGTGTGACCTTTTTGTGATGGCATAAATTACTGCCAGAGGAGGGATTGCTAGAGTAATTTTTATTAATACGTTAATGGCACAGAAGTCAGCATTAGGTGACTTTATCTTCACATTTAAAAGCCTAACCTAAATGAATTAACATGTAATGTACAGTGTGCACAATTGAAACATGGTGAACATTGTGCCTACCCTGTTGAGAATCGTGTTTACTATGGCAGACATAGTGCCCACTTAAGTTTCTTAAAGTGCTAAACTGATTTATGACCATGTTTGAGAATAATTAATCATTAGAATGAATTATTATGATTAGAAAATCATGATTTATGTTGATTTACATGACGTATTAGTTTAAAGTTACGTGCGCAGAAAAATACATGCACATCTCAGTCATACTTAATGAGATGTGATAACAAAGATTGCAACTATTCTTGAAATGCTTTGCATATTTTGTAATATATTATAAATGAGATATATTCATGAGTTTTTATAATTTGGTTGTTTCCTTTATGCTTATATTAATGCACTATATTTCTTGTGTTAGCATAATTAGGCGTGAAGTTTCATATTTGATGCAGTAATGAAAAAGCGGAATCATTTATTTCCCTTTAACCTGATTTTTTTATTAGATTGTTTCACATGTTTAGCAAAGAGTCCTATTATAGTATGTGTAATCTTTTGACTTTGGAACTGGTAAATCGAGAGCACTGAAGAACTGGACATTAAGACAGACCCCATTGTGTAATCATCTGGGCTCATGTGAAAGGAGAAACTGTCGTGAGCCTTGGGAAGATTTAGGAATGTATCAACTAATGTATTACAGGTGTCACACAGAAGGAGAGATGACTTTGAACCTACCCTGAGAAAACTTAGAGATGTTGCAAACCTCATGGTCATTTTTAATTTCATTGGACATTGGTCATTTTACGAAATATGGTTCTACACAGTGGACCAATCAAATTCCATTGGACATTTCTAGTTAGGCAGAGACTTTTTAAACTTTTAGTCAGTCTTCACTGTGTCCCCTCTTGTTTCCCTTGTAGTTAAGTCCTCTTGCTGAGTCCCGTCATACTTTTGTATTATTAGTGCTCCTTGAATGTAATTGTTAACTTGCCCCATGCATGTTACTTATACGCAGCTTGTGTCCTGCATGTTTCCTGATGATGTTCCTGATGCAGTCTGCTGGATCTGACATGTTTTGTTTGCCAAATCTAACTTGAAAACTATTTGCAGGAGAGGTATAAAATTCCAATGTTATTTTAACCTTGCTTTATTTTTTTTAGTTTAGCATGCTGACACCTGTTTTCTTTTGATTATTATTAGCTAGTCTAATCTAACCCGAGAAAGATGATTTTGCCAAATTATTTTTGCCTTCTTTTCCTTTCTACTATTGTCCGCATGTGTTAGCCTGTTCCCACACATGCTTGTCCTACTTTGTGATAGCGATAGGGAGAGCCCTCCTCCTGTAAATTAATGTGTGAATATAGGAAGGTGGCTTTCTTCTAGCATGGTTACTCCCATTTTGTGGCCTATTTGTCAGTGTTTGTCAGTGTGTTCTTACTGTCTCAGTGGGATCATGCTAGTCAGGACGCCAGTGCTCATAGTTTGTGGCCTATATGTCAGCGTGTTTCACTGTGTTGTCAGCATGCTTGATTGTGTCACTGGAGTTCTGCTTACCAGAACTCCAGTGCTCATGCTCTCTCTGTTCCCAAATGTTTCACTATAGTCTAGTGACTCCATATTCCAATCCAGATTGGCACACTGGACCCCCCCTTATTAGTCCATAGTATATGGTACCTAGGTACACAGGGCTTTGGGATTCCAGGAGATCCTTATGGGCTGCAGCATTTCTTTTGCCACCCATAAGGAGCTCATACAAACACTCCTTCAGGACTGCCATTGCAGCCTGAGTGAAATAGCTTAAGCACTATTTCACAGCCATTTTCACTGCCCCAGGGAACTTATAAGTCACCTATATGTCTAACCTTCAGTTCCTGAAGGCTAGGTGCAAATTACTGTGAGTGAGGGCACCTCTGCACTAGCAGAGGCGACCCCACATTCTCCAGGACAAATGTCCTGGACTTCATGAGTGTGGGGACACCATTATAAACATGAACTACATGTAGGTCAATACATATATGTAGCTTCACAATGGTAGTCCTGAATATGACCATGTGAGGTGTCTAAGATTGTGAACTTTTACCCCAATCCAATTGTGGTGTTGGGGGGGCAATTCCATGCACCCTGGGGGCTCCACCATGGACCCCCAGTACGGCCAAACCAGCTCTCTGCAGTTTCCACTGCAGCCCTAGCTGTTGCCACCTCACAGACAGGTTTCTGCTCTCCTGGGGATTGAGCAGCTCAATCCCAGGAAGGCAGAACAATGCATTTCCTTAATGAGAGGGGTGTTACACCCTCTCCCATTGGAAATAGGTGTTACAGGCATGGGAGGGGTATCCTCACAGAGCCTCTGGAAATGCTTTGAAGGGCACAAACAGTGCCCTGCTTGCATAATCCAGTCTACACCGGTTCAGGGACCCTCAGCCCCTGCTCTGGCATGAAACTGGACAAAGGAAAGGGGAGTGACCCCTCCCCTGTCCATCACCACCACAGGGGTGGTGCCCAGAGCTCCTCCAGAGTGTCCCTGGCATTAGCTATCTTGGATTCCAAGGTGTGGGGACCCTCTGGGAGCATCTGAGTGGCCAGTGGCAGCAGGTGCCATCAGAGACCCCTCCTGATAGGTCCATACCTGGTTAGGTAGCCAATCCCCCTATCATGCCTAGTTAGGGTCTCTCCTCTGGGTGTTTCCTCAGATTCGGTTTGCAAGACTCCACCAGTTCTCCTCTGCATCCTCTGCTTCAGCTTCTGACCATTGGATCAACCACAGACTGCTCCAGGAACCGTTGTAACTGCAACAAAGTATCCAAGAAGGCTACTGTGACCCTACAGCTTCAGCTCCAGCCAGCAACTGCAGCAGTTTCCAGGTTGTACATGCTCTGAGGACTGCCTGTCTTCATTCTGCACCAGAAGGAGCGAAGGAATCTCTTGTGGAGTGACGGAGGCACTTCCCTGCTTCAGCAGGCACCTCTCTGCAACGACAGCCGGTAGTCTGGGACTCCTCTCCTGTCGAAGGGCGTGATACCTGAAATACAGGTGGTGGACCGAAGTGATCCCAACTGTCCAAAGGTCCAGCTGTCCAAATTTGGTGGAAGTAAGGGCTTGCCTCCCTATACCAGACAGTACCCCTGTGCATCGCTGTAGGAAGGTGGCTTTCTTCTAGCATGGCTACCCCCATTTTTGGCCTGTTTGTCAGAGTTTGTCAGTGTGTTTTTACTCTCCTAGGATTCTGCTAGTTAGGACCCCAGTGCTCATAGTTTGTAGATCATATGTCAGTATGTGTTACTGTGTTGTCAGTATGCTTTCCTGTATCACTGGAGTTCTGCTAACCAGAACTCCAGTGCTCATACTCTCTCTGTTTACCAAATTTGTCACTATAGTTTAGTGGCTCGATATTCCAATCCAGATTGGCATACTGCCCTCCGTATAAGTCCCTAGTATATGGTACCTAGGTACACAGTGCATTGGGGTTCCAGGAGTTCCTTATGGGCTGCAGCATTTCTTTTGCCACCCATAAGGAGCTCATACAAACATTTCATCAGGACTGCCACTGCAGCTTGAGTGAAATGGTGCACACACTATTTCACAGCCATTTTCACTGCCCCTGGTAACTTATAAGTCACCTATATGTCTAACCTTCAGTTCCTGAAGGCTAGGTGCAAAGTTACTGTGTGTGAGGACACCATTGCACTAGCAAAGGTGCCCCCCACGTTGTCCAGGACCAATTTCCCGGACTTCGAGTGTGCAGGGACACCATTATAAGCGTGCACTACATATATGTCAATATATATATGTAGCTTGACAATTGTAACCCCGAATATGGCCATGTGAGGTGTCTAAGATTGTGAAAGTGAAACCCCAATCAAAATCTGGTTTTGAGGGGGCACTTCCATGCACCCCGGGGGCTCCACAATGGAACCCGAGCACTGCCAAACCAGATCTCTGAGGTTTCCACTGCAGCCCCAGCTGTTGCCACCTCACAGACAGCTTTCTGCCATCCTGGGGATTGAGCAGCTCAATCCTAGGAAGGCAGAACCATGCATTTCCTTTAGAGAAGGGGTGTTACATTGGAAATAGGTGTTACAGGCATGGAAGAGGTAGCCTCCCAGAGCCTCTGGAAATGCTTTGAAGGGCAAAAACAGTGCACTTCCGGCATAATCCAGTCTACACTGGTTCAGGGACCCCAGTCCCTGCTCTGGCACAAAACTGGACAAAGGAAAGGGGAGTGACCGCTCCCCTGTCCATCACCACTCCAGGGGTGGTGCCCAGAGCTCCTCAAGAGTGTCCCTGGCGTTAGCCATCTTGGATTCCAAAGTGTGGGGACCCTCTGGAAGCATCTGAGTGGCCAGTGCCAACAGGTGATGTCAGAGACCCCTCCTGATAAGTGCATACGTGGGTGGGTAGCCAATCTCCTTCTCAGGGCTATTTAGGGTCTCTCTTCTGGGTATTTCCTCAGATTCGGTTTGCAAGACTCCACCAGGACTCCTCTGCATCCTCTGCTTCAGCTTCTGACAGTCGGATCAACCGCAGACTGCTCCAGGAACCTCTGTAACTGCAACAAAGTATACAGGAAGGCCATTGTGACCTGCAACTTCAGCTCCAGCCAGCAACTGCAACAGTTTCCAGGTTGTGCATGCTCTGAGGACTGGCTGTCTTCATTCTGCACCAGAAGGACCAAAGGAATCTCCCGTGGAGTGACGGGGTCACTTCTCTGCTTCAGCAGGCACCTCTCTACAATGCCAAGCAGTACTCTGGTACTCCTCTCTTGTCGACGAGCTTGATCCCTTGAACACAGGTGGTGGACCGAAGTGATCCTGGCTGTCCAAAGATCTAGCTGTCCAAATTTGATGGAGGTAAGGGCTTGCCTTCCGGTGGTAGGCAGTACCCCTGTGAATCACGTCCTCTGCAGCTCCTTAGGGTTCTGTGCTCTTTTTCCAAAAGTACTTCATGCACAGCGTAGTCAAGGTTCTCAACACTCTATCCTGCGACGATCAGCTCCCTGAGTTGTTCTCCAGTAGCGTTGGATCCCTTTGTGTAGTGCTGCAATGACTGCACTTTGCAACTCCTTTTGTCCCCGTGTTCTGGCACACCCGTGGCTACTGCCTGGTCTTATGAGGGCTCTCTGAAGTGCTGAGAGCCCCCTCTGTCTCAGTCTGAGTTGAGACCCCCTGGTCCCTCATGGGCCCGGGCAGTGCCTCTTTGATGCAAAACACGTTCTTGTGTGAACCAAGGCTTGTTGGTGGAATTCAGCAACAAAAATAGCCTGAATCCAACAACTCGACATGGGACATCGCTTGCATAAAGCAGGAACCCACAGCTGTCTTCTTTGGTGCATTTCTGTACTTTTCTTCTAACTGGAGAATCCACTTTTGCACCTTCATCCAGGTTGGCAGGGGCTCCTGTTCTTCCTGGACTCTTCATCGACTTCTGGACATTGTCTCCTCTCTCCACAGGTCTTCAGGTCCAGGAATCCATTGTTGGTTTCTTGCAGTCTTGCTTGGTCTTTGCAAAATCCTTTATCACGACTTCTAGTGTGTTCAGAGGAAGCTTGCTGTACTTTACTCCTGGTTTCCTGGGCTCTGGGGTGGGGTATTTTACTTACCTTTGGTGTTTTCTTACACTCCCATCGCCCTTCGACACACTACACTTGCCTAGGGGCAGGGGGGACCGACATTCGCATTCCACTATTTTAGTATATGGTTTGTGTTGCTCCTAGGCCCATTTCAACCTATTGTGTTTTTCACTGTTTGCAATAATTTCTGGCTGTGTACTTACCTGATTTTGGATGCTATTGTATATATTGTGTATAATACTTACCACCAGTAGGAGTATTGCCTCTAAGATATTTTTGGCTAATGGTATTGATGTTGAGTAGATTAAATGTGTTTCTTAGATTTGTCCAGCCCATGGTTTTCATTTATCTTTTAACTGGGTTTTACGGACTATTCACATAATTTTGGCTTTGTGGTTGTAATAAAGCTTTGAAACTTTTCATTGATTGGAGCTTTGTTTCCATAGCCAAATTGGTTATGGTCTTTTAATTTGATGTTGTACTAATTGAGATTTGATTGGATGTGTTCAGTTTTACCACAATTTTTACTGGGTCCAAAGATCCCATTGACTCTAGTCGAGCGTTTTTAAATCCTGTCCGGACGGAAAATAAAACTCACACCTTTCACTTCTTTAAATAGTTTTTGGTATGCTGACACTTTCATAACTCCCTATGTTTAGGCAAGAGAAAGTAAGCTCCTCTTATGACACTTGTTTGCTGTACTTTGCTTCTGTATTGCTGTGGCTGTCACTATTCTGTATCTCATCATATTACGGCTAAACCTACTGAGATATTTCAGCTTGCCAACTACATTGCTGTATCTTTTGAACTTAATGCTTGTATTCTTAATT
Source organism: Pleurodeles waltl (assembly GCF_031143425.1). Taxonomy (NCBI): domain Eukaryota; kingdom Metazoa; phylum Chordata; class Amphibia; order Caudata; family Salamandridae; genus Pleurodeles; species Pleurodeles waltl. The sequence goes on from NC_090449.1 coordinate 487,815,405, forward strand.
GACTTTTACCCTATTATAAACCCTTTTAACCACTGTTATTGATCTCTGGTCCTCATTGTGGAGTCACATTGGCTTCACAAGTCTGAAATGTATTGCTAATGCCTACTCTCATACAGCACTTCATGTCAACCAACAAAGGTCCTTATGATAATGGGTAAAAAACTGTGATGTCTTTACTAAAAGACTGTGATTTAAGTCCCTCTGTGCCCTCAGAGGTGACAATGTGGAAAAACTAGGTACACTACCCAGTGTGCTATACTTAATGGTTACCTCATGGCAAACAGCATAACTGGACAAAATTGATGGATTTGCTAAACATATCACATCACAATTGCATAAAATAATGAAGGAGGAAGATCAAGTTGGAGAACGAAGGGAGGTCAAACTTGGACCCGAATAGGCCACTACAGGGACCCCAGGCTGCTCCACAAACACAGGACGATCAGGGACCTGGAGTCAGTGGCAGGTCCCGACTCTCCACGAGGCACTCACCAACATCCTGGGAGCATACAACTATTCCCAGGAGACCATGGGCCAGATACTGGCCAAGTTTCAGGAGACCCAGCGGCTGCAGGAGGGACATTACCTGGGGATCTGGGAGGACCTGAGGGACATCCACACCACCCTGGTCACCATTGCAAGGGTGCTGGCAGACATGGCCAACACCATGAGGGAGGCAATGGCACACCAACGGGCCCGTGTGAGAAGGTAGCCTCTTTCTAGCCTTGTTACCCCCACTTTTGGCCTGTTTGTGAGTGTATGTCAGGATGTTTGTCACTGTTTTCACTGTCTCACTGGGATCCTGATAGCCAGGCCTCAGTGCTCATAGTGAAAACACTATGTTTTCAGTATGGTTGTTATGTGTCACTGGGATCCTGCTGGTCAGGACCCCAGTGCTCATAGGTTTGTGGCCTATATGTATGTGTCACTGGGACCCTGTCACACAGGGCCCCAGTGCTCATAGGTGTGCATGTATATGTTCCCTGTGTGGTGCCTAACTGTCTCACTGAGGCTCTGCTAACCAGAACCTCAGTGGTTATGCTCTCTCATTACTTTCAAATTGTCACTAACAGGCTAGTGACCATTTTTACCAATTTACATTGGCTTACTGGAACACCCTTATAATTCCCTAGTATATGGTACTGAGGTACCCAGGGTATTGGGGTTCCAGGAGATCCCTATGGGCTGCAGCATTTCTTTTGCCACCCATAGGGAGCTCTGACAATTCTTACACAGGCCTGCCACTGCAGCCTGAGTGAAATAACGTCCACGTTATTTCACAGCCATTTTACACTGCACTTAAGTAACTTATAAGTCACCTATATGTCTAACCTTTACCTGGTAAAGGTTAGGTGCAAAGTTACTTAGTGTGAGGGCACCCTGGCACTAGCCAAGGTGCCCCCACATTGTTCAGAGCCAATTCACTGAACTTTGTGAGTGCGGGACACCATTACACGCGTGGACTACATATAGGTCACTACCTATATGTAGCTTCACCATGGTAACTCCGAATATGGCCATGTAACATGTCTATGATCATGGAATTGCCCCCTCTATGCCATCCTGGCATTGTTGGTACAATTCCATGATCCCAGTGGTCTGTAGCACAGACCCTGGTACTGCCAGACTGCCCTTCCTGGGGTTTCACTGCAGCTGCTGCTGCCAACCCCTCAGACAGGCAGCTGCCCTCCTGGGGTCCAGCCAGGCCTGGCCCAGGATGGCAGAACAAAGGACTTCCTCTGAGAGAGGGTGTGACACCCTCTCCCTTTGGAAAATGGTGTGAAGGCAGGGGAGGAGTAGCCTCCCCCAGCCTCTGGAAATGCTTTGTTGGGCACAGATGTGCCCAATTCTGCATAAGCCAGTCTACACCGGTTCAGGGACCCCTTAGCCCCTGCTCTGGCGCGAAACTGGACAAAGGAAAGGGGAGTGACCACTCCCCTGACCTGCACCTCCCCTGGGAGGTGTCCAGAGCTCCTCCAGTGTGCTCCAGACCTCTGCCATCTTGGAAACAGAGGTGCTGCTGGCACACTGGACTGCTCTGAGTGGCCAGTGCCACCAGGTGACGTCAGAGACTCCTGCTGATAGGCTCCTTCAGGTGTTAGTAGCCTTTCCTCTCTCCTAGGTAGCCAAACCCTCTTTTCTGGCTATTTAGGGTCTCTGTCTCTGGGGAAACTGTAGATAACGAATGCATGAGCTCAGCCGAGTTCCTCTGCATCTCCCTCTTCACCTTCTGATAAGGAATCGACCGCTGACCGCGCTGGAAGCCTGCAAACCTGCAACATAGTAGCAAAGACGACTACTGCAACTCTGTAACGCTGATCCTGCCGCCTTCTCGACTGTTTTCCTGCTTGTGCATGCTGTGGGGGTAGTCTGCCTCCTCTCTGCACCAGAAGCTCCGAAGAAATCTCCCGTGGGTCGACGGAATCTTCCCCCTGCAACCGCAGGCACCAAAAAGCTGCATTACCGGTCCCTTGGGTCTCCTCTCAGCACGACGAGCGAGGTCCCTCGAATCCAGCAATGCTGTCCAAGTGACCCCCACAGTCCAGTGACTCTTCAGCCCAAGTTTGGTGGAGGTAAGTCCTTGCCTCACCTCGCTGGGCTGCATTGCTGGGAACCGCGACTTTGCAGCTACTTCGGCCCCTGTGCACTTCCGGCGGAAATCCTTCGTGCACAGCCAAGCCTGGGTCCACGGCACTCTAACCTGCATTGCACGACTTTCTAAGTTGGTCTCCGGCGACGTGGGACTCCTTTGTGCAACTTCGGCGAGCACCGTTTCACGCATCCTTGTAGTGCCTGTTTCTGGCACTTCTCCGGGTGCTACCTGCTTCAATGAGGGCACTTTGTCTTGCTCGACGTCCCCTCTCTCTGCAGGTCCAATTTGCGACCTCCTGGTCCCTCCTGGGCTCCAGCAGCGTCCAAAAACGCCAAACGCACGATTTGCGTGTAGCAAGGCTTGTTGGAGTCCTTCCGGCGGGAAAACACTTCTGTACGACTCTCCAAGGCAAGTGGAATCCCTCCACCAAAGGGGAAGTCTCTAGCCCTTTTTGTTCCTGCAGAAACCTCAGCTTCTTCTGTCCAGTCGAAGCTTCTTTGCACCCGCAGCTGGCATTTCCTGGGCATCTGCCCATCTCCGACTTGCTTGTGACTTTTGGACTTGGTCCCCTTGTTCCACAGGTACCCTAGATTGGAAATCCACCGTTGTTGCATTGCTGGTTTGTGTCTTTCCTGCATTATTCCTCTAACACGACTATTTTGTCCTTAGGGGAACTTTAGTGCACTTTGCACTCACATTTCAGGGTCTTGGGGAGGGTTATTTTTCTAACTCTCACTATTTTCTAATAGTCCCAGCGACCCTCTACAAGGTCACATAGGTTTGGGGTCCATTCGTGGTTCGCATTCCACTTTTGGAGTATATGGTTTGTGTTGCCCCTATCCCTATGTTTCCCCATTGCATCCTATTGTAACTATACATTGTTTGCACTGTTTTCTAAGACTATACTGCATATTTTTGCTATTGTGTATATATATCTTGTGTATATTTCCTATCCTCTCACTGAGGGTACACTCTAAGATACTTTGGCATATTGTCATAAAAATAAAGTACCTTTATTTTTAGTATAACTGTGTATTGTGTTTTCTTATGATATTGTGCATATGACACTAAGTGGTACTGTGGTAGCTTCACACGTCTCCTAGTTCAGCCTAAGCTGCTCTGCTAAGCTACCATTATCTATCAGCCTAAGCTGCTAGACACCCTATACACTAATAAGGGATAACTGGGCCTGGTGCAAGGTGCAAGTACCCCTTGGTACTCACTACAAGCCAGTCCAGCCTCCTACAGCCCCTGACACTAGCCACACCGATGAACAGCCCTCCACCTCCGCCAACACTAGTGGGCTGGAGGCCAGCCACAGGAACAACAGGCCACCAGCACCCCTTCCCCTGCAGAAGGAGAACCACCACACAAAAGGTCCCTGCGATCCAGGCAGAAGCCAGAGAACATTGCCAAGACCCCCGACAGGAAAAAAGACAACCCTGAATGTCACCCTTGTGTCCAACTAAGTCACCCTGTCCACCTTGAACTGCCATTGCCCCACTCCCTATGCCCCCTTGGACAATGCATCTGTGATACCAATAGACTGGACTCTATCCTGGACATTCCTCCATCATCAACCCAGCCCATTGCAATACCCCCTACACTTATTATCACTGCAATAAACACCATTGGAAGTAATACATGTATGGAGTCTGTCAATTGATTGAAAAATGTATTAGTTAACAAGCTGTAAACATTGCAATTCAAATGTACAGTTATATGTACATGGGTATGACCTGTAGTGGGCAGCAGTAAACGCACCAGGAGCCAGAGTGGGGCACAGATATCTGAAAATAGAGATGCCAAAGGGTACAGTATGTGGCCATAGATTTTGAAAAATCAGGCTGCCATCTAAAATGTCCAACACAAAACTACAATGGACGATGTAGGTACAGTGTCTTACCTGTGTGTCACTGGAAGTGCTGTTGAATTATAATAGTTCTGCTGTCCACATCCTCTTCCTCTGTCTCCTCTTTGTCCTGTCCACAGGCTCTACCGCTGCCACATGACCATCTCCAGCCTCATCTGGCTGCAGAAAAGGCACCTGGCATCTCAAGGCCAGGTTGTACAACATGTAACATGCAACGATGATCTGACAGACCTTCTTGGGTGAGTAGCACAGGGATCCACCTGTCAGATGGAGGCACCGGTATCTGGCCTTCAGGAGGCCAAAGGTGCACTCAGTGATCCTCCTTGTTCGCCCATGTGCCTCATTGTAACGTTCCTCTGCCCTTGTCCTGGCATTCTCACTGGGGTCAATAGCCATGAGAGGTTGGGGTAAAAAGAGTCACCTGTAAATATCGAGGGATACCTGTTAGCCAGAAACTCACCCTTAGGGCCAACCCAACACCCATATACCATCAGACACTGGGTGGGGACCATGGCCTCACCTATTAGCCACACTCTGGGGGTCATTCTGACTCTGGCGGTCATTGACCGCCAGGGTCAACGACCGCGGGAGCACCGCCAACAGGCTGGCGGTGCTCCCAAGGGCATTCTGACCGCGGCGGTTTGGCCGCGGTCAGAAAGGGAAAACCGGCGGTCTCCCGCCGGTTTTCCGCTGCCCTAAGGAATCCTCCATGGCGGCGCAGCTTGCTGCGCCGCCATGGGGATTCCGACACCCCATACCGCCATCCTGTTCCTGGCGGTTCGGCCGCCAGGAACAGGATGGCGGTATGGGGTGTCGTGGGGCCCCTGGGGGCCCCACTTTGAATTTCAGTGTCTGCTTAGCAGACACTGAAATTCGCGACGGGTGCTACTGCAGCCGTCGCACACCTCCCACTCCGCCGGCTCCATTCGGAGCCGGCTTCATCGTGGAAGGGTGTTTCCCACTGGGCTGGCGGGCGGCCTTTTGGCGGTCGCCCGCCAGCCCAGTGGGAAACCCAGAATGACCGCCGCGGTCTTTTGACCGCGGTACGGTCTTCTGGCGGTTCCCGCTTGCCCGCCAATGCTGGAATGACCCCCTCTGTGTCTCTGGAGTTGAGACATCACATATGGAATGCTGCTATTCCTCAAGATAAAGGCATCATGCACAGAGCCAGGATACTTTGCATTGACATGGGAGATGTACTGGTCCGCCAGACACAATGGGGGTCATTCTGACCCTGGCGGTCATTGACCGCCAGGGTCCACGACCGCGGGAGCACCGCCAACAGGCTGGCGGTGCTCCCAAGGGCATTCTGACCGCGGCGGTTTGGCCGCGGTCACAAAGGGAAAACCGGCGGTCTCCCACCGGTTTTCCGCTGCCCTAAGGAATCCTCCATGGCGGTGCAGCTTGCTGCGCCGCCATGGGGATTCCGACACCCCATACCGCCATCCTGTTCCTGGCGGTTCGGTCGCCAGGAACAGGATGGCGGTATGGGGTGTCGTGAGCCCCCTGGGGGCCCCTGCAGTGCCCATGCCAATAAGCCCATGGGGCCCATGCCGTAAGAGGGCCCCACTTTGAATTTCAGTGTCTGCTACTGCACCCGTCGCACACCTCCCACTCCGCCGGCTCCATTCGGAGCCGGCTTCATCGTGGAAGGGTGTTTCCCACTGGGCTGGCGGGCGGCCTTTTGGCGGTCGCCCGCCAGCCCAGTGGGAAACCCAGAATGACCGCCGCGGTCTTTTGACCGCGGTACGGTCTTCTGGCGGTTCCCGCTTGGCGGGCGGCTCCCGCCGCCCGCCAATGCTGGAATGACCCCCAATGTCTGCACATTCAGAGAGTGAAAGCTCTTTTGATTTCTGAACACCTGTTCATTTCTCCAGGGGGAGAACAAAGGCAATATGTGTACCATCAATAGCACCAATGATGTTGGGGATATGTCCCATTGCAAAGAAGTCAGCCTTCACTGTGGCCAAATCCTCCACCTGGGGGAATACAATGTAGCTGTGCATGTGTTTCATCAAGGCAGACAACACTCTGGTCAGCACGTGACATCCCTGATGCCATGGCCACTGTCGCTTGGAAGGAACCACTTGCCAAGAAATGGAGCACTGACAGGACCTGCACTAGCTCTTGGATTGTGGCCCTATCAAGTCTGTAGGTTAGGATAATGTGCCTGTCTGTACACGGGGGTATGTCTCCATCTCCTATTCATCCTCAGGGGTTGAACTCTAGGGTGAAAAACGGTGAGCAGATGGTCATATTCAAACATTTACTCAGATTAACATGCTTTGCATTTTTTTACAAAAACTTAATGTGAACCTGTAGGTCCATTGATGTGCCTATGTCTGCTGTGATGCAGTTAGGTGCCATGGCCTGTCCCCCCCTGAAGTGGCGGCGCTTAACCTGTGAGGAGGGACAAGTGGAAATGAGGTAATTCCGCTGATGTTGTGCGCCATTGCGGAAGGCGGTCGACGACCGCCGTGCAACACATCATTGGTTATCACTGGGGCCTAAGGGTTACAGGGGCCAATGGTGATGTACGCTAGCGGTGACGGTACGCACCGCCACGGACGTGACCGCCATTTTCTATCTGTTCACTCACTTGCTACCTGACCTTCAACAGGAGAGGACCTACACTGCAAGTGTTGCTGTGACCTGTGTCTGGAAGCGACCATAGCTCAAGTGTCTGGGTAAAGGGCCCCTGCCTTCACTTCCGAGGAGTTGGAGAGACTTGTGGATGGGGTCCTACCCCAGTACCCTTTACTTTATGGTCCTCCAGACAAACAGGTGAGTACACTGTGAGCACGATGCGTGGGCATGAACGTTTGGAGTGCTGTGTGTGTAAGCCTCATGTGGGGGGAGAGGGCTGAGGGGTCCTGGGCAGAGTGCTGCATGTTTGGTGGGCAATGTCTGTGCGTAAGTGGATGGGAGGGATAGGGTAGGCCATGAGTACAATAGCCCGGATGGTATGATTAATACCTTTTCTTATGTATCTTTTTCTGCAGGTCAGCGCCCATCAGAAAAAGGGTATTTGGCATGCCATTGCCAAGGAGGTGCAGACCCTGGGGATCTTTGACAGACGGAGCACCCACTGTCGCAAACGGTGGGAGGACCTGCGCCGCTGGGCAAGAAAGACGATGGAGGCCCAGCTGGGGCTGGACTCTCAACGAGGAAGGGGTGGCCATGGTGCCCTGACCCCCCTGATGTTCCGCATCCTGGTGGTGGCCTATCCGGAATTGGATGGGCGCTTGAAGGCATCACAGCAGCCACAAGGGGTGAGTACAGATTCAGAATCATGAAGTTGCGCGCGTTAAGGTGTAATCCGGGTGAGGGATGTTGGTCTGCGGGTGCCCCTAGGCCAGGTCGAACATGACAGGGTAGGTTCCATGATGGGCAAGCTCAGATGCACTCCAACCCCAATAATGCTAGTGGGCAACTACTACTTGGCAGGGTCCTGTGGGTTTCAGGTGTGCAGCTAATGGCGTTAGGCATTGTACCCCATGGCCTGGTGACTAGCATTGTAACTGGTAGTGTATGGCCTAGTGCATAGGGCTGTTCCCTGTGAGTAGTGTACACCAATGGTAGTATTGTTGCTGGCATTGACCAAGTGTATCCTCTGTCTCTCCCCCCTTTATGTTTTGTCAACTTGTCTTGTGTGCATTAGCATCATCTGGCGAAAAAGCAGAGGCACCGGTGACGGAGGGAGCTGCATCCCACATGGGCCTGGAGGTCGAATCCACCAACGGTGAGGGCACCAGTGGGGCGGAGGGTGAGGGGAGTACCACGGCGGAGACAGGAGGGGACAGTTCTGACAGCGACTCCTCCTCCGATGGAAGCTCCATAGCGGTGGCAGACACCTCTGTGCCCACCCCAACTACAGGTACAGCTGCCACGCCCTTACCAGCACCGCCCTCCCAGCAGCCCCTCAGTGAGTTTCCCGTGCCCGCTCACCCAGGAGGAAGGGCATCTCCTTCGCCCCAGGCACCTCATGCCCTGCCCCAGTTAGCCCTGCTGCCCTCAGTGAGGAGGCTGTAGAGCTCATGAGATCCCTCTCTGTTGGGCAGTCAACCATACTGAATGTCATCCAGGGTCTAGCAGGGCCTTTGCAACAAACAAATGCATTCCTTGAGGGCATTCACTCTGGCGTGACGGCCCAACAGAGATCATTCCAGGCTCTGGCCAACTCACTGATGGCAGCCATTGTCCCTGTCTCTAGCCTCCCCTCTCCAACTTCCTCTACCCAGTCCCAGTCCCATTCCCCTCAACCCCAGCCTATCCCATGCACACCGTCAGACCTTCATGCACCCAAATCAACACACAGAAGTGGCTCAGGCAAACACAAGCACCACACTTCATCCCACAGGCACTCACACAAGCACCATCCAGATGCAGACACACCATCATCCACTGCCTCCACTGTGTCCCACTCCTTGTCGTCGTCCACCTCCTTCCCATTTGTGTCTCCACTCACACCTGCATGCACTACATCCTCATCCACTACCTCCATCACCAGCGCACCCTCACTGTCAGTCACCACCCCCACATCCATGCTGGATACACATCCCCTGTGTCCTCTCCCACTCTGTCTGTGCCTCCTCCTCCCAAAGTACACAAATGCAAGCACTCAGACACCCAACAGCCATCCACCTCAAAACAGCATCCAGCCCATGCACCTGCTCCCAAACACAGCAGACAGACACCTCCTAAAACCACTCCCTCTTCCTCCACTCCCAAACCTTCACCCTCTTCCAGCCCCGGTGTCCCTAAAAGGCTTTTCCTCTCCAAACTTGACCTAATCCCTGCCCCTCCCCCCATCCTTCACTTCGGGCCAGGGTGGGCAGAACCCAGCCCAGCACCTCAGCCACCCAGTCCAGAGCCACTGTAGTTTCTGCAGCTACTGCAGGTGTAAGAGGCTCCAAGGAGGCACCCATCAGCAAAGCCAGTGTGCCTGCACCAGCTGCAAAGGGCAAGAAGGGGCCGCCAGCTAGCAAGGGGAGGAAGGAGACACCAGCCAGCAAGGGGAAGGGGGCACAACCAGCCAGCAAGGTGAAGGAGGCACCACCAGCCAGCAAGGGGAAGGAGGGAATACCAGCCAGCAAGGGCAGGAAGGGAACACCAGCTGGCAGAAGCAAGGAGGCACCACCATCTGCCAAGGGCAGGAAGGGGACAACAACTGCCAAGGCCAATGTAAAAGGAACAGACGCCGCAGGCAGTATGGATCTGGTGCCTGGGGCTGGAGCAGCATCTGGGCAAACAAAACCAGCCGTGGCACTTCAGCCGTCCGAGGCTGCAGGGGAAGGGCTGGATCCTCACCCCACCACTGACAGCACCGCCGCCAGCACCGCCACCAGCACCTCCATCTGCACCGCCAGCAGCACCACTGCTAGCAGCAGCAGCCCCAGTGGGCAGCTGTCCGAGGCTGCAGGGGAAGAGCTGGTGCCTCCCCCCACCACTGACAGTACCGCCACCTGCACTGCTGCCAGCACCGCCACGTGCATCGCCAGCAGCACCACAGCTAGCAACAGCAGCCCCAGTGGGCAGCTGTCCGAGGCTGCAAGGGAAGGGCTGGAGCCGCCCCCCACCACTGACAACACTGCAGCCAGCCCTGCAACTGCCATCCACTGAGCAGCCGTCACCGCCGGCGAGCAGTTTGTAATCGTGACTACATGGGCTGCAGTGCGTCCTGGCCCCTACAACACCTGTAGTTGTGACACCCAGGTGAGACTCTGTCACCTTACACCGTCCAGGATCAGCATTACAGGGCACAAGGCCCCTTCCAGCCCCAGTGGAAGAAGGCATCCACTGACCCCCTCCTTGCCAGGATAAAGCACACTGGGAACTAGGTCCCCCTCTGGAACCAGTGGAAGAAGGCATCCACTTACTCCCTCCTTGCCAGGATGAAGCACACTGGGCACAAAGCCCCCTCCAGAACAAGTGGAGAAGACATCCACTTGAGAGACTGTGGCCTTGCACTCCCCAGGACCAAGCAGTGGGCAAACCACCCACTAGAGAGACTGTGGCCTTGCACTCCCCAGGACCAAGCAGTGGGCAAACCACCCACTTGAGAGACTGTGGCTTTGCACTCCCCAGGACCAAGCAGTGGGCAAACCACCCACTAGAGAGATTGTGGCCTTGCACTCCACAGGACCAATCAGTGAGCAAACCACCCAGTTGAGAGACTGTGGCTTTGCACTCCTCAGGACATCGCAGTGGGCAAACCACCCACTTGAGAGACTGTGGCTTAGCACTCCCCAGGACATCGCAGAGGGGATGTAGCCCCCTCCAGGAGCAGTGGCATTGTACCATCTTCCGGCTGAGGTGCTTCCCCATTCCCTGTCCCCCTGAGGTGCATGTGTGCTTTTGACCTGATGCCCCTGCAGTGTTTTCTCCGTATTGAGGCAGGAGTCAAGTGTGGCCTTGGCCTATGTGTTATGGCCCTCTGGGCCACGGCCATTTTGGAGTGAGCATTGTCCTAATGAGGGTCTTAGTTGCTTAAACTGCGTGCAAAAAAATTAAAAAAACGCAAATGCCCTGAACCACAACTGAAAACAATATCAATAACAGGGTATGTTGTGCAAGCTAATATTGTCCCCAACATGAATATTTCCAAGGATGATAGAGCTAACGGCTCAAATTCTATTGATATATAAAAATCATCGAGTTGCTTGCATTGCGTCAAAATAAAGCTATTAAGCTGGAATGCTCTAAACTGTCTCATAGCTGGTTCATCATCTTTTCTCGTCTCTCTACAAACCACAATCTTAGTATTATGCCTCTATTAAGTATGTAATGTGATCCTTTTCTTTTGTAGAGAGACAAGAAAAGATGATGATTGTAAAGAGGCTTGGTCCGGAATTAACTAAAGTTAAATTTGTCTCATAGTCAACGGCAACCCTGAAACGTGAACCTAAAACCATATTCCTAAATTGAGGAATTGATATTATGACGAGAATGTAACTAAATATCCTTTCCCATTGTGGGAACAGATCAGTTCAACCCATACAGCAAGTCCATATGGAAGAATCAAATCCACATCTATTCTCAGAAACACAAAGAACCATTCATTTTAACTGAACAATGTTAGTAACATTATCGTCTTCATCCTACCTAATGGCGAAAGAAAATTTAATTAACTCTTGCCTAATGGCAAAAGAAGATGTAAGTAAAATAAGTTAAATACTGAAAATATTTTACAAAATTAAAATAACGACTGGACCTGGGTCCTGGGATTACTTGCTTTGGGCAATGGTAAGTCATAGCCACTCACATTCAATAGTCCTGGTAATTGAAGCACATATGATCAAACACTCGGGTTTCTCATGAAATATTGAAGGGGGATATAAATTAAAAACCACTTCAGAGTTACTAAAGTTTGTACATGATCATTACATCAAGTGCCTACAGGAACCTTGAGCAATTCAAACACTTGGTTTTGTCATGGAATACAGCAGCAGGATGTAAATTAAAACCCAACTTACAGTTACTAAAGTTTGTACATGATCATGCCATCATTTGCGTACAGAAAACCTGGGCAAAAGATAAGATTGTTTTTTAAAACTATACATCCTGGATTAAGCTAGAAGTAAATCTGTTTGGGAAAAGTTGATGGTAGAGTGGATTGACAACAATTATAACAACACGTTTGGAATACACTCATGTAATATTATATATTGAACACAACTGCCTTCTAGTATATGTACTCAGTTTTCAAGGGGTTATTCAACTTCTGCCCTTACTGGTATATAATGATTGCATTCCCCTGGACCCACTACGCAAACGACAAGGACAAGCTGTTTTGTTCAATTACATCGAGGAACAGTTTTTGCATCCCTTAAATATAGAACTTCTGATAAGTGGTGATTTAATTGAAGTGTTAGATCCCAAGCTTTTTATCCTTGATCCACTAGCAAACTATTTGGGAGATATTAGCTATGAAATCTGAATTTAAATCGTCAAGTTATATTAATTGCAATTTCTGGTCAAGATTATTTGTTATTCCCATAATCAATTAGAATGGAATAGTTTCATCTGCTATTCCTGCTAGACCATCACATTTTGTGGGTTCAAAGGCAATCTTTTAGACTACAACCTGGTAACTCTGTTTTAATGCAACAAAGAGAGTCTTTTAAGATTGTGAATAGAAAAGAAATCTACCATTGCCCTCAGGTTATTAAAATTAAACAGATTATCAGACGCACAAAAAAGCCACAGCCAAATCTGAGGTGGATCATATATTTGCAAAAAATCAAATGGAAAGCTCACTCCCCGAAGATATTTGATGATTTGCTACATCAACATGGAGCCACTTTAAGTGTGAATATTACTAGTGACAAGATTGATTGCCATTCGATTAGCAGATTGGGAGATATTCTCTCTTCAATACTCAATACCTATGTACCCAGAGAAAAAACATAAAGGAAATTACGAAAACCAAGGGTGCGTGATAACTTGTCATGTGATCAAGTTGAAAAGAATAAAAAGGAATTCAAAATGTTCTAAAAGGTGTCTTGAAAAAAACACAGGATGACATTGACTTTACTTGAATTGAACAAATTAATGGCAGAGTAGAAACGTGTTGGACTGCAAAAACTTTATTTGAATTAAAGAAATTGTGTTATAGTAAGTGTAGGAAAGTACCATCTTTCTTGGCATGTTACCCCCAATTTTACATGTATGTCAGTATGTTTTGCCTGTCTCACTGGGATCCTGCTAGCCAGGACCCCAGTGCTCATAGTTTGTGGTCTGAATGTGTATACCTGTGTAGTGCCTAATTGTGTCACTGAGGCTCTGCGAATCAGAACCTCAGTGCTCATGCTCTCTCTGCCTTTACATTTCTTACTATAGGCTAGTAACCACTTTTACCAATTTCAATTGGCATACTGGAACACCCTTATAATTCCCTAGTATATGGTACCCAGGTACACAGGGTATTGGGGTTCCAGGAGATCCCTGTGGGCTGCAGCATTTCTTTTGCCACCCATAGGGAGCTCAGACAAACCTTTCCACAGGACTGCCATTGCAGCCTGAGTGAAATAATCCCCACTTTATTTCACAGCTATTTTCACTGCACTTAAGTGACTTATAAGTCACCTATATGTCTAACCTTCACTTGCTGAAGGTTAGGTGCAAATTTACTAAGTGTGAGGGCACCCTTGCGCTAGCAAAGGTGCCCCCACAGAGTTCAGGGCCATTTCACCGGACTTTGTGATTGCAGGGGCACCATTCCACACGTGCACTACATATAGGTCAATACCTATATGTAGCTTCACAATGGTAACTCCGAATATGGCCATATAACATGTCTAAGATCATTAATTGTTCCCCATTCGAAATCTGGTATTGGGGAGCCAATTCATTGCATCCTGGTGACTCCACTACGGACCCCCAGTACTGCCAACCAGCTCTCTGGGGTTTTCTCTGCAGCTACCGCTGCTGCCACCTCACAGACAGGGTTCTGCCCTCCTGGGGTCTGGGCAACCCAGTCCCAGGAAGGCAGAACAAGGCATTTCCTCTGAGAGCAGGGTGTTACACCCTCTCTCTTTGAAAATAGGTGTTAAAGGCTGGGAAGGGGTAGCCTCTCTTAGCCTCTGGAAATGCTTTGAAGGGCACAGATGGTGCCTTCTTTGCAAAGGCCAGTCTACACCGGTTTAGGGAACCCCCCAGTCCCTGCTCTGGCGCAAAACTGGACAAAATAAAGAGGAGTGACCACTCCCCTGTCCATCACCATCCCAGGGGTGGTGCCCAGAGCTCCTCCAGTGTGTCCCAGACCTCTGCCATCTTGCTTCCAGAGGTGTGAGGGCACTCTGGAGGCCTCTGAGTGGCCAGTGCCAGCAGGTGACGTCAGAGACCCCTCCTGATGGATGCTTACCTGACTAGGTGGCGAATACTCCTCTGAGGGCTATTTAGGGTCTCTCCAGTGGGCTTTTCCACAGATTACGACTTGCAAAAATCCAGCAGGACTCCTCTGCACTTCTCTCTTTGACTTCTGCCAAGGATCGATGGCTGACTGCTCCAGGACGCCTGCAAAACTGCAACAAAGTAGCCAGAAGACTACCAGCGACATTGTAGCACCTAATCCTGATGGCTTTCTTGTCTGTTTCCTGGTGGTGCATGCTCTGGGGGCTGCGTGCCTTCACTCTGCACTGGAAGCCACGAAGAAATCTCCCGTGGGTCGACGGAACCTCCCCCCTGCTCCAGCAGGCACCAAACTTCAGCTTCACCGGTACTCTGGGTCCCCCCTCATCCTGACAAGCATGGCCCCTGGAAAACATGTGTTGGACCCAAATGAACAAGACTATCCAGTGGTCCAACTGTCCAAATTTGGAGGAGGCAAGTCCTTGCCTCCCCTCCCCAGACAATAATCCTGTGCACCACGTGATCTCCAGCTAAAAAGGCTTCTGTGCACATTTCCAAAAAATCCTGCATGCACAGCTGACCCTAGGTCCCCAGCTCTCTGTCCTGCAATGTTCAGCTCCCTGAGTTGATCTCCGGTGTCGTGGGACCTCTCTTTGCAGCGTTGAGATGACCGCCATGTTCAGACTTCGTGAACCCATGTTCAAGGACATCTGCGGGTGCTTCCTTCCTGTCCGAGTGCTCTCTACATTGCTGAGGGCCCCGTCGGTCTTCTCTCCTAAGTGGCGACATCCTGGTCCTTCCTGGGCCCAGGCAGCACCCTCTTTCTTCAACCACAACTCTTGCAGCTAGCAAGGATTGTGGAAACAACTCTGCATCCTCCAGCACACAGTGGGATATCTTCTGCATGAAGAAGAACTTCCTACCTTCTTTTGTTGTTGCAAAACCTACAGTTTCTTCCAACAGGAGGCAGCCATTTTGTACCTTCATCCGGGTTTTAGTGGGCTCCTTCCCCCCCTGGACACTTTAGTAACTCTTGGACTTGGTCCCCTCCCTTTGCAGGTCTTCAGGTCCAGGAATCCGTCTTCAGTGCTTTGCAGTCTGTTGTGGTCCTTGCAAAATCCTTAATCACAACTTTAGTGTGTTTCTGGGGAAATAGTAGTACTCCTACTTTCCAGGGTCTTGGGGTGGGGTCTCCTTTACACCCTTACTGTTTTCTCACTCTCCCAGCAACCCTCTACACACTACACTAGTCTAATTCTGACTGTTTTACTTACCTGAATTGGGTTGTTGTGTATATTTTGTGTATGTTGAGTATATCCTCTGAGATATTTTTGGCACATTTTCACTAAAATAAAGTACCTTTATTTTTACTAACTATAAGTATTGTTTTTCTTATGATATATTATTACTTGTATGATATAAGTGGTGTTTCATGAGCTTTGCATGTCTCCTAGTTCAGCCTTGGCTGCTCTGCTATAGCTACCTCTATCGGCCTAAGCTGCTAGAACACTACTACACTCTACTAATAAGGGATAACTGGATCTGGCACAAGGTGTAAGTACCATTGGTATCCACTATAAGCCAGTCCAGCCTCCTACAGTAAGCAAAGGCAGAGTGGCACGATTTAAACAAATCTGGGGTGTAGTTCAAACGTTTGTAATTTGAACTTCAGTGGAGGGATATAAATTCACTAAATATCAGAATTGTATTTTGACGCTCAAGTGAAAAGCGATTGAATAGCTAAGATACATGTTAGACATTTGCATATTACAGAAAAAAATATAAAAAATGCTCTACATGTATATCAGAGAAATAGTACTCCGTGGCCAAGCAGTATTCCTATTTGAATACTTAAGAATAAACCTACGTTTATGGCAATAACCACTATGTCAACTTTACATTTCTATCTTGGAAGCTGCTACAATTCCCAACTTGTGTAGATAGTTGGGAAGCCCTGTTCTATATTAATGGAGATAAACTCCTACAAGTTTCAACTTTCTCCTACCTCGGATACCTTTCGACCAGCAAGGCACTTGGCTACACCTGATTAAGATTAAAAAGTCAAGATTTGATCAAATTACCGAGGCCATTTTTGGATTTGCCAAGAAGCTGGGGTTGAAACCTTTGGGTACCATGGTTAATGTCTACACAGCATGCTGTGCCTTCATGGTTATATATGGTGCCGGTGTATGGGGATACTGTGATGTGTCTAATCTTCAGGTCATTGAAAATTCATTTCTGAGAAGACTTTTGTCAGTCCCAGCCAGTCTCCCTGCAAACTTGTGTTATAAGGAGTTAGGCAT
This sequence comes from Pleurodeles waltl, assembly GCF_031143425.1. NCBI lineage: Eukaryota > Metazoa > Chordata > Amphibia > Caudata > Salamandridae > Pleurodeles > Pleurodeles waltl. The sequence continues at coordinate 487,832,026 of NC_090449.1, forward strand.
GGTACCCCTAGTGGATCGAAATAATCTTGCACCACTAAAACTGTAGGAGCAATTTGGGACAAAAAGAAAACGTTTCTTAATCAAACCATAATAAATGATTGCATGCCTTTAGATAACGCACAGAAAATTACCTGGTTGAGATATATAAAGGAACAGCTTGCCTTGTTAGGGAGTAAGGACGACTATCAGAATTCTCTGCTACTGACCACTACCTCCAAAGAACAACTAAAACAAGATTTCCTAATTGCACATGAACAACAACGCCAACAGACAGAACTAGGTAAGAAGAGGGTAAGGGAATATCACCCCTTTATCACCACAGACCTCATGGAATCATACCTCACCTACCCACTCTCCCACATGCAAAGATTCTATCTGACAAGGTTTAATTTTGGCTTGGCCCGCCTTTTTGTCTCATACCCTCGCAATGCATACAGTGATGCCCAATTGTAGTTCTGCCCTTGTGACTTGAATATTAGAAGGTGCAGACCAGCTCTATTTTATTTACAACCTCTACAGACAGAACACACCTGTATTATGGTTTACAAAGGTGTTGATGCTGTTGTTCATCTGAGAAATGGGAAATAAGTAAACAGGTGAGCTGCAAAAATACCTGATTCAGGATTATGTGAGCACAATGCAGGGGACACTATATGATACTTTGCTGACATAAAAATTGTATGTAGTGAGAATTTATTTAATTATGCCCTAGAATTATATTAGCACTTTGAGATATCTGTGTTTACATATGCACAAGGCATTTTACAATGAGAGGTTTAGGCTCCTAGGCTGGACTCACAATATTTTACTCTTACACTTTCTAATTGAATGGCTGGTATGTGTTAGTTCGTGGTTCCTGTTTCATGTTCATCTTTAGAAAAGTACTGCTTTCACTAGATTTTTCGGTATGTATCCTAAAAATAGCTAGGGATTGCATTTTGTATTGCAATATCACAGACACTCACATTGGATGGGTGGCGTAATATTGTGGCTGCTGGAGTAATGGTACAACACCTGCTTATAAGAAACTCAGTTATTTCATTCTTGTGAAGAAAGTTATATTTATTCATGAAAGGATTACGCTAGACAGAATGCATATCTTGGTTGCTAATACTAAATAACATCGCTTATGAGTTTTCATTTAGCATTGCAAATGTTTATAGTTGAACAGCATGCCACAACTGCCTAAATATTTTCACTTTCATTTCACATCCACAAATTAGTGAGAATTCCCTTTTTCATGAGCCAGGAGCTCTCTGCAGTTCATTTAAAGACGTTCCTGTCTCTGCTGCTTCTCTGATCATCCCGCACAGCAGAATTCTCAAGGTCAGTTTTCCCACGTGTACATACTCAGAGTAAGTGGCATTATAAGCCATTGCCAGCCAGCAGAAATAGAAACATACCAGGCAGGAAATTGCTGTGATGTCTTGATGGCTTAATTCTTTGAACCTAGAACACTAGGACAGAAGCTTCTAGAGCTCAGTGCAGTGGTCACTTTCCTTGGAGATTTGGAAGGAGGAGGTTAGCGTGTGAGAACTGCCATTTCTTTGACATTTAGTTGTGATCCTAAACCACATCTGACTCACGTAAGCCTATTTACTCATTAAATTGCATGTCTTGAAATGTAAAATAACTGTGGTATGCGGGTCTCTGTCCAAATGTTTCAGATTTTTGAGAAGTGGCTCTGGATCTGGGAAACATGATGAAATATCCTCAATGACCTAAAAGAAAATCACCCATAAATCGTGGCTACCGATCCTCTTTATTACTTACAAACACATATATCATCTGTCACACAATCAGATCTTCCTTAGTGTCAGAGAACTGATCTATCCCAGTGGCCGCATTGAGGCAACCAGTGACCCTGGACATCTGAGATATTGCCCACCCTGATTCATTGTTAAGGCTGGTGTAGGAAGTTGGCTCTGTACATACTATCTCAAAGTGAGAGATAGTGTGCACAGAGTCCGTGGGTTCCCCAAGAGGCTTGACAGAGGCAATAATAGATAACACTAATGCTCTATTTATGGTAGTGTGGTCGAGCAGTTAGGCTTATCAGAGGGTAGTGTTAAGCATTTACTGTACACACACAGGCAATAAATGAGAACACACACTCAATGATTTAACTCCCGGCCAATAGGTTTTTATATAGATAAAAAATATTTTCTTAATTTATTTTAGCACCTCAAGATTCAGATTGCAGGTAAGTACATTAAATGTAAAGTACTTGGCATAGATAAAGATAGGACTTTCAATAAAAACAGTAATGCACACAGTTTGGCATAAAATGACAATAAGCTATTTTAAAAGTGGACACTGCAAAATTCAACAGTTCTTGGAAGGAGGGAAAGTACAGGTTATCTTTTGAGGTGAGTAAAGCACTTACAAGTTCAGTCTCTGGGCCATAGGCGGCCCACCATGGGGTGTTCAAGTTAACTGCAGACACCCAGCACCAGCAACATAGGGCCGGTCAGGTGCAGAGGTCACAGAGAGGCCCAAATAGCATAGGCGCCTACGGAGACTAGGGGTGCTCCGGTTCCAATCTGCTAGCAGGTAAGTACCTGCGTCCTCGGGGAGCAGACTGGGGGGGTTTGTAGAGCACTGGGGGGGGGGGCCAAACAGGCACACAAAATACACCCTCAGCGGCACGGGGTGTCCGGGTGCAGTGTGCAAACAAGGCGTCGGGTTTTGTATTGAACTCAATGGAGAGACCCGGGTGTTACTCTGAAGCTGCAGGCAGGGCACGGGGGCTTCTCGGGTCAGCCACGGACTGGGCAAAGGTGAGGGCTGCCTGATGGTCACTACTGCACCAGTAGTTGGTTCCTCAGGGGTCTGGGGGCTGCGGGTGCAGTGCTTCTTCCAGGAGTCGGGTTCTTTGTTACCGGGCAGTTGCGGTCAGGGGGGTCCCATGGATTCTCTTTGCAGGTGTCGTCGTGGGGGTGCAGGAAGGTCGCTCAGGGTGGACACGTCATTGGAGTCACCTGGGGGGTCCTCTCTGCAGTGTTGGTTTCTCTGGACACGTGTCGGGGGCGTTGGGTGCAGAGTGGTAAGGACTCACGCTTCAGGAGTGAGGTGAGAGTCCCTTTAAAGATGGTTTCTTCTTGCTGCTTTCGAGAGAGCCGCTGTCCACTTGAGTTTATTGGTCCTTTAGAGCTGCAGGGCAGTCCTCTGAGGCCTGCAGGATGCATCGCTGTTGCCAGTTCTTTGAACCTGGAGACAGGCCGGTAGGTCTGGGGCCAAAGCAGTTGTTGTCTCCTTCTTCTCTGTGGGGTTTTCAGGTCAGCAGTCCTTCTTCTTGCTAGGTCGTCAGGAATTTAATTTCCTGGGTCCAGGGTTGCCCCTAAATACTAGATTCAGGGATGTGTTTAGGGCTGGAGGGTAGTAGCCAATGGCTACCTCCCCTGAGGGTGGCTACACCCTCCTTGTTCCTCCTCCCTTTGGGTGGGGAGCACATCTCTAATCCTATTAGGCTAAATCCTCCGTGCCAAGAGGAAGGATTTTCTAAGGAAGGGGTCACCTCAGCTCTGGGCACCTTAGGGGCTGTCCTTGCAAGAGGGTGACTCCTCTTTGTTTTTCTCATGACCTCCTCCAGACTTGCCACCAGAAGTGGGGGCTGTGTCCGGCAGGCAGGCATCTCTACTAGCTGGAGTGCCCTGGGGCATTGTAACACCAGGCTTGAGCCTTTGAGGCTTACCGCCAGGTGGTACAGTTCCTGTAGGGGAAGGTGTGAAGCACCTCCACCCAGGACAGGCTTTGTTCCGGGTCACATAGTGCACAAAGGCACTCACCCCATGTGCCCAGAAACTAGTCTGGAAGTGGTAGGCTGGCAGAGACCGGTCAGCCTAGCACTACCAGTTGGGCTGGCATGCAGGGGGCATCTCTAAGATGCCCTCTGAGTGCATTTCTCAATAAATCTCACACTGGCACCAGTGTGGATTTATTGTGCTGAGAAGTTTGATACCAAACTTCCCATATTCAGTGTAGTCATTATGGAACTGTGGAGTTCGTGTTTGACAAACTCCCAGACCATATACTCTTTATGGCTACTCTGCACTTACAATGTCTAAGAATTGGCTCAGACACTGTAGGGGCATAGTGCTCATGCAGCTATGCCCTCACCTGTGATATAGGGCACCCTGCCTTAGGGCTGTAATGCCTGCTAGAGGGGTGACTTACCTATGCCACAGTCAGTGGGTTGTGGGCATGGCACCCTGAGGGGAGTGCCATGCCGACTTAGGGGGTCATTACGACCCCGGCGGTCGGTGGTATAGTGGAGGTATTACTGCCAACAGGCTGGCGATACCTACCTCCACTATTATGACATTGGCGGTTTGGCCAGTGGGTTGTGGGCATGGCAACCTTAGGGGAGTGCCATGCTGACTTAGGGTGTCATTACGACCCCGGCGGTCGGTGGTATAGTGGAGGTATTACCACCAACAGGCTGGCGGTACCTACCTCCACTATTATGACAAACTGCCAATGTACCACACCGACCGCCACAGCGGTAATGACCGTTGGGCTGGAGACTTCAGTCTTTAGCCCGGCGGCCGTCACTTGGCCGCCCATGGCCTTATGACCCTGCCCATGCCCATTGTGTCAGTGGTTTCGGTACCACCACTGAAACCATGGCGGTAGGCACTATCAGTGCCAGGGAAGGAATTCCCTGGCACTGATAGGTGTCTCCCCCGCTCCCTTCCCCCTCCCCAGAGTCCTCCCTCCACCCTCCACCTCCATCCCCCTCCCTCTCCCAACCCCCGCACAATTATACACATACACACACATACATACACACCCATACACACACGCATACACACATTCACCCACGCATTCATATATTCATACACACTCACAGCAACACTCATAAACAGACATCCAGGCACACACGCAATCTCACGACACAACATGCACGTACACTCACACCCACTCATGCACAAACACATTACACATGCATGCATGCATTCACACACACTAACACACACGGCCACTCATGCACACAACACCTCCCACCCCCCCCTCTCCTGTTGAAGAACCGGACTTACTTGCTTGCAGGGGGTCCTCCGGCAGGGGACGGGATGCAGCGCTGAAACCCACACGCACCACGCATACACCCATTCACCTACACTTCCAGACACGCATCCACTCACACTCATCCATGCATGCATTCAATCATACATACTCACACACATTCAGGCACGCATACACACAAACATCCAAACATGCATACTCACACGCAAACACACTGACATGCAGACACACACTCACTTCAACATTCATACATGCATTCACTCACACATATGCAACCACGCATACACCACAACACTCACAGTCACATTCACACACTCACACACACACTCATGCACACACACAGACACCACACACTCACCCACAACACCCCCCACCCTCCCATACCCTTCACTGTCAGACGCCCAACTTACCTTGTCCAGCGAGGATGTCTTCCAGCAGGGAACGGGAAGGGGTGCCAGTACTAATGGTCTTAATATGGCTGACGGTGTCCTACTAGCAGGGCAGTGCAGGTGGTAGCAACGCCAGTGCGCCACAGACCTGCCAACATGGCTACTGACGTATTTCTGCCCTAAGTGTGGTGGAAATCCGGCAGCACCCATAATATGGCAGCTGGAAGACCTCCAACACTGGTGGTCTTCTGGCGCCTGTGTCATCGGATGTTGTAATGAGGGCCTAAGACCTATTAATGAGAAGTTTCTTGGTCTTTACAGTTTCAGTGCTCTTTCTTTTACCTTGACAATCACAATTGATTTAATTCACAACCTGGAGACATTTGTGGTATTCCACAAATGTTTCTTTTTTATATAAAGAACTGCTCATGGTACACATGAACTTATTACCCTCCATATCGTTAAGTGTAGGTTTTGCTTTACTTAACTCTGTGTGTTATGTGGAGTTAAGTAAAATACACCTCTACCTATCAATGTGCACTTATCTTGCATCTATGATATTTTGCCTCAATATTATATTGAGGTATACAAAAAAGAGATGTGTGTAAATGGTAGTCCAAACTTAGGTGGCATGGTGTGCAAAATAAGAATGGATTGGATTGAGGTCACAAAGACTACCAGTGGCTGAGATTAATTCAAGCATACCACCCATCCCTTTTTGTATTATAGTAGCACATAAAACCACTTTGTAGAGTGGAAACACAATGCTTTCCTTCTAAAACTTGTGTGCACCCAAACAGCCATGCAGAGTTATCACTGACTTGTGGTATTAAGAAATATGAAACTTTTGGATGAAATAATGACAACATCTGACAATGTTGTCTTGACAATTCAATAGACTAACCCAAATTACAGCCCTGCCTCCAATGATTTAACACCTCAAGTTGGACTGATGAGTTTTCAATGAACATACGTAATGCTTATTGCAGAACAGCATGACACTCAACTGTCTACCTAGTTTGCTTTTTTTCATTTTTACAAATTTCAGGCATTTCCTTCTTCATGAACCATGAACCTTCAACAGTTTCCCTTGGGACAGTCTTGCCTATGCTGCTTTTCAGAAAATCAGTATGTTTCCAGGGGTGGCTTCTTCTTTTGAGCGTAAAGGGTGTTGCCCCACTCCCGGTGCAAGCCTTCTTAATCCACCAAATGTATAAGTCACAGCTATCTTTCTCTTTTAATGCCTTCATCTTTCAGCACTGTGCTGTGTTGATCTGAAGTTTTTGGTCTGAGAGCATTGAGGGTGGAGTCAATTCTTGTGGTTGGCATTAGCAAGCAGCAAGAATGAAGTGCGCATACTGAGTTGGACAGGTCTTTTACTGTGACCAGCTTGACATGCACACTTGTCTCCATTCAAACCCAAGCTGTGTTAAGGAGCCAAGGGGCTCACAGCACAGCCTCCTGTTCTCCTTTTGGAGTGCTGGGTTCACCTGCTCCATCCAATCTTTGCATTGTTCTTATGTTGTTTACTACTATAAACAGTATGAAAGCAGGTGCATAGCTTCAAGGGGGTTGTTTGGGGTTGTAACCTCCCTCTAATAAATGTATTTTCTCATAAACAGTTAGGTACAGATGCTTTCAGCTGGGTATTGTTAGATGTTAGCAGGAATTTTTATGTACATTTACACAAAAACGCACACACTCTGTTTGAAAGTTCTAAAAAATATTGGTTATTTTACCGAAAATTGTGTTTTCTCTCTTCCGCTTCTACCAAACGGCATGCCTCTCCCTGCTCACTACCCCTTAGGCCCCTTTTGTGTGCCATCCTTGTTAAAAATGTATTTAATCATTATGGTGGTCATTACAACCCTGGCGGACGGTGTAAAAGGTGCGCTAATACCGCAAACAGGCCGACGGACAAAAAAAGGGCATTATGACCCTGGCGGAAACCGCCAACAAAGACAGCCACTTTAACACACCGCCCGCCACGGCGGTACAGACAAGCAGCGTGGCGGTTACCGCCAACAGACAGGCGGAAGACAATGTACCGCCCACACCATTACAACCCGCCAACCGCCACCTTTTCCGGGGCGGATTCACCGTGGATAAAAACACGGCGGAAACAGCTTTTGCTATGGGAAAACGCTCACCTGAACACATCCCACGAGGAAAGACGACTCCGTGGACCCGGAACTCCAAATACTACCTGCCCTTTTCTTTCTGCTCCTTTACGACCAACAGCAACGTAGGCACAGAAGATACCGGTGAGTACTGCATCTACGACACGGGGAAGGCAAAAGTTAGGGGGACACCCACCAAACACCCCCACACCCACCCTCGCATATTACAACATACACACCAATGCAGTCAAAAATATCACATTAACAACCCACAATCCCCCCGGAAGAATGCAAAGACAAAGCGAATTTCGGTCAAACATTGTAATGTGCCAATATACATGTCATACAAAAATATACTGATATATATCTCTAAATCACTCATAATTATATATACAATACAAGAAGTAGTGCAGATATGTACACAACAATGTCTGTGCACCAACAGTCCAAAAATGCATGGGCGAGGCCCACAATAGATACCTGACCACAATCGGAGAGAACACTGCCGGGGCATCAGATAGAAACACTACAGGCACCTCAGGGGGAAGGGAAGGGGGGCACCTCAGCCACATGAATGCGAAGCTAGATCCACGACGGGGCTCCATGCCCATTGATGTATCCTGGGGAGTGCAAAGCCACAGTCTCTCAAATCACTACAGTGGGTGGTTTGCCCACCGTGCCATCCTGGGGAGTACAAAGCCACAGTCTCTCAAGTCTCTACAGTGGGTGGGTTGCCCACTGTACCATCCTGGGGAGTGCAAATCCACAGTCTCTCAAGTCACTACAGTGGGTGGGTTGCCCACTGTACCATCCTGGGGAGTGCAAAGCCACAGTCTCTCAAGTCACTACAGTGGGTGGTTTGCCCACTGTGCCATCCTGGGGAGTGCAAAGCCACAGTCTCTCAAGTAGATGCAGGTCTCCACTGGTTCTGGAGGGGGACTGGTGCCCAGACTGGATGAGTCTCCCCGTGAAAGTTCCTGTCCTGTCACTGTCCCAGCTGCACATCGGATAAGGATGCCTGATGTGGCGGTACTTTAATTCCTTCACGGTCTTTGCCCTGTTCAGCGGTGCTTTGCCATGGCGGTTCAGGACTGTTCAGCTGTGCTTTGCCATGGCGGTCTTTGCCCTGTTCAGCGGTGCTTTGCCATGGTGGTCTTTGCCCTGTTCAGCGGTGCTTTGCCATGGCGGTCTTTGCCCTGTTCAGCGGTGCTTTGCCATGGCGGTCTTTGCCCTGTTCAGCGGTGCTTTGCCATGGCGGTTCAGGACTGTTCAGCGGTGCTTTGCCATGGCGGTCTTTGCCCTGTTCGGCGGTGCTTTGCCATGGCGGTCTTTGCCCTGTTCAGCGGTGCTTTGCCATGGCGGTTCAGGGCTGTTCAGCGGTGCTTTGCCATGGCGGTCTTTGCCCTGTTCAGCGGTGCTTTGCCATGGCGGTCTTTGCCCTGTTCAGCGGTGCTTTGCCATGGCGGTTCAGGACTGTTCAGCGGTGCTTTTCCATGGCGGTCTTTGCCCTGTTCAGCGGTGCTATGACATGGCGGTTCTGATACTGACATTGGTGTGTGGCATGACGATCTCCACACTGGACATTGGTGTGTGGCATGACGATCTTCACACTGGACATTGGTGTGTGGCATGACGATCTCCACACTGGACATTGGTGTGTGGCATGACGTTCCATCATTGGCCAGCGGGGCTGTGGCATCCTGTCCCCTCCTGGGCTGTGACTCCGGCGGTGGTCTCTGGACCAGTGACGATACTTGGGCCCTCCTGGGCTGTGACTCTGGCGGTGGTCTCTGGACCAGTGACAACGGTGCTGGCGGTTGTGTCTGGACCGCAGGAAATGATGGCGCACTTCTCCGCCGTGACACTCACAACAGGCTGGGGAGACTTCCTCTGGACCTTCCCCACCTTTTTTGGAGTTACAGCTGACTCACCAATCGCCTTCGATCCCATTTCACTTGTTGTCCCACCAGGAGTCTTGACACGGTCCCGTCGTCCACTCTCCAATTTCAGAGCCTTTACAGGGGGTGGGCTGCCAGTGCCTTGGCTCCGGGTCCTACTGCCTGCCCTGGTGGACGGTGCACTCCAAAAACCTGGAACACGCACCACTGGTACTGGAGGCTTTTTGGCTGAGGTGATACGACGGGACTGATGAATTGCAGGGGGGGGGGCAAAAAGGTCAATTTGACATAGGGACAGTTTTCTGACGGACACTGGGATGGGTAGCTGGAGGGGGTCTGGAAGTGGAGGAAGAGGAGGTGGTTGTAGGAGGTGTCACTTTAGGTGTTTTGGGTGCAGGTGCAGGTACTGGAGGCTGTCGTGAGGTGGATGGATGTTGGGTGAGTGATTGCCGGCATTTGGGTACTTTGGGAGGGGGCGTCACAGACACACTGGGAGAGGACACAGGGGACGTGTAAATGGCAGGAGAGGTGGTGAGTGCAGGTGAGCGGCTTGTGGTGCTGGGTGTCCTGGTGCGAGTCCTAGTGCCTGTAGATGTGGTGCATGCAGGTGTGTGTGTAGACGAGACTGGGAGGGAGGAGGGAGAAGAGGAGGAGGGGGACACAGTGGAGACAGTGGATGTTGCTGTATCTGTATGGGTGTGATGCTTGTGTGAGTGCCTGTGGTGTGTGTGGTGCCTATGTTTGCTTGAGCTACTTGTGTGTGTTGACTTGTGTGCATGCTGGTCTGTAGGTGTGCTTGGGATGGGCTGGGGTACAGGGGATTGGGTCTGGGTGGAGGAAGTTGGAGGGGGGAGGCTAGACACAGGGACAATGGCTGCCATCAGTGCTGAGGCCAGAGATTGCAGGGTTCGCTGAAGGGCAGCCTAACCAGAATGAATGCCCTCCAGGAATGCATTACCGTGTTGCAACTCTCGTTCTACACCCTGGATGGCATTCACAATGGTAGACTGCCCAACAGTGAGTGACCATCGGCGGACGAGTCCATGTCGCTGGTTGGTGATCCAGTGGCCGACGTGAAGCTCCCCTCGCCCTCCGTCCCACTGGTGCATTCAGAGTCTGTGGTGTGGCCCTCCATGGCCATGTGGGATGCAGCTCCCTCGTGCTCCGGTGCCACTGTACCTCCGCCTGATGATGCTGATGTACAAAAGGACAGGGAGAGCAGGAAAAGGGGGGGAGAGACAGAAGTAAGAGTTATAGTGCATGGCATACCACTACCGTTGGCGGACAAGACAGACGCAGCAGCCTCATGCATAACGCCGTGCTCCTGGCCTCTGCACATGCAATTTCTGGGATATAGCCAACATGGCATTAGTGGAAATCTGCACACATGGATGCCACAGGGGCAACTATAGCTCAACTTGCCACTCTTCTGAGGTGGGGTAGAGTGCCACATGGCCTACATTACGGAGGGGCCTTGCCTACCTAACTCGCCCTGGCCTAGGGACACACACAGCCCACCTCCCCCACCCAGGCCCCTCCACTGCACGCAAAGTCCGCAGAATGAGGTTGTACTCACCCCCTTGTGTCTGCTGTGATGTCCTTAAGCGCCCATCCAACTCCGGGTAGGCCACCACCAGGATCCGGAACATCAGGGGGGGTCATGGTGCGACGAACACCCCTCCCACGTTGGAAGGCCATCCCCAGCTGAGCCTCCGCTGTCTTCTTGCTGCAGCGGCGAATGTCCTCCCATCTATTCCGGCAGTGGGTGCCCCGTCTCTGGTGGGCCCCCAGGGTCCAGACCTCCTTGGCGATGGCACGCCAAATGTCCCTCTTCTGGTGGGCACTGACCTACATGACATGCACAAGGGAAGAGGAACAGTCATTACCAACTGCACCATCAATGTGAGTGGCCCCCTCCCTACTCTGACCATGTGGCCCATTTATTCCCATGCTTTACTGTAGTATGAACTCTACCCCCTTCCCTCTTCCACCCAGCCCTGTCCACCCAGGCCTAGCCCATACAACGTGCTCCCTGTGTACTAACCTGTTGGTCTGGAGGACCGTAGAGTAGCATGTACTGGGGGAGGACCCCATCCACAAGTTTCTCAAACTCCTGTGCAGTGAAGGCAGGGGCCCTGTCCCCAGACGCAGCAGCCATCATCGCTTCCAGACCGATGTCACAGCAGCACTAGCAGTGTAGGTCCTCTCCTGTCGAAGGTCAGGTATCTAGTGAATCAACAGATAGAAAATGGCGGTGACGTCCGCGGCATTGACGTCCACGGCGGGGCGCATCATCACCGCCGGCGCACCTGTTCATTGGCTCCTGGGACCCATAGGGTCCAATGTTAACCAATGCAGCATTGTGCCGCGGTCTACGACCGCCTACCGCGACGGTGTGCAACGCCAGCGCTGTTACCCCACAATCCCATTGTCCCAGTTTAGAGGTCAGGCAGCCGCCATTTCAGGGGCCCACATGGATTCATTTTCAACTGCGTCACACATACCGAGGCCTACACTCAACACACATACAGGAAGGGTTTATTGTCTGGTGTAGTCTTGTGTGTGACTGTGGGTACATACCTGGAGGAATAGAACTGTTTCTTCGCTGTTGTCCTTCTTAGGCACCGTCAGCTGGGACAGTTGAGAAGATGGCGGAATCCTCCGGTGAACCGACCGCTGGTGGACCTGTTGACAATGGAAGAGAGACATTTAATAGTCACCTACAGGTTTGACCGTGCCACAATCCAGGAACTATGTACCCAGTTGAGCCAGACCTGATGTCACCAATCCGCCATCCGACTGGAATCCCCCCTGACGTGCAGGTGCTGTCAGTGCTCCATTTCCTTGCAAGTGGGTCTTTTCAGACAACAGTGGCCATGGCATCAGGGATGTCTCAGCCTATGTTTTCCAACGTGTTGTCCAGAGTGTTGTCTGCCCTGCTGAAACACGTAAGGAGATACATCATTTTCCCTGAGGTGGAGGATTTGCCTACAGTGAAAGGTGACTTCTATGCCCTTGGACATATCCCCAACGTCATAGGTGCCATTGATGGGACCCATGTAGCTCTGGTCCCCCCGCAGGAGTGAACAGGTGTACAGGAACAGGAAGAATTATCATTCCATGAATGTCCAGATGGTCTGTTTGGCAGACCAATACATCTTGCAGGTAAATGCTATGTTCCCTGGCTCTGTGCATGACGCCTACATCCTGCGCAATAGCAGCATCCCTGATATGATGGGTCAACTCCAGAGGCACCGTGTATGGCTATTGGGGGACTCTGGTTACCCCAATCTTTCCTGGCTATTGACCCCAGTGAGGAATCCCAGGACCAGGGCAGAGGAACGCTACAATGATGCCCATGGGCGGACTAGGAGGGTTATCGAACGCACCTTCGGCCTCCTTAAGGCCAGGTTCAGGTGCCTCTATATGACAGGTGGGTCCCTATTCTACTCACCGAAGAAGGTGTGCGACATCATCATCGCCTGCTCCATGCTCCATAATTTGGCATTGCAACGCCAGGTGCCTTTTCTGCAGGAGGATGATCCAGATGACGGTGTTGTAGCAGCTGTGGAGCCTGTGGAGCCTGTGGACAGTGATGAGGATGAAGCTGAGGAAGAAGAAAACGACAACAGGGAGTCAGTCATACAGCAATATTTCCAGTGAAACTCAGGTGAGTACATTTTCAGGTTTAACATTACATTAACTTTCACACGTCTACCTCTATCATGTACCGAGATTTCACTCACTATTTGTTAACTGAGTTGTCCCCTTCCATTTCAGTTTCACAAATGTGGTAACCTATGTGTCAACTGCTTGCATCCTTGAAGGGCTTGTGATGTGTGACATTGGTATGTTAGCCTTCCAATGGGTAACCCATTATGACACTGTAATTGATAATACAAAATTACAAATCATAGACTGACTGCAGTTTTTTTTGTGTTTCAAGGGTGTTTATTTAAGCGCTAAAAAATGAAGGGGGGTTGTAAAATGGTGATGGGTGATGGTGGAGGAATGTCCATGGCAGAGTCCAGTCTATTAGTCTCACAGGTACATTGCACATCTGCCCATTGTAAGTGGAGCTGGGGCAGTTCCGATTTGGACAGGGTAACAAAGTGGGACAGTGGGGGGACAATCAGGGTGGTCTTATTTCCTGGCGGGGGTCTTGCCATCTTGCTCTGTCCTGTTCCTGGATCTCAGGGCCCGCTTGCGTGGTGGTTGTCCGTCTGCAGGAGATGGGGTGCTGGTCCTGTGGCGGGGCGTCCTGTCCACTAGCGCCGGCGGAGGTGGTGGGCAGTTCATCGTCATGGCTAGTGTCAGGGGCCCCTTGGAGTGCCAAGGTGTCCCTCAAGGTCTTTTGAATATCCGTCAGCACCCCTACGATGGTGCCCAGGGCGGAGCCGATGGTCCTGAGCTCCTCCCTGAACCCCAAATACTGCTCCTCCTGCAGACGCAGGGTCTCCTGCAACTTGTCCAGGACCGTCGCCATCGTCTCCTGGGAGTGGTGGTATGCTCCCATGATGGAGGAGAGGGCCTCGTGGAGAGTTGGTTCCCTTGGCCTGTCCTCCCTCTGTCGCACAGCAGCCCTCCCAGTTCCCCTATGTTCCTGTGCCTCTCTCCCCTGGACCGTGTGCCCACTACCACTGCCCCCAGGTCCCTGTTGTTGTTGGGGTGGTGGGTTACCATGGGTGCCCTGTAGTGGTGGACACACCGCTGATTGACCTGTCCTGGGTAGGGAGGTTTGGGCCCGCTGGGTGGGTGCTGTGCTGGTGTTACCAGAGGGTGGAAGTTCGGTGTTGGGCTGTGGCTGGGCAAGGGGAACCGACTGTCCTGAGGCCCACGATGGTCCGGGCTGGTCATCAAGATCCAGTAGGGCAGAGCTGCTCTCGTCACTGTGGGCCTCTTCTGGGGGTGGAGTGGTGTTGTCTGGACCCTCTGGTGTGGTGACGTTCCTTCGGGTTCCTGCGGGGGTATAAGTACATGATTATTGCATGTGTGTGTTTCATGGTGTGCAATGGTTGGGTGTGCGTGAACCCCAGTGCAGGCATTCCTGTGTGGGGGCTTGTGTGTTGATGGTTGGGGGGTGTCCTGGGTATGTGCAGTGGGCATGCTTTAGTGATGGGTGTCCATGCTTAGTTGTGTCATGCAGGTCTTGGGATTGGGATGTGTAGTTGGTGTTATTAGTACATTAGTGAGGAGTTTGGGTGATAGGGGAGGGTGTGATGGTGGGGGTGTGTGATAGCATGCAGGTAGGGTGGGGGAAGTGATAGTTAAGATTTGACTTACCAGTGTCCGTTCCTCCAACGACTCCTCCGAGGCCCTCAGGATGCAAGATGGTCAAGACTTGCTCCTCCCATGTTGTTAGTTGAGGGGGAGGAGGTGGGGGTCCGCCGCCAGTCCGCTGTACCGCGATGTGGTGCCTGGATACCGCGGAACGCACCTTCCCCCGTAGGTCGTTCCACCTCTTCCTGATGTCCTCCCTATTTCTTGGGTGCTGTGCCACTGCGTTGACCCTGTCCACTATTCTTTGCCATAGCTCCATCTTCCTGGCTATGGATGTGTGCTGTACCTGTGAGCCAAATAGCTGTGGCTCTACCCGTAGGATTTCCTCCACCATGACCCTGAGCTCCTCCTCGGAGAAGCGGGGGTGTCGGGGTGTCTTTGGCGTGCCATGGGGTGGTGTGTGTGATGTGTGGGGTGGTGTATGTGGTGATGAGTGTGGTGAGTGTAGTGGTATGTGGTGGGGTTGTCTATTCTGTGCTCTCTCTCTCGCCTTCTCTCAGAATTTTTGGTTGTAGGGGTTTGTGGGTGATGTGGGTGTGTGTTTTATATTGTATTGGATGTGTGGGTGTGGTGTGTGTATGTGTATCAGGTGTGTGCATTTTGAATTGTCCAATGTGGCGGTGTATTGTAAATGTGTGTGTATTTTGAGCCGGCGGTGTGTACCGCCAGTGGAATACCGCGGTTGAAAGACCGCCGCATGGATTCGTGGGTCGTAATAGCATGGGCGTGTTTCTGTTGCCGTGGCGGTGGAGGATTTGTTTCCGCATGTTTATCGCTGGCCTTTGGTGTGGCGGTATTGTGTGGGTGTCTGAATTTCGGCAGATTCGGTGATGTGTGTCATAATAGCTATGGCGGTCTACTGCCGCTGCGGCGGTGTATTGGCGGTCTTCTGCACAGCGGTAAGCGCCTTATACCGCCAATGTTGTAATGACCCCCTATATGCCAGCCTGATAGTCTGAAATTCTGCTCCACCCCCCTAATCTTACTTACAAAGCTAATCACCTGCATAAAAGCAATGCAAGGACTAGTTCTTGTCATGTTAGATTGGCATGTCCCCATTGGTTCAGACCCACAAAGCAGCACAGGGGATTACAGAGCATGGCCAATGACTGTGTGGCTTTATTCTTAAGCCACACAGCCATTAGTCAGGTGTTTGTCCCTTGCAAGAGACACATGGAAAAAAAACAAGTGATGGACGGAATACTGAACAATGTCAAACATTCACCCCGTGTACAGAGATCCAGGCCTAAATCCACTGTTTTTTTTGCTACCCATGATATTCCAGTTTGGACACAGCCATGTGCAAATCAGTCTAGACCTTGTTCCCCATGGGAACAGTCCAGCCCAAACTTCCAATCCAGGTCTTCCCTGGACTGGAAACAAGCACCCTGGAGCAGGTTTCAGGGTATCACCTCTCCTCACCTCAGCTAGCTTGAATCCAGTGGCATGGGGTGCACAGGACCCACGTCTGGGCACACCCTTCCCACTTCGGGTGACAAATGCAAAAAGAACAAGTGATGAACAGAATGCTGAACAATATCAAACATTCACCCCGTGTACAGAAATCTGGGCCTAAATAAGCCATATGCAAATCAGTCTTGACCCTGTTCCCCATGAAGACTGATTTGCATATGGCTGAGTCTAAACTGGGGTGGCATGGTGAGCAAACGAATGATGGATTAAACCCAGATCTCTGACTGGGGATGAGTGGTTGAAAAGTTTCAGCACTCCGTCCATCATCCTTTTGTGTTACAAGAGACACAGTACCAGGGCTTGATTGCATTGTGCACAAGGGGACAAGAGAAGGATAGATTTGCCATATCGTACTCCTGGCCACAGAACATGTGTTTGCAAGTTCTGCATGAGAGACAGTTCAGACCAATCACAAAGATTTACTTCAGTTGTGTACCTTATGCTGGTTAAAAAAATACAGCTATTCGGGATGTCAGTTTTTCATTTCTTGAGCTGGCCTGACAGAGAGTCTTTAAACCCCTTCTCAAACCTTTTATGTATAAGAGGTTGCTTTTCCCAGCTGGAAGTTCAAGTTCAGAGTAGAATATGCGTGCATACGTTTTCAATTCTGGGCCCTGGAAAAGACACTTTCATGCTAGAATGATACAATGCTGCGATATAATTTATACTCTGATTTATACTCTAGCCTACATGCCTGATGACATTCTGCTCCTCACTCCAGCATGGTTATATTCGGCAGACCCAACATGTGCTGCATGAGTGTTGATAGTGAGCTCTTTGATAACATATTTTTATTATTATATGGAGCTGCTCTCCAACCTTTGGAATTGAAAATGCTAGATATTTGGATATGTGGTCTACAGACTACATACCTGTCTACAACAGGTGCATTAACCACTGTGTTGTTTCGATGTCTGTATGGTGCCACTTTCACTGTTCTACTAATCGTTATTTTGTTTATTGATGAAACAAAAATACCAGTTATTAACCACTTCACCTCCTCCTCTTTTGCTGCTTTTTTGAGAAACTGAAACGTCTTTGCTGCCCTAAAAATTACGCCCAGATTTATATTCTGTTTGCGCTGAATTAGCATAATTTATTTTATGCTAGTTCAGTGCAAACTTAACTCCATATTTATATTTTGACGCTAGATCCGTCTAGCGTCAAAATATTGGAGTTAACGTCATTTTTTGGATGCGTGAAACTACCTGGTGTCAATGAGATGCAAGGTAGGAGTTCCCGACCAGAAAATGACTCTAACCCCCTAGCACCATATTTGTCCACCTGGGCAAAAATGATGGATTGGTGGGAGGCGGACCGAAAAAATTACGTTAACTCGGGTTTGCGTCAAATGTTAACGCCTGGATCAGGCTGGGTGTTAAAATGAGGGACACACATCAGTACTTAAGGAAAACACACAGAAGCAACATTACCAACCCACAGGACAACATGTAATTGATACTGCTCCAGCTTGCGAGACGATTTAACAACAACTGCAACCACCACAAGGGGGCCCAAAATGGCAACGCAGAAGGCAGGAGAGGATATACCAAAACAGGACAACCCTCCTCGGCCTCAGGGATCAAGACATCATAAGGACATACAGACTCAACCGGCAAGCTATATTACACCTGCTGCACCACATTGAGCTACAGATCACTCCCAACCTGCAGACCCCACTTAATATACCACCGTTGACAAAGCTGCTAGCTGTCCTGCAGATGCTGGCAAGTGGCTCATTTCAAACAACAGGTGCCCTGGCTGCTGGTGTGTCACAGCAGTCATTCTTGTGTTCCTGCCAAAGGAGTTAGATGCAATTATCTCCCAGACACCCCTCCACATCTGCTTCCCCAACACCCAGCAAAAGCAGCAGGAGATAAAACAGAGGCTTCACCAATTTAATGGCTTCCCGCATGTGCTTGGTGCAATAGACTGCACCCATGTCCGACTTGTTCCACCTGCAGCAACAGAGCATTTCTACCGGAATCGCAAACACACGCATTCCATACATGTGCAGGCCATAGTGGGCCACCGGGGACTATTCACAAACATTTTGGCCAAGTATCCTGGCAGTGTCCATAATGCCTACATATTCAGGCACATCAGGATCAACAAACACTTCCAGGACGGACAATATGGAAATGGCCTCCTTGTGGGTAAGTCAACAAACTTAGCAATTTACACACAACACCCCAACCCTGTAGGAAACACAACACATACACCACTCCAAAAGCACATGGCCAGGGTAACACAGCTGTGCATGTAACAACGCATGCACCATGCTGCAGTACAGCACAATCAGTGCACACCACAAACACATACACCCACATTTACGTAAAACACCAACAACTTGAGAGGCACACCACGTGAAGGACAGGTGCAGATAGGTACTCTATGCAAACAGAAGATGCACACAAACCACTACAAGAGCCCACAGGTTGCCTACTTCATACACATCACACACACAGTACAGCAAACAAAGAATTGCACAGCAAGGTCAATGCCATACACCATGCACGTAAGTCACACATAGGCACAGATCACTCAAATCATGCCGTTCAAGTCTCGGCCAGAACAAACATCACATGCCAGACAACTGGTGTCAATACCAACTACATCTCATCAACACATACCTGATTTACCTGTTGTGTGAACATACAACTGCCTGATGCATTGGATCACACACATAGGAATACAACATCAATGGCCATCACATACCATGTGCCAGATTTGTGAGAAATGGCACCACACCTACTGTAGTGCCACCTCACATGCACCACTGGCTGACCCACAACACCATCATGTCTGTACTGTAAACAATAAAGGGCTCACCATGGGGCAGAATCACTGTTAGACAGTGTAGTTCATGGATGCAATACTGGGACCCTGTAGGTATATAGAGGACATCACTGGCCTTACATGCAGTGTGCTAAGGGACACATTTGCTAGGTAGCTGAGCTCCATCCCATAGCCTGCAGTGGGCATGTGTGGACAGTAGAAATGCTGATTTATGTTTTGGAAGATAGGAGAGCCACTGGTAGTGATGTTGATCATCCTGAAACAATGGGATACACACCCTTGGATACCTGATGGCTGGCACAAAAAACAGCTGCCACACAGGATCACTAAGGAGCCTATGTAAGAGCCCCCAGTGCCATTGTCATGGTCTGCACTGTATGTACACATTTGCGGATGACCACTCTTTTGTGACTTGAAGCCACATTGGAAATTGGCCACCCTCCCACACAGCACTTAGCGTGGAAGGGGTTTGCAATGTGTGTAACAGCAGGTCTGTCACCATAAGATACATAGCATTATGATCCTGACACAGATGTACGTGTCACCTAAAACCCGAGGCAGTGCCAACATTAAACACCACCCCAGGGATGCCGTTTACAGGTTGCCAAAATGAAATTGAGTGTTATTTGACCTCATATGAATGTGCCACCTATGCATGCTGTTGCACACACAGAAAGAGCCAATTGGCCATCAAAAATGTAAATGTATCGGTAAGTGTCCCTTCCTGCATAGATACATCCACCTCCATAGGGCAGCTAGCCAAGCAAACCTAGTGCAAGGTTGGTAGTCTTGGTGCACAGCTGCATATTAGGTGCCGGCACAGAAGACAACAAAGGGTTGCCTAGTAGCATGTCACACATGATGCATTCCTGCATAGTCAAAATGTTGCAGCACAGTGCTGTCATAGATGGAGCTGTGTTGTGCATTGTCACTTACTCATCAAAATGGATCTAAGTGTTGCACTTCATCTGTAATGACACATGACAATGTGGCTGAGATGTCCAGCCTCTGTAAAGCTACCACATTGTCACCACATCTGACCCCTTTGTATTGTGAGGATATGTCATGTCCCCTCCAGTGATAGCACACTGAAACAAAGGTGCACTACACAACACATGGTACATACATACTGACCATCAGTTAGGATTCCAAAGCATATGTCCCAGGTCCTTGAGCCAATACCCAAGATTGTCATGTTCAACAACACAGTGCTAAGTAAACTTTGCACAAGGCCAGGAACTCACTCCATAACACAAACATGTATGAGTCACAACCAAATCTAAATAACAACTGCCATGCTACATGACAAATCTGTTGCAAGCCTAAACAACAACTTACACATTTTACCTTTTTCAGGTGATCAGGGTTATGGCATACAGCCGTGGAGGATGACCGCACTTGCCAATCCAAGCACAGCAGCAGAGAGTAAGACACACCGTAAGACACACAATATTGTGGAAAGGACATTTGCCATTCTTAAAACAAGATTCAGGTGCTTGGACCTCACAGTAGGCCCCACAAATTGTTTGCTAAATCATCCTGACATGTGCTATCCTGCACAACATGACCTGCCTGAGGAGGATGGTAGTGATGATATGGAGGGGGATCAGCACAACACAGCTGCTGGGGTACGCCGGAGACAGCACATAGTTGAGAACTTTTACACTTAAGAACCACTGAATTCACCTTCTCAATTTTTTAAATAAACACTTCACTAATACAACCAATACTGCTTTGATCTTTTCAATCTCCATTTCACATAGCATAGGAATGTGAGTTGAAGGTTAGGGATCATGTTACAGATAGGAACTTGACAAGTACTGTTGCAACATCATATGTGATGTGTAAGATTGTAATGCCACCATCACACACATCACAAAGAGCCTCATCACTGGTATGTGATAACTGAAGGACACAATCTATGGACCATAACATATTTTATAAATCTACGTTGGCAACTTGTTAGTCAATAGGTCATCAGACACAACTACATCATGTCCAAATAGGATGTATGCAAGGGGCCCACACATGAGGTAGTGGATGTAAAAAAATTAAATTAAGTCATGTTGGAACTAAACACTGTCACAACTCAGTGTGAGAGTTGCAATGGCTGCATGGAACATGTGTGACAAGGGGGGGACATCATTAGTAACTATGGTCAACATGATTTGCCCAGGTATAACAACCAATGGTAGAAGTTGGGCCTGTGCAGAATATCCATAGTAATCTGTTCTGCCACTGCCATGGGCACAATCCTGACCCAGGGTACACATGACCACATGTCAGACAAATATGCAGGGTTCACACAAGTCTCCATAAGCTCCAAATCTACATAGGGAGACAGTTGTAGGGTCATAATTCCTAGGTAGCAATGGTTCACCCATCATCAACGATGCCTGACCTGTGTATGTAGCTTTAAATAGTATGCTCTGTATGACAACATCACACAACACAGACAAAAAAACAACACACATTCACACATCAGAACTATTGCATTGAACAGAATGCCAAACATATGTGGATACACTTTGTCACACATGCATGACGTGCAACAATTTGCATGCTGTTGAGTCTGTAACACATGTTGGTGGAACAGCCCAATCACACCCTTGTCACATTGTTGCATGTACCACCCCATGTGGCCCTACCCAAAATGCCACACTGAAGCACAGCCCATGTCATATCTATTTTGATTTAGGGTCCATCTAAGGACAATGCAAATAAACAAGCAATCAGGGTTTGAGTCAAAAATTATGATTCAAATATGTCTAAAACAGCCGCAAATGCAAAGTAAATGACACATGGGCTCTTTGCATGAATTTCACCTTCACACTTCTCTCAATGCTGCCTTTAGTGAAATCAACGCATGACCGTCATGCGTCTAAATAAACGACGCACGTACGTAATGCATCTAAAAAAAACCTACGCATATGTTAAATGTGTCAAATAAATACACGCATAATTGGAAAACGTGACGCACGGAGACAGGAAGTGATGCAATAGGAAATCCTGTCTACAAGCATGGTACAGTGGGTGTAGTTTTACTTTCTCTTTACAATCTGTTCCTTTCTGACTATGTGGTTGTGTTTTGGAGCTGGTGGTTGTGTCTTGGTTGTTGATAGAAGTTTGTGGTGTCCCTCCTGTTGTGTCCTGTCTTGAATTGTGTGTATTTTGTCCCAGTAGTTGTGATTTTGTGTCTTTTTTGTTGAATTTTGTATTTGTACTGTGGGGTGTCTGTCCAGGGTAATTAAGCATTTGGGATAGTTGGGATTAGTTGTTGGGGTTAAGTTTCCATTTATTTAATTTTGTCTTGTTATTTGTGGTCAACTTTGACCATTTGCATCATGTCTGGTAGGGGGAGGCTGACAAGGATGTCAGAGGAGGAGTTGGGGGATTTTTTGTGGCTGGTATGCCACTATCTACCCATGATGCCAGAGATGGGTGACAGGATCATCAAGGGCTACGGGACCAAGACCAGGCGGCTGTGGTGGGGCAAGGTGCTCCACCAACAGAGGAGAGTGTTCCGGAGCAGCAGGAATGAGCACCAGCTCAAGCATCTGGTGGCCAGGGAGCAGGGTTTTCTTGATCACCCTAGTGTTGCGATCGGCAGACCTGTTGGTGACTCTCCCATTGGCATACTATTTTCTGTTCACTGCTCTTGGATGACAGTAGCAGATGAGTTTGATTGCTAAAAGCAATGCTTGTGGACAGGTTGTATTCAACCAGAATGAAGTGTATCAGCTCCAGTCTAGGCCTGGAGTTCACATATCCAATGGAGGTCAGATGTCTAGTGAGTCCTGCACAACCATCATGTAGGCACACATTTCAGAGGCCATGGTGACACCTGTGCCCGGGCATAGTGTCATGTATGAAACACCAAAGCACTGTCAGCCTACCATATTTTCTCAGGATTCTGTCAACAGAGTTGGCCAATGCATGTATAGTGCAACTTGGTCATTATTTAAGGCACATGCCTCTGCCATTATGTTAGCAAAGGGAGCTTACCAGCCTTAGGGGGCAATGTATATGGGGCATTTTAAACCATTAGACAACTTCAGTCATGGATTAATCAACACATGATCACTACAGACTTTAAATTGAGTGACATGTCTATCACAAAGCGCCTCTGGGTGCCTTGCAGGACATACTTGAGTACCTGAGTCATATGTCTTGCAAAGCGTCAGGTTAGTGTTATGTATTTCTCCATAACTCCCCCTTATTCCGTGCTGTTCCGTTGTGTATAGATGGTCCACATATGGTTGTTGCAGGGTGAAGCACTACATGAGTCTCTCGCACAGTGTTAGTGTTCAGATGTGTGACCCTTACTCACCTGAGTGTCTGTGTCATTGTGTGATCACAGTGGTGTGTCCGTTGCACTGTTTTCCACTAGGATAACTAGCTCACTCCTCTCAAGTAGTTCACACTGAAAATTGTTGTCCACTCACAGTGCCTGAGATATGACACTAAGCATGGTTTTCCATTCATGTCTTACAGGTGGAACCGCCCCCTACAAAATCAGCGAAGTGGTGCGATTTCAGGACCCAGATGTATCCAGTAAGTGTGATAATGTGTGTCCTCTGAAGTAATCCTGAGTTTTGTGTGAGTGAATCCTCTCTTTTGAATACAATGCTAGATGTGAGAAGCGGTCCAATGATCAGATCCCAAAGTAGGCTATGACCGTTTTAAAGGATCCCCATGCACCACCAGAGGGTCACATCTTGTGAGGCATGTGGCGCACAATGGGCAGCATCGTGTACACAAGGTGATGACAAGCCACATGTAGGGCCATATGTGACTAATAATGACAGAGTGCAACGCTGTGAGACTATTGGTAGTGGCACACTCCATCATTCTCACTACACAGGGAGGCGCCATATTGAACACAATTTGGTGCATCCTTGTATTGTCATGAATATGAAGGACTGGGCTGGCAATTGTCCCCCAGCATGGTGCTCTGTCTTTTGCACTCCATGCATGTTACACTTATGTGGAATTTAATGGGCATGCATCTAGGTCAAGCCCAAACGTGTGCTGACATGGAAATGGGTATGTAAGGAATAGTCATGGCAGATCAGGTATTGATGGGTGTCTACACCCGGACACATGAATGTAGAAGTGATAGCCCCTTGGATACCACCTTCCTAGTTGTCAGCCCTCCTAACATATGGTCCACTCCTTGACTCCATGTATGAGTGGGCATGCCTTGGTGGATGACCAGGACAGTTGAGATGATGGATTGCATGGCCATCTTCCCTTAGGCTCTGGGGGAGTTGAAAACCAATTTTGTAGGTAAATGTGATGCTCACAGTGTAGGTGACAGGCATATTGATCAGGCTTGCATGTGTACCTATCAGCTCTGACACCTTATGGTTACCAGCAGCTTCCCGTCCTCCCATTAACATGTCCAAATTCCTGGTGATGTATAGTTGTAAATAGACACAGATGATAAGGAAGTTTGGGCCTTATCTATCTAATGCAAAAGCTATGCACACTTCCATATGTTTGGTTAATTTTCACAGTTTGTGTCACCTTAGTCTGAATTAAATGATGCTAAGGCAGTGTTGTCTGTACATTTCACAGGGCCATTGTCTTTTCTGGAATGTGAGTTGGAATGCATGTGTAATTAGATGTAGCAGTGTAAGCGACTAATCTGTACAGACTACATATAACCATTGATGGTTGCCTGTCTCCATTTCACAGCTGCCAACAGGAGCTGTGTGCATTCCAAATGAGGGCTGTGAGGTACCGCCATATCCTGGCAGTGAAATATGGGTTCTTAAAAATGGCTCGCCCCTACCGTAGTCAGAGGGCAAAGGGTGAATGGTGGGCATTCCCACAAGGGTTCCCCACAGTGTCAAAGAAGGCAACACATATACCTAGCTCCTCGGCAGGGCAGGGGGGCACATCTAGCACCACAGTCCTGTGTAGGAATGTTGGGGACTGTGGCACATCTGACAAAAGCCTACATTAGAACTCTACCCTGAAAAAGTGACCGGTGGCAATCACTAATGAGGTTAGGTACCTCTGTTTCACACCAGTGTGTTATATTGGTACTCCCAGCTGACAATATTGCCCGAGAACTGTTTCACAGCCATTCCTGCCATATGTAGTGAGTGAAGCATACATGTGTTCTTCATTTTTGACACACTCACTGAATTGCTTGTGCGGGATAAGACCAGCATAGACAATTATCATGTTGGAACCTTGTGTGTAGGTATGTGCCCCCATATTCCTGCACTCTTGTACTGACACTCTGTAACTAATGACATGGTAACACACATTACAGTCCTAAGTGTAGTAGATGTGTCACAATACACAAAGACAAGCTGTTTGTGTAGGAGGTGTTTATTTACAAGTGTTGTAGTGCAATATATATACAATGTCCAGGTCAGTGACCCCATTTGTGAAATACATACAATTGTGACACAACACAAGTCCAGGGTTGAGGGACATCTCATGGGAGATGCTTGGGTGAAGTGTTGAGTGCAGAGGAACATGAATTGCTAATTGGAAATTGAGAGTCAATGAGAGTCCGTAACGAGGCACATGCACATACCATGTAGGCTGGCTGCCAGAGTTTCCATCCCCACCGCACCTCCTTGGCCAGCTCCAGCTGGACTCCTACCACTGTCCTCTCAAAGCTGGTCCCTGTGTCCTCGGAGTCCTCTGCTGTGTCGGTGCTGGCAGGTCATACTATTAGGGTACTGGGTGGGGCATCTGGGATGGCTGCTACATTATTTGCCCTCCTTTCGACTGGAGGTGGTGTCTGGAGGGATACAAGGAGGATCTCTTGGCTGATGGTTGTCAGCTGGTCATCCAGATCATCGGGGTACTCCAGGACAGGCAGATCAGCAGGAGAGACATCATCCTCTGCAATGAGATGGTGTGAAATCAATCTTTCTGTGTTGTGGCAGTTGACATGTCACGTCACTGACTTGCTATTGGAGGGTCATTGTGATCTTACTTCTCAAAATTGTTCCTCTACATCATGGTTGCAGCCTATCAGTCCTTTACACCACCTGAGTGTCACATGAGGGGAAGCTCAGGTGGCGCAATTGGCTGCGTCCTATCTTCTATGTGTGATGTCTATCCTTTTTGTGGCTTGACACCATCTTGTTATTGTCAACCTTCCCTATGCATCCATTTGCATGGTAGGGCCTTGCAATGGGTGTTGCAGTGATCAACCCACAGCACCACACATGGCAATATACTCCTGTCCAAGTCTTAAATGTGTCACATACACTTGTGCGGTACTGAAACCTTGCACCACCCCAGGGATGCCATTGCAAAGACACTATGCGGTTGTTTCCTTTGATAGCTCCTCATGTTGATGTATGTGTATGTGTGCTACATTGACCAGCACACAAGGACCTAGCAGATTTCCATTTCATTTTATGTCTGTGCTGGTAGGTGCGCCTTCCTACACAACTATGATCTCCCATTCAATGTAGTCATCCTTGCACTATGATGCAAGAGAAGCAGCATGGTGGCAGTGCAGCTAAATTGACACAGGCACAGGGGTAGACCCAGGGATGGCCAGCATGGGTATCATTGTTTGCTGTGTACATCATTTTGTATATGACAGTGCCTTATGTTACATTTTGTCATGGACATAGCCAGTTAACTGGAGTTGAACTTAGGCCAGGCCCTCGAGGTAGTTAGATGGTGATTCTACAGGTAGTCATACTGGTCTCTGTTTACAAGTGCAGCAGTCCTATGACCACCTGTCTTCCATTGTCTATATGACCACCCCCAGCAGCGCAGGTGGTAGTGGCACATTTTGTCAATGTACAATGCCTCATGGGCCAATGGCCTGTCACTGGCAGGTTTCCAGCAGCTTACAGACTGGCAAGGCCACCTGTCTTGTGACACAAGACCTATATGACGAACAACGCTACCCTCCTGGTATGTTCCCGCCTTTCTACCAGCCTTTGCATGTGGATAAAACCCCCATGCAAAGGTTGGTGGTGATGTGGTGTGCCCCCGGGTGCCCCTGCACAGCCTATGCACCTGACATGGGCAGTGCAGGGGGTCCCATGCCGTGCCTCTTTCCACTGCCTGATTGGCAGGGATAAGTGCAGCGTGTCCTGTCACACCCAATGCACCCCAAGACTGGCACCGACTCTAGTTGATCCATCAATTATGTGCTAAGTGTCCCACAGAGTAACCATGAGCAGACAGATTTCCACCCGCCATCCCAACGTGTGACTCATACTGCCAATCACAAAGGTTACACTGCACTGGCAGTTTTACCAACACCAGACTTGCCCATGCACCATCCCCCACCAGATAATGTGGTCATATACACTATTCTGTTCACAGTTTATACCATGTGGTTTGTGTGTGTTTATTTCCCCATTCCTATGTGTCTCACATGGTTGTGTCAGAGTAGTTGTGGGCTCAGCCTGTATCTGTTGTGATCGCAGTTTGCTATGTGTGGTACATATTTTCTGTGGTGGCACATTTCTGGTCAGCTTCATGATGTATGGTTTCACACTACACCAGTTTAGTTC
Source organism: Pleurodeles waltl (assembly GCF_031143425.1). NCBI lineage: Eukaryota > Metazoa > Chordata > Amphibia > Caudata > Salamandridae > Pleurodeles > Pleurodeles waltl. Next base: position 487,859,523 of record NC_090449.1, read on the forward strand.
CTCTTGGTAGTGGCATGTTTCCTGTGATACAGGACCACCCTGCTATTCCCCCAGCGCCTGCTCTGATTATTTTTCCCTGCACCCAGGGTGCATCCTCACCGCATGATGGAGTGGTGGCTCCCTTATGTGGATGTGTTGTCAATGTGCTACCGGCACATGTCAGAGTACTGTTGGGACGGTTGCAATGAATTGTGTGCTGTAAGATGCAGCACACGTGTTTGGGCAATGAGGTAAGTCAGTTGCAAGGTGTTACTGCTAGGGACACCACCATGATGTAACCCCAGGGATGGTATTGACTGACTTCCTTGTCTCTGAAGTCTTGGTTGTGTTGGTAGGATTAACTTGACTATATGCGAGGGATGTTGTGATGACACAACCAGAGACACAGTCATTAGACATGCCATCCATCCCATGTGCTACATGTGTACATGTAGGTATTTAGCCCTGGTGATTGACGTATGTCCAGGTTGTGGTATGTGTTGTGGTGCATGGCTCTACCAAGGCGTAGGTACATGTGTAGCCTACATCAGCATGGTGCAACTTGCTTCATGCGCAATGTGTCCATCTGTGCTCCTTTGAGATGCATTCTGTGTGTCCTATGTGCCTCCCCATTCTTGTAGTTGACAATTTAGCATTAATTTCCCCAATGCGACTTACCCTGCATTTGTGGTGTTTCCTGGTGGTCTGCGCTGTCGTGTCCTGCAATTCCAGTGGCCAGTTCCTCCGGGATGACCGCTGCAACCACCCCCTCCATCTCGTCCAGGTCCTCTTGTGGTGCTGGACTACCATCTCCAGTTTGCAGTGCTACCTTCCTGTTCCTTGCCATTTTTTTCTTTTTCCTAGCAGTCCTGCCCGCGTTTCATGCACTCAGTTACGGTTCTCCTCACCTCTGCCACACTGTTGATCTTATCTACTATATGCTGCCAGATTGCCTCTCTCCTGCCAATTGGCAATTTTGAGGTGACAAAGTGTGGATGTTGATGCTCCATCACCTCTCTCACCAGTATTCATGCTCCTTCGCACTGAAACAACACATTCTCTTTTTCTTTTAACTCCCCTGGATCTTGTGTTTTTCTTCTGGTTGGTTCCTGGTTGATTGGGGTCACCCTGGGGTCTCTCATGGCTTTCTAGGTCCATTTTGCCTCTCCTTTGCACTGTTTTCTGCATTAGCAGCTAAATTTGATGCTAACACGGTAAAAAATGGTGCATTTTCGTTTTGCGAAACGTTTACGTGTAGTAAAACGGGTTAGAGTCATTTTTCTGGCATTAACGTCATTTTGCCTTACAACATGGCGCAATGGTTAACATCAGTAATTTTGACTCTAACCAGTTTTTAGCACCACCCAGTGTCATAGCATAAATATGACGCCCGGGTGGCATAAAAAAATGGCACTAGCCTGCTGTAATCTTTTTGACGAAAAACTGTGTTTGTACAATTTTGTGTCAAAAAGTATTAATCTGGCCCTAAGTAACTGTTGCAGACATTGGCAGTAGCTATGGGATAGGCATTTATGCACAAGGCAATATGCACTCTTTTTCATTGATGGCTTTCCTTTCAAAGTTATATTTCAAACATGGTGTCCTTTTGTGTGTGAAATGGGGGAGAATGGAGCGGAGTGGAAAGTTGCAAAACTGACCCAAACGATGAATAGATACATTAATGGGATGGTATAGCCAGAAGTGCTTGTGAGTGAGATTGAGGAGAACATGACAGTGAATAGTTGTCTCGCTGGCAGTGGGCAGAGCTGGTGGTAAAGTATTCTAAACAGCGGATCTTGGCACTTTAATTAAGTAGGAGGAGAAAAAAAAAAGATAGAAAGGACAGGATGGAGTAGGAACTGAGAAGAGATTGAGAGGAACAAGGAAAACAATGTGGGTAGAGAAGAGGGAGGGGAAGGAAGAAGACGCAGTAAGGTAGAGGGGTGAAGAAGGAGGGAGCAATATAAGTAGAGATAAGAAAGAGATGGCAATTATTATGGTTAGGTAAAGGGGAGTGGGAGCCAAAGAAAGGATTAGAGAGCAAAAAGAAGACAAGAGAGTGGAAAGACGATAATAAAAAGGCCACACGGTAAAAAAAATATGTGTTATTTACTTTTTATGAGGGGATACAGCTCTTTCAAGCTCAGGCTTGGGTGATATATTGTTTGAGACTGCTTGTGTTGCACGTATTGTTGTTGCTAAGAATGCTGGCATGCTTTCGTTTTCCAAGAACATTTAAAAAGTAAGGGGTAGGTTTATAAGGGCCTTTCGCATCCGTGGACCACACTAGCGTCAATTTCTTGGACGCTAATGTGGCTCAAGGAGGCACTTTTCGCTGCGCCATATTTACAAAGTGGTACAATGCATGCATTTCGCCACTTTTGCGCCACATTATGCCTGCGTCAGGCATAATGTATGCAAGGGGTGCGTTCAGCATTAGTAGGCCCGCAAAAATGGAGCAGTGAAATCTACAAGATTTCATTGTGCTATTTTTGGCATAATTTTTAATGCCTGCTCAAAGCAGGAGTTAAAGTGACACACCCATTTTAATCAGTGGGCCTCCTTACACTTTGCTGCACTAGTGTCAAAATTGTTGACACTAGTGCGACAACAAATTGCCACAATAACGTCAAAAATGTTGACGCTACTGACCTAACGTGTGCCATGGTGCATTGTGTTGTAAATAAGACACACCCATAGTGTCATTAGGTAGGGCAGGGGCAACGCAACAAAACTGGCGCATCAGCACTTGTAAATATGTCTTTAAGCTTGTTTTTCTAAATTGTATTCCAAACCTGCTCTGCACAGCTTTAAAGCACTGTTATGTTTCATTGATCTTTGCAGGAAATCCAGATTTACCATAAAAGTGTACATGCAGGATGTTTAATTATATGTAGGACTGGCGCATGTCAAAGTTGCTTGAATGCACTTATCCCCAATTTATTGCCCCATGGAGAGGTTTGTAAATACTGTGCTGTTAAATTCCATAGCCAAGAACAGCTGATGGCCTATAGGATGCGGGGGTAGAGTGTGTAAGTCCTTGTCACTAGCAGCACAGGTTTTGATTTTTCCATACGTTTTACTTTTTTGAGGGGAATTGGTACCCAGTTTAATGACATGATGGTGGTAGCTAAATAAACTTAGACATCATTTGTCCTGGATCCCTGGTGCTATAAAAGTACAGTGGATTCTCTTGAGACAATAGTGGAGCATTCCATGCTATTACACATTGAGCCCATACCATTGATTTATAAACCTTATTGCTTTTCCAGAAAACTATTTAGCTCAAATAGGTCTAAAATTGATTATTTGTCCCTCTTTTTTTTTTTTTAATTTGCTCTAGGGGAGAACCCCTCACAACCACCCCTTTATATCCGTTTGTCTTGCTCGCTTTGTTGACCCAGTAGTTCCAACTCACCTCCATCTTGTACACCCCACTGCTCTGAAAAGTCACCAGCCACCACAGTATGTTTCCATAGGTCATGCCTCCAACCACTCCACGCTCTGTGACATCATTAGGCATTGCCAGGTGGCAGAGATAGAAAAATAACAAGCAGAGGCTAGTTGGTATTGTCAAAGTGGCTCCATTATATGAGCCAAGGACACTGAGACTGAGACTTCTACATCTCTGGCACTGTGGTTGCCTGACTTGGAAAGAGGAGATCTTTACTGGTTAGCTTGTGACAACTGTGATCCTTTTTAACATTTAAGTTTAATTGTGATCTTAACTACGTCTGACTCAAGTAAGCCCATTTGCTTGTTATATTACACATCGTGACATTTCAAATGGAAACGGTCCATTGTTCTCCATCCAAATGGCTCCATTTTTTTTTACCTCTGTGCAAGGTGGCATTCATATTCGGGTCACTTCCCAGTTGCAACTGGGAAACTATCTGTGAAGGACTCAGTAATCCATAAATATCACACCCACAGCTATTGATAACATAACTAAGTCATTCTTTAGGACTACATACTATTTGTTGCGCCTTCACCGTAACAATTATTTTGTGGCTGACTACCGTCCTCAGTGCCGGCTTCAGACGTCGTAACAAAACCCTTTTCTATCCATTCTGTACATTGAGGGGAAGTGGTCACCTTGCTGTCATCTGCACCGATGTGTACTATTCCAGTACTTTTGATTTTGAACAAATGTGTTCAATTTTTTATGTTGCATTTGGTTTGTGCTTGATTCTGCATCTTTTGGCTTTTTGTTCCTGCCAAAGGTGTTAGATGCAATTATCTCCCTGACACCCCTCCACGTCTACTTCCCCAACACCCAGCAAAAGCAGCAGGAGATAAAACAGAGGCTCTACCAATTTAATGGCTTCCTGCATGTGCTCGGTGCAATAGACTGCACTCATGTCTGACTTGTTCCACCTGCAGCAACAGAGCATTTATACTGGAATCGCAAACACACGCATTCCATGAATGTGCAGGCCATAGTGGGCCACCAGGGACTATTCACAAACATTTTGGCCAAGTATCCTGGCAGTGTCCATAATGCCTACATATTCAGGCACATCATGATCAACAAACAGTTCCAGGATGGACAATATGGAAATGGCCTCCTTGTGGGTAAGTCAACAAACTTAGCAATTTACACACAACACCCCAACCCTGTAGGACACACAACACATACACCACTCCAAAAGCACATGGCCAGGGTAACACAGCTGTGCATGTAACAACACATATGCACCATGCTGCAGTACAGCACAATCAGTGCACACCACAAACACATACACCCACATTTACGTAAAAAAACAACTAACTTGACAGGCACACCACGTGAAGGACAGGTGCAGATAGGTACTCTATGCAAACAGAAGATGCACACAAACCACTACAAGAGCCCTCAGGTTGCCTACTACGTACACATCACACACACAGTACAGCAAACAAAGAATAGCACAGCAATGTCAATGCCATACACCATGCACATGTAACGTAAGTCACACATAGGCACAGATCACTCAAATCATGCCATGCAAGTCTCTGCCAGAACAAACATCACATGCCAAACAACTGGTGTCAATACCAACTACATCTCATCAACACACACCTGATTTACCTGTCGTGTGCACATACAACTGCCTGATGCATTGGGTCACACACATAGGAATACAACATCAATGGCCATCACATACCATGTGCCAGATTTGTGAGAAATGGCACCACACCTACTGTAGTGGCACCTCACATGCACCACTGACTGACCCACAACACCATCATGTCTGTACTGTAAACAATAAATGGCTCACCATGGGGCAGAGTCACTGTTAGACAGTGTAGATCATGGATGCAATAGTGGGACCCTGTAGGTATATAGAGGACATCACTGGCCTTACATGCACTGTGCTAAGGGACACATTTGCTAGGTAGCTGAGCTCCATCCCATAGCCTGCACTGTGCATGTGTAGACAGTAGAAATGCTTAGTTATGTTTTGGAAGATAGGAGAGACACTGGTAGTGATGTTGATCATCCTGAAACAATGGGACACACACCCTTGGATACCTGATGGCTGGCACAAAAATCAGCTGCCACTCAGGATCACTAAGGAGCCTATGTAAGAGCCCCCAGTGCCATTGTCATGGTCTGCACTGTATGTACAAGTTTGCGGATGACCACTCTTTTGTGACTTGAAGCCACATTTGAAATTGCCCACCCTCCCACGCAGCACTTAGCGTGGAAGGGGTTTGCAATGTGTGTAACAGTAGGTCTGTCACCATAAGATACATAGCATTATGATCCTGACACAGATGTACGTGTCACCTAAAACCCGAGGCAGTGCCAACATTAAACACCACCCCAGGGGTGCTGTTTACAGGTTGCCAAAATGAAATTGAGTGTTATTTGACCTCATATGAATGTGCCACCTATGCATGCTGCATACTGTTGCACACACAGAAAGAGCCAATTGGCCATCAAAAATGTAAATAAATCAGAAGGTGTCCCTTCCTGCATAGATACATCCACCTCCACAGGGCAGCTAGCCAAGAAAACCTTGTGCAAGGTTGGTAGTCTTGGTGCACGGCTGCATAATAGGTGCCGGCACAGAAGACAACAAAGGGTTGCCTAGTAACATGTCATACATGGTGCGTTCCTGCATAGTCAAAATGTTGCAGCACAGTGCTGTCAACGATGGAGCTGTGTTGTGCATTGTCACTTACTCATCAAAATGGGCCTATGTGTTGCACTTCATCTATAATGACACATGTCAGTATGGCTGAGATGTCCAGCCTCTGTTGAGCTACCATGTTGTCACCACATCTGACCCCTTTGTATTGTGAGGATATGTCATGTCCCCTCCAGTGATAGCAAACTGAAAGAAAGGTGCACTACACAACACATGGTACATACATACTGACCATCAGTTAGGATTCCAAAACATATGTCCCAGGTCCTTGAGCCAATACCCAAGATTGTCATGTTCAACAACACAGTGCTAAGTAAACTTTGCACAAGGCCAGGAACTCACTCCATAACACAAACATGTATGAGTCACAACCAAATCTAAATAACAACTGCCATGCTACATGACAAACCTGTTGCAAGCCTAAACAACAACTTACACATTTTGGCGGTCATTACAACATTGGTGGTAAAAGCCGCATACCACTGTGCAGCAGACCGCCAACACACCCCCACGGAAAACTGCCACAGCCATTATGACCCACAGCACGGAATCCACCAAAATTCAGACACCCACACAAGTCCGCCACACCAAAGGTCAGTGATAAACTGGCGAAAATAAAACCTACACCGTCACGCCAACAGAAATACCCCCACACTATCACGACACACGAATCCACGCAGCGGTCTTTCAACTGTGGTATTCCATTGGCGGTACACACCGCCGCGCTCAAAATACACACACATTTACAAAACACAGCCACATTGGACAATTCGAAATACACACACCTGATACACATACACACATACACACACCACTCCCACACACCCAATACAATATATAACACACTCCCACAAACTCACGAATCACGAACGAAGGCCAGAGAGAGACACCACAATCAACAATACTAGCATCCACAGGCACACAACACCATCACCCACATAACTTCCACGCACCTCACACTACACACCACTACATATCAGCACACTTATCACCCCACACATCACCTATACCACCCAATGGCAGGGCAAAGACACCCCAGGTTCTCGGAGGTGGAGCTCAGGGTCATGGTGGAGGAAATCGTCCGGGTAGAGCCACAGCTATTCGGATCACAGGTGCAGCACACCTCAATTGCAAGGAAGATGGAGCTATGGTGAAGAATAGTGGATAGGGTCAACGCAGTGGGACAGCACCCAACAAATCGGGAGGACATCAGGAAGAGGTGGAACGACCTACTGGGGAAGGTGCATTCAGTGGTCTCAAAACACCACCTGGCGGTTCAGCGGACTGGCGGCGGACCCCCACCTCCTCCCCCACAACTAACAACATGAGAGGAGCAGGTCTTGGTGATTCTGCATCCTGAGGGCCTCGCAGGAGTAGGTGGAGGAATGGACTCTGGTAAGTCAAATCTTAACTATTACATCCCCCACCCTACCTGCATGCCAGCACATACCCCCACCCTCACCACCATCACTCTAACTCCTCACAAATGTCCCAACATCACAAACCACACATCCTAACCCCAAGCCCTGCATGCTACAACAAAGCATGGGCACCCATCACTTAAGCGTGCCCACTGCACATACCCATACACCCCCCTAAACCATCATCACTCAAGGTCCCACACAAGAATGCAAGCACTGGGGTACACGGTCACCCACCGATTGCACACCATGCCACACACAGATGTATAAACATTGTTTTATACCCCTGCAGGACCCCTACCCAACGTCAGCAGACAGGAGGGTCCACACATGTAAATGTAAATGTAAATGTAAATTTTGCACTTGTATAGCGCACTACTCACCTGTTAGGGTCTCAAGGCGCTGTACTCATACCACTATGGAACCCCTCCTGGATTTTCCCTGTGAGGTTCCCACTCCTGGACACCCCCAGGGTGAAGTCAGGCATCCAAGCGCTGTTGGGGCCGTTGTGGAGATTAAGCAAGCTATTGCCCAGAGTTGCAGAGTGGGACCCATTAATTAGATTAGGCACCAAGGCGAGAATTATCTGGTCCAAGGGAATTGAGCCCAAGACCTGCTGAAGCGGGACTTGAATCCTGGTCTGGAGCCGGATCTCTGCTTCAGGGTCTGCCACTCTAACCATTGTGCCACAATGTCCACACCACCAACCGAAGAGGCCCACAGTGATGACAGCACCTCTGTCCAACTGGATCTAGATGACCAGCCTGGCCTATCGGGGACCTCGGGACAGTCGGTTCCCCACACCCAGTCACAGGCCACCACAGAGCTTCCCCCCTCTGGAAACACCACCACAGCACCCACCCAGCGGGCCCATACCTCCGTCCCCAGGACACGTCAATCAGCAGTGTGTCCACCACTACAGGGAACCCAGGCTAACCCACAACCCCAACAACAACAGGGACCTGGGGGCAGTGGTAGTGGGCACACAGTCCAGGGGACGGAGGCCCAGGAGCACAGGGGAACTGGGAGGGCTGCTGTGCGACAGGGGGCGGACAGGCCCAGGGAACCCACTCTCCACGAGGCCCTCTCCTCCATCATGGGAGCCTACCACCACTCCCAGGAGACGATGGCAACGGTACTGGCCAAGTTTCAGGAGACCCAGCACCTGCAGGAGGAACAGTATATGGGCTTCAGGGAGGAACTCAGAACCATCAATTTCACCCTGGGCTCCATCGTAGGGGTGCTGAAGGAAGTACTCAACACCAGGAGGGACACTGTGGCACTACAAGGGGCCCCTGACACTAGCCTGGACGATGAACTGCCCACCACCTCCCCCGGCGCTAGTCGACAGGAGGCACCGCCACAAGACCACCACACCAGCACCCCACCCCCTGCAGAGGGAGAACCACCTCGCAAACGGTCCCTGAGATCCAGGGACAAGACAGAGAACGATGCCAAGACCCCTCCCAGGAAATGAGACCACCCTGATTGTCATCCTACTGTCCCACTTTGTCACCCTGTCCATCCTTAAACTGCCCCAGCTCCACTTCCTATGCCCATTTGGGCAATGCACCTGTGAGACGAATAGGCTGAACTCTGCCATGGACATTTCTCTGCCATCATCCCTCACCATTTTGCTACCACATCCAATTTTGAGCACTAAAATAAACACCCTTAAAGCACAAAACAATCTGGAGACAGTCTGTGATTTCGGAATACTGTATTAGCAATTATTATGGCAAAAAGCTCTTTCATTTGTAATGTCAACATACCTATGTCACACAGCTCTAGTCCATGAGGAATCAAAGCAGATGTCACACTGTGGGACCCAGATCTGTGAAATTGTAAGGGAAAGTGACAACTCAGTGACCATACACTGGGTGAAAACGACAGACAGTAGAGAGGTAGTAGTGTTTAAGTACATGTAGTAGGCAGGTTTGTATTCTTACCTGTGTTTCATTGGAAATATTGCTGGATCACTGAGTCCCTGTTGTCCATGTCTTCTTCCTCTGCTTCCTCATCTTCACTGTCCACAGGCTCCACAGCTGCAACAACACCGCCATCTGGACCATCCTCCTGCAGAAAAGGCACCTGTCGTCGCAAAGCCAAGTTGTGAAGCATACAGCAGGACACGATGATCTGGCACACCTTCTTTGGTGAGTAGAATAGGGATCCACCTGTCATATGGAGGCACCTGAACCTGGCCTTCAGGAGGCAAAACGTCCGCTGGCTCACCCTCCTAGTTCGCCCAGGGAACCCACTCTCCACGAGGCCCAGGGAACCCACTCTCCACGAGGCCCTCTCCTCCATCATGGGAGCCTACCACCACTCCCAGGAGACGATGGCAACGGTACTGGCCAAGTTTCAGGAGACCCAGCACCTGCAGGAGGAACAGTATATGGGCTTCAGGGAGGAACTCAGAACCATCAATTTCACCCTGGGCTCCATCGTAGGGGTGCTGAAGGAAGTACTCAACACCAGGAGGGACACTGTGGCACTACAAGGGGCCCCTGACACTAGCCTGGACGATGAACTGCCCACCACCTCCCCCGGCGCTAGTGGACAGGAGGCACCACCACAAGACCACCACACCAGCACCCCACCCCCTGCAGAGGGAGAACCACCTCGCAAACGGTCCCTGAGATCCAGGGACAAGACAGAGAACGATGCCAAGACCCCTCCCAGGAAATGAGACCACCCTGATTGTCATCCTACTGTCCCACTTTGTCACCCTGTCCATCCTTAAACTGCCCCAGCTCCACTCCCTATGCCCATTTGGGCAATGCACCTGTGAGATGAATAGACTGAACTCTGCCATGGACATTTCTCCGCCATCATCCCTCACCATTTTGCTACCACATCCAATTTTGAGCACTAAAATAAACACCCTTAAAGCACAAAACAATCTGGAGACAGTCTGTGATTTCGGAATACTGTATTAGCAATTATTATGGCAAAAAGCTCTTTCATTTGTAATGTCAACATACCTATATCACACAGCTCTAGTCCATGAGGAATCAAAGCAGATGTCACACTGTGGGACCCAGATCTGTGAAATTGTAAGGGAAAGTGACAACTCAGTGACCATACACTGGGTGAAAACGACAGACAGTAGAGAGGTAGTAGTGTTTAAGTACATGTAGTAGGCAGGTTTGTATTCTTACCTGTGTTTCATTGGAAATATTGCTGGATCACTGAGTCCCTGTTGTCCATGTCTTCTTCCTCTGCTTCCTCATCTTCACTGTCCACAGGCTCCACAGCTGCAACAACACCGCCATCTGGACCATCCTCCTGCAGAAAAGGCACCTGTCGTCGTAAAGCCAAGTTGTGAAGCATACAGCAGGACACGATGATCTGGCACATCTTCTTTGGTGAGTAGAATAGGGATCCACCTATCATATGGAGGCACCTGAACCTGGCCTTCAGGAGGCAGAACTTCCGCTGGCTCACCCTCCTAGTTCGCCCATGGGCCTCATTGTAGCATTCCTCTGCTCTTGTCCTGGGATTCCTCACTGGGGTCAGTAGCCATGACAGGTTGGGGTAACCAGAGTCACCTGCAAATGGCGAGGGACAACTGTTAGACACACACTAACCTGGAGGGATATCCCCAGACCCAGACAACCATTCCCACTGACTAGCTTCCAGGTGCTCACCTTTATAGCCACACATGGTGCCTCTGGAGTTGACCCATCACATAAGGGATGCTGCTATTCTGGAGGATGTAGGCGTCATGCACTGAGCCAGGGAACTTGGCATTCACATGGGAGATGTACTGGCCGGCCAAACATACCATCTATACATTCATCGAATGATAATCTGGTTTCTGTAAAACTGTTCACTCCTTTGGGGGGGTACCAAAGCCACATGTGTCCCATCAATGGCACCTATAATGTTGGGGATATGTCCCAGGGCATAGAAATCACCTTTCACTGTAGGCAAATCCTCCACCTGAGGGAAAACGATGTAGCTCCGCATGTGTTTCAGCATGGCAGACAACACTCTGGACAACACGTTGGAAAACATGGGCTGGGACATCCCTGATGCTATGGCCACTGGTGTTTGAAATGACCCACTTGCAAGGAAATGGAACACTGACAGCACCAGCACTTGAGGGGGGATTCCTGTGGGATGGCGGATAGCTGACATCAGGTCTGGCTCCAACTGGGTACACAGTTCCTGGATTGTGGCACGGTCAAGCCTGTATGTGATTATCACATGTCTTTCCTCCATTGTCGACAGGTCCACCAATGGTCGGTACACCGGAGGATGCCGCCATCTCCTCACATGTCCCAGCGGACGGTGCCTATGAAGGACAACAGCGAGCACAGAGTCAAACAACTCAGAGGTACGTACCCACAGCTTACACAGAACACCAATGATAATCTAAAAAGTGGCCTGTATGTGTGTTGAGTCTAGGCCTAGGTATGTGTGACGCAGTTGAAAATGAAGCCATGTGGGCCCCTGAAATGGCGGTTGCCTGACCTGTAAAGTGGGACAATGGGATGTGAGGTAACTGCGCTGGCGCTGTACACCGTCGCAGTAGGAGGTCGAAGACCGTGGCGCAATGCTGCATTGGTTAACATTGGACCCTATGGGTCCCAGGAGCCAATGACGATGTAAGCCGGCGGTGACGGTACGCAACGCCGCGGATGTGACCGCCATTTTCCATCTGTGCAATCACTCGATACCTGATCTTCGACAGGAGAGGACCTTCACTGCAAGTGCTGCTGTGACCTCGGTCTGGAAGAGACAATGGTTCGAGTGTCTGGGAAAAGGGCCCCTGCCTTCACATCGGAGAAGTTGGAGAAACTTGTGGATGGGGTCCTCCCCCAGTACAAGCTACTCTACGGTCCTCCAGACAAACAGGTAAGTACACTGGGAGCATGTTGTATGGGCTATGCCTGTGTGGAGAGGGGTGGATGTAAGAAGGAAGGGGGGAGAGTGCGGCGTGCATGAAATGACGGTGAGTGCATGTGCCACATGGCAAGGGTAGGGATGGGGGCCAATCACTTTGACGGTGCAGTTGGTAATAAGTTTCTCTTCCCCCTGTACAACTCATGTAGGTCAGCGCCCATCCGAAAAAATATATTTGGCGTGCCATCGCCAAGGACGTCCGGACCCTGGGGGTCTACCACAGACAGAGCACCCACAGCCGGAAAAAAAGATGGGAGGACATCCACCGCTGGAGCAAGAAGACGGCGGAGACTCAGCTGGGGATGGCCTCCCAACGTCGCACCATGACCCCCCTGATGTTCAGGATCCAGGCGGTGGCCTACCCGGATTTGGATGGGCGCTTGAAGGCATCACAGCAGCCACAAGGGGGTGAGTACACTCTCATTCTGCTGATTTTGCGCGCAGTGGAGGGGTTTGGGTGGGGGAGGTGGGCTGTGGGTTTCCCTAGGCCAGGGTGAGTTCCGTGGGCAAGGTCCCTCCATAAAGTAGGCGTTGTGGCACCTCACCGCACCTCTGTAGAGTGCCAACTACACCTAGTCATGCCCCTGTGTCATCCATGTGTGCAGATGTCGTCCATAGCCTAGTAGTCCATTTCCCAGGAATTGAACAGTGGAGCCCAAGAGCGCGGCGTAGTGCAGGGGGCTTCTGTGTCTGTCGTGTCCGGCAACGGTAGCGGTAATGCATGCATTCAACATGTCTTTCTTCTGTCGTCCCCCCCCTTTTTGAGGTCTCCCTGTTCTTGTGTGCATTAGCATCATCAGGTGGAGGAGCAGTGGCACCGGAGCACGAGGGGGCTGCATCCCACATGCCCATGGAGGGCCACACTACGGAATCGGACTTTACCAGTGGGACTGAGGGCGAGGGGAGCTCCACGGCGGGGACAGGAGCTGAGACCAGTGACACGGACTCGTCCTCTGATGGGAGCTCCCTTGTGGTTGCGGCAACATCTGTATCCCCCCATCTACAGGTACAGCCGCCACCCCCCCTTCCAGCACCGCCATCCCAGCAGCCCCTCAGCCGTTGCCCCATGCCCACTCACCCGGGAGGGTGGGAATCACCTTCGCCCTAGGCACCTCAGGCCCTGCCCCAGTCACCCCTGCTGCCCTCAGTGAGGAGGCCATTGACCTCCTCAGGTCCCTCACTGTTGGGCAGTCTACTATTTTGAATGCCATCCAGGGTGTAGAAAGGCAGTTGCAACAAACAAATGCATTCCTGGAGGGCATTCATTCTGGTCAGGCGGCCCTTCAGCGAGCTGTTCAGACTCTGGCCTCAGCACTGATGGCAGCCATTGTCCCTGTGTCTAGCCTCCCCCCTCCAACTTCCTCCACCCAGACCCAATCCCCTGTACCCTAGCCTATCCCAAGCACACGTCTAGACCAGCATGCACACACGTCAACACACAAGGGAAACTCATGCAAACATAAGCACCACACATCCCACAGGCACTCACGCAAGCATCACACACATGCAGACACACCAATATCCACTGCCTCCACTGTGTCCCCGTCCTCCTCATCTCCCTCCTCCCTCCCAGTCTCGTCTACACTCACACCTGCATGCATTACCTCTACTGCCATTACTACCATCACCAGCACACCCACCACCACACTCCGCTCATGTGCAGTCACCACCCCCACTATCATTCACACGTCCCCTGTGTCCTCTCCCAGTGTGTCTGTGACGCCCCCTCCCAAGATACACAAACGCAGGCACACAGCCACCCAACAGCCATCTACCTCACGACAGCCTCCAGCGCATGCACCTTAACCCAAAGTCAGCAAACTAACACCTCCTACAACCACAATCTCTTCCTCCACTCCCAAACCCCGTGCACCGGCCACCAGGGCAGCCAGTGTGGCACGGAGCCACAGCACAGACAGTCCCCCACCTGTGAAGCATCAGAAGTTGGCCAGTGCCCGGCGGGAGAGGGGGAAGACTCTGGCCACCAAAGCCGCTCCCAGGGGTACAGGTGAAAGTGTGGAGTCAGCTGCGACACCTTCCAAGGTGGGGAAGGGGCACAAGAAACTCAGCAAGTCTGGGAAGAGCAGCACGGCGGAGAAGACCGCCATCATCCCCGCTGCCCAGAAGGCCACCAGCCCTGCTGCCCAGGAGGCCACCGCCACCAGCCCAGCTGCCCAGGAGGCCACCGCCAGCACCAGCCCTGCTGCCCAGGAGGCCACCGCCACCAGCCCTGCTGCCCAGGAGGCCACCGCCAGCACCAGCCCAGCTGCCCAGGAGGCCACTGCCAGCACCAGCCCTGCTGCCCAGGTGGCCACCGTCAGCACCAGCCCAGCTGCCCAGGAGGCCACCGCCAGCACCAGCCCTGCTGCCCAGGAGGCCACAGCCGTCATCCCTGCTGGGACAGAGAGGACCACCAGCACAAGCCCCGCTGAGCTAGAGAGGACCGCCAGCACAGGCACTGCTGGGCCAGAGAGGACCACCAGCAAAAGCCCTGCTGGCCCATGAAGGACCGCCAGCACAAGCCCCGCTGGGCTAGAGAGGACCGCCAGAACAAGCCCCGCTGGGCTAGAGAGGACCACCAGCACAAGCCCCGCTGGGCCATCAAGGACCACCAGCACAAGCCCTGCTGGGCTAGAGAGGACCGCCAGCACAAGCCCCGCTGGGCTAGAGAGGACCGCCAGCACAAGCCCCGCTGGGACATGAAGGGCCGCCAGCAGCTGAGTCACTGCAATGGAGCCCCCCGCTCCAAGCACCGCTGAACAGGGCACCGCCGTCTCAAGCACCGCTGAACAGGGAACCACCATCTCAAGCACCGTTGAACAGGGCACCGCCGTCTCAAGAACGCTGAACAGGGCACCGCCATCTCAAGCACCGGGCACCGCCGTCTCAAGCACCGCTGAACAGGGCACCACCGTATCAAGCACCGCTGGCCCATGAGCGCCAAGGGCACTGACGCTACTGAGTCCGTCACAGGAAGAATGAAGCACTCTGGGCACCATGCCCCCTCCAGAACCAGTGGAAAGATCCATCCACTACCTCTGTCCTTAGCAGGATGAAGCACTCTGGGCACCATGCACCCTCCAGAACAGTGGAGAGATCCATCCACTACCTCTGTCCTTAGCAGGATGAAGCACTCTGGGCACCAGGCCCCCTCCAGAACCAGTGGAGAGATCCATCCACTACCTCTGTCCTTAGCAGGATGAAGCACTCTGGGCACCATGCCACCTCCAGAACCAGTGGAGAGATCCATCCTCTACCTCTGTCCTTAGCAGGATGAAGCACTCTGGGCACCAGGCCCCCTCCAGAACCAGTGGAGAGATCCATTCACTACCTCTGTCCTTAGCAGGATGAAGCACTCTGGGCACAAGGCCCCCTCCAGAACCAGTGGAGAAAAACATCCACTTGAGAGACTGTGGCTTTGCACTCCCCAGGATAGAACAGTGGGCAACCCACCCACTGTAGAGACTTGAGAGACTGTGGCTTTGCACTCCCCAGGATATAGCAGTAGGCAACCCAACCACTGGAAAAACTTGAGAGACTGTGGCTTTGCACTCCCCAGGATTGAACAGTGGGCATGTGGCCCTCTCATGGATTTGGCGTCGTGCACTCAACCGGCTGAGGTGCCCCCCTTTCCCTCCCCCTGAGGTGCCTGTTTTCTTGCTCTCTGATGCCCCTGCAGTGTTCTCTCCGTCATGGTCGGGGATCTTGTGTGTGCCTCGCCCATACTGTGTGGGCCGAGTGTTCCACGGAATTAATTGGAGCACTACCTGGACTACTGTGCTTATTGTATATTTTGTTAATGGTGTATATATATATTTTTGCCTACTTGATTTTAATATATTACAATGGTTAGACTCATTTTCTATTGTCTTTGCATTCTTCTGGGGGGGTTGAGGGGTGTAACTGTGATGAATCAATATGCATTAGTGTGTGTGTTGTCGTGGGTGAGGGTGGGGGTGGGGGTGTTGCGTGTGTGTGTCCCTGTTTTTTCCCTCCCCCCTCCCCTGTGTCGTAGGTGCAGTACTCACAGTGGTCTTCGCAGCCGATGTTCGTGCTCCTGGTAGAGGAGCAGGAAGACTATTGCAGGGAGAATTTGGAGTTCTGGATCAATGGTGTCCTAGTTCCTCGTGGGGTGTGTAGAGGTGGGCGTTTTCCCTTTGGAATCCTGTTTCCAACGTGTTTTTATCTGCGGTGAATCCGCCCCGGAAAAGATGGCGGATTGGTAGGTTGTGATACTGTGGGCGTTACTTTGTCCTCCGCCTGTCTGTTGGCGGTGACCACCGCACTGTTTGTTTGTACCGCCGTGGTGGTCGGAGTGTTAAAGTGGCTGTCTTTGTTGGCGGTTTCCGCCACGGTCGTAATTGCTAAATCTTTACTGCCGGCCTGTTGGCGGTCTTACCACCGCTGTAACACCGACCGCCAGGGTTGTAATGACCACCTTTATCTATTTCAGGGGATCAGGGTTATGGCATACAGCCGTGGATGATGACCGCACTTGCCAATCCAAGCACAGCGGCAGAGAGTGCATACAATGAGGGACACCGTAAGACACGCAATATCGTGGAAAGGACATTTGGCATTCTTAAAACAAGATTCAGGTGCTTGGACCTCACAGGAGGCAGCCTTCTATATGCCCCACAAATTGTTTGCTAAATCATCCTGACATGTGCTATCCTGCACAACATGACCTGCCTGAGGAGAATGGGGAGGATGGTGGTGATGATATGGAGGGGGAACAGTACAACACAGCTGCTGTGGTACGCCAGAGACAGCACATAGCTGAGAACTTTTACACTTAAGAACCACTGAATTCACCTTCTCAATTTTTTAAATAAACACTTCACTAATACAACCAATCCTGCTTTGGTCTTTTCAATCTCCATTTCACATAGCATAGGAATGTGAGTTAAAGGTCAGGGATCATGTTATAGATAGGAATTTGACAAGTACTGTTGCAACATCATATGTGATGTGTAAGATTGTAATGCCACCATCACACACATCACAAACAGCCTCATCACTGGTATGTGACAACTGAAAGACACAATCTATGGACCATAACATATTTTATAAATCTACGTTAGCAACTTGTTAGTCAATAGGTCATCAGACACAACTACATCATGTCCAAATAAGATGTGTGCAAGGGGCCCACACATGAGGTAGTGGATGTAAAAAACTTAAAATTAAGTCATGTTGGAACTGAACACTGTCACAACTCAGTGTGAGAGTTGCAATGGCTGCATGGAACATGTGTGACAAGGGGTGACATCATTAGTAACTATGGTCATCATGATTTGCCCAGGTATAACAACCAATGGTAGAAGTTGGGCCTGCACAGAATATCCATGGTAATTTGTCCTGCCACTGCCATGGGTACAATCCTGACACAGGGTACCCATGACCTCATACATTGAACGGACGTATCTCTGGAATGTTGATCTGCATGGATGAGACCATATGCAGCTAGGGCTGCTGGGCCACCAAACAAAACCAACAACCATTGGTAATTGCAACTAGCTTAATTAAACTTTTTAGATCAAAACATAATCTGACTGGAATGTAGGCAGAGTGTGTCATACACACCATGGACCAAAGATGTACACATGTCAGACAAATATGTAGGGTTCACACAAGTCTCCATAAGCTCCAAATCTACATACAGAGACAGTTGTAGGGTCATCATTTCTAGGTAGCAATGGTTCACCCATCATCAACGATGCCTGACCTGTGTATGTAGCTTTAAATAGTATGCGCTGTATGACAACATCACACATCACAGACAAAAAAACAATACACAATCACAAATCAGAACTATTGCATTGAACAGAATGCCAAACATATGTGGATACACTTTGTCACACATGCATGACGTGCAACAATTTGCATGCTGTTGAGTCTGTAACACCTGTTGGTGGAACAGCCCAATCACACCCTTGTCACATTGTTGCATGTACCACCACATGTGGCCATACCTAAAATGCCACACTGAAGCACAGCCCATGTCATATCTATTATGATTTAGGGTGCATCTAGGGACAATGCAAAAAACCACACAATCAGGGTTTGAGTCAAAAATTATGATTCAAATGTGTCTAAAACAGCCGCAAATGCAAAGTAAATGACACATGGGCTCTTTGCATGAATTTCACCTTCACACTTCTCTCAATGCTGCCGTTAGTGAAATCAACGCATGACCGTCATGCGTCTATATAAATGACGCACATACGTAATGCATCTAAAAAAAACTACGCATATGTTAAATGTGTCAAATAAATACACGCATAATTGGAAAACGTGACGCACGGGGACAGGAAGTGATGTAATAGGAAATCCTGTCTACAAGCATGGTACAGTGGATGTAGTTTTACTTTCTCTTTATAGTCTTTTCCTTTCTGACTGTGTGGTTGTGTTTTGGAGCTGGTGGTTGTGTCTTGGTTGTTGATAGAAGTTTGTGGTGTCCCTCCTGTTGTATCCTGTCTTGAATTGTGTGTATTTTGTCCCAGTAGTTGTGAGTTTGTGTCTTTTTTGTTGAATTTTGTATTTGTACTGTGGGGTGTCTGTCTGGGGTAATTAAGCATTTGGGATAGTTGGGATTAGTTGTTGGGGTTAAGTTTCCATTTATTTTAATTTTGTCTTGTTATTTGGGGTCAACCTTGACCATTTACATCATGTCTGGTAAGGGGGGCTGACAAGGATGTCAGAGGAGGAGTTGGGTGAATTTATGTGGCTGGTATGCCACTATCTACCCATGATGCCAGAGATGGGTGGCAGGGTCATCCAGGGCTACCGGACCGAGACCAGGCTGCTGCGGTGGGGCAAGGTGCTCCACCACCAGAGGAGAGTGTTCCAGAGCAGCAGGATTGAGCAATTGTCCCCCAGCATGACGCTCTGTCTTTTGCACACCATGTATGTTACACTTATGTGGAATGTAATGGGCTTGCATGTAGGTCAAGCCCAAACGTGTGCTGGCATGGTAATGGGTGTGTAAGGAATAGTCATGGCAGATCAGGTATTGATGGGTGTCTACACCCGGACACATGAATGTAGAAGTGATAGTCCCATGGATACCAGCTTCCTCGTTGTCAGCCCTCCTAACATATGGTCCACTCCTTGACTCCATGCATGAGTGGGCATGCCTTGGTGGATGACCAGGACAGTTGAGATGATGGGTTGCATGGCCATCTTCCCTTAGGCTCAGGGGGAGTTGAAAACCAATTTTGTAGGTAAATGTGATGCTCACAGTATAGGTGACAGTCATATTGATCAGGCTTGCATGTGTACCTATCAGCTCTGACCCCTTATGGTTACCAACAGCTTCCCGTCCTCCCATTAACATGTCCAAATTCCTGGTGATGCATAGGTGTAAATAGACACAGATGATTAAGAAGTTTGGGCCTGATCTATCTAATGCAAAAGCTGTGCACACTTACATATGTTTGGTTAATTTTCACAGTTTGTTTAGCCTTAGTCTCAATTAAATGATGCTAAGGCAGTGTTGTGTGTACATTTCACAGGGCCATTGTCTTTTCTGGAATGTGAGTTGGAATGCATGTGCAATTAGATGTAGCAGTGTAAGCGACTAATCCGTACAGACTAGATACAACCATTGATGGTTGCCTGTCTTCATTTCACAGCTGCCAACATGAGCAATGATGAGCTGTGTGCATTCCAAATGAGGGCTGTGAGGTACCGCCATATCCTGGCAGTGAAATCTGGGTTCCGAAAAATGGCTCGCCACTACCGTAGTCAGAGGGCAAAGGGTGAATGGTGGGCATTCCCACAAGGGTTCCCCACAGTGTCAAAGAAGGCAACACATATACCTAGCTCCTCAGCAGTGAAGGGGGGCACATCTGGCACCACTCTCACAACCTTGGCTGCGAAAACTTCTACAGCAACGGCAACAGTGCAAAAGCCCACACCAACTGCTGCCATGGACACAAACATGCTAAGGGATCTGAGGAGGGACGTTTCCCTGGTCCTGAGCTGTCTGGACAGTTTAAAGAAGGAGGTGGCTGCCAACACCAAGAGGCTCAAGCTTAAAAAGAAAAATTGAAGAAGGCAAAACTATGAGTTTATCAGAACTGCCACCTCCAAGTTCTGTTTCCTCTCTTCTGCTTTTAAGTTGTGTTTGATTGTGGGTCTTAAGGGGATAGTGTTAGGTTAACATAGGCATGTAGTTTAGTTAGGATAAGTGGGTTTGGGGAAACGTTTTATTACTTATTACGTGTTAAGTGGTGGGTGGGTGAGGGGTCATGTTGGGCTATATATGTGTTTAATAAAAAATATAAAAAATAAATAAATATATATATTTGTTTAGTTTAGTTAGTATATGTTTAGTATTAGTATATATTTGTCCTGCATGTGTCCTGTTACTTAAGGGGGGTGGGGAGGCCAAGGTTTGAGTGTGTTGTTAAAAAAGTAAGTTATGTTTAGCAAAGGGTTGTTAGCTTTAGTTGTTGGTTAAGTATAGTTAGAATATGTTAGTTTAGGATAGGGTAGTTTTTAATATTTTTATTAGTTCAGTTTAATACTTAATAAACCCTTTTTGTATACTCCTATATAATTTGTGTTATATGCTAATGTATCAGGGTCTTCTGATGAGTACACACTGCAAATAGTGTGTTGGCCTAGGGATTCAGTCCTGCCTCCGAATCCCTCTCTTGACATGTGCATCCCCTATTAACAACTGAGCTGTCTCATTGGCAGCAACAACACATCTACTTGCCCATGCATCTCCCATCCACTGTCCCCACCACTCAAGGTGACTTGTATTGGACAGGTAGGTGTGGTAATTCAGCTGTCAGTGGTGGGGTCCTGTGTAGGAATGTTGGGGTGACTGTGGCATATCTGACAAAAGCCTACATTAGAACTCTATCCTGAAAAAGTGACCGGTGGCAATCACTAATGAGGTTAGGTACCTCTGTTTCACACCAGTGTGTTATACTGGTACTCCCAGCTGATAATATTGCCCGAGAACTGTTTCACAGCCATTCTTGCCATATGTAGTGAGTGAAGCATACATGTGTTCTTAATTTTTGACACACTCAGTGAATTGCTTGTACGGGATAATACCTGCATAGACAATTATTATGTTGGAACCTTGTGTGGAGGTATGTGCCCCCATATTTCTGCACTCTTTTACTGACACTCTGTAAGTAATGACATGGTAACACACATTACAATCCTAAGTGTAGTAGATGTGTCACAATACACAAAGACAAGCTGTTTGTGTAGGAGGTGTTTATTTACAAGTGTTGTAGTGCAATATATTTACAATGTCCAGGTCAGTGACCCTATTTGTGAAATACATACAATTGTGACACAACACAAGTCCAGGGTTGAGGGACATGTCATGGGACATTCTTGGGTGAAGCGTTGTTGAGTGCAGAGGAACATGAATTGCCAATTGGAAATTGAGAGTCAATGCCAGTCCGTAACGAGGCACATGCGCATACCATGTAGACTGGCTGCCACAGTTTCCATCCCCACCGCACCTCCTTGGCCAGCTCCAGCTGGACTCCTACCATTGTCCTCTCAAAGTTGGTCCCTGTGTCCTTAGAGTCCTCTGCTGTGTCAGTGCTGGCAGGTCATACTATTAGGGTACTGGGTGGGGCATCTGGGATGGCTGCTACATTATTTGCCCTCCTTTCGACTGGAGGTGGTGTCTGGAGGGATACAAGGACTTTTTGGAGGCTCTCTTGGCTGATGGTTGTCAGCTGGTCATCCAGATCATTGGGGTACTCCAGGACAGGCAGATCAGCAGGAGAGACATCATCCTCTGCAATGAGATGGTGTGAAATCAATCTTTCTGTGTTGTGGAAGTTGACATGTCATGTCACTGACTTGCTATTGGAGGCTCATTGTGATCTTACTTCCCAAACATTGTTCCTGCACATCATGGTTGCAGCCTATCAGCCCTTTGCCCCACCTGAGTGTCACATGAGGGGAAGCTCAGGTGGCGCAATTGGCTGCGTCCTATCTTCTAGGTGTGATGTCTATCCTTTTTGTGGCTTGACACCATCTTGTTATTGTCAACCTTCCCTATGCATCCATTTGCATGGTAGGGCCTTGCAATGGGTGTTGCAGTGGACAACCCACAGCACCACACATGGCAATGTACTCCTGTCCAAGTCTTAAATGTGTCACATACACCTGTGCGGTACTGAAACCTTGCACCACCCCAGGGATGGCATTGCAAAGACACTATGCTGTTGTTTCCTTTGATAGCTCCTCATGTTGATTCATGTGTATGTGTGACCAGCACACAAGGACCTTGCAGATTTCCATTTCATTTTCTGTCTGTGCTGGTAGGTGCGCCTTCCTATACAACTATGATCTCCCATTCAATGTAGCCATCCTTGCACTATGATGCAAGAGATGCAGCGTGGTGGCAGTGCAGCTAAATTGACACAGGCACAGGGGTAGACCCAGGGATGGCCAGCATGGGTATCATTGTTTGCTATATACATCATATTGTATATGACATGCCTTATGTTTCATTTTGTCATGGACATAGCCAGTTAACTGGAGTTGAACTTAGGTCAGGCCCTCGAGGTAGTTTGATGGTGATTCTACAGGCAGTCCTACTGGTCCCTCATTACAAGTGCAGCAGTCCAATGACCACCTGTCTTCCATTTTCTATATGACCACCCCCAGCAACACAGGTGGTAGTGGCACATTTTGTCAATGTGGAATGCCTCATAGGCCAATGGCCTGGCACTGGCAGGTTTCCAGCAGCTTACAGACTGGCAAGGCCACCTGTCTTGTGACACAAGACCTATATGACGAACAACACTACCCTCCAGGTATGTTCCCGCTTTTCTACCAGCCTTTGCATGGGGGTGAAACCCCCATGCAAAGGTTGGTGGTGATGTGGTGTGCCCCCCGGGTGCCCCTGCACAGCCCATGCACCTGGCATGGGCAGTGCAGGGGGTCCAATGCCATGCCCCTTTGCCCTTTACACTGCCTGATTGGCAGGGATAAGTGCAGCGTGTCCTGTCACACCCAATGCACCCCAAGACTGGCACTGACTCTATTTGATCCATCAATAATGTTGTGCTAAGTGTCCCACAGAGTAACCATGAGCAGACAGATTTCCACCGCCATCCCAAAGTGGGACTTATACTGCCAATCCCAAAGGGTACACTGCACTGGCAGTTTTACCAACACCAGACTTGCCCATGCACCACCCCCCACCAGTTAATGTGGTCATATACACCATTCTGTTCACAGTCTCACACCATGTGGTTTACATGTGTGTTTATTTCCCCATTCCTTTGTGTCTCACATTGTCGTGTCAGAGTAGTTGTGGGCTCAGCCTGTATCTGTTGTGATCGCAGTTTGCTATGTGTGGTACATACTTTCTGTGGTGGCACATTTCTGGTCAGCTTCATGATGTATGGTTCCACACTACACCAGTTTACTTCCTCTTTGTAGTGGCATGTTTCCTGTGATACAGGACCACCCTGCTATTCCCCCTGCACCTGCTCTGATTATTTTTCCCTGCACCCAGGGGGCATCATCACTGCATGATGGAGTGGTGGCTGCCTTATGTGGATGTGTTGTCAATGTGCCACCGGCACATGTCAGAGCACTGTTGGGACGGTTGTAATGAATTGTGTGCTGTAAGATGCAGCACACGTGTTTGGGCAATGAGGCAAGTCAGTTGCAAGGTGTTACTGCTAGGGACACCACCATGACATAAACCCAGGGATGGTATTGACTGACTTCCTTGTCTCTGAAGTCTTGGTCGTGTTGGTAGGATTACCTTGACTATATGTGAGGGATGTTGTTATGACACAACCAGAGACACAGTCATTAGACATGCCATCCATCCCATGTGCTGCATGTGTACATGTAGGTATTTAGCCCTGGTGATTGAAATATGTCCAGGTTGTGGTATGTGTTGTGGTACATGGCTCTACCAAGGCGTAAGTACATGTGTAGCCTACATCAGCATGGTGCAACTTGCTTCATGCGCAATGTGTCCATCTGTGCTCCTTTGACATGCATTCTGTGTGTCCTATGTGCCTACCCATTCTTGTACTTGACAATTTCTCATTAATATCCCCAATGCGACTTACCTTGCATTTGTGGTGTTTCCTGGTGGTCTGCGCTGTCCTGCAATTCCAGTGGCCTGTTCCTCCGGGATGACCGCTGCAACCATCCCCTCCATCTCATCCAGGACCTCTTGTGGGGCTGGACTACCATCTCCAGTTTGCAGTGCTGCCTTCCTGTTCCTTGCCATTTTTTTCTTTGTCCTTGCAGTCATGCCAGCGTTTCTTGCACTCAGTTACGGTTCTCCTCACCTCTGCCACACTGTTGATCTTATCTACTATATGCTGCCAGATTGCTTCTCTCCTGGCAATTGGCAATTTTGAGGTGACAAAGAGTTGATGTTGATGCTCCATCACCTCTCTCACCAGTATTCATGCTCCTTCGCACTGAAACAACACTTTCTCTTTTTTTTTTCCCTCCCCTGGATCTTGTGTGTGTCTTCTGGCTGGTTCCTGGCTGATTGGGGTCACCCTGGGGTCTCTCCTGGCTTTCTAGGTCCATTTTGCCTCTCCTTTGCACTGTTTTCTGCATTAGCATCTAAATTTGACGCTAACACGTTAAAAAATGGTGTATTTCCGTTTTGTGAAACGTTTACGTGTAGTAAAACGGGTTAGAGTCATTTTTCTGGCATTAACATCATTTTGTAAACAACTTGGCGCAATGGTTAGCATCAGTAATTTTGACTCTAACCAGTTTTTAGCACCACCCAGTGTCATAGCATAAATATGAAGCCCGGGTGGCATTAAAAAATTGCACTAGCCTGCTGTAATCTTTTTGACGAAAAACTGTGTTTGCCCAGTTTTGTGTCAAAAAGTATAAATCTGGCCCTAAGTTACTGTTGCAGACACTGGTAGCAGCCATGGGATAGGCATTTATGCACAAGGCAATATGCACTCTTTTTCATTGTTGGCTTTCCTTTCAAAGTTATATTTAAAACAGGGTGTCCTTTTGTGTGGGTTAAGTGGGGGAGAATGGAGCGTAGTGGAAAGTTGCAAAACTGACCCAAACGATGAATAGATACATTAATGGGATGGTATAGCCAGAAGTGCTTGTGAGTGAGACTGAGAAGAACATGACAGTGAATAGTTGTCTCGCTGGCAGTGGGCAGAGCTGGTGGTAAAGTATTCTGAACAGTGGATTGTGGCACTTTAATTAAGTAGGAGGAGAAAAAGAGAGCTAGAAAGGACAGGATGAAGTAGGAACTGAGAAGAGATTGAGAGGAGCAAGGAAAACAATGTGGGTAGAGAAGAGGGAGGGGAAGGGGGAAGACGCAGTAAGGTAGAGGGGTGAAGAAGGAGGGAGCAATATAGTAGAGATAAGAAAGAGATTGGAATTATTATGGTTAGGTAAAGGGGAGTGGGAGTGGGAGCCAAAGAAAGGATTAGAGAGCAAAAAGTAGACAAGAGAGTGGAAAGAAGATAATAAAAAGGCCACAAGGTTGAAAAAATATGTGTTACTTACTTTTTACTAGGGGATACAGCTCTTTCAAGCTCGGGCTTGGGTGATATATTGTTTGAGACTGCTTGTGTTGCACGTATTGTTGTTGCTAAGAATGCTTGCATGCTTTCTTTTTCCAAGAACATTTAAAAAGTAAGGGCCAGGTTTATAAGGGCCTTTCCCATCCGTGGACCACACTAGCATCAATTTCTTGGACCCTAATGTGGCTCAAGGAGGCACTTTTTGCTGCGCCATATTTACAAAGTGGTACAATGCATGCATTTCGCCACTTTTGCGTCACATTATGCCTGTGTCAGGCATAATGTATGCAAGGGGTTCGTTCAGCGTATGTAGGCCCGCAAAAATGGAGCAGTGAAATCTACAAGATTTAATTGTGCCATTTTTGGCATCATTTTTAACGCCTGCTCAAAGCAGGAGTTAAAGTGACACACCCATTTTAATCAGTGGGCCTCCTTGCACTTTGCTGCACTAGTGTCAAAATTGTTGACACTAGTGCAACAACAAATTGCCACAATAACGTCAAAAATGTTGACGCTACTGACCTAAAGTGTGCCATGGTGCGTTGCGTTGTAAATAAGACACACCCATAGTGTCACTAGGTGGGGCAGGGGCAACGCAAGAAAACTGGTGCATCAGCACTTATAAATATGTCTCTAAGCTTGTTTTTCTAAATTGTATTCCAAACCTGCTCTGCACATCTTTAAAGCACTGTTATGTTTCATTGATCTTTGCAGGAAATCCAGACTAACCATAAAAGTGTACATGCAGGATGTGTAATTATATGTAGGACTGGCGCATGTCAAAGTTGCTTGAATGCACTTATCCCCAATTTATTGCCCCATGGAGAGGTTTGAAAATACTGTGCTGTTAAATTCCATAGCCAAGAACAGCTGATGGCCTATAGGACGCTGGGGTAGAGTGTGTAAGTCCTTGTCACTAGCAGCACAGGTTTTTATTTTTCCATATGTTTTACTTTTTTGGGAGCAATTGGTACCCAGTTTAGTGACATGATGGTGGTAGCTAAATATACTTAGACATCATTTGTCCTGGATCCCTGGTGCTATAAAAGTACAGTGGATTCTCTTGAGACAATAGTGGAGCATCCCATGCTATTACACATTGAGCCCATACCATTGATTTATAAACCTTATTGCTTTTTCAGAATACTATTTAGCTCAATTAGATCTAAAATTGATTATTTGTCCCTCTTTAAAAAAAAAAAATTGCTCTAGGGGAGAACCCCTCACAACCACCCATTTATATCAGTTTGTCTTGCTCGCTTTGTTGACCCTGTAGTTCCAACTCACCTCCATCTTGTACACCCCACCGCTCTGAAAAGTCACTAGCCACCACTGTATGTTTCCATAGTTCATGCCTCCAACCACTCCACGCTCTGTGACATCATTAGGCATTGCCAGGTGGCAGAGATAGAAAAATAACAAGCAGAGGCTAGTTGGTATTGTCAAAGTGGCTCCATTATATGAGCCAAGGACACTGAGACTGAGACTAAATCTCTGGCAATGTGCTTGCCTGACTTGGAAAGAGGAGATCTTTACTGGTTAGCTTGTGACAACTGTGATCCTTTTTAACATTTAAGTTTAATTGTGATCTTAACCGCGTCTGACTCAAGTAAGCCCATTTGCTTGTTATATTACACATCGTAACATTTCAAATGGAAACGGTCCATTGTTCTCCCTCCAAATGGCTCCATTTTTATAAATCCGTGCAAGATGGCATTCACATTCGGGTCACTTCCCAGTTACAACTGGGAAACTATCTGTGAAGGACTCAGTAATCCATAAATATCACACCCACAGCTATTGATAACATAACTAAGTCATTCTTTATGACTACATGCTATTTGTTGCGCCTTCACCGTAACAATTATTTTCTTGCTGGCTTCCGTCCTCAGTGCCGGCTTCAGACGTCGTAACAAAACCCTTCCCTATCCATTCTGTACAGTGAGGGGAAGTGGTCCCCTTGATGTCATCTGCACCGATGTGTACTATTCCAGTACTTCTAATTTTGAACAAATGTGTTCAATTTTTTATGTTGCATTTGGTTTGTGCTTGATTCTGCATATTTTGGCTTTTTGTTTCTGCCAAAGGTGTTAGATGCAATTATCTCCCTGACACCCCTCCATGTCTGCTTCCCCAACAACCAGCAAAAGCAGCAGGAGATAAAACAGAGGCTCTACCAATTTAATGGCTTCCCGCATGTGCTTGGTGCAATAGACTGCACCCATGTCTGACTTGTTCCACCTGCAGCAACAGAGCATTTATACCGGAATCGCTAACACACGCATTCCATAAATGTGCAGGCCATAGTGGGCCACCGGGGACTATTCACAAACATTTTGGCCAAGTATCCTGGCAGTGTCCATAATGCCTACATATTCAGGCACATCAGGATCAACAAACACTTCCAGGATGGACAATATGGAAATGGCCTACTTGTGGGTAAGTCAACAAACTTAGCAATTTACACACAGCACTCCAACCCTGTAGGACACACAACACATACACCACTCCAAAAGCACATGGCCAGGGTAACACAGATGTGCATGTAACAACACATATGCACCATGCTGCAGTACAGCACAATCACTGCACACCACAAACACATACACCCACATTTACGTAAGACACCAACAACTTGACAGGCACACCACGTGAAGGACAGGTGCAGATAGGTACCCTATGCAAACAGAAGATGCACACAAACCACTACAAGAGCCCACAGGTTGCCTACTACATACATATCACACACACAGTACATCAAACAAAGAATAGCACAGCAATGTCAATGCCATACACCATGCACATGTAACGTAAGTCACACATAGGCACAGATCACTCAAATCATGCCGTGCAAGTCTCTGCCAGAACAAACATCACATGCCAGACAACTGGTGTTAATACCAACTATATCTCATCAACACATACCTGATTTACCTGTTGTGTGCACATACAACTGCCTGATGCATTGGGTCATACACATAGGAATACAACATCAATGGCATCACATACCATGTGCCAGATTTGTGAGAAATGGCACCACACCTACTGTAGTGCCACCTCACATGCACCACTGACTGACCCACAACACCATCATGTCTGTACTGTAAACAATACATGACTCACCATGGGGCAGAATCACTGTTAGACAGTGTATATCATGGATGCAATACTGGGACCCTGTAGGTATATATAGGACATCACTGGCCTTACATGCACTGTGCCAATGGACACGTTTGCTAGGTAGCTGAGCTCCATCCCATAGCCTGCATTGTGCATGTGTGGACAGTAGAAATGCTGATTTATGTTTTGGAAGATAGGAGAGACACTGGTAGTGATGTTGATCATCCTGAAACAAACGGATACAGACCCTTGGATACCTGATGGCTGGCACAAAAATCAGCTGCCACTCAGGATCACTAAGGAGCCTATGTAAGAGCCCCCAGTGCCATTGTCATGGTCTGCACTGTATGTACAAGTTTGCGGATGACCACTCTTTTGTGACTTGAAGCCACATTGGAAATTGGCCACCCTCCCACGCAGACCTTAGCGTGGAAGGGGCTTGCAATGTGTGTAACAGCAGGTCTGTCACCATAAGATACATAGCATTATGATCCTGACACAGATGTTTGTGTCACCTAAAACCCGAAGCAGTGCCAACATTAAACACCACCCCAGGGGTGCCGTTTACAGGTTGCCAAAATGAAATTGAGTGTCATTTGACCTCATATGAATGTGCCACCTATGCATGCTGCATACTGTTGCACACACAGAAAGAGCCAATTGGCCATCAAAAATGTAAATATATCAGAAGGTGTCCCTTCCTGCATAGATACATCCACCTCCACAGGGCAGTTAGCCAAGCAAACCTTGTGCAAGGTTGTTAGTCTTGTTGCACGGCTGCATATTAGGTGGCGGAACAGAAGACAACAAAGGGTTGCCTAGTAATATGTCACACATGGTGCGTTCCTGCATAGTCAAAATGTTGCAGCACAGTGCTGTCAACGATGGAGATGTGTTGTGCATTGTCACTTACTCATCAAAATGGGCCTAAGTGTTGCACTTCATCTGTAGTGACACATGTCAATATAGCTTAGATGTCCAGCCTCTGTAGAGCTACCACATTGTCACCACATCTGACCCCTTTGTATTGTGAGGATATGTCATGTCCCCTCCAGTGATAGCATCCTGAAACAAAGGTGCACTACACAACACATGGCACATACATACTGACCATCAGTTAGGATTCCAAAACATATGTCCCAGGGCCTTGAGCCAATACTCAAGATTGTCATGTTCAACAACACAGGGCTAAGTAAACTTTGCACAAGGCCAGGAACTCATTCCATAACACAAACATGTATGAGTCACAACCAAATCTAAATAACAACTGCCATGCTACATGACAAACCCGTTGCAAGCCTAAACAACAACTTACACATTTTATCTTTTTCAGGGGATCAGGCTTATGGCATACAGCCGTGGATGATGACGGCACTTGCCAATCCAAGCACAGCAGCAGAGAGTGCATACAATGAGGGACACCGTAAGACACGCAATATCGTGGAAAGGACATTTGGCATTCTTAAAACAAGATTCAGGTGCTTGGACCTCACAGGAGGCAGCCTTCTATATGCCCCACAAATTGTTTGCTAAATCATCCTGACATGTGCTATCCTGCACAACATGACCTGCCTGAGGAGGATGGGGAGGATGGTGGTGATGATATGGAGGTGGAACAGCACAATACAGCTGCTGGGGTACGCCAGAGACAGCACATAGTTGAGAACTTTTACACTTAAGAACCACTGAATTCACCTTCTCAATTTTTTTTTATAAACTCTTCCCTAATACAACCAATCCTGCTTTGGTCTTTTCAATCTCAATTTCACATAGCATAGGAATGTGAGTTAAAGGTCAGGGATCATGTTACAGAGAGGAATTTGACAAGTACTGTTGCAACATCATACGTGATGTGTAAGATTGTAATGCCACCATCACACACATCACAAACAGCCTCATCACTGGTATGTGACAACTGAAGGACACAATCTATGGACCATAACATATTTTATAAATCTATGTTGGCAACATGTTAGTCAATAGGTTATCAGACACAACTACATCATGTCCAAATAGGATGTGTGCAAGGGGCCACACATGAGGTAGTGGATGTAAAAAAAACAAAATTAAGTCATGTTGGAACTGAACACTGTCACAACTCATTGTGAGAGTTGTAATGGCTGCATGGAACATGTGCCAAGGGGGAAACATCATTAGTAACTATGGTCATCATGATTTGCCCAGGTATAACAACCAATGGTAGAAGTTGGGCCTGCGCAGAATATCTATGGTAATTTGTCCTGCCACTGCCATGGGCACAATCCTGACACAGGGTACACATGACCTCATACATTGAACGGACGTATCTCTGGAATGTTGATCTACATGGATGAGACCATATGCAGCTAGGGCTGCAGGGCCACCAAACAAAACCAACAACCATTGGTAATTGCAACTAGCTTAATCAAACTTTTTAGATCAAAACATAATGTGGCTAGAATGTAGGCAGAGTGTGTCATACACACCATGTACCAAAGATGTACACATGTCAGACAAATGTGCAGGGTTCACACAAGTCTCCATAAGCTCCAAATCTACATACGGAGACAGTTGTAGGGTCATAATTCCTAGGTAGCAATGGTTCACCCATCATCAACGATGCCTGACCTGTGTATGTAGCTTTAAATGGTATGCTCTGTATGACAACATAACACATCACAGACAAAAAAACAATACACAATCACAAATCAGAACTATTGGATTGAACAGAATGCCAAACACGTGTGGATACACTTTGTCACACATGCATGACGTGCAACAATTTGCATGCAGTTGAGTCTGTAACACATGTGGGTGGAACAGCCCAATCACACCCTGGTCACATTGTTGCATGTACCACCACATGTGGCCATACCCAAAATGCCACACTGAAGCACAGCCCATGTCATATCTATTATGAATTAGGGTGCATCTAAGGACAGTGCAAAAAAACACGCAGTCAGGGTTTGAGTCACAAATTATGATTCAAATGTGTCTAAAACATCCACAAATGCAAAGTAAATGACACATGGGCTCTTTGCATGAATTTCACCTTCACACTTCTCTCAATGCTACCTTTAGTGAAATCAACGCATGACCGTCATGCATCTATATAAACGACGCACGTATGTAATGCGTCTAAAAAAAAACTACGCATATGTTAAATGTGTCAAATAAATACACGCACAATTGGAAAATGTGATGCACGGGGACAGGAAGTGATGTAATAGGAAATCCTGTCTACAAGGATGGTACAGTGGGTGTAGTTTTACTTTCTCTTTACAGTCTGTTCCTTTGTGTTTTGGAGCTGGTGGTTGTGTCTTGGTTGTTGATAGAAATTCGTGGCGTCCCTCCTATTGTGTCCTATCTTGAATTGTGTGTATTTTGTCCTAGTAGTTGTGATTTTGTGTCTTTTTTGTTGAATTTTGTATTTGTACTGTGGGGTGTCTGTCCGGGGTAATTAAGCATTTGGGATAGTTGGGATTAGTTGTTGGGGTTAAGTTTCCATTTATTTTAATTTTGTCTTGTTATTTGGGGTCAACTTTGACCATTGACATCATGTCTGGTAAGGGGAGGCTGACAAGGATGTCAGAGGAGGAGTTGGGTGAATTTTTGTGGCTGGTATGCCACTATCTACCCATGATGCCAGAGATGGGTGGTAGGGTCATCCAGGGCTACGGGACTGAGACCAGGCGGCTACGGTGGGGCAAGGTGCTCCACCACCAGAGGAGAGTGTTCCGGAGCAGCAGGAATGAGCACCAGCTCAAGCATCTGGTGGCCAGGGAGCAGGGTTTGCTTGATCACCCTAGTGTTGCGATCAGCAGACCTGTTGGTGACTCTCCCATTGGCATACTATTTACTGTTCACTGCTCTTGGATGACAGTGGTAGATGAGTTGTATTCAACCAGAATGAAGTGTATCAGCTCCAGCCTAGGCCTGGAGTTCACATATCCATCCACGATACCAATGGAGGTCAGATGTCTGGTGAGTCCTGCACAACCATCACGTAAGCACACATTTCAGAGGCCATGGTGAAACCAGTGCCTGGGCATAGTGTCATGTATGAAACACCAAAGCACTGTCAGCCTACCATATTTTCTCAGGATTCTGTCAACAAAGTTGGCCAATGCATGTATAGCACAACTTGGTCATTATTTAAGGCACATGACACTGCCATTATGTTAGCAAAGGGGTCTTACCAGCCTTACAGAGCAATGTATATGGGGCATTTTAAACCATTAGACAACTTCACTCATGGATTAATCAACACATGATCACTACAGACTTTAAATTGAGCGGCATGTCTATCACAAAGCGCCTCTGGGTGCCTTGCAGGACAGGCTTGAGTACCTGAGTCATATGTCTTGCAAAGCGTCAGGGTAGTGTTATGTATTTTTCCAAACTCCCCCTTATACCATGCTTTTCCGACGTCTGTAGATGGTCCACATATGGTCGTTGCAGGGTGAAGCACTACATTAGTCTCTCGCACAGTGTTAGTGTTCAGATGTGTGGCTCCTACTCACCTGAATGTCTGTGTCATTGTGTGATCACAGTGGTGTGTCCGTTGCACTGTTTTCCTTCCCACTAGGGTAACTAGCTCACTCCTCTCAAGTAGTTCACACTGAAAATTGTTGTCCACTCACAGTGCCTGAGATATGACACTAAGCATATGTTACGGGGTGGGTGGGTGGTACGAAGGACTCTGAGACTTATTTTAGGTGCAGGTGATATTTATTTAAGGCTTTGTGCAAAATTGTGGTTCTTTGTAGGTTCCCCTTTTGACCGGCGCTGACTTGGTGTGGACTCCCAGGTGTACCGGAAAACAAAGGAGTGAAAAGGAAGGTAAGTCGGGCGCAGAGATATCTCTATCACAAAAGTAAGATTGGAAGAGACAGTGGGGGAGAGAGAGAGAGAGAGAGAGAGGGAGAGAGAGAGAGAGAGAGAGAGAGAGAGAGAGAGAGACCCGCTTGTGTGTGTGTGAGGGCAGAAAACACATGTGCTTCACTCAGACACCCTTAGTGCTCCCCTGTAGATTCTTGCTGGTAATCCGGTTTAGAGTTTTAGGGGGTCATTTTGACCCTGGCGGTCATGGACCGCCAGGGCCAACGACCGCGGGAGCACCGCCAACAGGCTGGCGGTGCTCCCATGGGCATTCTGACCGCGGCGGTACAGCCGCGGTCAGAAACTGGAAACCGGCGGTGTCCCGCCGCTTTCCCGCTGCCCAGGGGAATCCTCCAGCCTGGTTCTGGCGGTTTTGACCGCCAGAACCTGGCTGGCGGTAACGGGTGTCGTGGGGCCCCTGGAGGCCCCTGCAGTGCCCATGACAATGGCATGGGCACTGCAGGGGCCCCCTAACAGGGCCCCACCAAGATTTTCAGTGTCTGCCAAGCAGACACTGAAAATCGCGACGGGTGCAACTGCACCCGTCGCACCCCTTCCACTCCGCCGGCTCCATTCGGAGCCGGCATCCTCATGGAAGGGGGTTTCCCGCTGGGCTGGCGGGCGGCCTTCTGGCGGTCGCCCGCCAGCCCAGCGGGAAACTCAGAATTACCCGGCGGGACTTTGGCGGGTGGCCTCCGCCGCCCGCCAAAGTCAGAATGAGGGCCTTAGTCTTTGCTGTGCCTCTAAGTAATAGCAGGGGTTTTCCCTTCTAACCCCTCTCCCCTGATCCCCTCTCCACCACTTCCCCCTCCCTCCCCACTCTCCTCACCCCTGTTTGCTGTTTTTAAGGGTTTAGTTTGTCCTTCAAACAAGGACCGTACCTTGTTTAGCCACGTCCCTCCTGGGATGTGGCGGAAAGCGCTCGTCTCCTGCTGGCTGGACCTCTCCTCGGGTCCTGTTCTCGCTCTGGGAAGCTCCGGCTTCCCAGTCTTGTCTCCTCAATATCCAGGAACCGTGTCCTCCGGCTCCCTTGATTCACTTCTCGCGTCCGTTGTATCCGAAGACTCCTCCGCCGCGCCTCTGAGTCCATCGTTTCTCTTTATGCCGACCGGGACCCGGAAATCCGAGCTCCGGGCCATGTCGCCATGGGAACGGGAGACGACTTCCTCCGACTCGCGCGAAGGGCGCCAGTCGGAGGAATCTGTAGGCATGGTGTCTGACACCCGCCTACATACCACATCCCATGATCGGGACTGATAGAATACCGCAGGACCAGGAAACCGGGACAGGAAGTCGGCCGGGCCTTGCTGAGCACCAGGGATATGCCGGATCTGAAAGGTAGAGGGTTGCAGTTCCAGAAACCATTGTAGCACCCGAGCATTAGAGTCCTTATGCGAAGCCAACCAAGTTAAAGGGGCATGGTCGGTGAAGAGGACAAAAGGTCTGCCCAGCAGATAATATTGCAGATTTTCAATAGCCCACTTGATAGCTAAGTATTCCCTTTCGATAACCGGATAGTTGCATTCCCGGGCAAGTAATTTCCTACTAATAAATACAATAGGATGGTGCTGGCCCTCAGCGTCAGGTTGAGTAAGGACAGCCCCCAGCCCCACATTAGAAGCATCGGTATATAAATGGAATGCTCTGGAGAAATCAGGACATCTCAGAACTGGTTCCGTCGTAAGGGACTGTTTCAGGTAATGAAAGCTGGACAGTTGGGAGTCCGAGAACATGGGCAATTTCGATGGATAGTGCTTTTTAAGGAGAACAGTGAGGGGAGCAGCTAGCGTGGAGTATTGGGAAATAAACCGGCGATAGTACCCCACAAGACCCAAAAAAGAGCAGAGTTCTCTTTTGGTCGTGGGGACAGATACCTGCAAAATAGCTTCTACTTTGTTTTTTTGGGGGCTGTAGTAAACCGTTTCCTATAAAGTATCCGAGATATGCGATGTGGTTATTTCCTAGGTTGCATTTCTTTGGATTGGCCGTGAGGCCTGCCTCATGCAATGTGTGGAATATTTTGTGTAGGTGTTGTAGATGATCTTCCCATGTATCACTGAAGATTACAATATCATCTAAATATGCCGCGGCAAACGCTTGGAACGGTTTTAAGAGATGATCCATTAAGTGTTGGAACGTGGCTGGAGCCCCATGGAGACCAAAGGGAAGAACTGTAAAATGATAGAGCACTGACTGTGTGGAAAAGGCTGTTTTCTCTTTGTCTGCAGGAGCGAGTGGAATTTGCCAATATCCCTTCGTCAGGTCTAAGGTTGACATATACCGGGCTTTCCCTAATTTCTCAAGTAAATCGTCAACCCGCGGAATGGGATATGTGTCAAAGAGGGATATCTCGTTTAGTTTGCGGAAGTCGATGCAAAACCGGATGGAACCGCCCGGTTTTGGTACTATGATCACAGGAGAGCACCATGGGCTGGTAGATGGTTCAATAACCCTGAGGGTTAGCATCTTTTTTACTTCCTCTTCAATGAGGTGTCTTCGCGCTTCCGGGATCCGGTAGGGTCGTAACCGGACGGTTTTTCCCTCAGGGGTTCTAATGTGGTGTTGAATTAAATTGGTTCTCCCCGGGGTCCCTGAAAAAAACTGTGAATGTACGTTTAAGAGGGCTGTGAGTTGGGATCTTTCTTTCTCTGTAAGGGCGCTATTGATATGTGGGGCTTCCCCTGCCTCATCACTGGTTGTAGGGAATAGGTCCATCCCTAAAGCTGTTGCCGGGGTTACTAAAAATCCTGTAGCGGTGGGTGTTGTAGTTTCTTCTGGTTCTTCCCATTTTTTAATGAGTTGACATGAGATATTTGTGTCCTTTTAGGGTGTTGGGATAATTTGATCAGATATGTGACTGGGGAAACGGACTTTAAGATCTTATAGGGTCCCTGACACCTGGCTAAGAGTTTATTTTCAGATGAGGGTCGTAATATTAGGACTCAGTCGTTCGGTTGGAAGGAACGAATTCTGGTCCCTTGATCATAATAAGTCTTTTGGTTTCTCTGAGCTTTATCTAGATGTCTCCGGACATCGTCCCACACGAACTGTAGTTGGGTTTTTAAGTTATTGACATATTCTAACAGGGGTCTTTCTTCTTCTCCCTCTTCTTCCCACAACTCGGCAGCCATATCGAGTAAGTTTCGTGGCTGTCTCCCAAACACTAGCTCAAAGGGGCTATGTCCGGTGGATGCCTGCTCATGGGTCCGTATGGTATAGAGGACTAAAGGTAGTTTTTGGTCCCAGTCCCTCCCTGAATCCTCGACCGTTTTCCTCAGCGAAGTCTTAATAGTACGGTTGTAGCGTTCAACTAAACCGTCAGTTTGGGGATGATAGACCGAGGTTCTTAACTGCCTGATCCCCAGGACTTTACAGATCTGTTTCATGAGGGCGTACATAAAAGGCGTTCCCTGATCAGTTAGTATTTCCTGTTGGAACCCCACTCTGGAGAAGAAGGTGATCATGGCTTGGGCTACTGCCTTCGTGGTCATACTAGAGAGAGGAATCGCTTCCGGGTACCTTGTAGTGTAGTCTACTAGGACTAATATATATGTGTACCCCTTTGTAGAGGGTAAAAGGGGTCTGACTAGATCCATACTGATGCGAGAAAATGGAATATCAATAATGGGGAGTGGCTGTAAGGGGGATTTCCTAAGAGATCCTGGGTCTATCATTTGACACCGAGGGCACTGGGCACAATACTTTCTGAGTTGGGCGTAAACCCCAGGCCAGTAGAATCGTCTTAGTAGGTATTCCTCTGTCTTCTCCCTACCGTAATGCCCGCCCCCCTGGTTGGTTGTGTGCTAGGAATAGGACTTGGTTACGATAGGGTTCGGGTACTACGAGCTGTTTCTTTTCCCCATGGGTGGAGTTGATGACCCTATATAGAAGGTTCTTGTGGATTAAAAAATAGGGACCCACCTCGTTTGTGGATTCGGATTTTGCACTTCTCCACGCGTGACATAGTGTGGGGTCTTCTCGCTGACTAGCTCGAAAAGAGAGAGAAGGAGTAGTAGTGCTGGCTACCACTTTCTCGGGGATCTGTCCGAGTCTTGAGACTTGATAGTTTTGTTTCCCTTGTCTTTTTTCCCGTCTAGTCAGTTTTACACGGGTTGGTGGTTCCTCAATATGACTGCTATGAAAGGGTGCTTCAGTCCACCAGTTTGGGGAAATTATGGGGGACCTCACCTTGTCTAACAGATCGGAGAATCTTATATAGTCTGTACCTATGACACAGTCCTCTACTAACCGATCCATGACTCCTACCGGTAGAAAATCCTGATGCTCTTCCCACTCTATTTGTCTCAGAGCCAAAGGGTAGTTGGTTTTGTCCCCATGGATGCAGCAGATGGAAACCCACTGGTTGGAAGTTTGGTCCATACAACTTAATAGGTCTCTTCGTATCACCGACTGACTGCACCCCGAGTCTATAAGAGCCTGTATGGGATTCCCATTTATTTTGATGGTTTGTTTGAACCTAAGGTTTCCCTTACCGGTGCAGAACACTCTACCCCTAGTGACCCCGATTTCCATGGGCTCTGCCCTGTCACCTTTCCTCGGGCACACTCTGGCGATGTGGCCCCACTCCCCACAGCTGTAACATTGAGGCTGTTGCATGGGGGCCACCTCTCCACTCCGACTCGGTCCTGGTTCTTCCTGTATTCAGCGTGGTGGATATTTGAGGGGTACCACAGGAGGTTTGGTTATTACTTTGATCCCCGGATTCTTAAACTCAGCAGATCTATGATAGGCACAGGCTACATCGACCGCCATTTCGGTGTCTACTTTTGGGTGTTGCCTTATCCAAATCCTAGTAGAGCCGGGAAGCGAGTCCAAATATTGCTCCAGTATAACCGCCTTGATTACGTCCACCCTTTCGGTCCCCAGCGGACCTAACCATTTTAACCCGAGATCTTTAACTTTAAAATAGAAGGTTCTGGGATCCTCACTCTGACCCCACCTAATCTTCCGAAACCTCATTCTATAATACTCGGAGTCATGGCCTACCCTCTCTAATATACTGCTCTTGATATCCTTATAGGGTGTGGTACCTCCTGGGTTGGCAGCTTGATACACTGTTTGTAATATGCCTCTTAAGAGAGGGGCAATGTATTGACCCCAGCGTTCTTCGGGCCATTGGGCCGAGGAGGCCACGCTTTCAAAGTTCGTGTAGAACGCATCGGGGTCTTCCCCCTCTTGAAATTTCTGCTGGACAGAACTCGGGACGTTCGGATGTACTTTATTTGCTGCAACAGTATCAGTTAATTTCTGTAATGCAGTTTTGTGTACCAATTGTTTATTAGCCATGATGGTGGCTTGGCTCTTTAATGCGTTTTGCAGGGCTTACCGGTCTTCTTTTGCCTCCCTCTGATGGGCCTCCCATACATGCTGAAGGTGCCTTTGACCCTCAGCTAGCTGCTGAATCATGTCCTCCAGTGTTGGCTTTTCCCCCATGTTCCCGGGCTTCTTCGCACCACCTGTAAGATCCCACTTCTGACACCACTGTTACGGGGTGGGTGGGTGGTACGAAGGACTCTGAGACTTATTTTAGGTGCAGGTGATATTTATTTAAGGCTTTGTGCAAAATTGTGGTTTGTTGTTTTGGTGTGCTTTCTCCTTTAATGCCCCTCTCGTTGTTCTTTGTAGGCTCCCCTCTTGGCCGGCGCTGACTTGGTGTGGACTCCCAGGTGTACTGGAAAACAAAGGAGCGAAAAGGAAGGTAAGTCGGGTGCAGAGATATCTCTATCACAAAAGTAAGATTGGAAGAGACAGTGGGAGAGAGAGAGAGAGAGAGAGGGAGAGAGAGAGAGAAAGAGAGAGAGAGAGAGAGTGTGTGAGGGCAGAAAACACATGTGCATCACTCAGACACCCTTAGTGCTCCCCTGTAGATTCTTGCTGGTAATCCGGTTTAGAGTTTTAGTCTTTGCTGTGCCTCTAAGTAATAGCAGGGGTTTTCCCTTCTAACCCCTCTCCCCTGATCCCCTCTCCACCACTTCCCCCTCCCTCCCCACTCTCCTCGCCCCTGTTCGCTGTTTTTAAGGGTTTAGTTTGTCCTTCAAACAAGGACCGTACCTTGTTTCGCCACATCCCTCCTGGGACGTGGCAGAAAGTGCTCGTCTCCTGCTGGCTGGACCTCTCCTCGGGTCCCGTTCTCGCTCTGGGAAGCTCCGGCTTCCCAGTCTCGTCTCCTCGATATCCAGGAACTGCGTCCTCTGGCTCCTTTGATTCACTTCTCGCGTCCGTTGTATCTGAAGCCTCCTCTGCCGCGCCTCTGAGTCCATCGTTTCTCTTTATGCCGACTAGGACCCGGAAATCCGAGCTCTGGGCGTCTGGTGCCGCCCCCATGTCGCCATCGGAACGGGAGTCGCCTTCCTCCGACGCGTGCGAATGGCGCCAGTTGGAGGAATCTGTAGGCGCGGTGTCTGACACCCGGCTACAGCATGGTTTTCCATTTATGTCTTACAGGTGAACCTACACAATCAGCGAAGTGGTGCGATTTCAGGACCCAGATGTATCCAGTAAGTGTGATAATGTGTGTCCTATGAAGTAATCCTGAGTTTTGTGTGACTGATGCCTCTGTGTTGAATACAATGCTAGATGTGAGAAGCGGTCCAATGATCAGATCCCAATGTAGGCTATGACCCTTTTAAAGGATCCCCATGCACCACCAGAGGGTCACATCTTGTGAGGCATGTGGCGCACAATGGGCAGCATCGTGTACACAAGGTGATGACAAGCCACATGTAGGGCCATATGTGACTAATAATGACAGAGTGCAACGCTGTGAGAAAATTGGCAGTGGCACACTCCATCATTCTCACTACACAGGGATGCACCATATTGAACACAATTTGGTGCATCCCTGTATTGTCATGAATATGAGGGACTGGGCATGGCGCTCTGTCTTTTGCACTCCATGTATGTTACACTTATGTGGAATGTAATGGGCTTGCATGTAGGTCAAGCCCA
Organism: Pleurodeles waltl; assembly: GCF_031143425.1. NCBI lineage: Eukaryota > Metazoa > Chordata > Amphibia > Caudata > Salamandridae > Pleurodeles > Pleurodeles waltl. Next base: position 487,900,461 of record NC_090449.1, read on the forward strand.
AACATCTGCTGGCATGAAAATGGGTGTGTAAGGAATAGTCATGGCAGATCAGGTATTGATGGGTGTCTATCCCTGGACACATGAATGAAGAAGTGATGGTCCCATGGATACCAGCTTCCTAGTTGTCAGCCCTCCTAACATATGGTCCACTCCTTGACTCCATGTATGAATGGGCATGCCTTGGTGGATGACCAGGACAGTTGAGATGATGGATTGCATGGCCATCTTCCCTTAGGCTCAGAGGGAGTTGAAAACCAATTTTGTAGGTAAATGTGATGCTCATAGTGTAGGTGACAGTCATATTGATCAGGCTTGCATGTGTACCTATCAGCTCTGACCCCTTATGGTTACCAACAGCTTCCCGTCCTCCCATTAACATGTCCAAATTCCTGATGATGTATAGTTGTAAATAGAGACAGATGATGAGGAAGTTTGGGCCTCATCTATCTAATGCAAAAGCTATGCACACTTTCATATGTTTGGTTAATTTTCACAGTTTATGTCGCCTTAGTCTCAATTAAATGATGCTAAGGCAGTGTTGTCTGTACATTTCACAGGGCCATTGCCTTTTCTGGAATGTGAGTTGGAATGCATGTGTATTTAGATGTAGCAGTGTAAGTGACTAATCTGTACAGACTACATACAACCATTGATGGTTGCCTGTCTCCATTTCACAGCTGCCAACATGAGCAATGATGAGCTGTGTGCATTCCAAATGAGGGCTGTGAGGTACCGCCATATCTTGGCAGTGAAATCTGGTTTACGAAAAATGACTCGCCACTACCATAGTCAGAGGGCAAAGGGTGAATGGTGGGCATTCCCACAAGGGTTTCCCACAGTGTCAAAGAAGGCAACACAGATACCTTGCTCCTCGGCAGTGCGGGGGGGCACATATGGCACCACTCTCACAACCTTGGCTGCCAAAACGTCTACAGCAACGGCAACGGTGCAAAAGCCCACACCACCTGCTGCCATGGACACAAACATGCTAAGGGATCTGAGGAGGGACGTTTCCCTGGTCCTGAGCTGTCTGGACAGTTTAGAGAAGGAGGTGGCTGTCAACACCAAGAGGCTCAAGCTTAAAAAGAAAAATTGAAGAAGGCAAAACTATGAGTTTATCAGAAATGCCACCTCCAGGTTCTGTTCCCTCTCTCTTTTTTTAAGTTGTGTTTGATTGTGGGTTTTAGGTTAACATAGGCATGTAGTTTAGTTAGGATGAGTGGGTTTTGGGAAACGTTTTTTTACTTATTACATGTTAATTAGTGGGTGGGTGAGGGGTCATGTTGGGGTATATATGTGTTTAATAAAAAATATAAAAAATAAATGAATAAATAAATATATATGTGTTTAGTTTAGTTAGTATATGTGTAGTATTAGTATATGTTTGTCCTGCATGTGTCCTGTTACTTAAGGGGGGTGGGGAGGCCAATGTTTAGAGTGTGTTGTTAAAAATGTAAGTTATATTTAGCAAAGGGTAGTTAGCTTTAGTTGTTGGTTAAGTATAGTTAGAATATGTTAGTTTAGGATAGGGTAGTTTTTAATGTTGTTATTAGTTCAGTTTAATACTTAATAAAACCTTTTTGTATACTCCTATACAATTTGTGTTATATGCTAATGTCTCAGGGTTTTCTGATGAGTACACAGTGCAAATTGTGTGTTGGCCTAGGGATACAGTCCTGCCTCCAGATCCCTCTCTTGACATGTGCATCACCTATTAACAACTGAGCTGTCTCATTGGTGGCAACAACACATCTACTTGCCCATGCATCTGCCATCCAGTGTCCCCACCACTCAAGGTGACTATGTTAACTTTTTATTGGACAGGTAGGTGTGGTAATTCAGCAGTCAGTGGTGGGGTCCTGTGTAGGAATGTTGGGGACTGTGGCACATCTGACAAAAGCCTACATTAGAACTCTATCCTGAAAAAGTGACCGATGGCAATCACTAAAGAGGTTAGGTACCTCTGTTTCACACCAGTGTGTTATACTGGTACTCCCAGCTGACAATATTGCCCGAGAACTGTTTCACAGCCATTCCTGCCATATGCAATGAGAGAAGCATACAGGTGTTCTTAATTTTTGACACACTCAGTGAATTGCTTGTACGGGATAAGAACAGCATAGACAATTATCATGTTGGAACCTTGTGTGTAGGTATGTGCCCCTATATTCCTGCACTCTTGTACTGACACTCTGTAGCTAATGACATGGTAACACACATTACAATCCTAAGTTTAGTAGATGTGTCACAATACACTAAGACAAGCTGTTTGTGTAGGAAGTGTTTGTTTACAAGTGTTGTAGTGCAATATATATACAATGCCCAGGTCAGTGACCCCATTTGTGAAATACATACAATTGTGACACAACACAAGTCCAGGGTTGTGGGACATGTCATGGGACATGCTTGGGTAAAGTGTTGTTGAGTGCAGAGGAACATGAATTGCCAATTGGAAATTGAGAGTCAATGACAGTCCGTAACGAGGCACATGCGCATACCATGTAGGCTGGCTGCCACGGTTTCCATCCCCACCGCACGTCCTTGGCCAGCTCCAGCTGGACTCCTACCACTGTCCCCTCAAAGCTGGTCCCTGTGTCCTCAGAGTCCTCTGCTGTGTCGGTGCTGGCAGGTCATACTATTAGGGTACTGGGTGGGGCATCTGGGATGGCTGCTACATTATTTGCCCTTCTTTCGACTGAAGGTGGTGTCTGGAGGGATACAAGGATTTCTTGGAGGATCTCTTGGCTAATGGTTGTCAGCCAGATCATCGGGGTACTCCAGGACAGGCAGATCAGCAGGAGAGACATCATCCTCTGCAATGAGATGGTGTGAAATCAATCTTTCTGTGTTGTGGCAGTTGACATGTCACGTCACTGACTTGCTATTGGAGGCTCATTGTGATCTTACTTCCCAAACATTGTTCCTGTACATCATGGTTGCAGCCTATCAGCCCTTTGCCCCACCTGAGTGTCACATGAGGGGAAGCTCAGGTGTCGCAATTGGCTGCGTCCTTTCTCCTAGGTGCGATGCCTATCCTTTTTGTGGCTTGACATCATCTTGTTATTGTCAACCTTCCCTATGCATCCATTTGCATGGTAGGCCTTGCAATGGGTGTTGCAGTGGTCAACCCACAGCACCACAAATGGCAATGTACTCCTGTCCAAGTCTTAAATGTGTCACATACACCTCTGCGGTACTGAAACCTTGCACCACCCCAGGGATGCCATTGCAAATACACTATGCTGTTGTTTCCTTTGATAGCTCCTCATGTTGATGTATGTGTATGTGTGCTTCATTGACCAGCACACAAGGACCTAGCAGATTTCCATTTCATTTTATGTCTGTGCTGGTAGGTGCGCCTTCCTACACAACTATGATCTCCCATTCAATGTAGCCATCCTTGCACTATGATGCAAGAGATGCAGCATGGTGGCAGTGCAGCTAAATTGACACAGGGGTAGACCCACGGATGGCCAGCATGGGTATCATTGTTTGCTATGTACATCATTTTGTATATGACAGTGCCTTATGTTACATTTTTTCATGGACATAGCCAGTTAACTGGAGTTGAACTTAGGTCAGGCCCTCGAGGTGGTTTGATGGTGATTCTACAGGTAGTCATACTGGTCCCTCATTACAAGTGCAGCAGTCCTATGACCACCTGTCTTCCATTGTCTATATGACCACCCCCAGCAACGCAGGTGGTAGTGGCACATTTTGTCAATGTGGAATGCTTCATAGGCCAATGGCCTGGCAGGTTTCCAGCAGCTTACAGACTGGCAAGGCCACCTGTCTTGTGACACAAGACCTATATGACGAACAACGCTACCCTCCAGGTATGTTCCCGCATTTCTACCAGCCTTTGCATGGGGGTGAAACCCCCATGCAAAGGTTGGTGGTGATGTGGTGTGCCCCTGGGTGACCCTGCACAGCCCATGCACCTGGCATGGGCAGTGCAGGGGTTTCCATATCGTGCCCCTTTGCCCTTTCCACTGCCTGATTGGCAGGGATAAGTGCAGCATGTCCTGTCACACCCAATGCACCCCAAGACTGGCACTGACTCTATTTGATCCATCAATAATGTTGTGCTAAGTGTCCCACAGAGTAACCATGAGCAGACAGATTTCCACCCGCCATCCCAACGTGTGACTCATACTACCAATCGCAAAGGGTACACTGCACTGGCAGTTTTACCAACACCAGACTTGCCCATGCACCATCCCCCAACAGTTAATGTGGTCATATACACCATTCTGTTCACAGTCTCACACTATGTGGTTTACGTGTGTGTTTATTTCCCCATTCCTATGTGTCTCACATGGTTGTGTCAGAGTAGTTGTAGGCTCAGCCTGTATCTGTTGTGATCGCAGTTTGCTATGTGTGGTACATATTTTCTGTGGTGTCACATTTCTGGTCAGCTTCATAATGTATGGTTCCACACTACACCAGTTTAGTTCCTCTTGGTAGTGGCATGTTTCCTGTGATACAGGACCACCCTGCTATTCCCCCAGCACCTGCTCTGATTATTTTTCCCTGAACCCAGGGGGCATCCTCACTGCATGATAGAGTGATGGCTGCCTTATGTGGATGTGCTGTGAATGTGCTACTAGCATATGTCAGAGTACTGTTGGGACGGTTGCAATGAATTTTGTGCTGTAAGATGCAGCACACATGTTTGGGCAATGAGGCAAGTCAGTTGCAAGGTGTTACTGCTAGGGACACCACCATGACGTAACCCCAGGGATGGTATTGACTGACTTCCTTGTCTCTGAAGTCTTGGTCGTGTTGGTAGGATTAACTTGACTATATGCGAGGGATGTTGTGATGACACAACCAGAGACACAGTCATTATGCATGCCATCCATCCCATGTGCTGCATGCGTACATGTAGGTATTTAGCCCTGGTGATTGACATATGACCAGGTTGTGGTATGTGTTGTGGTGCATGGTTCTACCAAGGCGTAGGTACATGTATAGTTTACATCAGCATGGTGCAACTTGCTTCATGCGCAATGTGTCCATCTGTGCTCCTTTGACATGCATTGTGTGTGTCCTATGTGTCTTCCCCATTCTTGTACTTGACAATTTAGCATTAATTTCCCCAATGCGACTTACCCTGCATTTGTGGTGTTTCCTGGTGGTCTGCGCTGTCCTGCAATTCCAGTGGCCAGTTCCTCCGGGATGACCGCTGCAACCATCCCCTCCATCTCGTCCAGGACCTCTTGTAGTGCTGGACTACCATCTCCAGTTAGCAGTGCTGCCTTCCTGTTCCTTGACATTTTTTTCTTTGTCCTGCAGTCCTGCCAGCGTTTCTTGCACTCAGTTACGGTTCTCCTCACCTCTGCCACACTGTTGATCTTATCTACTATATGCTGCCAGATTGCCTCTCTCCTGCCAATTGGCAATTTTGAGGTGACAAAGGGTTGATGTTGATGCTCCATCACCTCTCTCACCAGTATTCATGCTCCTTCGCACTGAAACAACACTTTCTCTTTTTCTTTTCCCTCCCCTGGATCTTGTGTGTGTCTTCTGGCTGGTTCCTGGTTGATTGGGGTCACCCTGGGGTCTCTCCTGGCTTTCTAGGTCCATTTTGCCTCTCCTTTGCACTGTTTTCTGCATTAGCATCTAAATTTGACGCTAACACGGTAAAAAAATGGTTTATTTCCATTTTGTGAAACGTTTACGGGTAGTAAAACTGGTTAGAGTCATTTTTCTGACATTAACGTAATTTTGCCTTACAACATGGCACAATGGTTAACATCAGTAATTTTGACTCTAACCAGTTTTTAGCACCACCCAGTGTCATAGCATAAATATGACGCCCGGGTGGCATTAAAAAAAGGCACTAGCCTGCTGTAATCTTTTTGACGAAAAACTGTGTTTGCACAGTTTTGTGTCAAAAAGTATAAATCTGTCCCTAAGTAACTGTTGCAGACATTGGCAGTAGCTATGGGATAGGCATTTATGCACAAGGCAATATGCACTCTTTTTCATTGATGGCTTTCCTTTCAAAGTTATATTTCAAACAGGGTGTCCTTTTGTGTGTGAAGTGGGGGAGAATGGAGCGGAGTGGAAAGCTGCAAAACTGACCCAAACGATGAATAGATACATTAATGGGATGGTATAGCCAGAAGTGCTTGTGAGTGAGATTGAGGAGAACATGACAGTGAATAGTTGTCTCGCTGGCAGTGGGCAGAGCTGGTGGTAAAGTATCCTAAACAGTGGATCGTGGCACTTTAATTAAGTAGGAGGAGAAAAAGAGAGCTAGAAAGGACAGGATGGAGCAGGAACTGAGAAGAGATTGAGAGGAGCAAGGAAAACAATATGGGTAGAGAAGAGGGAGGGGAAGGAGGAAGATGCAATAAGGTAGAGGGGTGAAGAAGGAGGGAGCAATATAAGTAGAGATAAGAAAGAGATTGGAATTATTATGGTTAGGTAAAGGGGAGTGGGAGCTAAAGAAAGGATTAGAGAGCAAAAAGAAGACAAGAGAGTGGAAAGACGATAATAAAAAGGCCACAAGGTTAAAAAAATATTTGTTATTTACTTTTTATTAGGGTATACAGCTCTTTCAAGCTCGGTCTTGGGCCATATATTGTTTGAGACTGCTTGTGTTGCACGTATCGTTGTTGCTAAGAATGCTGGCATGCTTTCGTTTTCCAAGAATATTTAAAAAGTAAGGGCCAGGTTTATCAGGGCCTTTTGCGTCCGTGGACCACACCAGCGTCAATTTCTTGGATGCTAATGTGGCTCAAGGAGGCACTTTGTGCTGCGCCATATTTACAAAGTGGTATAATGCATGCATTTCGCCAGTTTTGCACCACATTATGCCTGCGTCAGGCAAAATGTATGCAAGGGGTGTGCGTTCGGCGTTAGTAGGCCCGCAAAAATGGAGCAGTGAACTCTACAAGATTTCATTGTGCCATTTTTGGCATCATTTTTAACGCCTGCTCAAAGCAGGAGTTAAAGTGACACACCCATTTTAATCAGTGGACCTCCTTGCACTTTGCTGCACTAGTGTCAAAATTGTTGACACTAGTGCAACAACAAATTGTCACAATAACGTCACAAATGTTGACGCTACTGACCTAACGTGTGCCATGGTGCGTTGTGTTGTAAATAAGACGCACCCATAGTGTTGTTAGGTGGGGCAGGGGCAACGCAAGAAAACTGGTGCATCAGCACTTGTAAATATGTCTCTAAGCTTGTTTTTTGTAATTGTATTCCAAACCTGCTCTGCACATCTTTAAAGCACTGTTATGTTTCATTGATCTTTGCAGGGAATCCAGATTTACCATAAAAGTGTACATGCAGGATGTGTAATTATATATAGGACTAGCGCATGTCAAAGTTGCTTGAATACACTTATCCCCAATTTGTTGCCCATGGAGAGCTTTGAAAATACTGTGCTGTTAAATTCCATAGCCAAGAACAGCTGATGGCCTATAGGACGCTGGGGTAGAGTGTGTAAGTCCTTGTCACTAGCAGCACAGGTTTTGATTTTTCCATACGTTTTACTTTTTTGGGGGGATTTGGTACCCAGTTTAGTGACATGATGGTGGTAGCTAAGTATACTTAGACATCATTTGTCCTGGATCCCTGGTGCTATAAAAGTACAGTGGATTCTCTTGAGACAAATAGATCTAAAATTTATTATTTGTCCCACTTTTCTTTTTATTTGCTCTAGTGGGAGAACCCCTCACAACCACCCCTTTATATCAGTTTGTCTTGCTCGCTTTGTTGACCCAGTAGTTCCAACTCACCTCCATCTTGTACACCCCATCGCTTTGAAAAGTCACCAGCCACCACAGTATGTTTCCATAGTTCATGCCTCCAACCACTCCACACTCTGTGACATCATTAAGCATTGCCAGGTGGCAGCGATAGAAAAATAACAAGCAGACGCTAGTTGGTATTGCCATAGTGGCTCCATTATATAAGCCAAGGACACTGAGACTGAGACTTCTACATCTCTGGCACTGTGGTTGCCTGACTTGGAAAGAGGAGATCTTCACTGGTTAGCTTGTGGCAACTGTGATCCTTTTTAACATTTAAGTTTAATTGTGGTCTTAACCGCATCTGACTCAAGTAAGCCCATTTGCTTCTTATATTACACATCGTGACATTTCAAATGGAAATGGTCCATTGTTCTCCCTCCAAATTGCTCCATTTTTATAAATCCGTGCAAGGTGTCATTCACATTCGGGTCACTTCCCAATTGCAACTGGGAAACTATCTGTGAAGGACTCAGTAATCCATAAATATCACACCCACAGCTATTGATAACATAACTAAGTTATTCCTTATGACTACATACTATTTGTTGTGCCTTCACCGTAACAGTTATTTTCTTGCTGGCTTCCGTCCTCAGTGCCGGCTTCAGATGTCGTAACAAAACCCTTCCCTATCCATTCTGTACAGTGAGGGGAAGTGGTCACATTGATGTCATCTGCACCGATGTGTACTATTCCAGTACTTCTGATTTTGAACAAATGTGTTAAATTTTTTTATGTTGCATTTGGTTTGTGCTTGTTTCTGCATATTTTGACTTTTTGTTTTGGATCATGTAAAAATAGGTTGGATGGGCAAAGGGAGAGGTTGATGGATTCTACAAGTTTTAAAACATTTCCTCTGATTTATTTTCCTGCCTCCAATTTGAGGATCTGTACCTGAGTAGCAGCCTGAATCATCGTGACAACCACCAATTGAATAGCTAACAAGTGAGATATGCTGGACCACCAAATTAGAGAAGACTTCTAACATTCTGTATGCCATGACACCCTTTTACTCCATTGCCTAAATCCCCCTTTAGTTCGTCTTGACTATTAGTTTCCCACACATTATTTTTACTCATCCCGTTTATGTTGAAAATCCTTTATATGGCCTTATCCTCCCATTCTGGATTTCAACAATACAGCTAAGGCAAAAGTCAAACTGAAATTCTACAAACATCAATGACTGCCCAGTAATCTGAGAAACAAATTATCACTTCAATTGAGATGCTACTATAATATAAATGAGGCACTCTCTCAATAAAGACTAATCAAAGACTCGTCTGTAACAAAGGCATAGCTTAATACACTTTAGAATGGTAGCAGAAGAAATACTTAGCATGCACAAGTGCAATATACATAAGAATATAAAATACATGGCTCCAAAAAAGACCATTTAAAAAAAAGTACACATTCATTAACAGAGGCGTACAAAACAAAGTTTGGGTTGAAAGTTGTATAACATGCAACTAACATGTAAGAGGACGAAATCACGTTAAGATAATTTAAACCTATCCAACAATGGACACCCTTAGCAGCCCAAGTATGTAAATTTGAGATTAAAACATGTCTGAATACCTTTGTGTCTTTATAGTTGGGTTGGGGGCATTTGGTTGGCCAACTGAATCTTTACCAGTTCACTCCGGGCAGGATTAATGGACCCAGCAACAAGCGTTACCCTCAGTGGAGAACATTTGTAGCAATAAAAAAAAAACTCCAGAAGCAGTGATCACCTCTAGAAGAGATGTAGTAACTCCAGGCTTTGGGATTCTCTCATTTACATCTGAAAAGGTACTTTGAGGGGGAATAGTGATTTGAATCAACAAGGGGAACAGTCACTGTGGTCTAAATAGTAGCAATTACTGACTGTAAGTTTCTTGGTCATACATAGTTCAGTGCACCCTCCATTACCATAACCATCACACCAATCCCCTAAATGAGAGTTTGTTAAGTTCTATGAATGTTCCACTCATTCTGGTAAGAACCTTTTTCACATTACACATCAGTGTACTCCCTTATACATATACCAAACAAGTCTATTGTGTCCCTCTTTTCAAGAAGTATACCCTATGGAACATTCTCACAGGCTCCTCTATATCATGAACCAAAATACTTTTAAATGTGCACATCCTAGCCCTTTTCGCTTTCTGACTATCCAGACTTGACCTGTTCATCTCTCTTCACAAGGATGACACAGATTATGGGGGTTATTCTAACTTTGGAGGAGGTGTTAATCCGTCCCAAAAGTGAAGGAAAAGTGACGGATTTACCACCAGCCGTATTACGAGTCCATTATATCCTATGGAACTCGTAATACGGCTGGTGGTATATCCGTCACTTTACCGTCACTTTTGGGACGGATTAACACTCCTCCAAAGTTAGAATAACCCCCTTAGTACCTTAGTGATAGCCCTGTTGACTCTTATGTATCTTTATCCAGAGATTTGGACATAAAAATAAAGATGTGACCTTCATGATGCCATTTGCAGAGGAACACATTTCACTTCTGAAACCTTTTTGTGTGTCCCCAAACAGACGTGCAGATTTCTTACTGCATTGTCATAAAGTTTGGGTATGCAAGACTTTTTATTAGATTTGACTTGTGCATCACAATGATCCAATTCACTACCCACAGATGATATCTCTACTCCCTATGATTTTACACCCCAAGACAGAATGAGTGAGTTTCCACTACGTATCATTTATCAACCTCTTCTCTGAAGATTTTGTCAGTTTTCACACACATGTTCTACTTTTCCACTTCTTCCAGTTGTTCCCTGCTGAAGATAGTTGTCATAACTTCATTGACAACATACTTAGAGAGTGACCCACTAGTACTGATTCATGCATTTCTGGCAGAACAGATTGGTACAGGATGTAAACAATAGAACAGATTTTCATTATTAAAATATGTATTGAAATATCTGTACATAATGTGCACAATGTCTGCTTACATGAAGCAATACCCTGATTTGATGCAATGTTGCAAATATGATTGCAACCATATCCAATGGCACTGTAAATTAATCAGTCCCAGGATGTACCCTAAAAATAGTTAGCGATTACATTTTGTATTGCAATATCACAGACGCTCAAATTGTATGAGTGGCTTAATATTGTGCCTGCTGGAGTAATAGTACTGTACCTGCTTATAAGAAACTCAGGGCCATATTTATACTTTTTGCCGCAAAATGGCGCTAACGCAGTTTTGCGTCAAAAACTATAGAACAGGCTTGCGTCATTCCAAGGTGCCAGCCAAGGCGCCAAATTTACGGAATGCCGCAAGCCAGCGCTAAGGGTGGGCTTGGGTCAGAAAAAATCACCGTAGCCAGGTGGGGCGGCGGTATGGGTGAAGGGGATTTTGCCTCAAAAAATGATGCTAGGCTGGTTGGAGGCAAAAAAAATACAGTTAACAAGCCTATGGTCATTTCCTGATGCAAAACCAACCATACCACATGACTCCTATCTTATAAAAGACACAATTCATGCCCACCCCCAATGGCCAGCACAGGGGACCAGGGTCCCCTGGGAATGGCCATTGCACTCAGTACCATGCAGGGGGGCCCTTGTCAGGGCCCCAATGGCACTTATTTTTCTTTTTAAATACTTACGTATACTGACCCTACTTACCTGAGATGTGGTCCCGCATCCTCTGGTGTCCCTCTGGTGTGGATGAGGGTGTTCCTGGGGGTTGCGGTGGGCCCCTGTGGGCCCATTCTATGGTGTTTAACCATGGAAATGGGTCCACAGGTCCCCTAACGCCTGGTCGGACCCAGGTGTTAAATAATGGTGCAATATTTAGCCCCTCCTCCCACCCATGTGTCATTTTAGCATAGAGAGATAAATATGGGGCTATAAGGTTAGCATCATTTTTTAGATGGGAACACCCACCTTGCATCTCATTAACATAAGGTAGGTGCATGCATCCATAAAATGGTGCTGACTCCAATATTTTCACACTAGACTTGTCTAGTGTCAAAATATAAATATAGAGTTAAGTTTGTGCCGAATTTCCGTAAAAAAAATGCAAATTAGGCACAAGCATAGTATAAATATGCCCCTCAGTTATTGTATTCTTGTAAAGAGAGTTATATTTATTCCTGAAAGCATTATGCTAGACAGAATGCACATCTTGGTTGCTAATATTAAATACCATCCCTTATGATTTTTTTAATGAGCATTGCACATGTTTATAGTGAAACAGCATGCCATAAATGCCTCAATATTTTCACCCTCTTTTCACATTCACAAATGTTATGGAATTCTATTTTTCATGAACCATGGACTTTCTGCAGTTTATTAAAAAATGCTGCTGTTTCTGCACAGCAGAATTCTCCAGCTCAGGCTTCCAATCTGTACATACTCAGGGTCAGTGACATCACAAGCCATTGCCAGGCAGCAGAAATGGAAAAATAACAGGCAGGGAGTTGCTGCTGATGTCATAATGGCTCCATTCTATGAGCCTAGAACACTGAAGCAGGGACGCTCTAGATCTCAGGCGCAGTGGTCACTTTCCTTGGAGACTTGGAAGGAGGAGGTTGGTGTTGGTTAGCGTCTGAGAACTTCTATTTCTTTCAATATTGACATTTAGGTGTGATCCTAAACCACATCTAACTCAGGTAAGCCTATTGACTTGTTATATTGCGTGTCTGAACATTTTAAATACCTGTGGTATGCAGGTCTTCCTCCAAATGTTTTTTCTTTTGAGAAATGGCTCTGAGAAACATGATGAAATGCCCTCAATGACCTAAAACACATCCCCCATAAGTCGTGCCTATTGAACCTCTTTATTACTTACAAATACATATGTTATCTGTCACACAATACTCTCTTCCTTAGTGTCAGGGAACTGCTCTATCACAGAATCGGCTACATTGAGGTGCCCAGGGACCCTGGCTATCTGAGATGTTGCCCAGTCTAGGTCATTGTTAAGGCTGGGTTTTATGTTTTCGTGATAAATCTGTTCTGTGGTTGAAGCTATGTGTTTTGGTTTTGGGTTTCAGATCAGATAATCTATGAACGTAGGGTTAAAGGTCATCAGGTTGATTATTTTGCTTGATAACGGGGGAGGGTGGCAGGGTGGACTCCTGACTATACATGTTCAAAGTGTCTCAAACTGGAAGAATATCTAAGTAGGGAAAGTGGAGTCTCTTGTACGAGGGAGTCTCGGTATTGTAAAAGACTAAGCCCTAATAATGAGATGTTTCTTGGTCTTTACAGGTTCAATGCCACTACTGTACTTTTACCTTGACAATCACACAGTGCCCTGATTTAATCACAGCCTGGAAGCATGTGTGGTGTTCACGAATATTTCTTTTTATATAAAGAACTGTCTCATGCTACACATGAACTTACTACCCTCCGTATCGTTAAGCGTAGGTTTTGTTTTACTTAGCTCTGCGTGTTATGTGGAGTTAAGTAAAATAAACTTCTACCTACCAATACGCACTTACCTTGTTGATATTTTGCCTCAATAATATATTGAAGTATACAAAAAAGAGATGGGTGGAAAGGGTAGTCCAAATTTAGGTGGTACAGTGTCCAACATAACAATGAATTGGGATGAGGTCACAAAATTATTAATAGCTGGGATTAATTCAATAATTTCACCGATCACGTTTGTGTACTATAGAAGCACATAAAACATAACAATGAATTGGGATGAGGTCACAAAATTACTAATAGCTGAGATTAATTCAAGCATTTCACAGATCAGTTTTGTGTAGTATAGCAGCACATAAAACCAGTTTGTAGAGTGGAAGCACAATGCTTTCCTTCTGAAGCCTGTGTGCACACAAACAGCCATGCAGATTTACTACTGATTTGTTGTGCTATTAGGAAAAGGGAGACTTTTGGATGAAATAATCACAACATCTGACAACGTTCTCTGACTATTCGATAGATTAACCTAAATTGGACCCCTACATCCGATGATTTAACACTCGATGGTTGACTGGGTGAGTTTTAAATGAACATACCTACATCTTATAGGAGAAAAGCATGACACACAACTGCCCACGTATTTTGTACTTTTTTCATATTTACAAGCTTCAGGGATTCCCTTCTTCATTAACCATGAACGTTCTACAGTTTCCTTAGAGACAGTCCTGCGTATGCTGCTTTTCAGAAATTCAGTATATTTCCAAAGCTCATGCTTCCAACCACTCCACGTTCTATGACTCTGATGTCATCAGGCATTGCCAGGAGTCAGCGATAGAAAAATAACAAGCAGAGGCTAGTTAATGATGTCATAATGGCTCCATTATATGATCAAAGAGCGCTGAGACTGAGCCTTCTAGGCCTCAGGCACGGTGGTTGCCTGACTTGGAGAGAGAAGGTCTTTGCTGGTTAACTTGTGACAACTGTGATCCTTTTTAACAGTTAAGTGTGGTTGTAAACTTAAACCACGTGTGGCTCATGTAAGACCATTTGCCTTTCATATTACACAACGTAACATTTAGATTGAAATGGTGCATTGCTCTCCCTCCAACTGTATCTAGTCTTGTAAATCCGTGGATGGTGATATCACTTCAGGATCACCTCCCAGTTGCAACTGGGAAAGTAGCTGTGAATGACTGATTAATCCATAAATATCACACCCACAGCTATTGATAACATAACTACTCCATTAGTTATAACTGTGTATTATTTGTTGCACCTCCACAGTTATGTCCTTGCTGCCTTCCGTCCTCAGTGCCGCCTTCAGATGTCTTATCAAAACCACTCCCTATCCATTCTGTACAGTGAGGGGAAGTGGTCAACATGATGTCATCTGTACTGAGCTGTACTATTCCAATATTTTTGATTTTGAACAAATGTGTTCAATTTTTTCTGTTACATTTGTTTTGTGTACTTGATTCTGCATATTGTGTATTTGTGTATTGAACCATGTAAAATAGGTTGTATGGGCGAAAGGGGAGGGGGGTTGATTATTTCTTTAAGTTGCAAAATATTTCCTTTGAATTTTCTGGCTCCAAAGTGAGGATCCGTACCTGAAGCCTTCTTCTGAGCAGCAGCCTGAATCATCATGGCCACCACCAATTGAATAGCTAACAAGTGAGATATGCTGGACCACCAAATTAGAAAATACTTCTAACATTCTGTATGCCATGACACCCTTTCACTCCATTGTCTTTGTACCCATAGCTTTAAAAACTTTATAAGTGGTAGCAGGAGCTATACTCAGCCTGCCCAATTGCAATATATCTAAGAAAATAAAATACATGGATCCAAAAAAGACCACTTTTAAAAATAGTACAAATTTATTAATGGAGGCGTACGAAAATGAAAGAGGATGAAATCACATTAAGAGCATTTAAGCCTATGCTACAACAGACGACCTTAGAATGCCATATAGGTCAATTTGAGATTGAAACATGTCCGAATGCCTCTAGAGGCTTACTGAGGAGATTCTCTCTTGCTGCCTCTACTCCTGGTGGCTTGATGAACTTAGTGGTCCTGTAGTACTACAATTGCAGCACTGGTGATGAGTCCTAAATTCCTGATGAGGCTTCCACAAGCCACCTAACACAAGACAATATTATTTTCGTATTGCGATGTGAATAATTATCTCCAAGGTACGGGTTAGAGTTTAGTTGTCTTTCCTGCTGATGTCCAATAAACATTTTCAAAGAGTGCTGATACTTCTTTAAAACTCGCTCCCACAATCATTCAGGCATGAATGGGTAGCTATGGGGATGGAGTTTACAGATGATCATTGAGGAATTATTTTCTCCTGCACATCACAGTCACTGTAATAGAACACATGTATTTATAAAGCGACGTTCACCCAAAATGGTATCTTAGCGCTGAATAACTGATGTTATTGTTACCTAGCTCAATGGTACTAATTTTATCGACCTTAGAAGAATGAAAGGCTGAGTGGACTGACCCACTGAGTTTTGCACCTATAACCATGAAGTTGCACACAGGCCTCTACAGTGGACGAATTATTCCACTAAGCCACCAGGCACAGTGTTACCCCACTTTCTTTTAGTAAAAGGGACACTAACATTGGCTTGTGGTTTCATTACAGTCACTAACCTGGTTGAGAAAAGCAGGCCTCACTTTCACTTAACTCCTTCCCTGTTTCTGTATCTGTAGAAAGTGTTCTCTGTGTGGTTGTTTGGAGACATGAGCAATGATTCATGCCCATTGAGAGCAGCCGGAAGGTCAGACTGAGCTTTACTTGATCCATCTGTTTATAAAGAAAACACATATGATTCACTCCTTCATTCATTCAAGTCAGAGGTATGCCATTCATTTAAATCTTTCACTGCCTTCATGGAGGAATTCTGCTTTGTGCTTCATTTCAGCTGTACACCCGCCGTCAAGCTGATCGAGCTCCATCACATGCAGCTGACTTTGCCATTTGACTCAAACCAAGATGACTGATAATGTGAGTTTAAATGGAATGCCTGTAGTTGTGAATAAAGTACTGTGCTAATATTATGGAACACGTCATCTAGATCAGCAATAAAAGGTTCTCAAATGCAAGGGCGTAGAAGTAATTATTCTTAGATTGAAACATGTGAAAAGCTAGGACTAGAGACTCAAACATGCCAGAAACAAATAATATAAACATGTTCGAAAGACATCCTAACACATAAATGACTCGCAAATAAAATAATATAGCATGCAAGCAAGGAAAAAACAGAAATATAGAACCTGAAGCCAGAGAAAATAGACGAGTTTTGCTAATTTAGTATAAGTATTTGTAAGGTATACGTTAACCCATTTGGGGCTTCTCTGCAATGAATAACACATGTTTATTGTTACCCAGTACTACTCATTCTATCAACCTTGGAACAACGAATGGTTGGGTAGACCTTTGGGGGTTCAGACTTGTGACTCTTGGGTCAACCACAGATCCCTGGAGCAGCTGCCTTTGTCTGCCAAGCCCCCAGGCCGGCTGGCTTCATTTGAAGACTCGGATGTGCCTCAAGTTACATTTGTGGTCACTGCAAACACAGTTTGTGGATCAAGAAGAAGCAGTAGTGAGACAAAGAGAAGGCTTCTGATGAAGCCATGTCCACACAGCCCTAGCAGAAATCCTGCCCCTGATGAAAACAGAAGGAGGCGTCAGATGTTCTGGGACTATACTGCAGCTCCAACTATGTCAGGAGTTGTAGTGAGTTGTCTGACTGCATCTGTGGGCTAACCTCATGCTCGGTCCTCACTCCACCACAGGCCTTCATCAAGAAGAAAACAGGGTTACTTATACTTCTAGCCACAGAGGGGGGTAGAGTATGGGACAGAATGCTGATGGGTCTTACTAGATGGTGAAAGGTCAGCAGCTTTTGTGTTTTAAATGGACGTGCAAGTTTCTTTTGAATAATTAGATAGAACAATTGCAGTGGGATTCTACTTCACTGTCTTGGCTGAGCGATACAGCATGTGAGGAATATACAACAATTGGAGAGACTGAGGTTGCAAGACTTAAAGGTAGATTTTGTTTTAGGGAGAGCGATCTACCCTTTCTTTTTTCTTCCAAATATAGTTACAAAGGCGAGCCCGCCTGATGACACTAATCTGCTGTTGTTGTCCATGTCCATTACCTGGAGGAGGTAAGTAGTCATAACTTTTTCATCTTAATCTCTTGTGTGGATTGGGAACAAAGAATCAGAGAGTTTCTTTTTGTGTGATTGCTTTGTTCATTATGTGTATTTGTACTGAAACATAACAATGCAGAGTTGGTGCACATGTTGTTCCATGGAACATCTCCTTCTAGGTCACTGATGAAGAGGAATTATTCTTATTTCAAAGACAGCGTCATTTCTAGGCAGGCAGAAAGCATATCTGAACCCACCAGATACCTCTTTAAAAGGTACCCGCTCTTCTGTCAGTGAAGAGAGCGGAGATGTCTGATCTGTGCACCTCTTCCCTCTGTTATTAGGAAATGTATACCTTCAGTATGCCCCACAACTTTGAGCTACTCCTTTTCCTCACGCCAACATTTGGCACAAAATGGACCTTTTCTACAACTTCTCACACATTTGGTCACTTACAGCAAGAAATAGTGTAGGTAGGCTAAATTATCTAAATTGGTCTTTCAGTCACATTTGCTTTCCACTGTGTGTATCGTTTTTATTCTTTTTTTCTTGTAAACGTCAAACTAGGCCTCACTTAGGTGGTGCCCTGATTTGTATGTGGGGATACTTTGTGGCTAAAAATAACTTTATCTCCAGAATAGGGATAACTGGGTGCAATTGTGCATGAGTGTGCCCTTTCCAGATACAAACCAGCTTCTATTTACCTCCTTCCCTGAGTGGGATTTAGACTAGGGTGAGGTGCAAGAGTGGGAAGGGCTGCAAAGGAAAGCAGCTACTGTGCACTGGTGGGGGCAATTCTTTGCTCCCCTGTGGTATGGAATGGGTTGTGCTGGGGAAGGGGTGGAGGCCGTGCTAGGCTTGCAGCCCAAGCCTCATGTGATTTTTGTGTTTGTAGAATTTTGTAGGGTGTTCCACATCTGGATACTCTGGATGTGGGAATACTGGGCAGATTATAATTGGGTAGAACGGTATCATAGCCAGGAATACTGATCTGCCCAATTTATGATTGATCCCTCATTCTTCTCTGCTTGCTTTCACTACTTCAAATCCAACCAGCAGCTTCCCTTGTAGTGCTTTGAGTGCCTTTGGTAAATTACAGAAGAATAGAAGGAACAAAAGGGGTGTGTTCAATAAGCATTTGTGCCATTAATGAGGGGATTAAGGCTTCTGCAAGTATGGATTGTCACAAAAAGCCGAAATCAGAAACTGACGCAGATGCCTGTGGGTTTGCTTCCAGAGATTTGTGCCCACACAGAAGGGCACGTTATCATGTTCACATAGGGGGTTCGGGGGTTTTGGGTGGTGCTTCATTGGTAGTGTAGCTCGTATTCATTTAGTGATGTATTGTCCCTACACAAGCCCACATACATTTGCTAAATTTGTAAAGTAAAAGAAATACAAGGGCACAAAGTTCTTTCTTAGGAACTGGCCGCTGGAGCAAGCGAGTGCAAGGGTTACGAATACCACATTTCTTTAACTTTAATTCCTCCTTTGCTCATCCATTTCTACCTTATTCTTGTTTTGTTTTGGATCAAAGTCTGATGACAAAACCTAAGTCTGCGCCCCCAAAAATAAGTGCTGGTGCTCATCGATGCAATCACTGGCAAAAATGAAGCGCTGCACCTTATCCAACTAGTAGCCGTACAAGACAAAGCGTGCCCTAAATGATCATCAAACTTGGATGAAATTAATAGCAAATCCTGCTGCTAGACCTTTTACAGCCTGGCCTCGTAACTCCGGCCTTTGATCGCAGGAAAGAGGCCTCCCTCCGAACAAGCAGCAGACGCTGTGAGGCAGAAGCAACAATGTGCCAGAGCAGAGGGTGCTTTATATTCAGAGGGGATTTGTGGTACGTACTGAACAGTGCAGCCAGTCTCTCAAAATATACAAGTCCACAGTGTTACTTTGGGATTCGTGTATTTTGTAAGATATAGCCAAATAAGCTCTGCAATCAGAGCACTTTACACCCTCGCCGGAGTGGGACATACCATTTAATGAATGCAACTGGGGCACTTAGAAAAGCTCTCTGGGCCTCGCAAGGGGTGTGGATTGTCTCAAACTCTCTTACATTTTCAGAGCATATAGAGGGAAGCAATTCTCTTCATGAAAAAGTACTTTCCCATGTGGAGTAACTATAAGAAAAAAGATGCTTCAATTGCACATGTCTGCAGAGCGTAGCGATGCGGCTTGTCCCAGTGGATAATTTGCAGGAGTAAATTATTGGGAGATGGGGTACATCTCAAGATCTACAACTTGCATGCATTAATGAGTTGACACAGGAAGATTTTTGGGAATCCCCAAAATGCATATCCGCCATACATATCCCTGACGTCAGAGGGTGAACAAAGACACCAGGTCAGCCTGTTACTCAGATCCAGGATATTTCTGTGGTGATTTTGTGCTCGTAAACAAAACAAACAGAGCGAAATGAAAAGCTTTTCCATCAGTATTCGCCGCCGCTTGTTTCCAAGTGTACCATTGCCAACCTTTGCTCTTGGTTTAGAACATCCGTCGTACACAGTGGGCACAGGTAGGTTGAGAAATGTTTGTGACTCCTCCAGACTCTGTTTCTAAACGACTGAGAAATGTTCCTAAGTTCTCTTTTTGAACATTGCTTGAACAATGCACTTTTCCTCTGTTGATTAACTGTAGTTCCACCGATGGAATCCCTCCGCCGCATGGACGCAGAAACTATGCAAAATGTGTTGAATAGGTGCGCCTCACTCAAACCAGACAGCACCCTTCTGTCCTGCTGCAGAGTCCTGAAGAATCCACGACAGGTACCTGTGAGTCTCCATGACTCTACACACTCTTCACGTCTGAGGGCGACACTCATCCTTGCAGTGTAGAGTCGTGTGGAGTTCGAGAGGGTTGTAATGCAATGTCGCGGGCTGTAGTGCATTCTGATGTAACATGTAGCATAGTGTTGAGGGCATTGGATTGGGTTGTAGTACAACCTGATGTTGTGGGTGAATCTGGGCGATTTTTGTGTTAATCCCACGATAACCTGAGGTTAAACCCAAGCTAAATTTGCCTTTTCCAGAATTTGTTTCCAATGTGCACTGAAAAAAATCACGAAAAGCAGTTGCTTTTTTCACACCGCATGTGCACTACTTTTTTTTATGACTCTTATTTTGTTTCATACACGTACAAATATATCTGTATATTTATATCACGGGTACGTACTTAATGCCATGATTCAGTATACATATTAATGAGAAGCGATAATGGTATATCTGTATCCAATAGTGAGTAGCAAATCGTATACACAAACCTATAAACATTAACCAAACCTTGCGTGTGCGAACCTTGTCATAGACATGTCTTCTAATAAATCACATTCCGATTACCTTATATTTGCCTATATACTGCTAACAGCTAAAAATAAAACAATGCTCTGTAATATTGAGTCATGCGGTGTTTGTTGTGTATTGTGGGGCTCTGCAGTAATGCAACACAGTGTGATGTAGTGTGATATAATGTAACTTATTTAATAGTGTAGTCGTGAAGCGTAGTGTAGTGTTGAGGATGCGTTGCATTGGCTTGTTGTGCAAAGCGGTGTTGTAGTATTGTGGGTGAATCTGGGCAATGTTTCTTTTAAGATAATGGTAAATGTATGTGAAACCCAAGACAAATCTCCCCTTTCCAGAATCTGCTTCCAGTGTGCACTGACAAAACGCACGCAGAGCAGTTGGTTCCAAGCCACCACATGGATCACAGCTACTGTGAGTGAATCTCTCTAACAAATGACCCCTTTTTGATGAGTCACAAAGGCGGCTTTTTCAGGGTAAAAAATATATAAGGTGATATTTTCACGACTGCCCGACTAACGTGCCTGTGCCTTCGCTATGCCAAACATGGACGTTTTTAAGCAAGCAGCAGGGGCCCGGCACCAGTAATGCTCTCTGTCTCACTTGTTTACCAACTCCTGAAGAGTGAGTGATCTGACTGAAGTTGGTAGTGGGTCACGAACACAACGATGAGGGAAGAATATAGCCAGCCACTTTTATTTCTAGGCAGCGAGGTGAGAATACTCAATTTGCTCTTCACGTGCTGTGCCTTTCCAGAACATTTTTTCCTGCACCTATGCTGTCCCAGCCTGCCGGGGACCCGGCATGGCCTCAGATACAATTACCTAATTAGCATCAGTGAAATTGACTAAACATGATCTTCTGCATATCAACCCACCACCAATCGAAATAAAAATATATAGCCCAGGCCCTGTGAAATAAGTGCCCGTGCTGAGCACCACAAACCACCGGCACAACTTAAGCACTGCCTGGAAGATATCAATGGTTAGAGACTGTAAGTACCAATGCAAACCATTCATCTGTTACAGAGACCGAATGGGGCTGGTAACCGTTTCGCAAAGGTGAAGCTGTCCTTTTGGAACAGATTCCACCTTGGGCATGCTCACCTCAATGCCATTCCCTGAAAACCACCTTTTATTTTTAAAAACAGCCCCAGGTGCTGTTTAAAAATAAAAATGGAATCACTTATGGAATTGGAATAAAGAGATGGGGGTCTGCTGCGCCTTGGAGGCCTCCATTCTTCCATTCATACCTCTTTAAATTAGACAACAGCTTCTACCTCCTACATATGAGTCCTTGGGCCAGATGTATCAAAGGGTTTTGTCCATTCTGTGTCTATGGGAAAATGTGTTCGTACACATGACCCCTTGTTTTTTGACTCCATGTGAATCGTTTTTTTTGCGACGCAGCTGATTAGTACATTAGTTGCATTGAAAATACAATGTGGGGTTGCAAACCAGTCGGTGTGCAGAATAAACTGACTGATTTGTGAGCTTGGGAAAAAAGGAGGACATTATTTAACGGCATCTCACTGTAACATATCAGAGCTGTTTCCTTCCGGGATGCCAAAAAGTTGAAAGTATTTTTTTCCCTGTTTGTTCAAATATAAACACTGTAGGTCTTCAAGAAAGAAATTAAATTAGTCTCAGTAAGAAACTGAGTCATTAGTTGAGGGGGGTAAGTACCCACCTCAATTAATAATCATAGCCCTTGTCAGAGTGAACCTCTAAAGTCAATAAATCTGAGTTCAACCTTCTAGAATCTCTGGCACAGAGCATATTCAAACGCAATCTGTAATGTATATTAAAACAGTGATAAATGTGAAATGCCAAACATCAAAATTCCAAAACAAATTAGAAAAATAAAGTAAAATCTAAACAGAGGAATACCAAATGAAAGGACACCATATGAAACCAAAATTACAAAAATACAAAAAGGGAACCTGAGGCATGAATGTTTAATGGTTCAAGTAGAAATAGCACCAAGAAGCAAAAAGTCACAATGATAGTCAATGGTAGTGGTAGAACAACCTAGTCACAATTTGACGATAACCTGAATGGAGCATGGATCGGATACTCTGGCTAGGTTCATCCTGGCCAAAATTTTACTTTCTGGCCTTAGTCCTTTAGCTCCTAATCCACCACAGAAATACACTTTCAAAGCCTCAGAGGACCTAATGGGGGGCACTTGGATACTCACAGGGTGGCAGGCTAGCAGGAGGTCCAGTCCAGGTCCAGCTGCACCTGGCCAGATGGGCAATTGAAGGAAAGGCCTCTTGTAGTTTGAGGTATTCCTGTAGCTTGAACATGATGTCAGCCTTATGTCTTTGGAGTACACTCCTTTGTCCTAGGTTCAAGAGGGAGAGCTGGTTCAGTCCTTTAGTGCTCTTCTCAGTACCGAAACAGCAGGTACAGTCCTCTTCTGATCTTCCACAGGGCTAGTAGTGTTCTGAAGCGGGTGCATTGCTGTAGGAGGCTGGCTTGGTTTGTAGTGGGTACTTAAGGTATTTACACCTTATACCAGGTATCCCTTATTAGTGCAATGTAGGTAGTGTTCTAGCAGCTTAGGCTGCCTAGAGGTAGCTGTAGCAGAGCAGCCTAGGCTGAACTAGGAGACATGCAAAGCTCCTGCAATACCACTGTAGTTACACAGTCCTTCTACACAATAAAAGACCATACTCAGTGTTACCAAAAATAAAGATACTTTATTTTAGTGACACAAGGTCAAAAAAATCTTAGAGGCAGTACTCCTTCTGGAGGTAAGTATTGTACACAATATATACACTAGTAACCAAAATCAGATAGGTAAACAGTCGTAGAATAGTGCAAACAGTAGAAAATACAATAGATTGCAATGGGCCTAGGGGCAGCACAAACCATATACTAAAATATTGGGATGCAGATGTCAAATTCCCCCCTAGGCAAGCTTAGTGTGTAGAGGGGCGCTGGGAGTGTAGGAAAACACCAAAGGTAAGTAAAGTACCACATCCCAGAGCCCAGGAAAGCAGGAGTAAAGTACAGCAAGTTTCCTCAGGACAACTACAAGTCGTGATAAAGGATTTAGCAAGAACCAAGCAAAACTGCAAGCAACAAGCAATGAATTCCTGGACCTGATTACCTGTGGAGAGAGGAGACCAAGTCCAGAAGTTGAAGAAAAGTCCAGGAAGGACAGGAGCCCCTACCAACCCAGAAGAAAGTGCAAAAGTGAATTCTTAGGTCAGAAGAAAAGTACAGAAGAGCACCAAAGAAGATGGCTGCGGGTTCCTGCATGGTGCAGGAGATGTCCCATGTCGAGTTGCTGGATGCAGGCTGTTTGCATTGCTGGATTCCGCCAACAAGCCTTGGTTCAAGCAAGTACGCAGTTTGCGTCAAAAAGGAGCTGCCTGGAACCAGGAGGGACCTGGGGGTCTCAACTCAGACTGAGGAGACAGAGGGGGCTCTCAGCACTTCAGAGAGGCCTCAGAAGACCAGGGAGCACCCACGGAAGTCCCAGAACACAGAGACAAAGAAGATGCAAAGTGCGGTTGTCGCAGCACTACACTGGAAGGCCCCACGCTGCCAGAGAACAACTCAGGGAGCTGTGCGTAGCAGGATGGAGTGCTGGGGAAGTGGGCTACAATGTGCATGAAGAACTTTTGGAAGAAGTGCATAGAAGCCCAAGGAACTGCAGAAGATGTGGTGCACAGGTGTATTGTCGCAGCACAGGGAGGCAAGATCTTACCTCCATCAAATTTGGACAGCTGGACCTTTGGACAGTCTGGGTCACTTCGGTTCACTACCTGTGTTCCACGGAGCAAGCTCATTGTCAGGAGAGGAGCCCCACAGTAACGGTTGTCATCGCAGAATGATGTCTGCAGAAGCAGGGAAGTGACTCTGTCACTCCACAGGAGATTCCTTCGGTTCTTCTGGTGCAGGATGAAGACAGGCAGTCCTCAGAGCGTGCACACCTTGGAAACTATTGCAAATGCTGGCTGGAGCTGAAGTTACAGGTCACAGGAGTGGTCCTGGATACTTTGTTGCAGTTACAGCGGTTCCTGGAGCAATCTGCGGTTGATCCGATGGTCAGAAGCATAAGCAGGGGATGCAGAGGAGTCCTGGAGGTATCTTGCAAACTGAATCTGAGGAAACACCCAGAGGAGAGACCCTAAATAGCCCTCAGAGGGGGATTGGCTACCTACCCAGGTATGCACCTATCAGGAGGGGTCTCTGATGTCACCTGCTGGCTCTGGCCACTCAGAGGTCTCCAGAGGGTCCCCACACCGTGGAATCCAAAATGGCTAATGCCAGGGACACTCTGGAGGAGCTCTGGGCACCACCCCTGTGGTGGTGATGGACAGGGGAGTGGCCACTCCCCTTTCCTTTGTCCAGTTTTGCTTCAGAGCAGGGACTGGGGGTCCCTGAACCGATGTAGAGTGGATTATGCAAGGAGGGCACAGTTTGTGCCCTTCAAAGCATTTCCAGAGGCTCTGGGAGGATCCCCCTCCCATACCTGTAACACCTATTTCCAAAGGGAGAGGGTGTAACAACCCTCTCCTAAAGGAAATGCATTGTTTTGCCTTCCTGTGATTGAGCTGCTCAATCACCAGGAGGGCAGAAATCTGTCTGTGAGGTGGCAGCAGCTGGTGCGGAAGTGGAAACCTCAGAGAGCGGATTTGGCAGTACAGGGTGTCCATGGTGGAGCCCCCATGGTGGATGGGACTAGCCCCTCAATGCCAGATTTGATTTTGGGAGACAGTTCCCTGAACTTAGACACCTCATGGCCATATTCGAAGTTACCATTGTGAAGCTACATATATGTATTGACATATATGTAGTGCACGCTTATAATGGTGTCCCTGCACTCACCAAGTCCGGGGAATTTGTCCTGGACAATATGGGGGCACCTTTGCTAGTGCAAGGGTGCCCTCACACACAGTAACTTTGCACCTAGCCTTCAGTAAATGAAGGGTAGACATAAAGGTGACTTATGAGTTACCTTAGTTCAGTGAAAATGGCTGTGAAATAGTGTGTGCACTATCTCACTCAGGCTGCAGCAGCAGTCCTGATGATAGGTTTGTAAGGTTTGTATGAGCTCCTTATGGGTGGCAAAAGAAATGCTGCAGCCCATACGGATCTCCTGGAATCCCAATGCCATGGGTACCTAGGTACCATGTACTAGTGACTTATAAGGAGGGTCCAGTGTGCCAATTAGAATTGGAATATGGAGTCACTAAAGTGTAGTGACAAATCTGGTACATAGAGAGATAATAAGCACTGGAATTCTGGTTAGTAGAACCTCAGTGACACAGATAAGTATACTGACAACACACATAGGCCACAAACTATGAGCACTAGGGTCCTGGCTAGCAGGATCCCAGTGAGACAGGCAAAACAATCAGGCAGAAATTGGGGGTAAACATGCCAAGAATGATGGTACTTTCCTACAATGGAGATACCACATTTGTGTCTGGCACAGGCTAGTAGGTGATCATGACCCCTGGGATGACCTAATCAAGGGGGTAAGTGATGCTGGGGCTAACCCTACCTACTGTGGGCACTTTAAGATTGTGAAAGCCTTCTGCCACATTAAACTTGGGGTCTGAGGGCTGTGTGTATGTGTGTGGGGAGTTTACTATGATGGTCCTGGTATCTTCCCACATCTAACACTAGAATCTAGTTTGAGGCAGCCATGGTACTCCCAACAGACTCAGAGACAAAAGACAGGTAGAATGCTTTTCAGCAACCAGACAGTGGATAGGCACGAACTGTTCTGGTTTACCAATAATGATTTTTAAAGTGTGCCCCAGGTTTTATATGTAAACCCAAGACATGTATAACAGGCTTTGAGACTGTAAAGTCAAAAAAGTCCCACCGTATTTGGAGCCTGTCTGGCTGGGGCTGGTTTTGGAGGGGGTACAAAAGAAGGACCCTGTCCAGGTGTCATCTAGCATTTGTCTGTGACAGGGGAAGCCTCTTAGAACTACACCCCAAGTGTCATATCAAAATCCCCCACAGAATTGTCAAGCAGGATTTGACTTTCTAATGTCAAAAATGATGCTTACACCTTGCATATTCTGTTACGTTCAGAGGACTGTCATGGCTTGTTTAGGTCAGCCTACTGCTTGCTCCTGGGAGGCAATTCGTTTCCATTTACAACTATTCAAATGCTGAGAAGGGGCTGGCAGAAATGGGAGGGAAAAATGCAGATTAGCATGTAGGAAAAATGTAACTTTCTAAAAGTTACTTTTCCATAATAGTAAAAATCTGACTTCACCATTGAATTGGATTTTTACAAACTCTTAAAAATAGCCGTTTAATTATTTTTCTAGCTAGTCTCATTCCTGAGATACAGTATTAGTATTTAACACTGCATCCCAGTGTTTTTCTGTAGAACAGTCATCTTTGCTATAGTGAAAATAGCTTTTAAGGCTTTTTCACTGTAAGGACAAGTACAACATTGAACTTTTATATGCCTCACTTTTAAATACCATGAACCCTGCCTTATGTGCTGTAAGGCCCACTTAAGGATGACTTATAAATATTTTAAAGGAAGGTTTAGCCCTGTCAAAAGGTGTTATTTTGAGAAGTGGAATTTGCAGTTTAAAACTGCAAAAGCAAGGCCACACATGGTAGGCCTGCTGTCATGTTTGCACTGTCCTTGTAGAGGATGTCACAATGGGTGACATTTAACTTACTGGACATGATTTAACTTTAGTACCATATGCTAAAAACAGTATGGGTAAGTTAAATAGTCTAATTAGGAGTCTCACAATTTTACCATGTTGCAGGAGGAGCACAAGCACTTTATCGCTGGTCCGTAGAGTTAACTGCACAGAGTTCTACAACCAGCAAAAATATAGTATCCAGCAAAACAAATAATTCTGGGGTGAACATGCACAAAGGCGATTTCCTAAAGTCACTTTTGCCTCTATGTAACTATATGGGTAGTTGAGTAGTTTCTGTACAGTGGGAATTGAGTAGGGGCAGCCATAAGTGATGGACGAGGACAAAGAAAGGAGAAGGTAAAAACAAATACTAATGGGAAGGGGAGAGGTCTGTATACTCGAGAAAGGAAACATACCTGAGTACACAATAAGGAACCCAGGGATGCAGAAACAGTGTTGGTAACCGTTTGGTGTGCATTGAGAATGACCGATCACAATAATAATCTAACATGTGGCATCAGACAAAAGTGAAGGTATAATGTAAATGCAAAGACTGAGTAAGCGCTGCTCACAAGAAGTGTGTGTTTTTTTCTTCTAGCTCTCACATACACAGGAACTAGCCATTCTGAACTGTATATTTACCACCATCACTGAGAGAGAGCTGAAGATGTGCACCATCCTACTGGTTACTGACACTCTTGATAAAAGGCTCAAGAACTCGGTAGGCAGCAGATTCTCAAATTTGAATGGTAATCATCCGACTATCCACGGGGCCCATTTGCTCCTACAATACAGAGGAAGCTTGTCAGTGCATTGGTGCTAAGTTGGCAAAGCCAGCTAATTGTTCAGCAGATGGACTTTTGCATGACCTGGCGCCTGTTGACTGCAGCCAGCATTGAGCTCAGCAGAGATGCCACTTAATGTTTTTTTTTAAATGTGTTTAATGGGTTCAAAGCAATACACAAGGCCTAGCAATAAAGTACAAGTAAGCCCACAGATAGCAGAACATAGACTTTCTGCACCGCCCTCAGCAGCATCCGTGTAGCATTAGACTTGCTCAAGCCAGAACTATGTAAACCACCCCAAACAAATATTTTGTGTTTCCATACTAACCATAAACATGCAGTGTTAGCAGACGGGTGGCAGTATAGCATCCAGCATTTGAGTATCCTCCCAGCCATACCCCTGAAATCTTCCCAATCATACGGGGGAGGGGTCAACATAAACAAATAGCCATGCCACTTTAGGGGGCTGTGTCTGCCCCAAGGAAAGCCAGGGCCCTGGCAGAGGAGGGGGAGAGGTGTAGAGCCACTATGCCTGACTACTGTCGACTCATGCAAAACTGGCAGTTACTTCTCCCGCAGTGAATAGGGTCCCCACTCATGCTCCAGCCACATCCACCTCCCCCTGGGATATCAGTTCTGGCATACCATCCAGAGACAGATTTTCAGAGGTGGTCCGTGTATTGCTTGATGGCAGCACCACCTCTGTGAGGCAATTCAACCTGGCCACCCAATGTTTGAAGTCCAATTTCCACACGTTTGTCAGTGTGCCCCAACTTCAGTCACCTTTCCTCTGTTGTGCCACTGGATGGTTGACCAGGTAATAATATATGTGCTAACAAAAAGGCAAGCAGTGTTTGGTGCAGGACGCTTAATTTGATACCACACTGGTTGCAGGCAGGGTATCTGGCAATTTTTCTCTGGCTTTTGACCTGACTAATAAAATGTGTGTCTGCCTTGCCTCTTTTTACTTTTAGTAAGTGGTTGTTTTGCCTCACATCTTGCACTGCTCTACTTAACATACCTCCAGTATACTGCTTTATGTATTACTCAAGGTGTCTGACATGAATTCCATATGTCTTTTGTTGCACCTACCTATGTACACGTTGGTGAGATTACACTTTACTGATACTCATATTTTAGATGCTGTTAGTTTTTTATTGTCTCTTTAATTTTTCTCCTGTTGCAGAAGTTCTCACCCTCTGCCACTTGGTTTTGTCGCTCTCTTGTTAATTCATGTTTCCATTGCTCTTGGTTGCATTTAATTAATCTTTAATCAGCTTTTGGGTATCAGTAGTGCATTTTATGCTTTTTTATAGCAGCTCTGTTATGTTTATCTTTTATTTTCGACCTCTATCTGACAACCAATATTTTCAAATTTCTTCTTGTCTATTAGAGTATCTTTGAATTTCAAAGGATGATTTTAACATGCGAAATTGCTCTTGTCAAGTGGATACCAGCGCTAGTATCTTCCAAGATCGTAAGTCTGTTTACAGTGCCCTCTGTCCCAGAGGACATTGTGTTTTGGGGCCTCCAAAACCTCACACTTCGACATGGTAAGTTATATATTGGTATATACTTCTAGATGCTATGGCTTACAGGGATCTATGGCAGATTTTTGTTGCAATCTCAACTCATTGAAGTTATCTCACCGAAAGCATTTTAATGGACAATTGTGAATGTCCCACTGAACACATTTTTTATTAAAATTAGCTCAACATTAATTCATGGAAAACATTTAGTCAAACTGGAAACATGTTTTCTTATTTAGTTTGGGATTTTTGTACACTGACATCTCCTCTTATATCATCAATTACTGCATGAACTCCGACCCTTGTCTATTACCTCTAGCATTTTCAAAATTACAGCCAGAACACTTTTTCTATGGAAAGAAATTCAGAGAAGTAATTTATTATTAAGTTCATTTTTTGCGTTTTAATTTCATTGAATTATTGGAGTGGAGCTCAAATTACAGGAGAAACACAATTCCAATGGGTTTAGGGATATTGGAATAATAAACCACATTTTATCAGCTAATAATGAACGACAGCTACAGGTGGATATTGGTTAATGCCTTAACGTATCCAGAAGACCAGGTATTTTATTATCTTGAAAATATTAACTAGTGGGACAAATCAATTTATTCATGGATTCTGTAGGGTAACTTCAATGCACTGGATCTCTATCAGAGTTTGTGTGTCGGAGCTGGGGGGAGGGAGGGGACGAGGCCGAAGGAGGTAGGAATCAACGTTGCCCATTAGGTCCTTAGCGTTAAAGCTATAAATACCATAAAATACATTTCATCAGATAAATGTATCAACACAATAGTTTAGAATTGAAGAACTGGTTGGCAAATTGTAGGGGCTGAATTACCATAGGCACAAATAAAATTACTAATTGTATTTAAAAAATATTTTACATGCACATATATTATTTAAAAAGAAACATAACACTTTGGGGAGACTTTTACCATGGTTAGCCAAAACAGTTTTTCCATGTTCCATTGGCCAATATTGCCCTGTGCAGAAAATAGAAACATAAAGAAACTAACAGTCAATTTTGTGTATGGTGTATAGAAACAAAAGTGACTGCCCTTCACAAGGAAGGCCTTTGAGCACCTTAGACCATCTTCCGAGATGAGTTAAATGCACACTGACCCGCCTTACTCCTCGTGTCTCTTCAAAAGACACTGTGGAAGAAAAGGTATTGAGCACCAACAAGGTAGCAAAATATTAAAAAATAAGGGTTCAGATTTACAAAGATGTCACAAAAAGCAGCAGATCAACCAAAGTTGCTGCTCTGGATTGAGTGAGAGGGAAAGAGCAGGAAAAGCACATAGATAAAAAGATATGCTTAGCACCATACACACATCTTTTGCACTTTAATTCAAAGGTGTTTGTGTTATATCCAGCATAGATTTTGTACTGAAAGGCTACCCTTCCAGTGCACATTATTATGTCTAGACAAGCTTTAGGACTCTGCCCATTTGGATACATGCTGGGCAATGCTGCACTTATGCAAAGTCAGTCGTATTTGGAGAAATATTACTATTTCTCCTTTTTTGCACCTGCCTCAAAAAGGCATTATTTTTTAGAGCAAAACCATGTCTAATGTTGTTAATACATAGAGTTTTATGTAAAAAACCATGGGTGGTACCACCCTAGCACAGTAATGCCAATGTACCAAACAAGGATCCTCTCCTTGGGGCAAAGTAACATGAACAAGTGCAAAGTTACTTTTAGTCAACTTTCCAGTGCAAAACACATTTTTGCACTGGAAATGCAAAATAATAATTTTTCTCTGGCTTGTGTCAGTTTTGTGACCCAAAACCAGCTCACGATGTCACCTATCCAAATCCTTCCCTTCACAATGCCTTCCTGCACTACATCCTTCCAGGTGACGGCTACTCAATACTTCTATTTTACATAGTTCAATATGAGAAATATTCATCACACCCTTGGTCAAGCCCTTGCTCCAGCTTTCATCCTTCTAAATTCACAGGTCCTATATACCACCATCTACGCCTTCCCAATTACATCTCAGAACAATTTAATCCCCATAATCACCGTGCAATTTCCATCCCTAGATGAAAGGCTGTTGATTGTTACTAGCTGAGTCTGGTAAAAGGTCTGCATCTTCTTATCCATCAGTATCTGTCTGAAACTCTCTTTCCCAGCACTCTTCTTCCCATCTCTGAACTTTATTGAGTGTCACTGCCTCAAATAGCCAACGCTTCCTAAATGCTCGATTTATCTCTTCACCAATGTTTACTTTGTTTTATTGGCTTACCTTCCAGCTCTCTCCAGGGCAGTACCTTCCAAATGAGCCTTAACAATTGCAGCCAAAATTACTGTTCTGCTTAGACATCTTTACTAGGTGTCAATGTGACCTGTCTTTCTACCTCCCCTTGAAACCTGGTCCACTATTTTCTTAATGTATAATAAGTAATACAAATATCATGTTAGTGTATGGTCTATTACGCCCTTTATATTCACCCATGAAACTCAATATTTCCAACCCCATAACTTTATGCAAGCGATCCAGTCTCATCATCGTGTACCACTGGTGTACTGTGTTCTTTTTAGCATTGAAATAATATTTTGTAAGAAATTGGGTTATTAGCTAATAGGGGTGAAGCCCCATTCAGATAATGAACACAATCCTTATCAGGGTGAACCACAAAAGTCACAAATTAAAACTGTGCTTAACCCTTTGGTACCTTGGCAACAAAAGCAGTCAGGCTTAACTTAGAGCCAATGTGTAAAGTATTTATACAGCACTCAAACATTAAAAAAGAGAAAACAAAACTCACGAAAAAACCCAAACCGATTTAGGAAACTAGAGAACATGTGATAAATAAAACAACATAAAAAGTGACAAAATTCCAATCAGTAGAACTGGATATATGAGTTTTAAGGGTTTAGGTGAAAATAGCGCCAAAAAGCACAAAGTGCCACTTGAGTTTATCTGGTCATCCTAGACGGTGGAAGTCACGTCACAGCTGACTGTGGTGGAGTACTGGTTGGATACAGGGTCTAGGTTAGTCCCGCTGAAGATTTACCTTCTCAAGTATGTGTGAAGAGTGCCTTTCATGTTGGTGGAGCCCAGAAGAAGTGGTTAGTGTGAGTAGCAGGTCAAGCATCGTGATTAGCTGCTGCTGCAGTGTGAAGAGCCTGTTACCGCTGGTATTCACATTGGTTTTCAACTCAGGCAGTTGATTCTTGTCACAAAGAGGTCACCTTGTCGTTTCAAGGAGCGAACACCTTTTGTATCTTCACCTTTTCTCCAAAAGGAGCATACTCTGATGCCAGCCAAGTGTCCATGACCTGGGTGACACCTCTTGTGGATCAGGACTCACTTCACCACAGGCCAGTTTCATGGCTCAGGGAGGTCCAGTTGGTGCTGGTCAGCTGGGCAGTTGCAGGGAGGTCTCTGGAAGAGCTGGAGATTAGCCAAATGACCCTTGGAGTCACTGTGTGGAGCCTGGATTGAAGGCAAGCAGATCCAATCTTCCTTCTTCAGTCAGCAGGGCAGTCTTCCTTATGAATCTTCCACAAGTGCAGGAGTGTCTGGATAAGAGGCTCTGAAAGTACCACTTTGAGAGCTTGTGAAGACTTTGCGTGCCATCCACATCTAGGCCTTTTTTGCCCTGGTGACTGGAATCAATACACAAAACACCACAGGAGAGCCCTTGACAGTCACGTGACTCTGGATACAGGCAGAATGGCATTTTTGTTTTAGGCAGAACAATGCCAACTCTCTAAAAAATGGCTTTTTCAGAATATTTACCTAAATTCTGACTTTACCATTAAAGAGGATTTTAAATTACAATTAAAGCTGAGTTGAAACAGCTTTTGTTTATCTGACCCAAACTGAAGTTAGCACTCATTAAGTGTATTAAAGTAACCCACTGTTAGTCTATGGGAGAGATAGCCAACAGTGAAAAACGATTTGAGGAGTTTTTCACTGGCAGGACATGTAAAACATAAAAACACATGACCTACTTTTTAAATACTGCACACCCTGCCCTATTACCGTTTAGGACCTACTTTAAGGGTGACATAAATATTAAAAAGGAAGGTTTAGGGCTGGCAAAACCTTGTTTTGCTAGGCCAAAATGACAGTTCAAAACTCCACTACACCTGCAGTGGCAGGCCTAAGACATGCTTTCCAAGCAACTGGGTGGCACAATGAGTGCTGCAGCCCACTAGTAGCATTTCATATAGAGATCCCAGATACATGCAGTACCATTTACTCAGCACTTACAAATAAATGTACTAATCAGATGTAGACCAATTGTACTATGTTTTCAGAGGAGAGCACAATCACTTTAGCAGGGAAAATGTGCACAGAGGCCTAAAGGCCAACAGAAAACAGATTCTGCAAAGGAAAGTGAAGTGTTGGGCTGACGCTGCAGAAAGGGTCAGGACCAACAATTTTGCTCCTCATTTATTACAAATACGATCAAATAATCATTTTTGATTTTTCTTTATATAGGACCTGAAATTCAACCACACCTCAGCCTGATTCTCAACACTTTTATTCCCATAATGAAGACAGCTACAACTGTCAACCAGCAGTATTGGTTCTGTCTTGGTATGTACACTGGAAGGGTGGGATTCTCATTAGGAGGAAGGAGTACTTTCATAAATGTTCTTTGTAGCATCACCAAGAATACTCTTCATTCGTGGTAAAGTCTCTAAGGATTGTCTCAGGTAAGACTTTATAGTTTAATACCATTGTCAGGCCAGCTATCATTACAGCACTAAAGGTTTGCTTATCAGACACTATGTTGAAAGCACCTGTCAGCAGACCTTTTGGTCAGAGTAGGCAAACTCCCAAAGGATGCCCTGCTTGAAAGGAGATTGCTCCCTGCATGTGGGGACCACTCTGAATGTTTCTTGTCCATCATGGCAAGGAAAATGAGTGATGGTAGTCCCTCCCTCAACAGGGTAGAATGCATCTTGCTGTGACCAGGTGGTAGGCTGGCAGATGAAAACCCAGGTCTAAGTTTTACATCAGTGGATTCAGTGGATGTTCTACTATTGTAAACCTGGTTCTTTCCCATCCATAAATAGAGGCATGCAGTGTTTTTTAATGGAGGCACCACAATATCCTTTTGTTCTTTTATGAGCAGCCTGTCCACTGTGCCCTGTTGCATTTTACAGCACTGAAAGAGGTGACTGCCTGATGCCAACAGCTTCTGCAGCAAAATTATGTTGAAAGCAAGACCACACACCATCTTTACAGTGACATTAGCTTCACACGGACACCACCTTTACTTAAATATAGCTATTTCCTCAACCTATCAAGATGGCTAATTTGTCTGTACTAGCAATTTCGGGAGCTAGAACCATAGAAAGATCAAAGCAGTGAAGGACATGTCAATATGATTGTTTGTCGATATGGGAGGGCATGCACCTGTTAGAATGAATGCTATACATTTGAAGTCAGTATTGCATCTGTTCTGACATCAGAGCCATTGTGGGAGTAAGGGGGTTTGAGAATGAAGGTGTAGGGATCCTGTCCGTTCAGGCAGTCATTACCTGCTCCACCCGTACACTGCTACAGAAGATTATGTATGCCTGGAGACACCCAGAAATTTAAAACTAGGTGGCTTAAACAACCTGTTAATGGAGGGTTTGGAGGTAGGCTGTAGACACTTATGTATAGTTAAGTACAGAGCAGTAACTCCTTGTTCCGCAGTAACCCAGAGTTAGAATGAGATGGTGAGGCTTTTTTCTTTCATTTGTGCCTCCTCCAAAATAAATGGTTCCAATCTTTCTGAGCACCAAATTGTCTAGTGGTTGTTTAGTCCCTGCTGAATGTAAATCATCTAGGTGTGAGCCCTGTTCTTTGTAAGAAGAGGTGTCATAGAGGTGGAGATTCGTGCACTCATTAAGGCTCTAAATATTTTTCTGTGGTCATATGTTTCTGCAGTGATTGAAGATCTAGCTGCCAAATTTGTACCCTACATAGACTCTTCGTTAGGATCACTACTCTTTGAAGCCTACAAAACCTGTAAAGGCTACCTTCAGAAAACCACTCTCTTTCTCCGCCAGGTAAGTTACAAAAGTGGGAAACGTTTAAGCTATTAAATGTAAAAAATCAGGACTAGCTATTTTGGGAAAACTGTTTCATTCTCCTTAAGTATGTCTCACCCTGGCTTTCCACGCACAAACAAATTCATAATATGTAAACTGTCTCTGCAAGGATTCTTTTGTGAGCACATGTGGCTCATGACACTAATGTATGGAACTGAAAACCTGATTTCAATTCTCCACACAGGTTTGTAGACAAGTTATAATTGTTCTGGGACACTTGGCCTCTATCCTAACAGCAGAGCAGTTAGACATGGAACTTCCGTGGGTGACCAACAGGATTGGGCACCTTCTGCGCCAATTGTCTGATGAAGAAGCATTTGATCTTATGGATGTGAGTGTGATCTTAATTCAGGCCCACTCTGTTCTTAGACTACTGGAAACCAGCCACATACTCTTGCAGCATCATCACCTGTCAAAGCTAATTGGGATATTGCCTAGGGAATTAGCATTCACACTACACCCATGCCAGGCATTACTCTTCACTTAAGAGCTCACTCTCTCACTAACCCTCCCATCTGTAAACTTAACTTACTTTTTGGAGTTTTTAAATCAAGCCCAACTTTTACATTTGAGTAAAGTACCATTGATCCCTAATGTCGTCTCATCTCTGTTTGCAGCCTCTCCAGCTGTGCGTAAATGCAGCAGTCACTAGGGGATGCGAAGAGCTGGAAAAAGCTCTGCCAGCCTTACTCTCTGGCATGCAACACCAGGTGAGTAAGTACACAGGGCCAGAACCACATGTTGTATTCCTTATTGCACCGGTTTTGGCACTTAGCACTTGCAAAATCATCTAGCAGTCATCTACTTCAGTATTGTGTGTTAGCTGACCACCACATGTATTGTAGCCCGATTTCTAAAGATTTTTCTGAATAAGATGCCATCTTTCAGTAAGACTTCAACCAGGGAGATGTCCTAGGTCTTGCAGAACTATCTCCTCACTGTAGGCTGCTCCAAGTACGCAGACACAGAAGTTCTTCTCATGATGCACTGAACTCTGAGTCCCTCATGTTTTGGCTGAAACATGAAGTTGTATGTTACCTGAGTGCACTGGAATGGCTTTGAGAGGTTGCCCTTTCTTCAATGTGTTGTTTAACATGGTTTTCATTTGACAGATTTGCACAGCATCAAGTGGGGGTTGTTGGAGAGGAGAAATATCTCGTGTGACCTGCAGGACCCTTATCTTGTCACTGGGTGAGTTGTGGACTGGAGTGACATGCTTTGCTTTCTCATGAAGAACATCAAATGCTTATAAGATGTGTTTGCACCTCCAGGCAATCAGAACTTTATAAATGACATTTCTAACCATATCAGGGTGACTTACTACTCAACAAGGGTACCTTGTTTAGCTAGAATTAAAAATAACAAAAACAGTCAAATGAATATACCTCTATTGCCCTTGAAATTTGTGTCAGCACCACTTTCAGCTGCGACAAAAACATAGAAGCCCAAACCATGAAGTAAGCATTAAGGGGGATATTAATACTTTTTGGTGCAAAACTGCCCTAATGCAGTTATGCACCAAAACGTTTAGCACCAGCTTGCACCATGTCTGAGGACCACCCGGGCACCATATTTATGGAATGGTGGAAGCTGGTGCAAAGGGTAGGCTAGTATAAAAAAAATAAAAAAAATTAAAAAAATGACGTTAGCCGGAGGGGCTGTCAGTATGGGAGAAGGGGGTTTTGCACCAAAAAATGACGTTAGGCAGGTTAGAGTTAAAAAAAAATGACTCTAACCAGCCATCGTCATTTTCTGACGCAAAACCATCTATACCACATGACTCCTGTCTTAGAAAAGACAGGAGTCATGCCCACCACTCCAAAGGCCAGCACAGGTGACCAGGGACCCCTCGGCATGGCCATTGCACCCACTGCCAGGTAGGGGGCCCATTTCAGGGCCCCCAATGGCACTTAAAAAAAAAAAGAAAATACTTACCTATACCTACCTATACTTACCTATACTTACCTGGGGTAGGGTACCTCATTTCCTGCCTTCACTCTGGTGTGGGTGGGGGTGTCCCTGGGACATGTGGAGGGCACCTGTGGGCTTCTTCCATGGTGTTCCACCACAGAAATAGGCCCACAGGTCCCCTAACGCCTGCCCTGACCCAAGCATTAAATAATGGTGCAAAGCAAGCTTTGCACATTATTTGACCCCTCCAACCCCCATGCCTGATTTTAGCACAGTGGGATAATTATGGTGGTAAGGCCATAGAGTCATTTTTTGCACGGGAACACCTACCTTGCATCTCATTAACGCAAGGTATGTTTCCACATCCCAAAAATGACTAAGTATAAATATGGAGTTAGTTTTGCACCAAATTTGCGTAAAAAAAATTACGCAAATTCGTCTCAAAACAAGTATAAATATGCCCTTTAGTTTTTCTTCACCTGTTAGCATTCTGGTGCATTATAAAATGGGTCTGTGAGGCCTCACCATGTAATACACTCACGAAAACTGTCTTAGTTTAAGTCAGGCTCATTTGTAAAACCCTATTCCTCAACCCTGGGTAGCTGTGGCTTCGAACAGCAATGCTGAAACAAAGGAACTGGTGTAAAGCATTTAGAAGCACCAAACAACAGAGTAAGAAAGTCACAAAAAAACAAACGAAACCAGACACCAACATGGGCAAAATCCACCAGAGGGTTACAGAGTAACACATTTTTAAGGAAAATGTAAATATCAGCATTTTAGTTTAAACTGTAAAGTTTGGAAGCTTTTGAAAAGTTCAGAAGTCATGTGTTTGGCTACCCTGTCCACGCTTGGGCAATCAATTCTGACAGAGAGAAGGTCAGGGAGGCCAATGAGAAATATTTGGACAGTTACTTGGTAACCAATCAGTCTCAAGTCCAGTTCCGCACTTTATACCAACACCGCCATAGACTTCAGAGGAGTGTTCCTGATGCTAAGGATAGAGGATGCTGAAAGATGCCCTGGATGCTGTGCATCTATGGGGGTCTCCTTGCGGTTAAACCTCAGTCCACGGGTAAGGTGGGCCAACTTTGGGCACATGGTTGGATGTCCCTTAAAGTCCTCTATGAGCCAGTAGATGCCCAACAGCTGCTGGGCTACTGATCTCTGGTCACAGCATGTCCAGTGGTTTCCTTTGGTGATGTCTAGCTTCCTTCTTTGGTGATCAGTCCTTACTCAGATGACCTCCTGATCCGGCAGACACAGGTAAGTTTGGGGTTCTGAGGGGAGGTCCTCTTAGCTGCACGTTGGAGGTCAGTGGTGATTCCTTGCGAGTGGCTTGTGAATATCCAGGAAGGGCTATTCAGCTTTTTTGGCCCTGGTGCTGCAACGGGGGGTCAGCTGACTCATCCTTGGAGTTCAAATTTCAATCTGGGGCTCTGGAGTGGCTTTTTCAAGAGCCAGGCACCATAGGCACAGTGCTCTCTTCACTAGCCCAAGGAGCATCAATTGCAGTCCAGAGGTTAGTACAGCCTCTATTTCCAGGTCCAGGGGTCAGCAGGGGAGTCCTCTTCTGTCCTTTCTCTAGTCCAGATGTTATCTGAGGCTGGGTGCCAGTCTGCCATATTTATGCTTCGAAAGGGCCTTGGGAAGATGATGCTACCACTAGCCTGTAGGCTACCAGGATCCCTCCCACCTTGTTACAATTTCCGGCTATGTGTGGCATTTAGCAATCCCAGATGTGCTGGTCTGCCCACTCTCAAGAAGTCTGTACCCCTCCTTGGTTGTGATAAGCTTGGTAACTCAACTTAGAGGTGCGGCTACCTGTGGGCTACATGCCCACTGAAAAAAATATTTGACTACTGGTTTCCCTCCCTCTGTTCCTGCTGCCAACCTGTCCACCTGAACAAAGGGACAGTCCTTCTAGAGTGTGGGGGCCTTTTGCCCACGAGATGCAGCTTTGGCTTCCTGCAAGGAGGAGGTAACACCTCCGCCTCTGGCAGGCCTCTATTGACCTGAGCCTGGGAGTGGTTCACACTACTCTCCAGGAGGGCAGAAGAAAGTCTCGTGGCAGGCAACTGCAAAGTACCATCAGATAAACTGGGCAACAGATGGCAAGTTTCTAAAAGTTTCCTTTCTTAAAAGTGACATGACATTTAACTTGGGCATCTAGTCACGTTTAATGCCACGATTAATTTGATACCTTGAAGAACCCATTTTAGTAGTCCCATTCAGAATGTACCAGGTCTGAGACAACAACCTGTAACTCTGTACTAGCCAGTGGGGCTAGTCAAGAAAGCGCATGCTCCCCTTAATAACATATAGATCCCTGCTTTAGGTCTAGATAAGCCTTCCTTAAGGGCGTCATATATATTGTTAAAGGAAGTGGGGACTATGCCATTGGTTTAAATGGCAAAGTCAAACTAGCAGTTTTAAACTGCTCTTCCAGCCTGTAGTGACAGACTTGATGCCATTGGTTACACTGTCACACACAGGGTGGCACAATCCGTGCTGCAGTCTTGGCCCTGTGTGGACACTCAAACTTACATACCCTCGGTGCCCTTGGTACCATATACTAGTGAGTATATGTACGTCAGCTTATGCCAATTGGGGATAGACAATTTGACAAACATTTTGTATGGGTTTAGAACACTGGCACTGAGGTCTGGTTAGGTAAGTTAAAAAAAAAGCAGCATACATCCAAAGGTTAGAGGGTAATTGTGCAAAAAGAGGCATTTCCATACATAATCTTTCTGTTACACGTGATCTTTAACTTGGTCCAAGAACAACCAATGGAGAAATAATCCTCATGCCTGTTTACACCACTCATTGGTGACATTTTGACTTGTGGACTTCACTCTTCGCAGAGATTTATAACTGCCCACTAGCTCAGCCTCTCTCGATTAACATGCTTCTCTCAGCCTGTGGGAGAAAGATATGCATACTCTAAAAACAAACCTTCTTCCAAAATGATTATCATTATATTATTGATATAGCATTTTATAATAATATGAAAAACACAGTCTGTATTTCTCCAGAACCTTAAAATTCCAAGATGCTGAGAGAACAAATGTTCTTTACTGAGAATCCAAGGAGGAAGCTAGAGCTGTTTTCAGATAGGGTAGGCCACTGTGTGCCTGTCTATGGATATGTATGCAAACAGTAATTAGCCTGTGAAATTCAAAAGCAAATTAAGTAATTAATTTACTGGAAGTTAATCAGCACGAAATATGATATGTTCCCATTCACCTCCATTTTCATTTTGACCATTTGTATGGTGTGGTTAGATTTCATCACATGTATTATTTCTCTTTGCTTAACTTTTTCAGCCCGTGCTCACTGTTGTAAGGTCCTAAGGTATCTGCAGAACAGCCTCTTCCAATTGGATGCACATTCTCGTGCAATGACAATACATCTGCTCCGCGACCTCCTTATGGAAAATGGTGAGACTCCTAGGGTGAGCTTTATTTGGGTAAGGAAATGTGGCTGAGTGTACAGATCGCTGCTCATGGATTATGGAACGCTAAAGTTTAACACTTGAGATCCCCCTAACCAATTTCTATTATTGTGGGCACATGGAGCCCCATTCCCACACTTCTTTCAACAATCAAAACTGGGAGTGCTTGCAAATAATTGATTCCTTTTATCAGGTCCCATATGACTTTTGCCTTCAAGTAACTTGATGAAAAAAGAAGTTAGTGAAAAGAAGACTAATCATTCAAAAGAAAAGATCTTATCAAAACTCTAGTTTCTCCTTGATAGGCACTGTTTTCAGAGTGAAGTGAAGTTCTTCACGGCATTTCAAAAAGAAAAATAATGGAAATGCTCCTATTGTGGGTTACAAAAAATGAGTTGTGCTTGTGTTTTTATCATAATCATTTAAGAGGGTGCCTTATGATCCACATGAGGGTGCCTACCCTCTCACCGTTTATCTGACAAGTGATTCCTGCACTTTGATAGCTAAAGGCGGAGTGCCCTGCATTTTTGGTCCTTTGGCTAAGAAAGTTTATGGAGCAGGAAATTATTTTTTATTCATGATGCTGTCCTCCCCATCCATAGGTATGTAAGGAGGTGCAATCTCTGCTCCTGTTCTTTTAGTCTGGGGAAATTGACAGCGGCCTACTAGAGGTCAACCAACATGTCTAAGTGAGGCAGCCTATGCTGGGGTTCGGGCCCAGTTATCTTACATGGAGGAAGGGCCCTAGTGGGCAGCAGGGAAAATTGCCCAGGTATATATAACTTCTCAATAAGGGCATGATGTGAAAAAGGCTTAGATGCATGTTATGTCTTGCTGTGCCAAACAATGGATAGGAAAATAGAGCAGGACATACCAGGCTCTAATTGTTTCCTGTTGGCACTACATAACCTGAAGGCCCCAGAACACTCCAGAAAGATGGAGGGTGCACTCTGACACAAGCGTGGTGAAGATCCATGCAGTCAAGACCAGACAATGTTGATTGATTCTTCCAGAAGAGAGGATGAATTCCTGCTCTGCTCCTCTGTAGATCTACCATGTGCTGCTGTGGAAATCCTGGAGGGGCTTGTTAACTCTGCAGCCCTTCTATGATGAAGCATAAAGCCTCCACACACACACATGTGCTGCAGTGCAGGACACTATGGAAGACCTCTTAAGTTGCCCTCTACTGTGCTCAGCAGAGCTACAAGGGAATCTAGTTTATTATTTTGCATGATGGAATAAAGTATCTGCAATTGGAGGAATCCCCAGATCAAAGAGGCTGCTGAACGTTTGTATTTACTTTGTCCCTCTTACTTCAGTTTTTCTCTGGATCCCACCATGGGCAGTAACCCATTGTTCAAAATTCTTGCACCCTTTTAATGATGCCCGACTGTTCATCTTTTCAATCTACCATGGAGGACTGGGGTTCAGGCTATTGCAGTATCACAAGCCACCCCTACGGGACCATCATCCATCTACTTCATCATGCCACTGAAAGGTCCCCAAACCATCACATTGAATCTAGCCTTCAAGGACACGATTGCTTTCTTCAAGGACTTATAATTGTGCACTATAGATTTAGGCCATTGAGTTAAGGTGCATACCTACGAAGGAGTGAATCATTTTTGCTTTTTCTAACTATCCTTCTTCTAAGCTTGCAAAAGAAAGAAATGTTATACTTTTGTTGTTGCGTAGTGTACTTTACAGAAGTATTGTATTTTGCCCATACTGTGCCTATTTCTCCTTCTTCTGGTACTACAGAAGGTCCTTGACCCTTCTAAATGTGCCTCAAAGATTCTGACCAGCAAGATGAGACACCTTCATTCTGCAAATATCCAACACCAGGATGGGGATCCCTGTGGAAAGTCTCCTTCAAACACTTTAATTTTTCCCCTGCTTTGCTATGTCACTATGAGCAAGAAACACCTGTTTTCTAGCCATCTTTTAGACCGAACACCAAGACTCACTAAAGGGAGGGACTGCACCAGGCAGTTTGTATTTAAGATCACCTTCACTGCTGAGCTGTGGTTTAAGTGGTGACTTTTCTTTCACCTTGAGCAGTCTCGTGGTTCATGCTGGAGGTATAAAGCGGTTTTCCGCAATGAACATAGTGGTACACCTCCATCCTGGAAGGAGTCACTTTCCCTGTCATATCATCTGTTATTGTCATCTATTAATTTGGGCCTTACAATGCAAAGACTATATATATATATATATATATACACTGTATATATATATATATATATATATATATAAATAAATAAAAGAATGCAATAATGCAAAAGTAAGTTCTATGATCTTATTTCCTAGGTTCAGAT
Organism: Pleurodeles waltl; assembly: GCF_031143425.1. Classification (NCBI taxonomy): domain Eukaryota; kingdom Metazoa; phylum Chordata; class Amphibia; order Caudata; family Salamandridae; genus Pleurodeles; species Pleurodeles waltl. The sequence continues at coordinate 487,943,807 of NC_090449.1, forward strand.
GATGGCTTCTACAGAGACTCTGTGCTTCATGTGCTGAAGGACGATGATCAGAAGGTACTGTAAAGTTGCTTTGTTTCAAACGATCACCCATAAAACTGCTTTAAAGCTCGCCAATTAGATTACGTCCTTACCTGATGCACTTTTTTGTATAGCTCAGTGTTTACTATTTTCTTGGGTTAATGGCATCAGTTGTTTGCCCTGTGCACTGCCTAATGCCTTCAGATTGTGGGTTTTCGATATGTGTGAAACTCTGTAAAAGAGATGAGTCTGACGACCTTTGAACATCACCTGTACTTCTGTCACAATCTATCCGCTGCCAATCAGACCAATTGAACATGTGTGTGCTGACAAGTCCATTGCTTGTGTGTATATTTCCCTGACCAGTGTGTGAATCTCCTCTTCTACTCTCTATATAGGCCTCTCCATGACCCGGTATTAGTGTATTCAATGTCTGTGGGAAAGTCTGTCTGACTATGGTGTTGAAGTTCTATTTGTTAGTTCTATATTTCACATTGACTTGTTCTGTGATACTCTTTGCTGATGTGGGAAGAGGTTATTATCCTTGTCAGTCAGTGCTCATCAGTTGAAGAATGTACATACAAATCCATTTCTCCTCCATGGCTAACCAATTAAGTGAAGGTGGGTGGAGTTCATCTTTTTACATTGATTATTGATAGACAGTAGTTTTAAGAAATGAATACTTGAGCTTTCAATGTATGTCCTACTTGTCTGATTCTTGGAGGAGAATATTATTGATGTTATCCTTCTGTTCTTGATGAAGACTGCAAACCTTTGATGAATTCATCAATTGGCCAGCACATGCAAACAAAACACCTGGTTGCAACAGAGCTGCGTAAAGCGGTGGTAATGGGTGTTGCTTCTTCAATATAATGCTTAGCCTCACTCTTCTTATCTGACTCCAGCTTCTCATTGAACGCTATACCTCCAATATCGAAATCTACTTGGCCAATGTCTATGTAAACATATTCTCTATGTAATAAACCAGGCAATACAACCTAATGTGCAATTGTTGTGACCACTAGAAACCACATTTCCAAGAAATGTTTTTGATAGATACTCTCTGAACTGTTAGTAGGTCTGGCATATTATATGACAACATATGTTTTTTGTAGACTATCCCAGAGAAATCCTAGATAGTGGCATGAAATATTTCACAAGGGACAATGTATTTGTGATGGAATCTTTAGTGTTTGAAACTATTGGGACAATAAGGCTCTCATTACGACTGTGGCTGTCTCAAGACCACACACTCCTGATGGGGGTCGGACCGCCGCAGACTGGGCGGTCCCACCGCCCTATTATGACTTTGGCAGATGGGCCACGGTCCGATTGCCGGTACCGCCAGGTTGCTGCCTGTCAACAGCCTGGCGGTCTTGGTGGTCGCAATCTGCCAGGGCAGTGCTGCAAGCAGCTCTGCCCTGGGGACTATGAGTCCTATTTCGGCCAGCCTTTGCATGGCAGTCTCACTGCCATGCAAAGAATGGCAGAAAGGGGGTGTTGAGGGCCCCATTACGGCCAGTGAAATGCTCAAATTGCGCTTTCGCACCTGACGCACCACAACATTGCCACCTGCTCAATTACGAGCCGGCGTCAATGTTGTGGTGAGTTTTCCGCTGGGACAGCAGGCAGAAACGCTGTTGTTGCCCGGTGGCCCAGTGGAAAACTCCTAATAGGGCTGCAGCGGCTTTGGCAGTCTTATAAAAAGACTGTTGAAGCCGTAATGGGGGCCTTGGTCTGGAATAAAAGCAGTTTATTGAAAGTGATGGAGGCTAACCACCAACCAGGCTGCCTTACTTTGTAAAGGTATGTACTGAAATCATTTTACCCACATTAATATCTGCAGTGTTAAGGGTGCTGGAACCCTAATAGACGCTACAGATGAGATTGAGATGCCGGCTTCAGTCTTCATGCTGACTCTTTTGGACTGTTTTATTTTTCATGCAAACTGAAATAAACAGCTTTTTTAGCTTTATTTTGTGTTTTTTCCCAGGTAATGACAGTTATTATAATCCACTGGTAAACTCTTGAACTCTCCTTCAACTACCTTCCCTTAGGCCATTCCTTGTATTTATTTCAGGATCATTTTGGAAGATTAGTCATGTGGTAATTAATTGTGTGGCCCTACTTTTTAAGTTTGACGTGACTGCCTTTGCTACTTTGCTCTAACTTATTGTTTTTTTACCATTTGTTTTGGTTTTCCACAGATGCATCTCAACAGAGGTGTTCTGTGAAAAATAAAAGACCTACTGGATTTATGAGTGCTTATACTTTGGCAGACATTATCTAGCTGCCATAGCCCCAAAGTATTCAATGCTAAATGGTTAGCCTGTATGGATGTTCCCTCCCTACTTTACTATGGCAGAAAGAAGTGAGACCAAAGTATAACAGTGACTATGTTTCTATTGGTGATAGAGAGACTGAGGTGACATGGTAACGTGTCAGACATTTCTAACCGCAGACATGCAATTGAGGCCTAACACGCAAATAATGTTTACACCTTTCACTGAAAAACACTTCAAGATGGCTGTTTGGTGTGCGTTTGGAATAAGCTTTGCTCAGTCACACATTACAGATTGCCATCAGTAACCTGTCCATCTGAAAGACCTCTTATACTGGCAAGTCATTGGAAATGAGTGAAGAAAAATATTTCTATAAAACAGAGTCAATGTTTTTCTCCACTTTCAATTAAGCCAATTACGCCTTCATATTTTATGGAGCATGTTTCTTCACTTTAAATTCCTCCCATTTAAGCAAAACTTTGAAATGGGAAAAAATGTATTACTGTCAAAGAAAAAAACACTTGCAAAGCTTGTTAGAGCTGAGGCCTATTGGTTTGTCGTGGATTATTTCATTAGGTCTGACTTGACAGAGCAACTGTCCACTTTACGCATTCTTATCTATTCTTTAAATATTTATATAGAGTGGGTTTTGCTCCTCACAGATGAGTATTACCCTTTCATCTCATGCTATTGCCTACGTGGTGTATTGTTCCACCTTAAGTGCTGTTTGTCACATTCAATTATTTGCCTCTTACATGCAGTCTCTACATAAAGCAATTGTTTTGCTACTCTTTTACATATTGTGGGCACAGCCAACAGGGCATGCTTTCATGTGATAAAAGCTGTTGTGCATGCAAAACATGTAAATAGCATTTGTGAAGGCCTGCACTTACATGCTATGGCACTTTAAAGATAAACCGAGTGGCTTTGCTAATGCTTATTAAGTATGTATATTATTTATTTTTCTACTGAGTGGAAGCGCACCCAGAAACCAATGTTTGTTAACGATATTCTCCTCCTTTTTCTTTAATTATGAAATGTCATTGCTATTATGCCAAAACATTTGTATCCCAAGGCAAAAGGGCCAAAAATAATAGATCACACTGTTTGACTGCCTAATCAAAATAGTTTGATTATACTGACAAAGTTTCATATGCAGACAGTCCTAATATCTCCTTTACTGTATATGAAAAATGCTTGTTTCTAAGCACTAGGGTGTTTCCATTGCTACGGGTGACAGAATAAAGGAGAACACATGATTTTCAATGATTTTCACTCAGCTTACATTATTATCTCTTTCCACTCCTGCAGGTCATCCTTGCCACCTTAAGTCTAATATCACATTTGATAGACAAAGGTTTTTACGATGGAAAGGGGAAAGAGCTGTTAGATTATTTGCTCAAACAAAGCAGCCTCCCTGTCAACGAAAATGTAAGCAGAAATATATTGTTTCTATTTTACTGGGAGTAGAATGTTTGATTCCTGTATATGTACGTAATACACGAGATATGATTGAATATTACGCCTCCTCAGTTGCTTGCACAAATGCACATTGCTGATTGTTTATGCATGGGAAAATGAAATTGTGCACATTTAAGACGCTCCTAAACTCAAAAATGAGCCTCCGTCCCTCCTTCCGCTCTTAAGTGACAAAAAAGAGCATTTAAAATGTCAGCAAGTCCCAATGTGCCTCTGACAGCGCCGCACAATGCAACTTCTATACATTAAATCCCAGGGTCCATCAAGCTTCTCTCTGCTGCAGCTACCACTCACTGAGCGTCGGCAGGTTCTGCCTCCAAAAGCCTCCAACAGGTTGCATTGTATCAACAATCCCAAGGCCCTTTGACGCATGGAAGCTCTCTGTAACATTGTCCCTCTTGGCTGAGGTTTGGGAGTGAGCGTGGCCTTTTCCTGGGTGTATCATATTCAAGTTTAAACTTTCCCCATGCACCGACCACTTCACCACAATCCCAGGGATCCAAAGAGATAGCCCTGCCTGCCTCCCGAGTCCCATCGGCATCACCGGACTGTGAGCCGTTTTACAGCTGAGCCCAGGAACTCAGACAATCACCCTTCCTTCTTTTTAATGCCATTTTAAAAAGAGAAAGATTCCTGCTATATGAAGAACTGCACATAGACTCTACAGGAACATAAATAAAACCAGAAAGGACATTGTTCTGGATTGAAATGTAATGTCAGAACATATAGGTGAAATTATGTCCACAGTCATGGATGCAAATTCCGGGTCATTACAGATAGCATCTGCTAGCTCAGATATTGTCCGTATTACCCTCATTTTCTAAGATCACGAAGACAACTGGAATAAGCAAAATGTAAACTGGACTCTTGGAACCGTATTTATTTCTGTAGTTTTCGTTCCTTTCTCTTCACAGCAACCATTCAGCAGCACAGAAGTTAATGCTGAGGGTATCCTACCACAATATATAGTTTGAAATATCACCCTCCAACATTATTGTTACCAGAATTCCGACTATCAAATTGTTGTGACGGTACATATAGTCGGCCTAGATTCTTAATTCCACGGCGCCATCCCCTGGATTGCCAGTAGCTAGTTATAAGTAGGACCTAGTTTCCGTAGGAAAATAATTTATTGTTTTGCTAATTACTTTGGAGCTGTTTGATGAATCTTCACAACATTTTCAAAACTAGTTTGCCACTGACTTCAGCTGCTGTCTTGAATGTTTCAGGGCATTTCGTCAAATGGGGGCCTGGAAAAAGGGGGTCAGAAAAGGCATTTTCCACATTCAATTTCCCATAGGGATTTTAAATGCTACTACAGCCCGAATCGCTGGACGGAATTACACCAAATTTGGCAGAAAGCTAGCTCTTGGTCCAGAAAGAGCACTTTTTGTAATTTGGTGTAAATCCGTTCAGTAGTTTTGGACTTCATGTAGGAAAAAGCACTCCTGTATTTCTAAGCAAGAGTCACCATACTCCATCCAAATGGTGAAAAGACAGGGGGCTCCCCCCTGAACCCCATCGCCCTGTAGATTGCTGGTGGACATACAGCATCACCCAATATTGCTAAAACAACCCCAGCGTGCTAAAGAGGAAGAGTGAAGAGAACAAAAAAACACCCTGCAGTTATTCAGTGGCGTAAGATAACTATGACTCAGACCCCCACCATGCAAAGATTCTCATCAATAATTTCACTGCAAATGTTGCAGTGATATTATCAATGATGTGATAGAAGATGTCTAATGTGATCTTATGAGGACTGCATGGTGAGGACGCAAGTTATAATTACCTTAGGCCACGAGTTATAGTTACTTGAGACAAGTATAACTATACCTGCTGAATTTCTCTGGTTTTGTGTGTGTAAAATCTGAATCTAGCCATAACATCCCTGTAACCTTTGTTTTATGGGTGAATTTCTAAGGTATTTTAAATTCTATTTCCTAACTATAACGTGTCTGTAACCTTTGGTTTTTACAGTTAACATCTAGGGTTTTATTTTAACAAAGTAATATTTATCCAACCACCGCAGCCAACCCCTGAATGAAGCCATCCACCTGCTTGCTGCCAAACCCACACTGTGGGTCTGTGAGTGGGTCTGTGAGTGGCTCTATGGGCATGTGACTGGCTGTGTGTGGGTGTGTAAGTGGGTAAGTGAGTTTATGAGTAGATGTGTGAGTCCCTGTGTGAGTGGCAGTGTGGGTCTGTGAGTGGGTGCGTGAATGGTTTTGTGGGCCTGTGAGTGGGTATGTGACTGTATGGGAGTGTTTGTGTGAATGTGTAAGTGGGTGTGGGAGTGGGTGTATGAGTTGGTGTATGAGTTGCTGTGAGGGTAAGTGAATGGGTGTGAAAGTGGTTTTGTGGATCTGTGAGTGGGTATATGAGGGACTGTATGGGTGTGTGAGTGGTTGTGTGGGTGTGTAAGTGATTGGGTGTGTGAGTGGTTGTGTGGGTTCATGACTGGGTATGGTAGTGGTTTTATGGGTCTGTGAGTGGCTGTGTTAGTGGGTGAGTAGGTTTGTGAGTGGATGTGCAAGTGTCTTTGTGGTTCTGTGAGTGTGGTGTGTGTGTGTCTGCATAGGTGTGTGAGGTGGTAAGCCAGTCTTTGTCTGGGTATGTAAGTGAGTGTGTAAGTGGATTTGTGGATGGGTGTGTGAGTGACTGTGTGGGTCTGTGACTGGGTGTTGTAGTGGTTTTGTGGGTCTATGGGTCTGGTTTGGGTGTGTGAATGGGTGCGTGAGTGGGTCTATGAGAGGGTGTATTTTTTTGTAATTGTGGTCTGGATCCATGAATCCATCATGGATTCACACTGCAGGCCATGCTGAATGCTGAGGTGGATCCACAGATACTCATGCTCCCCAAAACAACATTTGCGGGCAATTTCTTGACCATGAGGGGTCCCTCGGGGTCCCTCGGAGACCCCTCCATCGGTCCTATGGGGTCAGGATTCCTCCATCCTTACCCCTTAAATCCTATTTACTCTTTATTACCCCTCCCCCTGGAACCGTGTCCCGATTGACAAAATGGCAGCTGCAGCGATTCCCTCAGGTTGCAACCAGCCAATCACAGCATTGCTGTTGCCTTGTGGATCTGCAGATCTTTTGTGGTGGATCTGCTGTGGATCTGCATCACTAGATGTACATAAATATGTTTCATTTTATAACTCCAAAACTACTGAACAGATTTACACCAAATTAATGAAGAGATCTTTCTGGACCCAGACCTAACTTTCTGCCAAATATGGAGTACATCTATTCAGCGGTTCAGGCAGCAGTGATGCCTAAAGTCACAATGTGAAACTGCACAGGGAAACGCATTTTGGGACCCCCTTTTTTCACAGCTCCATCTTGACGAATTACCCAAAACATTCCATACAGCAGCTGAAATGAAAGGAACACTAGGTTTGAAAATTTCGTGAAGATTTTTTAAAGGACGCCACAGTTATTAGCAAAACAAAAACCATGTTTCCTATGGAAGCTATGTCCTAACTATAACTATCTACTGGAAACCAAACTTTTGTGCCATTCGACAAATTTGCATGAAACATATCCAAAAAAGTACATTCACTTTGATCACTTTGTGGCAAGTTGCAGATTGATCACAGAGGGGGAAGAAAAATGAGTGGTGTCATAAAATGTTAACTCTCTTTTTAATTTACGAAGGTACTCCTCTACAAACAATGGGTGAACAGACATATATCACTTTTGGCACAAAGATAGAACCTCACTCAAGAAAATGCCCTTGCTTTGTATGATATAAATCCCTTTAGTAGTTTTCAAGAAATTAGCATTAAAATATGCTTGAGTTACACATGAAGATGTTCATTTTTAAAGCTATCTAGACCACCTTCAGTTAGGTACTGTGCACCATCCCTGTTGCAGCAGAAGACAGCAGTGGAGGGTAGGGTGAATGGTCTTGCTGTACAGCAGAACCTGTGTCTAATTCTTGATGCTTATAGGATTAATGACACATCATTTGTTGCATCCACAATTTCTCAGAGGAACTGCCAAGTGAGCTGCAGGAAAACCAAGCAGTAAAATGGTGTTTTACCTTGAAGCCATGGTAAAAATGCAGTTTCAAAATAATGCAAAAACATGATTTTTTTTAAAAAAAATGCACATTTATAAAGCAAAGGTGATTCTGGAAAAGAACCTTTGAGTTCATGATATGAACATTGGGAAGGAATGGCTATTCATCAAGTGAACCCCTGCTGCATATGGTTGTAAGATACTAACAATGGGTGTTGGCCACCTTCAGCAAGTGGGTCCTTGCGCAGGGCCTGTGGCTGTGTAGAGTAAGATTTACTGATCCATAAAGGGTGAGTTGATGGGCTTGGCAAGTGGCAAGGCTATATGGCCAAACCCCACTGCACATGATCCACGGTCATGAGCAGTGGGGTTGGAATGCCCACAGACGGCTCTCCTCATATGTATACCTCTTTTTATCATTTAACACTGACGAACAAAACAACCGCTGGTGTTTGTCTGTCTCTGACCAGCAATCTCTTCAATGTTCACAAACCTTCTGATTCCAAGACGTCAGGAAGTCAACACTGACAAACCATGGCTTATATTAAACTGCCCAGTTTAGTGTACACAAAAGTATAAAGAATATACAGAAAATAATATGATAGTACCAATTTACAGTCCTAATAGTACCAGAGCTCAAACCTGATTAATATAATGGCACTGATGCATAATTAAAATAAAGGTCTCTAAAATCTGCCAAATCCTACAAGCTTAATTATCCGCCAACAATGCATTCTCATCAAGGTCACATGAAAATGAACCATGAGGACACTTTTCTGTGAGAATTTGAAATACATTAGAAAGTAGCTTTTGTTTAATGTCTTCAGAGTGTAACTATCGTTCAACATAAGCAAAGGTTGCATTCAAGGGCCTTACCCTGCATAGTTTTCAGGCCTCCAAGCAACTTCGGGCTTCAGTACTCAAAATGACAGGTGGGAACTGCCTCTTCTTGTCTTAGTTAGTGGCTAGGGACAGAAGAGCCGATTATGTGACATGGTCCTGTGGATCACAGTCTGCATCTGACATCACCACAACAAACCACCTTTCAACTAGCAATAAACTTACCCTAAGGTAACTGAAGTGTTTTACATCACAAAACATCATATTTACCTCAAGCATTCTTAACCAGTAAAATCTTCTGCTGTAGATCCATACCTGATCAGAAAAGCTGAAAGAGGCCCTTTTTCAACTGCACTGTCAACTTTATATCATGGACAAATTAATATATTTGGTTCTGTGAACATGTGCTTTCTCCCCATCTCTTTCATCACTATAAGAACAGAATGTCTCTCTAAGGTCAACAAATACCTGCCAAATTTACAATTACATGTTGTTAGAAATGGGGTCTCTGGTTGGCAGTCAATTTGAACTCTGTCTAAGTAGGGACCCTCGCTCTTTTAGGGTGATGGAGATACACACCTAGGATAAGCTCTCCTCACCCTCTTGGTAGCTTGGTGCAAGCAGTCAGGCTTATCTCAAAGGCAATGTGTAAAGTATTTGTTCAATCATATACAGTAACACAGTAAAAACACCACAAAAGGACTCAACATCAGTTTAGAAAAAGTAGCCAATTATTATCTGATTAAAACAAGACCAAAACAACAAATATCCAACATACACTAGCAAAGTTATGAATGTTCAAAGATTAGACTTAAACATAGCACTTAGAAACACAAATGTTTCAATTTGGTGCTACCACAGCAGTGTGACAGAGTCATTCACAACACTCTGATGCCAATGGTGCCGGTAATGGAGTCTCACAGACCCCCAGTCCCTTTTGAAAGTGAAGAAACAAGCCAGTGCATGGAGTTGGGGAAGCGAGGCGTCACTGGATTCGGTGCGGCATCGGTGATGGTGCTGCAGCGCAGTGGAGCGGAGGCATCAATGCGAAGCATCAGGTTCTTGCTGTGGAGCAGTGGAGATGAGGCAGTGGCGGTGTGAAGAGCCGGTTCTTTACGCTTCCAGAAGAGTCAATGTCGTGGGTCAAGATGCGGTGGTTTGACCTCACCTGGTCACGGTCATGCCACTGGGTTGCAGGCGCCACAACGGAGTTGTATGTCACAAACATCAGTGACATGACACTCAGGACTCACGAAGTCATAGAACATCAGTGGCTTCTGCAGCGTCAGGCCTGCGATGTCAACTGGGTCGTCGCACTCCAGAGGGGGCCACGGCTTTGGTTGCAGGCGGTGTCATGGGATCACACAGCGACCTCAGTCCAGAGGTCATCCGAAGTCGGTGCACCTGTTTTTTCTTGATTTTATTTGATTTTTAACCATCTTTCACTCCCAAGGGCCCAGAAACAGGATTAAGGACCACCTGACGAATTAGAGTCCACAGCAAGTGAACCCAGAGGCTGGAAGGTGAAGTCTTTGCTGGCCCTGAGACTACTTAACAGGAGGCAAACTCAGTCCAAGCCCTTGGAGAAACTTCACAAGTAGGATACACAGCAAAGTCCAGTCTTTGCCCTCTCTAAGGCAGAAGCAGCAACTGCAGGTCAACCCACGAAGCACACACAGCAAAGTGGCAGTACTCCTCCTCCAGCTCTTCTACTCTTCTCCTTGGCAGAGGTTTCTCTAGATCCAGAAGTGTTCTAAAAACCTGGGGTTTTGGGTCCACTACTTATACCCATTTCTGGCTCTGAAGTAGGCAAACTTCAAAGGAAAGCCTCTGTTTATGACAAAATCCTGCCTTGCCCAGGCCTGGCCCCAGACACAAACCAGGGGGTTAGAGACAGCTTTGTGAGGACAGACAAAGAAAACTCAGGTGCAGGTGTGAGCTCCTCCCTTCCCCCTCTAGCCCAGGAGACTCATCAGAATATGCAGGACACTCCCCAGCTCCCTTTGTGTCACTTTCTATGGGGAATTCACAATCAGCTGACCCAGACATGGATTCCACCAGGAGGAAGCGGCACAGAATGGTTAAGCAATCACTATCTAAAAGTGGCAATCTAGAAACCATCTTTACCAAAATATGTATTTTTAAATTGTGAGTTCAGAGATCCAAAACTCTAGATCTCTATCTGCTCCGAATGGAAAACCGCACTTAAAAGATATTTAAAGGCAGTCCCCGTGTTATCCTATGAGAAAGGTAGACCATGCAATAGAGAAAAACAAATTGGCAGTATTTCACTATCAGGACATGTAAAACACACCAGTACATGTCCTACCTTTTAAATACACTGCACCCTGCCCACGGCCTACCTTAGGAGTGACATACATGTAGTAAGAGGGAATGTTTGGGCCTGACAAGTGGGTACACTTGCCAGGTCAAATTTGCAGTTTAAAACTGCACACACAGACACCTTAGTGGCAGGTCTAAGCCATGTTTACAGGGATACTCCTGATGTTGGTGGCAAAATCAGTGCTGCAGGCCCACTAGTAGTATTTGATTTATAGACCCTGAGCACCTCTAGTGCACTTTATTATGGACTTACCAGTAAATCAAATATGCCAATCATGGAAAAGCCAATCACCAATACAATTTACACAGAGAGCACTTGCACTTTAGCCCTGGTCAGCAGTGGTAAAGTTCTTAGAGTACCAAAACCAGCATAAATGAAGTCCAGCACACAGTCAAAAACTCAGGAACCAGAAGCAAAAAGACAGGGGAAACCACATCAAGGATGCCAGGTCTAACACATTATTTTGAGTTCCCTCATCCTGGGCTAAAGATGACTCTGGCTTCTGAGAAATGTTTGCCAAATAATTAAGAAAGGTGCCATCAAGGCCTGCTCTAACCAAAAAGAGAATGACCTATAACTAGCCTCTACAGTCTGGATTAAATTAATTGATCTCTAGCTCTGATACTTAAGGTCTGATCACACGTTATGCAGCCATTCTGCAATGTACTCCCACACCAGAAAATATTGTTTTTTTATGAGATGCCAGATTGCTGGCCATTCAGAATGTTGGGCTCATGAATGAGAGGTCAGGAATTGGTGCTTCCACAAAGAATTCCCTAAGTTTTCCACATTACCTGGCTGTTTTCTAAGAGCACATTTTACCAGATTTTCCCCAGCGAAACACCTGCTGATACTATAATGGTAGTATGACAAATGCAAAATTTGTCATTCCGATAGGGTGAGAAACATTTGTTTCTCCATGCACTGGAATTACGAGGCACTTCAAAACCCAGCCTTCAGTGGTTATGAAGCACTATGGTATGTGCTATTATTAAACAGTAATATTTTTCTTAAACTGGGCCCTGTGCCAGACCTCGTTGGAAGCCTCTCTCTGGAAAAGGGTGTGATATTTGTGTGCCACCCTCCATTTCACAAGAATATGAAAGTACGTTATTACAACTGCCTAGAAGTTTTAATGTCATTCACATTTCTCTCAGGTGAATTAATTGGCTTTACTGGAGCAGTTATGAAGCTGTTCCCTGTAGGAGGCTGGACTGGCTTGTAGTGAGTACCTAGGGGTACTTGCACCTTGCACCAGGCCCAGTTATCCCTTATTAGTGTATAGGGTGTCTAGCAGCTTAGGCTGATAGATAATGGTGGCTTAGCAGAGCAGCTTAGGCTGAACTAGGAGACGTGTGAAGCTACTACAGTACCACTTAGTGTCATATGCACAATATCATAAGCAAACACAATACACAGTTATACTAAAAATAAAGGTACTTTATTTTTATGACAATATGCCAAAGTATCTTAGAGTGTACCCTCAGTGAGAGGATAGGAAATATACACAAGATATACAGGGAGTGCAGAATTATTAGGCAAGTTGTATTTTTGAGGATTAATTTTATTATTGAACAACAACCATGTTCTCAATGAACCCAAAAAACTCATTAATATCAAAGCTGAATATTTTTGGAAGTAGTTTTTAGTTTGTTTTTAGTTTTAGCTATGTTAGGGGGATATCTGTGTGTGCAGGTGACTATTACTGTGCATAATTATTAGGCAACTTAACAAAAAAAAATATATACCCATTTCAATTATTTATTATTACCAGCGAAACCAATATAACATCTCAACATTCACAAATATACATTTCTGACATTCAAAAACAAAACAAAAACAAATCAGTGACCAATATAGCCACCTTTCTTTGCAAGGACACTCAAAAGCCTGCCATCCATGGATTCTGTCAGTGTTTTGATCTGTTCACCATCAACATTGCGTGCAGCAGCAACCACAGCCTCCCAGACACTGTTCAGAGAGGTGTACTGTTTTCCCTCCTTGTAAATCTCACATTTGATGATGGGCCACAGGTTCTCAATGGGGTTCAGATCAGGTGAACAGGGAGGCCTTGTCATTAGATTTCCTTCTTTTATACCCTTTCTTGCCAGCCACGCTGTGGAGTACTTGGACGCGTGTGATGGAGCATTGTCCTGCATGAGAATCATGTTTTTCTTGAAGGATGCAGACTTCTTCCTGTACCACTGCTTGAAGAAGGTGTCTTCCAGGAACTGGCAGTAGGACTGGGAGTTGAGCTTGACTCCATCCTCAACCCGAAAAGGCCCCACAAGCTCATCTTTGATGATACCAGCCCAAACCAGTACTCCACCTCCACCTTGCTGGCGTCTGAGTCGGACTGGAGCTCTCTGCCCTTTACCAATCCAGCCACGGGCCCATCCATCTGGCCCATCAAGACTCACTCTCATTTCATCAGTCCATAAAACCTTAGAAAAATCAGTCTTGAGATATTTCTTGGCCCAGTCTTGACGTTTCAGCTTGTGTGTCTTGTTCAGTGGTGGTCGTCTTTCAGCCTTTCTTACCTTGGCCATGTCTCTGAGTATTGCACACCTTGTGCTTTTGGGCACTCCAGTGATGTTGCAGCTCTGAAATATGGCCAAACTGGTGGCAAGTGGCATCGTGGCAGCTGCACGCTTGACTTTTCTCAGTTCATGGGCAGTTATTTTGCGCCTTGGTTTTTCCACACGCTTCTTGCGACCCTGTTGACTATTTTGAATGAAACGCTTGATTGTTCGATGATCACGCTTCAGAAGCTTTGCAATTTTAAGAGTGCTGCATCCCTCTGCAAGATATCTCACTATTTTTGACTTTTCTGAGCCTGTCAAGTCCTTCTTTTGACCCATTTTGCCAAAGGAAAGGAAGTTGCCTAATAATTATGCACACCTGATATAGGGTGTTGATGTCATTAGACCACACCCCTTCTCATTACAGAGATGCACATCACCTAATATGCTTAATTGGTAGTAGGCTTTCGAGCCTATACAGCTTGGAGTAAGACAACATGCATAAAGAGGATGATGTGGTCAAAATACTCATTTGCCTAATAATTCTGCACTCCCTGTATATACACAATAGCAAAAATATGCAGTATAGTCTTAGAAAACAGTGCAAACAATGTATAGTTACAATAGGATGCAATGGGGAAACATAGGGATAGGGGCAACACAAACCATATACTCCAAAAGTGGAATGCGAACCACGAATGGACCCCAAACCTATGTGACCTTGTAGAGGGTCGCTGGGACTATTAGAAAATAGTGAGAGTTAGAAAAATAACCCTCCCCAAGACCCTGAAAAGTGAGTGCAAAGTGCACTGAAGTTCCCCTAAGGACAAAGAAGTCGTGTTAGAGGAATAATGCAGGAAAGACACAAACCAACAATGCAACAACTGTGGATTTCCAATATAGGGTACCTGTGGAACAAGGGGAGCAAGTCCAAAAGTCACAAGCAAGTCGGAGATGGGCAGATGCCCAGGAAATGCCAGCTGCGGGTGCAAAGAAGCTTCTACTGGATAGAAGAAGCTGAGGTTTCTGCAGGAACAAAAAGAGCTAGAGACTTCCCCTTTGGTGGACGGATCCCTCTCGCCGTGGAAAATCGTGCAGAAGTGTTTTCCCGCCAAAAGAACGCCAACAAGCCTTGCTAGCTGCAAATCATCCGGTTAGCGTTTTGGGATGCTGCTGTGGCCCTGGAGGGACCAGGAGGTCGCAAATTGGACCAGGAGAGAGAGGGGACGTCGAGCAAGACAAGGATCCCTCTCAGCAGCAGGTAGCACCCGGAGAAGTGCCAGAAACAGGCACTACGAGGATGCGTGAAACGGTGCTCACCCGAAGTCGCACAAAGGAGTCCCACGTCGCCGGAGACCAACTTAGAACGTCGTGCAATGCAGGTTAGAGTGCCGTGGACCCAGGCTTGGCTGTGCACAAAGGATTTCTGCCGGAAGTGCACAGGGGCCGGAGTAGCTGCAAAAGTCGCGGTTCCCAGCAATGCAGCCCAGCGAGGTGAGGCAAGGACTTACCTCCACCAAACTTGGACTGAAGAGTCACTTAACTGTGGGGGTCACTTGGACAGAGTCGCTGGATTCGAGGGACCTCGCTCGTCGTGCTGAGAGGAGACCCAAGGGACCTGTAATGCAGCTTTTTGGTGCCTGCGGTTGCAGGGGGAAGATTCCGTCGACCCACGGGAGATTTCTTCGGAGCTTCTGGTGCAGAGAGGAGGCAGACTACCCCCACAGCATGCACAAGCAGGAAAACAGTCGAGAAGGCGGCAGGATCAGCGTTACAGAGTTGCAGTAGTCGTCTTTGCTACTATGTTGCAGTTTTGCAGGCTTCCAGCGCGGTCAGCAGTCGATTCCTTGGCAGAAGGTGAAGAGAGAGATGCAGAGGAACTCGGCTGAGCTCTTGCATTCGTTATCTAAAGTTTCCCCAGAGACAGAGACCCTAAATAGCCAGAAAAGAGGGTTTGGCTACCTAGGAGAGAGGATAGGCTAGCAACACCTGAAGGAGCCTATCACAAGGAGTCTCTGACGTCACCTGGTGGCACTGGCCACTCAGAGCAGTCCAGTGTGCCAGCAGCACCTCTGTTTCCAAGATGGCAGAGGTCTGGAGCACACTGGAGGAGCTCTGGACACCTCCCAGGGGAGGTGCAGGTCAGGGGAGTGGTCACTCCCCTTTCCTTTGTCCAGTTTCGCGCCAGAGCAGGGCTAAGGGGTCCCCTGAACCGGTGTAGACTGGCTTATGCAGAATTGGGCACATCTGTGCCCAACAAAGCATTTCCAGAGGCTGGGGGAGGCTACTCCTTCCCTGCCTTCACACCATTTTCCAAAGGGAGAGGGTGTCACACCCTCTCTCAGAGGAAGTTCTTTGTTCTGCCATCCTGGGCCAGGCCTGGCTGGACCCCAGGAGGGCAGATGCCTGTCTGAGGGGTTGGCAGCAGCAGCAGCTGCAGTGAAACCCCAGGAAGGGCAGTTTGGCAGTACCAGGGTCTGTGCTACAGACCACTGGGATCATCGAATTGTGCCAACAATGCCAGGATGGCATAGAGGGGGCAATTCCATGATCTTAGACATGTTACATGGCCATATTCGGAGTTACCATTGTGAAGCTACATATAGGTATTGACCTATATGTAGTGCACGCGTGTAATGGTGTCCCCGCACTCACAAAGTTCAGGGAATTGGCTCTGAACAATGTGGGGGCACCTTGGCTAGTGCCAGGGTGCCCCCACACTAAGTAACTTTGCACCTAACCTTTACCAGGTAAAGGTTAGACATATAGGTGACTTATAAGTTACTTAAGTGCAGTGTAAAATGGCTGTGAAATAACGTGGACGTTATTTCACTCAGGCTGCAGTGGCAGGCCTGTGTAAGAATTGTCAGAGCTCCCTATGGGTGGCAAAAGAAATGCTGCAGCCCATAGGGATCTCCTGGAACCCCAATACCCTGGGTACCTTAGTACCATATACTAGGGAATTATAAGGGTGTTCCAGTAAGCCAATGTAAATTGGTAAAATTGGTCACTAGCCTGTTAGTGACAATTTGAAAGAAATGAGAGAGCATAACCACTGAGGTTCTGATTAGCAGAGCCTCAGTGAGACAGTTAGGCACTACACAGGGAACACATACATATAGGCCACAAACTTATGAGCACTGGGGTCCTGACTAGCAGGGTCCCAGTGACACATAACAAACATACTGAAAACATAGGGTTTTCACTATGAGCACTGGGCCCTGGCTAGCAGGATCCCAGTGAGACAGTGAAAACACCCTGACATACACTCACAAACAGGCCAAAAGTGGGGGTAACAAGGCTAGAAAGAGGCTACTTTCTCACATTCCCTCACCTCAGCTTATCAATGGACTCCTGCTGTAAGCAGTACTATTGCAATGTGTTTCAGCGTTAAACCTGAGATCAATACAGTTCAGACGTCATTATGGCCATGACAGCAGTTTCTGATGCTTATGGTTATGATGCTAGAGTGAAATTAGTCTAAGGTTTGCTCTTACACAATAGAGTTCCTTCAACTGTACCGGGATTTCCAAGTCACACTCATTTTTTTATGTCCTGAGGAGTTTTTAAACGTTTTCATACATGGAGCATGTATGTTTCAGATGCAGCTTGGCCCTTCCAATATCTTACATTCTGATGAATGCACTAGTTCCATAAAACATTCACCTTTTGAGGGACTGGTCAAGGAGAAGCTTATTTATTCTTCTTTGATGTTTCTTGACCAGTTGACGAGATTGGGGGGATTGTATGGCGTGTGTGGTGGTGGTGGTGAGGGGTGTATGTTTCTATCCAAATGTGTGTTTCATGAGTGATGAATATTTTTTCAGAAGGCCGTTGAGCGTGAAGAATTTTCTTGGTTTGATTTGTTAACTTATGTGATAATTGTAGATTTCCTTATAAAGTCTGATTTTAGCAATTAATTCCCTATTGTGATTGTCCACGCTGATATTAAATAGGTCAGTCTCTTTCTTTACCAAATTTTCTGAATGGTTACTGAAATAGAAAACACAACACTTAAGTGTGCATCTCATCGACTGTTTCTTTTCACAGCAAGCCAATCGCCTGGTCCTTGAACCTTGTGTAGCGGCTGAAACCATCAAACGCCAAAGTGCAGCATTACTCAAGAAAATTGCCTCACACCAAAAGAATATTGATGAGGTAAGCAAGATGGATGTCAGTGAGTATGAATCTCATTCCATAAATTCACCCTCAACATGGAGTCAAGGCATTCAATTTTGTGTACAACATTCTCTGTGCAAATAGTTACTTGAATCCAGTAATGTTAACTGGTCTGCAAATGCTTTCTTACACATTTTACTCCATGACAAGACACAGAAAAGAGTGAGTTTTTTGTGAAATATCACAGAAGTGAACTGTACACTTCTATGAAGTTGATTCCCAATTTGTTCAACACATGCACTCTACTATAAACTGGAGTATTATCATAAGGTGTTATATTGCAAAAATATTATACATCATTAGAGCAGCAAGTATGTGACTGAATAACTACTTGAGGGAAAGAACTAATGTTTCAAGAATTTGTTGAGACATTGGAGGACCAATTCACAAGAGCATTTAAGCCTGCAGGAAATACTACTACATGAGTACTGTTGTATGTACTGTGACATGCCTTTGTGAATCACACCCATAACTTCCAACTCTCTATTAGTAAAGGGGCAAAGAGAACACAGTCCTTTCTGTCTGCACTAACTATAGACAAAGATTCCATGGATATTCCCATTTAGATATTTTGGGACAAGTTTATAAAGGCACGTAAGAAAACTTCAGAAGAGTACTACAAGGGTATTATTTTGGTGGGGGCATGCGCTGGAACCAATGGAGTAGATAGCAAAGAACAGAGCTCCAGCCAATGAGGCCCCATCCAGTGCCATCCTGAAATAATAAATCGACCCAGGGGACTTTGACTCACAATAGAGCAGTCTCTGAGGTCCGAGGGGCCCATTTGAGAGACAGCTGGAGAAAACAAGGGGATATTAGCACCCGCCACTGTGATACAGCAGAGCCGCACAGTCACGGATCCAAGATGGTGGCAATGTAGCACCATGAAGCTGGAGATGGGCCCCAGCCAAGATCTGCTGTGCCATGACTCTTTGGGCTATGTAAGTGAGTGAGGCGGTTGCTCAGTGGTCTATATTGTGCAGCAGAGAGGAAACATACCGGTCTGACATACCCTGAGTGCTGCCATTACAGACCTGCAAGAGGAGAGAGCTGGTGTCGGGGGTGAGTAATCTACACAGCTGCAGAGAGGAGCACAGCACGGAGGCCACCTCCATAAATGCTCTGTACTTATTGGCCCCCAAACAGTGCACATATCAGATGGTGCCCCAGTCGTCGTAGTCTGCGGTTGCAGTGCTCCAAGTTGCAATCGGCAGTAGGGCACCCACACTGGGACCATTTTGTGCTGCAGGGATGGCAGGAGAGTTGCCAAAGTGTATGTGCAGTTAGGAGTCTCATTATACCTAGAACATGCATACCTGCCATATTACATAGAAGGAAGGTAGACCTCCATATGTGTACATGGTCATCAACGCACACGACTGTGGACCAGGGACCGAGCCATAAGTGCACTACTAGTAGTCCCCCAGTACCGGGTCCTGCCTGAAGAGAGACGTCTAGAGGGCACCATCACTCCAAAGAGGCGCATGCAGAACTCCTAAAATTGGGTGGTGCAGAGAGCTGGGAACGCCCCTAGGCCGTAACTAATAGAGGGACACCAGCAGTCAGAGCGAAGGCCGTCTTCATACTTATAAAGGCAGTATCTACCCGCCTCAGAATAAGCTGCATAAAACTCGACCTGAATCTGGTTTGTCCCAGGTGTTTTACCATGCAGTAAGCTCTTAATTGTTGCCTTTACCTACTGTGGAATGAAGCCCTTACCTAGCTCCTCCACTTCCTTTTCTGTGAGGCACAGGATGGGCAACGATGTCAGGAAAGCTCATATTTCATTTGCCATTGTGCAGCGTGGCACTCTTGTACAAATCCGAGTAATACTGATAAAAGTGTTTATTGATACCTTCTTGGCTATATATCCGGTTCCCCCTTCTGCCTCAATTACAACTATAGTTGATCCTTGTTCCACTGGGTTAACCAACCAGACTAGCAGGTATCTGGTTCGATCCTGTTCAGCTCCATACATTGTCCACAATCAAAGCACCTGAGCCATTCAACTTGAGCTGCTACTTTCTCCTTAGTGGCTAAGATGGCTTGTTTTAATTCTGGTTGACCAGTATGGGTTTCTACTTCACACAATCCTCGCTCCACATCCTGCATCTCCCTCAGCAATGTGCCTCTGATCCCGATTCATTTAGCCATGATTTGGGTTTCAACCTCCAGGCTGGGATGCAGGGTCTGGGTCATGCCCATCTCAGGTGCAGAGTACAGGGTTGTGGTCTGAGTTTGTGCGGGCCAAGTACTCTGTGTTATAAACCAAGCCAGGAGCATCAGTGGTAGAGAGGAATGCATCTAAGCATATATCGGCCTCATGTAAACTAGAGAAGAAGGAGTAATCTCAGGCCTCTAGGTGTGTTTACATCCAGGTGTCAATTAGTCCCCACCTAGTTTGTCTCTCTGCAAAAGTACAGGCTACTCTGAATTTCTAGAATCCCCATATTGGAGGGTGTGATTGATCCATCTTGGGGTCTGCTATGCAGTTAAAATTCCCTGTCATTAGGGTTGGGTGGGCAAGATGAGGGGCCAAGGGGCCCGACAGGCCTCTGAGGAAAGCCCACTGGTCTATATTCAGTGCATATATGTTCACAATCACTATGTCCTGGCCCTCCAGGATGCCTGTCACTAGGACATATCTGATCTCTGGGTCAAGTAGCTCTCCTGTGTGCTGGAATGGTATCCACACTTGGATCCATACTAGTGTACTACTGGTGTAAGCCGAGTAAGTTGTGTAATATGCCCGGCCTCTCTATTGGCACTGTAGCGCTTCATTGGCCATTAGGTGTATTTCCTGCAGAAGTACTATGTGGAAGCCCCTTCTGTTCAAATTTGAAAACACTTTATAATGTTTTGACATTGTGTACATGCCTTGAATGTTCCAGGAAAGAAATTTGTAGGTGGCATCAATTCCCCACAGTGCTGGACGCGAGTTGTTTGTTGGGGCTAGTGCTGGGGTGGGACTTCGTCACACAGGACGAACTTCGCTGTCCAGAGAAGGGACTGACAGCACTGCACGCCACATCTGCCAAGCGCTATTAAAGTGTCATCAATTCTCCGCAGCACAGGACACATGTGGGACACATCTGGCTGCATGTCTGGGCAAGGACCGGGAAAAAACCAGGCCTGTCTGCACCCCTCCACAGTTGGACTAGGCAGAGCAGGACCCCCCCCCCCCATGGTCCCTTCCTCAAACACTGATTATTTAGTAATAAATGCAGTAAGATTCTGTTTTGTTATTGGATCTATCTGTGACACTACTTTGCTTGGCACCTAACTGTAAGGGGGAGGCCCTGTACAACGGGAAGTGCTAGGAATCACCTCTGCAATTATTAACTGAGACAAGGCTTAGACAGAGGCCTGGCTAACGGCGCATTAACATAGATATATTGATTAATCTGGCAACCAGGCCTCATATTCCTCCTCAGTGTGACCTGAACGGTCCCCAGCGACTCGGGGCTGAGGTATAAAATATCACCAGCTGAAAGACATCAAATTAAAAATCTGTTTTTGTCACTAGCTGTAATATTTAAGGATGAGGTGGCCCTGTTGTCTGGAGGAGGGGTCCCTTCAAGTGGCTTTTGGAGGGGCAATTACCAGATTCACTATAACACCCCAGACCTATTGCACTACTCATTGTATTACTGTACTTTTCTTGCCTTCTCCTTACTAAATGATTTCCTTCAGTTTAATATAGATTGTTATCTAGGCTGAGTCACAATGCGGTGGGATTTGGGTATTTGTTGTCACCTTCAATCACCTTTGTGTGTCTTTTTCATCTTGACATTGGGTGATCTGGAAGCACAGGGCCCCATTTGGATACAAAGTATATAGCTACTGCATTTAACTGACATATTTAGACTCACACTGACCCTTCCATTTCGATCTGTGTTATTATTATCACTGTTACAGTGTAGCTTCCCCTTAAAACTGCCTCCTTAAACCCCTTGTGCAAGGTTAATTCCTTGCTAAAAAGCAATACATAGCTGGAGGAACCTATACGGGAGCTGTATCAATCTCTGTTACAATGGGGAAATGAAAGGCTAACGGCAAGCCATCTGAGCTGGGGAAAGCAAACAAGTTGCTAAGAGATGCATCAGAAAATTGTACCTGGGACTAAATAAATGTGCTGACTGAGGAGGCCGAGGAACTCCTGGCAAGAAAGTCGAAAAGGGAAAAATTAGGGAAGGGTAAAAAAGTAACATCAAATCCTTCTTTAGGAAACTGGCCACGACTAGTGCCGGATCACATATCAATGCTGAGACAAACATTGATGCAAACTTGAGCCTTGCACGCAGCCTAGCTGCTTAGCCAGCAACTTCAGCCCATAAGGGTGGAGGACATCGTAGCATCCACTGAGGCTATTAAAAGCAGTATTCATTTTGAAATTTTGGGGGCCATGGAGGTACATACACCATAGCATATGCAGCAACACGGCTTGACTAATAATTCCTCAGGTCAAAACAATGAAAATGTAAGTTCACAACAACTAGCCAAGCTGGAAAATGGGTTAGTTAGTCTAAGGGACTGCATTGGAATGTTGTCCAAAACACTTAGCAACAAAATAGACAATCTAACAATTCTGCTACTGAATTTATCCGGCAGTGCCCAACAGGATAAAAGGAAAGATGATTCTCCATGCCCCAGCTTAGAAAACCACCCAGATACTATCATCCACAATAGGACATTACTACATCCACCAGTACAGAACCAAAATGTAAATATACTAGCTAAAAATAGTACAGGCAGGTATACTCAGTCATCTCATGTGCGTCTGGGTGTTACTTCAAGAGCATCCGTAAGGCCTGGAGGGAACCACATTCAACCACATATGGCTATAAGTTCACCAGGACATACCTCCATGAACAGGCATTTACAGAGTGCACATGCAAAAGTAAAAACCATGCCCAGAAAGGTTATTGCTAAACATCATAACATATTTATGGTTACTGTACCAAACCTTGCTCCATCCACTAGGGGAATACAGGATTCATTGATCCACAAATGATTACATTGGCTAAGGAAAGTGAGAGGGTGCAGGTCAATCATAAGGGAGGATATAGTAAGAGCTCTGTGCTTCACCAATAGACATGCACTCTTGACCTCGTTGGGCTTCATCTTGTAAACCATGAGCTGGTTGAATGCCAAATAGCACTTGAACACAGATTAAGCCCGGAAACAGGTTCGCTAATAATACTGAAGACAAATCCCCCACAGTTTATACCAGATATCTGTTCCAGGAGAAACCCCAAAGCATCCATCCACCCACAGGCAGCCCTCAGGCTATCAGTTTCATCAGATTCCCTTCTGGAGGTTGATTGACAATATTGTAGTCAAATGAAGAGTGCCACACTATCTGCACCTCAGTTAGTGATGCCAGGATCCATACCATATTTTAATGCTTAAAGGAATTATGTAGCACACGATAAAAGGGGAAAGAGGAATCTACTGCTGTACAAAGCACAAGGTCATGAGGAAGAGGCGATGAGGAGAAGCATCACAAGTAGCTATGCAAATGAGCAGAATACTGCCTCATGTAACATCATAAACACCTATCCTGGAATGTAGGAGGGGTAGGGGCTACACTAAATGATCCAGAATGGGGCTCCTTTATAGACCAACACCATATGGTGCTACTGCAGGAAACGTAGGCTACAAAGCCTGCATTTGGTCGGTGTACATATTCTTTTCATCTAACTATTTACCATCACAAGCAGGCAGCGCCTGTGGTGGATTGCTGATCTGGATAAGGATGGACCAGTCTGCAAGTTTTAAGAAACTCAGGCCAGACAGCAGAGATATACGTGGTATAGTCATTACTAGTCCTCCATTAGAAACTAAACACATAGCCATTTTAAATATTTATATACAGTCACTTCCTGCATATTCACAATCAGCCACTGTTAACAGCCTTTCTGACCTAATGGACAAGCTATACAATTTGCCTAAAATAACTGCATGTAATTCAGGAGCGGCTTCTCCATGAGGGCGGAGGAGCGTCACCCCCCCCCAGCAAAGGCAGCTGCAAAACCTTTACAAGGAAATGATGACAAACAGTGTTTGTTATATTTTCCTTGTAAAGAGGTGGGGCGACAGGGGTGATGTGCTCTGAGGGGGAGTGCTTGGGGAGTGTTCAGCACTCCCCTAGCACTCCTCCTCAGAGTGCATGTGTGTTTGGCCGGCAGTCTATGGCCGGCCAAACAAACATACACTGTAGGCTCTCTCCAGCCCAGCAACTATGTTGCTGGGCTGGAGAGAGCCTACACACGCTCCCAGTCTGCCTCGGACCACCATGGCTGGTTGCTCCCAGCCTATCCTGACTCTGCCTTGAGGAGCATCAAGACTGGCCGCAAGGCAGACTGGGAACCTGTGCCTGCAGCCAGCAGGGAAGAGGAGCACAGCGCGGGACCGCGTCAAAAAGGTAAGTGTTTCTTTTCAACCCGTATGGTGCCTGGTACGAGCTGGTCTCGTCCTCGCACATGGTTCCCGTGTGCCGGGGACGAGACCAGCTCGCCCTGCACCGGGCCCAAGGGGGGAGCACTAGCGCTCCCCCCACGGGCCTAAGGGAATCGCTTCCCCTTCCACCCCCCCATGATGTCTGATGATGTCAGCGTGCAAATCCGGCACTGACCTCATCAGAGGTCATCTCCGATCAAGCACGATCCCGTAAGAGAAATGCTAAATCATTTCTCTTCTGACCGGGAGGTGGGGTGGGAGAGGCATGAAAGGAAAGGAAAGACCTTTCTTTTCCTTTCATGTCTCTCTCAACATTTCTTAGTCAAGGGTCACTCCCCTGGGTGTAGGGAATTTGTTGTAGGCCATTTCTGCCCGGCCTATTGTAATTAGGCCGATCTGCCCCCGGGGAGGGGGGACAGAAAACCCTAGACACCAGGGATTTATTTTTTTTGTTTTGGGTCACTCCCCTGGGGGGAAAATTGTCTTTAGGCCATTTCGGCCTGTAGGCCAATCTGCCCCAGGGGGACAGAAACCACCTAGGCACCAGGGATTGGTGTGTGTGTATGTGTGGGTTTTGTTTGGGAGCAGCCCCTTGGGCAAGGGTCGCTCCCCATGGGGGCACATTACTGTTGGCCATATCTGCCCCCCTTGAGGGCTGATCGGCCTATTTTTGGAAAGCCCACCTAAGAACAGGGAAGATTTTTTATTCAAAATAAGAGGGTTGGGTTATGGCCATACCCTCACCCCGAATAAATGGGGCCAAAGTTGTTCTGCCCACCAGTGGGCAGATGGGGCAATTAACCCCGATCCTGAAGAAAAGTCTACTAGATGCCAGGGAATAAAATAAAACAAAAAGAGTGGGGTAGTGGCTACCAACCAGTATGGGCTAG
This sequence comes from Pleurodeles waltl, assembly GCF_031143425.1. Lineage (NCBI taxonomy): Eukaryota > Metazoa > Chordata > Amphibia > Caudata > Salamandridae > Pleurodeles > Pleurodeles waltl. The sequence goes on from NC_090449.1 coordinate 487,968,848, forward strand.
TTATGCCCCCACCCCAACTGAAGGGGGTAATAGTTTTTCAGCTCTCCCACGCACACTAAAACATCTTATCCCATGGCGAGCAAGAGTACATCTGATTATTTTGGGATTTGGTTTTACATTTGGGCCATGAGAGCTTGGCTAAGTCTCAAAATCGTCCCACTTGGAATGGTGAGGGCTGCACTTTTTGGACTTTGGGACGTTGCCATGTAGAAAAATCCACAAGACCTACACACATCTGAAAACCAAACATCTGGGTGATTCGAGGGTGGTGTGCTTCACATGCACCCCGCACCATTTTCTTACCCACAATGCCCTGCAATCCGCCAACTTTTCTGGAAATCACACATTTTTCCCACATTTTTGTGATGGAACCTTCCAGAACCTGCAGGAATCCAGAAAATTCTTACTATCCAGCATTGTCTAATCTATACCGATAAAAATTCTGCTGCACTTGTCAGCCTAAAAATGTTTTTTTTCAAACTGCCCATTTGGACCCGCTTTGGTTCCCCCTCAATTTCAACATGTTTTTGGCCCCTCCCTGTCACAGGCACTTGGCCCACCTACACAAGTATGGTATCATTTTTACCAGGAGACTGAGGGGAAAGTTGGGTGGTAGGAAATTTGTCCCAGTGCGGTGATCACACACAAATGTGGGAAAAATTTGATTTTGTAGCTAAATTTAAGGTTTGCTGAGGATTCTAGGTAAGAAAACATTGGGGGATCCACGCAAGTCACACCTACCTGGATTTCCTCGGGTGTCTAGTTTTCAGAAATGTTTGGGTTTGGTAGGTTTCCCTATAAGGCTGATGAGCCCAGGGCCAAAAATGCAGCCCCCGCAAAAGCAGGTAGTTTAATAATTGATCATTTTGATGTGTCCACATAGTGTTTTGGGGCATTTCCTTTCACGGGCACCAGGCCTACCCACACAAGTGAGATACGATTTTTATCAGGAGACTTGGGCAAACTCTGGGTGGAAGGAAATTTGTGACTCCTCTCAGATTCCTGAACTTTCTGTCACCCAAATGTGAGAAAAAAGTGTTTTTTGGCCACATTTTGAGGTTTGCAAAGGATTCTGGGTAACAGAACCTGGTAAGAGCCCCACAAGTCACCCCATCCTGGATTCACCTAGGTGTCCAGTATTAAAAAATGCACAGATTTGGTAGGTTTCCCCGGGTGCTGGCTGAGCTAGAGGCCAAAATCCACATCTAGGCACTTTACAAAAAACAGCTCTGTTTTCTTTGGGAAAATGTGTCCATGTTGTGTTTTGGGGCATTTCCTATCTCGGGCACGAAGCCTACCACACAAGTGAGGTACCATTTGTATCGGGAGACTTGAGGGAACGCTGGGTTGAAGGACATTTGTGGCTCATCTCAGATTCCAGAACTTTCTGTCACCAAAATGTAAGGAAAAAGCGTTTTTTTAGCCAATTTGTGAAGTTTGCAAAGTATTCTGGGTAACAGAACCTGGTGAGAGCCCCACAAGCGCCTTCTTGGATTTCCCTAGGTGTCTACTTTTTAAAAAAAGCACAAGTTTGGTAGGTTTCCCTAGGTGCTGAGCTAGAGGCCAAAATCCCAGCTAGGCACTTTCCAAAAAACACATCAGATTTCAGTGTAAAAATGTAATGTGTCCATGTTGGGTTTCCTGTCTCAGGCATTAGGCCTACCCACGCAAGTGAGGTACCATTTTTATTGGGAGACTTGGGGGAACACAGAATAGCAGAACAAGTGTTATTGCCCCTTGTCTTTTTCTACATTTTTTCATTCCAAATGTAAGACAGTGTGTAAAAGAGACGTCTATTTGAGAAATGCCCTGTCATTCACCTGCTAGTATGGGCACCCCGGAAATCGGAGATGCGCAAATAACCACTGCTCCTCATCCCCTTATCTTGAGTCCATTTTGAAAATATAAAGGTTTTCTTGATACCTATTTTTCACTCTTTATATTTCACCAAATGAATTGCTGTATACCCAGTATAAAATGAAAACCCATTGCAAGGTGCAGCTCATTTATCGGCTCTGGGTACCTAGGGTTCTTGATAAACCCATAAGCCCCATATATCCCCGCAACCAGAAGAGTCCAGCTGATGTCAGAGTATATTGCTTTCAAAAATCTGACATCGCAGAAAAAATGTACAGAGTAAAACATTGAGAAAAATGGCTGTTTTTTTTCACCTCAATTTCAATATTTTTTTATTTCAGCTGTTATTTTCTGTAGAAATACCTTGAGAATCTACACAAATGACCCCTTGCTAAATTCAGAATCTGGTTTACTTTTCGGAAATGTTTAGCTGTCTGGGATCCAGCATTGGTTTCACACCCATTTCTGTCACTAAGTGAAAGGAAGCTGAAAGAACAAAAACTAATAAAAATGGGCTACGTCCCAGTAAAATGCCAAAATTATGTTGAAAAATTGTGTTTTCTGATTCAAGTCTTCCTGTTCCTGAAAGCTGGGAAGCTGATGATTTTAGCACTGCAACCCCTTTTTTGATGCCATTTTCAGGAAAAAAAACAAAGCTTTCTTCTACAGCCCTTTTTTCCCATTTAAAAAAAAATGAAATTCTTGCTGTATTTTGGCTAATTTCGTTGTCTCCTTCAGGGGAACCCACAAACTCTGGGTACCGCTAGAATCCCTAGGATGTTGAAAAAAAAGGACAGAGATTTGGCATGGGTAGCTTATGTGGACAAAACGTTATGAGAGCCTAAGCGTGAACTGCTCCAAATAGCCAAAAAAAGGCTTGGCACCTGAGGGGGTAAAGCCCTGGCAGCGAAGGGGTTAAAACTTAAATATATTAAATTTTAGGTGTCCCCCGCACGTGCCGCACCTACCCCGGTCCTTTCAAGTGAAGCGGGCCTCGATTGATGTAATTGTAACACACGAGGCCAGGTAGGGATTCCATCCTCAGCTGAAGATGAAGAAACATATGAGCCCATTGCCACTGTGGAAATAATCCACATTCTAACCAGGGTTGTAGAACATATATAGTTTTATTGATTTTACAGTGAAAAGAACAAAAATAGTAAATTGGCTTAAGCCCATTAAAGAATGGCAACAGCTGGAAGATTTACAATTAGCATTTCCGTTGGTCACATTGTAAGGTCACACATGAGGCAATAATAAGACATTAACTACAAAGGAAAACAACAAATGTTTCATCCCTGCCCTTCCCCCATGCAAACATATATATTTGCTGAGTCCCTGTGCATTATGCCCTATGGTGTTCTGATTTTTAGGATGTCATTAGCTGCAGGGTCCCTAGGGATTATAGTGGCCAGTGCATGTCCCGGCCTTTCTCCCTCCCAACAGGCATGAGCCTTAGCATATTTACCTCAATAGAGGCGCCTCTCCGCCACTTCCTTATATCCCCAAAGGGTCTCTTGGATGTCTACCAGTGTCGCGGGATCCGCCTCTCCACCACCTTGGGTCTCCAGATATTCAAGTAATTCCAATCTCTGGAGATCAGCTCAAAGGTTTCAACCCACCCCACAGCATTTGGCCAAGCAGATTCCTCTCACTGTAACTTCAAGGGCCTCTCACACTGTGCCAATCTTGGGGACAGAATCAGTGTTTCTGTCCAGGAATCCTACAATGTCTTGCTCAATTTCTCTCAGAATAGCACCTCCAGTACTATTTCTAGGTTTAGTGCGCATGTCTGTACATTCACTGTACCAGTTCGTACGTCCAGCACCAGAAGAACGGGTGAGTGATTGGAGTATGTTCTTGCAAGGTGTTGAACCCCACGGATTCAAGTCCCCAAACCCACTCTGGACCAACCAGTAGTCTATATGGGACCAGCTGTTGTGTACACTCGAATAGTATGCACCCTTACAAATGTCAGGATTGACCTGCCTCCACGCACCAAGCAGATGATTTTCTTCCATAATGTCAATAACATGTTTCACTGCTTACTGCGCGGAGGTTGACCCGGCCCTGATCTGTCAACTTCAGCATGCAGGGCCACATTAAAGTCCCCACCCGATAATATGACGTTGGGGGCCACATCAGCCATCAGCCCCCACAGCCTATCATAGAAGGCATGGGCATCCGCGTTTGGGCCATAGCAGTTTGCCACGGTGTAATGTCCCTTTCATTGTTTATCAATCCCAGCAATTAGAAAGGTACCCCCCTCCAGACAATAATCACTGTCCCACGAGCATATGAGGTATATGCGGAGTACTGTCTACATGTGGCCCATCTAGCTGCAAATGTCACTCCTACCTTAGTGGCAATATGTTTTTTTTGTATTCGGGCTATATGTATGTTGTGCCTGTCGAGGTACACTAAAATTCATCTTCGTTTGTGCAGATCCCCCAAATCCTGCACATTCCAAGTGAGGCACCTCTGGGACTCGTCTGTGGTAATCCTATCTGTTACCATGTTGTGCTGTCCCTCTTGGGTTATGTCAAGCGGTTCCTGATGTGACCTATGTAAGCCTTGATAAACAGTGCCATGGCACTTAACTTCCCTCAATCCCTCCCCCCTCCCACTCTGACATCACAATTCCGTCATGCTTGCCACTCTCAACCCACATTCATCAGTTGAACTAAACATCAAACTTATACATTCACACAGCTCAAAAGAATAGGTATAACCAGCAGGGGGTAACTCCAGGAGCCAGGTGATTCCATTCCTCAGATTCGAGAATACATGGGGGGGTGGGTAAAATATCCCACGCATTCCATGATGGCCCTTACAAATATAGGGGGTTATTCTAACTTTGGAGGAGGTGTTAATCCGTCCCAAAAGTGACGGAAAAGTGACGGATTTACCACCAGCCGTATTACGAGTCCATTATATCCTATGGAACTCGTAATACGGCTGGTGGTATATCCGTCACTTTACCGTCACTTTTGGGACGGATTAACACTCCTCCAAAGTTAGAATAACCCCCATAGTCTCAGTCTATGTGGTGTGGCAGGATTGATCCAATTTCAATAAGGCAGGGCCTTCGAGTAGTTATTATTTTGACGACCTGTTGCATCAGGGCCGGCGGAGTAGAAAAGTGGCTGGCTATTCCATGTCTGAATCAAGCAAGGCAGATCAAGGCGGCACCCCCTATTACAATTTTTGGAGTGCCCAATAATATTTTGGAGCAGAAAATCCTGGGCCTGCTGAGGATTCAAAAATACCTGCTCCTTTCCTTTGTAAGTGATACGCAGCCTAGCAGGATAAATCATGGCATAGGGGATCTGTGCCTCTCGAAGCTTTTGTTTTACAGCAAGAAATGTTTTCCGGGCCTCCTGTACCATAAGAGTGAAGTCTGGAAAAATTGACATTGCATTACCCTTAAAGTTTAGAGGTTGTTGTTCTCTAGCCAGCCAAAGTATAGTGTTGCAGACTTTGTAGTTTAGGAGTCTGGCAATGATTGGGCGTACAGGTACGCCCTGTGGGGATGCGTCGTCAGAGATCTGTGGGCTCTTTCAATGCTGAAACCTTAGACATGGAATCAGCACCCAACAGAATGATGAGCAGCTTTTCTACATGGGTGTCCATTTTCCCAGTGTTTGTGGTTATGGGCACACCTAAGATGCACAGATTATTGCGTTGGGATCGTGCTTCTAAATTCTCATTCTTCACCGCTATAAGGCGCAGGACTTTGTCCAAGTTGGTGAGTCTTTGCCCACAAGAGGCTGATTCATCTTCCACTGTAGATATCCACCATTCCACCTCGTGTATTCGTATGACATCCAAATTTGTGCACCATCACATCTATCCTGGAGCAAATAGTGTCCATTTTGGTTTCAATAGATGCTAGGCTGGTTTTCATTGCTAACAGGTGCAACTTCATCCATGCCATTGCACAATTCTTCCATTCATTGTTCTGTCGCCTCAGTGGGACTTGCAGTGTCATTCACCTGCTTGGAGGATCTCCTTGGGTCAAACTGCAGCTTGCATTGTCTGCCATCAGTTTTCCCCAGAGCTGCTGTGTGGTTGGGATCAAATGTTCTACTCTAGGCCTTCCAGTACCTACAGGATTCTGTCAATATCAGTTGCTGTCCCCCTTATTCTCTTGGCGCAGTCAGCCAGTGCTTCATCTTTACCAGTTTATTTAAGAGCAAGATTCAATGCTAATCTCATGTTCAGTGTACAGTGCAGTTAGCAAGTTTTGGTATCTTCCCTTTTTATTTCCTCCCTCAGCTGGTCAACTCCACCACTTTCCACGCAGGCACAAAAGGCCTCGTCTTTCTCTTCATAATCACAGATGAGTGCTGACGTCTGCTCAGGCCAGCAATTGCATAAGTGTGCCAACCATGTCAGGAGTCTCCCCAGCAGCTTCCTGGCCAGTATCACCCTGGTGAATACTGAATCTGGTGAACCAGGCAGAGAGCGCTATCCCCGCTTACCCCTCACTCGGCCACACTGATCATCTCTGGGACTCGCTCCCCTCACCAATCTGACTCAGGTGGCCCCAGGTCTCAATCACTGCTCATCCCCGCTTCATTTGACAGGCTCTCGCTGCCACACCTCCCACCCAGGTGTCGGCCAGCGCATCAGATCTTCCCTATACAGTTTCCGACTCTCTGCTGCGGCATCTTCTCCATCGCCAATCAGCTACAGGCCTCGCCTTGCTCTCTGCTCTGATTCAGGCAGCCCCAGGTCTCAATCCGCTGCTCATCGCCACCTCATTCACCCGGCCTTTGTTGCAGCACCCCAGCTGGGGCTGCCGCACCTCTCCACGAGGCACCAGCACATGCATCAGATGGATGGATGATGGAACAACGCATGCACTTATAATGTTTGCCTTTACAACACGGTAAGTACAATCATGGTCATTACCACGTATGCACTTACCACAAAATGTTTTTACCACGCATGTGCTTTTACCACGCATGTCTTTACCACGAAAAGTTCGAAGTAAAAGCATAGTTGGTAAAGGCATAGGCATGGCACAAAGTAGAGGTAAGTATAACATACATTATTATTTTATGTGTGTGTGTCTGTGTGTGTGTGTGTGTATATATATACATATATATACACACACATATATATGTAATATATATGTGTATGTACATATAAATATACATATATAAATATATATATATATATATATATATATATAAACACAAACACATCTTTCCACCCAAAAACCCTACCTACCCTAAAAATTACCTTACCACCCCAAAACCTTACCTACCCTTAAACCTAAACAGCCCTAACCACCCCAAATCCCATACCCACCCTAAAACTTCAACATTTCCTTACCACCCAAAAACCCATACCCACCCTAAAATACAAAAAATGCCCTTACCACCACAAAACCCATACCCACCCTAAAACCTAAAAATGCCCTTACCACCCCAAGGCCCATACCCACCCTAAAACCTAAAACTGCCCTTACCACCCCAAAACCCATACCCATCCTAAAACCTAAAAATGCCCTTACCACCCCAAAACCCATATCCACCCTAAAACCTAAAAAGACCCTTACCACCCAAAATGCCATACCCATCCTAAAACCTAAAAACCCCTTACTACCCCAAATCCCATACCCACTCTAAAATACAAAAAATGCCCTTACCACCCCAAAACACATTCACAGCCCAAAACCTAAAATTGCCCTTACCACCCGAAAACCCATACCCATGCTAAAACCTAAAAATACCCTTACCACCCCAGTACCCATTCCCACCCTAAAACCTAAAAGTGCCCTTACCACCCCAAAACCCATACCCACCCTAAAACCTAAAAATGCCCTTACCACCCCAAAACCCATACCCACCCTAAAACCTAAAAATACCCTTACCACTCCAAAATCCATGCCCACCCTAAAACCTAATGTTAGAAATGGGGTCTCTTGTTGGCAGAGGCATACACCTTTGTCCAAATAGGGACCACAGTCATAATCAAGGTAAGTCACACACAATCCAAATTATCCTGTGCCCACCCTGTGGTAGCTTGGCACTGAGCAGTCAGGCTTATCTTAGAAGCAAAGTGTATAGTATTTGTGCAATAAATCATGCAATAACACAGTGAAAACACCACAAAAATACACCACACAGGTTTAGAAAAATATAGAATATTTATCTGAGTAGATTAAGGTCAAAACGATCAAGATTTGATAAATTCAAGTTAAAATATCACTTTTGTAATGATAAGATGAGTTTTAAGTTCTTAAAAGCAACAAGCACAAAGTACCTGGTTTGCATCAAAATCACACGCACGCACACCACAGAGGAGGAGACATGTTGCAAAAGGTAGGTGTGCGTCAGATTTCCGGGCGCACAGATGATGCGTTGATTATTTTCCACGCGGTGATAGCTTTGCGTCAAATTGTGGCGTGCAGGCTTGAATCCTCTTTGCGGGGTCTTTTGATGCCCAGGGACAATGCATGGAAATCCTGAGCAAGCAGGATGAAGTCATAGGTGCTGTGTTGATCCGGTGGGTGATGCATCGGAGTTTCTGTCGTACAGCAGGTGCTGTGTCATTCCAGCTCGGTGATGTATCGATCCAGTGGGCTGTGCGTCGAAGTTCCAGTCGCACTGCTGGCACTGTGTCGATCTCCACTCGGGGAGCCGGGCTGCGTCGTTCCGGTTCGGCGATGCGGGGATTCTTTACCCGCTGATCAGGCTGTGCGTTGTTTCCGGCAGGCTGTGCGCCGATTTTTCACCGCAATAGGAGTTCTTTGCAGAGATTTAGGGCCTCATTATGACATAGGAGATAAATGCCGCCTACCGCCATGGTGACGGGCGCCACAAGACCGTCGCCGTGGCTAACTACCGTCCGCCATATTATGATCGTTTCCGGAATCCTGCCATAAGGATGGCGGAATTCCGGCTACGGTCATGGTGGTGGGTGGCGGTAAGGTGGCACTGCTGCCAGCGCCATGCCAGTCTCATGATCCATGATGCGGCCTGGCGGTGTTCTGCTGGTGGATGCTGCTGATGGCAGCAGCGCCGCATCCCATCTCCTGCCGGAGGACCCCCTGCAAGCAGGTCAGTAGGGTGCTCCGAAAGGGGAAGAGGGTGGGGAACCGTGTGTGTGCGTGGGGGTGTGTATGTATGTTTTTGTGTGCATGCATGCGGGTGTGGGGCATGTGGAATGCGTGTGTGCATGATTGGATGTGAGTATGCGTGTATGTTGTGATGTGTGAATGCACGTGTGCCTGTTTGTATGTCAGTGTGTGTAGATGTGTGTGTGCATGGATGTATGCATGCGTGGGTGAATGTAGGTTTGCGTGTGTGTATGCGTGTATATGTCTGTGTGTGTAGGTGTGCGTATGTTGGGGGGGAGGTTGGAAGGGGGAGCGGGAGGGTGGGGGAGACCCCTATCAGGTACAGGGACAAACGCCACGTAAACCATAGCGGTGGGTGGGGTCATATTACCGTGGGCGGCCTAGTGACGGCAGCCGGGCTGGAGACTGTAGTCTCCAGCCCGGCGGTCGTTACCACTGTGGCAGTCGGTGTGGAACATTGGCAGTTTAGCTTTTGCCAAACCACCAATGTCATAATATGGTGGTATGCACCGCCAGCCTGATAGCGGTACTACCGCCACTATAACACAGACCGCCAGGGTCATAATGACCCCCTAAGTCTTTTTGGCCTTGAGACTTGAGGAAACAGGAGGCAATCTTAATCCAAGCCCTTGGAGAGCACCTCTCAGCAGAGCCAGAGGCCAGCAAGGCAGCAGGGCAACAGCAAGGCAGCAGTCCTTTACAGCAAAGCAGTCCAGGTGAGTCCTTTGAGCAGCCAGGCAGTTTCTCTTGGCAGGTTGCAGGTTCTGGTTCAGAGTTTATTTCCCAGGAAGTGTCTTGAAGTGTCCAGAAGTGAGTTGGTAGGGTCAGGGACCCAGTTTATATACCCAAATGTGCCTTTGAAGTGGGGAAGACTTCAATGAGTTGCTTAGAAGTGCACAAGGTCCCCTTTCAGTACAATCCTGTCTGCCAGGGTCCCAATAGGGGTTTTGGCAGTCCATTGTGGGAGGGCATGCCACTGTCCTTTGAAAGGTAAGTGTCAGGCCCTCCACCCTTCAGGCCCAGGAAGACCCATTCAGTATGCAGATGTGTCCAGGTGTGACTGAGCATCCTGTGTTTGTGGTTGTCTGGGTGAAATGCACAAGGAAGCTGTTAACCAGCCCAGACGTGGATGATTGGAGACAGGCTATAAGGCACAGAAGGATTTTAGGGGCAGAGAAATGCTCACTTTCTAAAAGTGACATTTCTAAAATAATAATATTAAATTAAACTTCACCAGTCAACAGGATTGTGTATTACCATTCTGGCCATACTAAATATGAGCCCTTTCTATTCAGAATCTACCACTCAAACAGTTTGTGAGGGTAGCCCTAATGTTAGCCTATGAAAGGAGCAGGCCTCACAGCAGTAGAAAACGAATTTAGGAGTTTTCCACTACCAGGACATATAAAACCCACAGATATATGTCCTGCCTTTTACCTACACAGCACCCTGCCCTCAGGGTTACCTAGGGCCTACCTTAGGGGTGACTTATATGTAGAACAAGGGGAGTTTAAGGCTTGGCAAGTACTTTTAAATGCCAAGTGGAAGTGGCAGTGAAACCGCACACACAGGCCTTGCAATGGCAGGCCTGAGAGATGGATAAGGGCCTACTTTTGTGGGTGGCACAAACAATGCTGCACGCCCACTAGTAGCATTTGATTTACAGGCCCTGGGCACATGTAGTGCACTTTACTAGGGACTTACAAGTAAATTAAATATGTCAATTGGGTATGAGCCAATGTTACTATGTTTTAAGGGAGAGAGCATATGCACTTTAGCAAAGATTAGCAGTGGTAAAGTGCACAGAGTCCTAAAGACAGCAAAAATGAGGTGTGAAAAAGAGGAGGAGGAAGGCAAAAGGTTTGGGGTGACCCTTCAGAAAGGCCATTTCCAACACCTAAAAATGTCCTTACACCCCAAAACCCATACCCACCATAAAATCTCAAAACCTAAACACTCTCTCTCTATATATATATATATATATACATATATATATATATATATATATATATATATATATATATATACACCATCACTCAACCCCTCAACCCACTTAATACTTACCTGTACTTACCTTTAAAACCTTTACCACACATACACCTTTACCATTCATGCCTTTACAACAAAATTTGTTGTAAAGGCATGCATGGTAAAGGTATATTTGTGGTAAAGGCATGAGTGGTAAAGACTTTGCGGTAAATGCATCTTGTTGCATTTACAGTGTTGTACGTGATGTTTCCCCATCAGATCTCCATCACAGTCTGGTGCATTGGGCCCCGCACAGTCTTCAGCTCTCTGCCACGGCCTCCTTCCCGTCGCCTGTGCCTCACCTCACCTCCACAGCCCAGGGCCACCGGGGTCTGAAGTCTGCATGGCCAGTGTGCTCGCACTCGCTGGCAACGCCTTCTCAGTCAGCGGCGACCCTCGTCCCAGATCTCCCACAGGCCAGCATCGTTCAGAAGTTCTTTTCTTTACTGTGTGGCGTGGTCTAGGCCCCAGATGGCTGCCATGTCAGGCCACCGGCTCTATGTTCAGCAATTTATTTTCCAGACTTGCAAGTGATTTAACCTCCGTCAACCTCTCATCACAGTCGACGAGTGCCTAATACGACCTAGCAATCCTGTGTATGGCTCGAGTAGGGCTCTGGATGCGGCCAATTATGCTGGAATGCACCCTCCGGTTGCCAGTGCCAGTGCCGGTGTGTGATCATTTTGGACGTCAGCTCTCTGACACCCCCAGCAAAGAGATATACTTGAGGCAAGAAGAAGTTGCAGGGCAATTTTGGTCAAAAGCAAATGTCAGTGTCTAATAAGAACATGAAGGCATTCTGAGAATTAATTCCTAACGGGAATCATCTTATTGATAGTCATTTGGAAGCAGAGGTACACTTCAAGGCAAGGGCAGCTCATTTCTCTGATCTGCATAGCAAATGACTTAATGATCCCCTTCCCTTCTCTGGCGTATCTACACCTCCTTGTGATAAACCTGAAACTGAGAATAAGGTTGGCACAAATTTGGAATATGGGGAAGCAGAAATGGAGAATGCCTTACACCAGATGAAGAGGGATAAAGCACCAGCCTTGGATGGCATCCCAGGTGACCTCTTCACAACCCATCCTAAAATATAGGTAATTTATTTAAATACTCTGAGCAATGCAATTTTGAGAGGGGTAGAGTATCCCACCCTCCTGTTGTGGTGCCATCATTGCTCCTATTTTCAAGAAGGAAAGGTGGGATGTGCCATCTAACTATAGATCGATCAATCTTATCGATAATAGCCAACAGATCTTTTGTAGGCAGGTTTTGGCTAGACTACTTCAGTGGGTATCCAATCACAACATTCTAAGTGATAGTCAGACAGGATTTAGGCTTGGGGTGAGTGCCCTGGGCCAGGTGTTCTGCTTGAGGGCAATACTTTGGAAATACATCACCTTGAGATGGGGCCGTGTATATGTGGCCTTCATAGATTTGACAGACTCTTTTTACCTGGTCCCAAGGAACAGCCTATGGGGAGTCATGGAGAACTATGGTATTCTTGGAGATCACCTACGAATTTTGAGGGTTTTACAATTGGGGACTTTTGTGCAGGACAGCTGGAATATGGATGGTGATCTCACACCTAGAATTCCAATTGCTCAGGTGTGAGATAAGGATTCATGCTTGCCCCATGCTGTTTAGTCTTTATATCAACAATGTGGTTTAGATGGTTGGGGGACTGCACAAATTGTGCAACTAAATTAGCAGGCATCAGCATCCCAGTTGTCATGATTGCAGCTGGCACACTCCTCCTATCTAGAACCCTGATGTGTCTGCAGTCTCTATTAGATTGATTTTCCTCATTCTGTGTTTGCAAAAGGACTTGAAATAAATTCCTCAAAGTCCAAGATTATGGCAATAAATCCCCACCACTCCTTTAGAGGTAGAAAGGTGTTGCAGGGGAAACCCTTGGAACAAGTGAAGAATTTTTATTAACTGTGTGTCAGACTGTGCGATCACTTGTCCTGGGCTGCCCAAATCGGAAAAAGTAGAGCCATACTACAGCAAAGGACAACAGGCATGGTAAGGAAACATAAAGCTACAATCAGTTAAGCGGTCTCCCCAGCACTTGAAGTGTACAGACCTACTGCCCTATCAGGGGCTACCTATGGTGTCTTGGAAACAGGAAGTCATTTTTTAAACTGCACTAATGCGCATGGTCATACAGCACTTTAGTCTTAGTACCGTAGCTCGTGTGGGTACTGATTTTAATGTATGCTGCTATTGGGAAATTAGAAATTATTTTTCTGTACGTTTACTTACAAGCATTTTATATTCGGTTTGTTATTGATTGTGACGAACCTGGAACTGTGACTTTTTATTTATTTATTTTCCAAACCCCACTCTACCGATCAGATAAACTGGGCCAAAACAATATGTAGAATTACTATCAGGGACTATCTCAGGATTTGCTTATGGTTTGGAACTCGGTTTTAAAATTTTGCTTGGTTATGCTACCAGAGCGCCATCATGTGCAAAACTCTTATGTGAGTAGGATTGGCGACTTGTTCTGTGAATTGTTTTATGAATGTTCTTAATTATTGTACTGAATGTGCAAACCTTCACGGCCAAAGGCTGAAATAAAATATAGTTTGTCTTGAGAAGACGTTTCTGTTTTGGGACTGTGTTAACGGGTTGGGATAATGTCAGGTAATGAAATGCTTTGTTATGTTCAGCTGACTTGTAAGTGCTTTAGGAAAGTGAACATCTTCACATATACTTTGAAAATTATGTTTACACCAATAATACATACAGTATTGTAGACTGTCATAGCAGTAGAAATAGAATACTATCTGTTTATTATGATGTGCACACTATATTCACCTTCATTCCTGTAGGAATTTTGGACAGAGCTATTGCTTTACATGCTTGATAAGGACTACACTGAATCTGTGCCTGCCATGTGTGAGATGCTACTGCTTGGCGATAAAAGAAGTAACATCAACTTGAAGAATTGTGGTGAGTCTTACTCATCCCAAATAACCCTCCCTTTTAATCAGTGCTGTCTGTGTTGGTGAACATATTCCCTTCCATCTAAAGAACAGTTTCAGTAGCTCAAGGTTTCTTAATGATTGTGCTGGGAGCAGATGTCTATTCCTTCTATTGCTTGATGTATATCACGGTACTACATGGAGGCCTACATTCTAGTTGATGTTCTCAATAGATGTGCGACTGTTATCCATGAAGTTCTACTTGTGTTTGTGACAACTCTACATAGAATCATAACCCTGTCTTGTCCCAGTGCTCTTTGATAGTGAACATATTCTCTTCCATCCCTTATTCTTGAAGAGTGGCTTCATTAGCTCAAGAGTCCTGACTGTCGGTGTATTTCCAGGTGTATATAATTTTCCCAGTAGAGGGATACATTCTTATTGGTGTTCTAAAGAGTAGTGCACTGTGCATGACTGTAATCTGGAAGCTTGCACTTGTATTTGTTACAGCTCTACATACTGTCAAAACTCTGATCTCAGTCTTCTAAATGTTCTTTGTTTCTTCAGACTCCTATCTCTAAACCTTTAACCAAAGCTGGGTGCATTGCTGTTGTCCCTTGGTTAATTCTATCAGTTTCACTGCCTCTGATTACTTACTAATGGACAAGGCTAATTTCCTTGCAACTACTTATGGACCTTCACAATGTTTGGAATGGATGTATTTCTTGTTTTCATGCTGATACTCCTGGACATGCTATTGGACTGTGTACATGTTCTGTTGTAGCATTGCTAACCATGAGCCCGTCAGTAAAGCTAGGTTCCATCGCTCACCTGAACAATGGACATGAGAAGGAGGATGAAAGTAAGTTAAGGGACAATAATTTGTGCTGACTGTCCCATGGTCAGTAATACTGGAAGTCCATATCATAACTATTCCTGCTCGCCCTGTTGGTAGCTAACATATGGCCCCAAGAACAGTGATCTAGCTTTTCTAACTGTCCTCTAACTATCACTGTCGCCAAATGAGAATCTCGGGAGGAGCTTAGCATATGGTGTCAATGACTACTCCTAAACTGTTGCTCTATGACAACTGGAAATGAGGCAGGGAGAGAGAGTCTGTTTCCAAATTGACAAACTTACCTCACCCCCACCTACTAGAAAAAACAAACCCTTGGTAAATGCCTCGCCTTCTCCTAAGAGTTTCTGAGGTTAACTGTGAGAGGTACCTGTAGGAAAGTACCATCTTTCTTGCCATGTTTCCCCCATTTTTACCTATATGTCAGTATGTTTTTGCCTGTCTCACTGGGATCCTGCTGGTCAGGACCCCAGTGCTCATAGTTTGTGGCCTAATGTGTGTGTTTTTATAGTGCTTGACTGTGTCACTGAGGCTCTGCTAATCAGAACCTCAGTGCTTATGCTCTTTCTGATTTTAAATTTGTCACTGTAGGCTAGTAACTTCATTTACTAATTTCAATTGGCACACTGGACCCCCCCCCCTTATAAGACCCTAGTATATTATACCTAGGTACCCCGGGCATTGGGGTTCCAGGGGATCCTTATGGGCTGCAGCATTTCTTTTGCCACCCATAAGGAGCTCAGACAAACCCTTCCACAGGCCTGCCACTGCAGCCTGTGTGAAATAGTGTACACACTGTTTCACAGCCATTTTCACTGCATTTAAGTAACTTATAAGTCACCTATATGTCTAACCTTCACTTATTGAAGGTTAGGTGCAAAGTTACTAAGTGTCAGGGCTCCCTTGCACTAGCAAAGGTGCCCCCACATAGTTCAGGGCCATTTCCTGTGACTTTGTGAGTGCAGAGATGCCATTACACACATGCACTACATATAGGCCAATACCTATATGTAGCTTCACAATGGTAACCCCAAATATGGCCATGTAAGGTGTATAAGATCATGGAATTGTCCCCCCATTCCAAATCTGGTATTGGGGAGGCAATTCCATGCATCCTGGGGGCTATACCATGGACCCCCAGTACTGCCAAACCAGCTCTCTGAGGCTTGCACTGCAGCTTCAGCTGCTGCAACCTCACAGACAGGGTTCTGCCCTCCTGTGGTCTGAGCAGTTCAGTCCCAGGAAGGCAGAACAAAGCATTTCCTTTGGGAGCAGGGTGTTACACCATCTCCCTTTGGGAATAGGGGTTCCATGCCGGGGAGCGGTGGCCTCCCAGAGCCTCTGGAAATGCTTAGAAGGGCACAGATGGGGCCCTTCTTGCATAAGCCAGTCTACACCGGTTCAGGGATCCCTTGTCCCTTGCTCTGGTGCGAAACTGGACTGGACTAGGGGTGGTGCCCAGAGCTCCTCCAGTATGTCCCAGACTACAGCCATCTTGCTTTGCAAGGTGTGGGGGCACCCTGGAGGGCTCTGATTGGCCAGTGCCAGCAGGTGACGTCAGAGACCCCTCCTGATAGGTCCTTATCTGAAAAGGTAGCCAATCCCCCTCTCAGGGCTATTTAGGGTCTCTCCTGTGGGTTCTCCTCAGATTCTACTTAGAAATTTCCAGCAGGAATCCTCTGCAACTACTACTTCATCCTCTGACCTCGGTTCAACCGCAGCCTGCTCCAGGAACCACTGTAACAGCAACAAAGTATCCACGAGGGATACTTTTCTTCTACAACTTCAGCTCCAGCCAGCAACTGCAACAGTTTCCACAGTGTGCACACTCTGGGGACTCCCTGTCTTCACCCTGCACCAGAAGGACCGATGAAATCTCCCGTGGGGTGATGGAGTCACTACCCTGCTCATGCAGGCACCTTCCAAGTTGATGACCAGTACTCCTGTACTCCTCTCACAGCAACGAGCGTGCTCCTAGAACCACAGAGGGTGACCCCATCGACCCAGACTGTCCTGAGGTCCTGCTGACGCAATATGGAGGAGGTAAGACCTTGCCTTCCCTGAAAGCGACAGTACCCTCTGCACCGCGTCTTCTTCAGCTCCTGAGGCCTTTGTGCACTATTTGAAAAATTGCTTCATGCACAGACTGGACCAGGTCCCCAGCACTCTATCCAGCAATGCTCAACTCGCTGAGTTGATCTCCTGCAGCATGGGACCCTTCTTTGTAGTGCTGCACCAACCGCATTTTGCACCTCCTTTGTCCCCATGTCCTGGGACTCCTGTTGGTGCTGTGTGGCATCCTGTGGGCTCTCTAAAGTGCTGAGAGCACCCTCTTCCTCCTCACACAGAATTTAGGCCCCCAGGTCCCTCCTGCTCCAGCCAGCGCCATTTTGATGCAAGATGCACATTTGTCATAACCAAGGCTTGTTGGTGACTTCCAACATGAAATCACATCTGCATCCATCTTCACGTTGTAGGACATCTTTTGCGTCATGCAGGAACCGGCTGGCATCTTCCTAGGGTGCATTCCTGCAGTCTTCGTCAAACTGGGGACTCTTCTTTTGCACTCTCTTCTGGGTTGGCAGGGGCTCAGGTCCTTCCTGGAATGGACGCAGGGATCACCAGGTTGCCTGTGCTACATCTCAGCCAGTAGTTCTGGAGTATCAGAGGGAAATACATACTATCTTTGAAAAAGGCCCATATTTCTGAAGTGCTTCCCTGTAGGAGGCTGGCCTGGCTTGTAGTGGGTACCAAGGGGTACTTACACTCTGTACCAGGTCCAGTTATCCCTTATTAGTGTAGAAGAGGTGTTTCTAGCAGCTTAGGCTGATAGAAGGTAGCTATAGCAGAGCAGCTTAGGCTGAACTAGGAGACATGCAAAACTCCTAATATACCACTGGTGTCATGTGCACAATATCATAAGAAAACACAATACACAGATATACTAAAAATAAAGGCACTTTATTTTTATGACAATATGCCAAAAGTATCTCAGTGAGTACCCTCAGTATGAGGATGCCAAACATACACAAGATATATGTACACAATACCAAAAATATGCAGTAATAGCAAAAGGAAGTAATGCAAGCAATGTAAAGTTACAGTAGATTGCAATAGGAGCACATAGGTATAGGGGCAACACAAACCATATACTCCAAAAGTGGAATGCGAACCACGAATGGACCCCAAACCTATGTGAGCTTGTAGAGGGTCACTGGGACTGTAAGAAAACAGTGAGGGTTAGAAAAATAGCCCACCCCAAGACCCTGAATAGTAGGTGTAAAGTGCACCTATAACCCCCAGAGAGCACAGACGTCGTGATAGGGGGTTTCTGCAAGGAAGACCAACACCAGAAAAGCAACAACAGTGGATTTTCGGACCTGAGTACCTGTGAAACAAGGGGACCAAGTCCAAGAGTTGCGACAATGTCGAGAGAGGGCACATGCCCAGGAAATGCCAGCTGAGGGTGCAAAGAAGCTGCCACCGGATGGTAGAAGCTGTGGATTCTGTAAGAGCGAAGAGGGCTAGAAACTTCCCCTTTGGAGGATGGATGTCCCACGTCGTGAAGAGGCGTTCAGAGGTATTCCCACGCAGAAAGACTGCAAACAAGCCTTGCTAGCTGCAAGGGTCGCGGTTAGGGTTTTTGGATGCTGCTGTGGCCCAGGAAGGACCAGGATGTCGCCACTTGGATGAGGAGACAGAGGGGGCACCCAGCAAGTCAGGGAGCCCTCACAGAAGCAGGCAGCACCCGAAGAAGTACCAGAACAGGCACTTGGAAGAGGAGTGAACCGGAGTCCACCTGAAGTCAGAAAAGGGAGACCCACGACGCTGGAAGACAACTCAGAAGGTTGTGCACTGCAGGTTAGAGTGTCGGGGACCCAGGCTTGGCTGTGCACGAAGGAAATCCTGGAAGAGTGCACAGGAGCCGGAGCAGCTGCAAATCACGCGGTACCCAGCAATGCAGTCTAGCGTGGGGAGGCAAGGACTTACCTCCACCAAACTTGGACTGAAGAGTCACTGGACTGTGGGAGTCACTTGGGACAGAGTTGCTGAGTTCCAGGGACCACGCTCGTCATGCTGAGAGGGGACCCAGAGGACCGGTGATGCAGTATTTTGTTGCCTGCGGTTGCAGGGGGGAAGATTCCGTCGACCCACGGGAGATTTCTTCAGAGCTCCTGGTGCAAGAAGGAGGCAGGCTACCCCCAGAGCATGCACCACCAGGAAACAGGCGAGAAAGCCAGCAGGATGAAGCGATACAAGGTTGCAGTAGTCGTCTTTGCTACTTTGTTGTGGTTTTTCAGGCGTCCTGAGCAGTCAGCGGTCGATCCTTTGGCAGAAGGTGAAGAGAGAGATGCAGAGGAACTCTGATGAGCTCTTGTATTCGGTATCTGAAGAATTCCCCAAAGCAGAGACCCTAAATAGCCAGAAAAGGAGGTTTGGCTACCTAGGAAGGATGATAGGCTAGTAACACAGGTAAGAGCCTATCAGAAGGAGTCTCTGACGTCACCTGCTGGCCCTGGCCACTCAGAACAGTCCAGTGTGCCAGCACACCTCTGAATCCAAGATGGCAGAGGTCTGGGGCACGCTGGAGGAGCTCTGGGTACCTCCCCTGGGAGGTGCAGGTCAGGGGAGTGGTCACTCCCCTTCCCTTTGTCCAGTTTCGCACCAGAGCAGGTCTGGGGGATCCCTGAACCGGTGTAGACTGGCTTATGCAGAGATGGGCATCATCTGTGCCCATCAAAGCATTACCAGAGGCTGGGGGAGGCTACTCCTCCTCAGTCTTCACACCTATTTCCAAAGGGAGAGGGTGTCACCCCCTCTCTCAGAGGAAATCCTTTGTTCTGCCTTCCTGGGCCAGGGCTGCCTGGACCCCAGGGGGGCAGAAACCTGTCTGAGGGGTTGGCAGCAGCAGCAGCTGCAGTGAAACCCCAGGAGAGGCAGTTTGGCAGTACCCGGGTTCTGTGCTAGAGACCTGGGGGATCATGGAATTGTCTCCCCAATGCCAGAATGGCATTGGAGTGACAATTCCATGATCTTAGTCATGTTACATGGCCATGTTCGGAGTTACCATTGTGACGCTATACATACGTAGTGACCTTTGTATAGTGCACGCGTGAAATGGTGTCCCCGCACTCACAAAGTCCGGGGAATTTGCCCTGAACGATGTGGGGGCATCTTGGCTAGTGCCAGGGTGCCCACACACTAAGTAACTTTGCACCCAACCTTCACCAGGTGAAGGTTAGACATATAGGTGACTTATAAGTTACTTAAGTGCAGTGGTAAATGGCTGTGAAATAACGTGGATGTTATTTCACTCAGGCTGCAGTGGCAGGCCTGCGTGAGAATTGTCAGAGCTCCCTATGGGTGGCAAAAGAAATGCTGCAGCCCATAGGGATCTCCTGGAACCCCAATACCCTGGGTACCTCAGTACCATATACTAGGGAATTATAAGGGTGTTCCAGTATGCCAATGTGAATTGGTAAAATTGGTCACTAGCCTGTTAGTGACAATTTGTAAAGAAGAGAGAGCATAACCACTGAGGTTCTGGTTAGCAGAGCCTCAGTGAGACAGTTAGGCATCACACAGGGAACACATACATATAGGCCACAAACTTATGAGCACTGGGGTCCTGGCTAGCAGGGTCCCAGTGACACATAACAAACATACTGAAAACATAGGGTTTTCACTATGAGCACTGGGCCATGGCTAGCAGGATCCCAGTGAGACAGTAAAAACACTGTGACATATACTCTCAAACAGGCCAAAAGTGGGGGTAATAAGGCTAGAAAGAGGCTACTTTCTCACACAACCCTACCCCAAACGAAGGACAATAAGGCGAACTTTGGCCATTTGAGACTTTATTGTCTAAGTGGTGATAAGTGGAGAGTAGCTTTCCAATAGACTGGTTACTCCCTTTATCATCCACTATATGGTTACTTCCCTGTGGGGATGTAAACCAACCTGTTTGAAGTTTTTTAGCTAACCAACAATGTGAAGATATATTTTCAGAGTTTCTATCAGTAAGTTTTAGTTTAGAACAGTGGGAATTGACCACTGGACCTATTTCTAGTGATGAGAATGCCAGACAGAGATGCTGTCTCAGTAAAGCCATAGCTGGGCAAAAACTTTGTCCATATGGCTGTAAGAGAGAACAGGGATGCTGTTTCTCTTGAGTTGGAGCAGGGCAGGCTGCTGTCCTAAGTGTTGTGAGGCAGTGCAGGGTTTCTGCACTAAAGTTTCTCTGGGAGGGTTGGAGGGATGCTCCATATTAACTAAAATGGTGCTCTTTTCCTCACCAATATTAGTTATCCCACAGAGAGGTACTTCTACCTCAGGGAGTACAGCTATGCCAGCTGATGATTCCCTTGGTACAGGTGCCACCCCAGGAGAGGTTGCTCCCACCACAGGAATGGTATCCTGAATGGCAGGGTGGTTAGGGGATACTGTGATACCCCTTTTACCTGTTGTTGGAGAGGGATCCTGAGTTTTCAGGCCTTTTTCTCTCCTTTGCTTTTTCATTTCAGTAGAAATGAGAGGGAACAATTCCTCAGGGATACCCAGCATGGCTGCATGGGTATAAAACTCTACCTCAGCCCAACCTGAGGTCTCTAGGTCATTAGCTAAGAGACAGTCTACAGGTAAGCTAGGTGATACTACCACCTGCTTAGGGCCAGTAACTCCACCCCAACTAAGCTGAACTACAGGGAGTGCAGAATTATTAGGCAAGTTGTATTTTTGAGGATTAATTTTATTATTGAACAACAACCATGTTCTCAATGAACCCAAAAAACTCATTAATATAAAAGCTGAAATTTTTGGAAGTAGTTTTTTTTATTTTTTTATTTTTAGCTATGTTAGGGGGATATCTGTGTGTGCAGGTGACTATTACTGTGCATAATTATTAGGCAACTTAACAAAAAAAATATATACCCATTTCAATTATTTATTATTACCAGTGAAACCAATATAACATCTCAACATTCACAAATATACATTTCTGACATTCAAAAATAAAACAAAAACAAATCAGTGACCAATATAGCCACCTTTCTTTGCAAGGACACTCAAAAGCCTGCCATCCATGGATTCTGTCAGTGTTTTGATCTGTTCACCATCAACATTGCGTGCAGCAGCAACCACAGCCTCCCAGACACTGTTCAGAGAGGTGTACTGTTTTCCCTCCTTGTAAATCTCACATTTGATGATGGACCACAGGTTCTCAATGGGGTTCAGATCAGGTGAACAAGGAGGCCATGTCATTAGATTTCCTTCTTTTATACCCTTTCTTGCCAGCCACGCTGTGGAGTACTTGGACGCGTGTGATGGAGCATTGTCCTGCATGAAAATCATGTTTTTCTTGAAGGATGCAGACTTCTTCCTGTACCACTGCTTGAAGAAGGTGTCTTCCAGGAACTGGCAGTAGGACTGGGAGTTGAGCTTGACTCCATCCTCAACCCGAAAAGGCCCCACAAGCTCATCTTTGATGATACCAGCCCAAACCAGTACTCCACCTCCACCTTGCTGGCGTCTGAGTCGGACTGGAGCTCTCTGCCCTTTACCAATCCAGCCACGGGCCCATCCATCTGGCCCATCAAGACTCACTCTCATTTCATCAGTCCATAAAACCTTAGAAAAATCAGTCTTGAGATATTTCTTGGCCCAGTCTTGACGTTTCAGCTTGTGTGTCTTGTTCAGTGGTGGTCGTCTTTCAGCCTTTCTTACCTTGGCCATGTCGCTGAGTATTGCACACCTTGTGCTTTTGGGCACTCCAGTGATGTTGCAGCTCTGAAATATGGCCAAACTGGTGGCAAGTGGCATCGTGGCAGCTGCACGCTTGACTTTTCTCAGTTCATGGGCAGTTAATTTGCGCCTTAATTTTTCCACACGCTTCTTGCGACCCTGTTGACTATTTTGAATGAAACGCTTGATTGTTCGATGATCACGCTTCAGAAGCTTTGCAATTTTAAGAGTGCTGCATCCCTCTGCAAGATATCTCACTATTTTTGACTTTTCTGAGCCTGTCAAGTCCTTCTTTTGACCCATTTTGCCAAAGGAAAGGAAGTTGCCTAATAATTATGCACACCTGATATAGGGTGTTGATGTCATTAGACCACACCCCTTCTCATTACAGAGATGCACATCACCTAATATGCTTAATTGGTAGTAGGCTTTCGAGCCTATACAGCTTGGAGTAAGACAACATGCATAAAGAGGATGATGTGGTCAAAATACTCATTTGCCTAATAATTCTGCACTCCCTGTATAGCTAAGGGAAGAAACTTAGTGTTGTTATGGACATCAATAATCTTGTACTGTTGTCCAATGATGTGTTGTTCAGGAGGCACTAGGTTTTCAGTCACCAAAGTGATACTGGCACCTGTGTCCCTGTAGGCCTGGGCCTCAACACCATTTATTGAAACTGTCTGCCTGTACTTATCCATTGTAAGGGGACAAGCAGCCAGTGTGGCAAGGCCAATGCCACTAGGTGTGACAGAAACTGTCTTGGGACTGACTACCCCAGTTTCTATGATGGACCCATAAGTGAACCCAACTACACCCTTAGCTTGACTGTTGCTAGCAGTCCCACCACTATTACCACTACTGCTAGGGGCACTAGAGTTTGATGTATTAGTGGTGGTAGGCTCAGGGGGTTTACCTGGACAGGACTTATCCCCTGGTCCATGGCCTTTATTTTTGCACACAAAGCACCAAGGCTTTTTAATGCATGTGTGTTGTGAAGAAGAGGAAGAATTTGATTTATCCCCACCCCCTGAAGAGTGTTTAGGATTTGTAGAAGGATCTTTGGTTTTACCCTTATCCCCATGCTTATCCTGAGATTTCTCACCATCTTTCTTCTTGCCATCCTTGTCAACCCCTGTATGAACTTTTCTGTCCACTCTTGTTCTGACCCATTTGTCTGCCTTCTTTCCCAATTCTTGGGGAGAGGTCAGATCTGAGTCCACTAGATATTGGTGTAACAAGTCAGACACACAGTAATTCAGAATATGCTCTCTCAGAATACGATTATACAGGCTTTCATAGTCAGAAACTTTACTGCCATGTAACCACCCCTCCCAGGCCTTCACTGAATAGTCAACAAAGTCTACCCAGTCTTGTGAGGACTCTTTTCTGGTTTCTCTGAACTTAATCCTGTATTGTTCAGTGGTTAAGCCAAATCCATCCAAGAGTGCATTCTTCAAAACTGTAAAATTATTGGCATCACTTTCCTTCACAGTAAGGAGCCTATCCCTACCCTTTCCACTGAAAGATAGCCATAGGATAGCAGCCCACTGCCTTTGAGGGACCCCCTGTACCATACAGGCCCTCTCAAGTGCAACAAACCACTTGTTAATGTCATCCCCCTCCTTGTAAGGGGGAACTATCTTATGCAGATTCCTAGAATCATGCTCTCTCACAGGATTGCTATCTGAAATACTGCTGCTGCCGCCATGGGGTTCAAACCTTAACCTCTGTCTCTCTTTTTCTAAGTCTAGGGATTCCCTGTCTAGAGCCAGCTGTTGCTGTTTAAGCTTCTGCCTGGTCTCTTCCACTTTCAACTTATTGAGTTCCCTTTCTAAAATCTTGTCATCAGGGTGGGTGGGTTGGGAATGTTTTGACACAGAAAAAAAAAGATTTAAATGAGCAGAGGGAGACCTGCCCCTAACAGTTGGCACTCTAACACCCTGGCCTTCAGGAATAAAACCCTCCCTACTGTGAATGGAGCTTCTTATACTACCAGCATTGCTATGAGGTCTGCTAAGGGGCAGGTTAGGAAGGGAACCCTGCAACACTCCTACTGGGGGCTCCCCTAAGTCAGAGTGTGAGCTGTCTCCTAACTTCTCAATTGAACTGCCAGCTAAGGCCTTATCATTCTCAATGAGCATGTTAGACAATAACTCTATAGAAGGGTTCTTTCCTACCACTAAACCTCTATCAATGCAGAGACTCCTTAGGCTCTTAAAGTTAAGGTGGTCATAAGCTGTATTGGCCAAATTAAGAGGAGTTCCTACATCAGACATGATAGAAAAAGGTTTAGAGACAGATAAAAGATAGAAAAAGTTTCACGACTTTTTAAAGAACAGAAAAAAAACATTTTCAAACTTTTTGAAACTTTTTAGAAAGTTTAGAAGTACTTTTCAGCACTTAGCAAATAGTGTAAGAGAAGAAAAGCAAAACGTTTTGGTTAGGTGTACATACACTGAACTTGTTTTGTATATTATTCTCTTATGAAAAGTACACAATGACAAAGCGGTAAGTAGTTGCAAGTACTTATCCCACCGCTGCACAACCAATGTAGGAGGCTGTCCTGGCTCGTAGTGGTTGCCAAGGGGTACTTACACTCTGTACCAGGTCTAGTTATCCCTTATTAGTGTAGAAGATGTGTTTCTAGCAGCTTAGGCTGATAGAAGGTAGCTATAGCAGAGCAGCTTAGGCTGAACTAGGAGACATGCAAAGCTCCTACTATACCACTGGTGTCATATGCACAATATCATAAGAAAACACAATACACAGATATACTAAAAATAAAGGCACTTTATTTTTATGACAATATTCCAAAAGTATCTCAGTGAGTACCCTCAGTATGACGATGCCAAATATACACAAGATATATGTACACAATACCAAAAATATGCAGTAATAGCAAAAGGAAGTAATGCAAGCAATGTAAAGTTACAGTAGATTGCAATAGGAGCACATAGGTATAGTGCAACACAAACCATATACTCCAAAAGTGGAATGCGAACCACAAATGGACCCCAAACCTATGTGAGCTTGTAGAGGGTCACTGGGACTGTAAGAAAACAGTGAGGGTTAGAAAAATAGCCCACCCCAAGACCCTGAATAGTAGGTGTAAAGTGCACCTATAACCCACAGAGAGCACAGAAGTCGTGATCGGGGGTTTCTGCAAGGAAGACCAACACCAGCAAAGCAACAACAGTGGATTTCCGGACCTGAGTACCTGTGAAACAAGGGGACCAAGTCCAAGAGTCGCGACAATATCGAGAGAGGGCAGATGCCCAGGAAATGCCAGCTGAGGGTGCAAAGAAGCTGCCACTGGATGGTAGAAGCTGAGGATTCTGCAAGAACAAAGAGGGCTAGAAACTTCCCCTTTAGAGGACGGATGTCCCACGTCGTGAAGAAGCTTGCAGAAGTGTTCCCACGCAGAAAGACTGCAAACAAGCCTTGCTAGGTGCAAGGGTCGCGGTTAGGGTTTTTGGATGCTGCTGTGGCCCAGGAAGGACCAGGATGTCGCCATTTGGAAGAGGAGACAAAAGGGGTGCCCAGCAAGTCAGGGAGCCCTCACAGAAGCAGGCAGCACCCGCAGAAGTACCGGAACAGGCACTTGGAAGAGGAGTGAACAGGAGTCCACCCAAAGTCAGAAATGGGAGACCCACGACGCCAGAGGACAACTCAGAAGGTTGTGCACTGCAGGTTAGAGTGTCAGGGACACAGGCTTGGCTGTGCACAAAGGAAATCCTGGAAGAGTGCACAGGAGCCGGAGCAGCTGCAAATCACGCAGTACCCAGCAATGCAGTCTAGCGTGGGGAGGCAAGGACTTACCTCCACCAAACTTGGACTGAAGAGTCACTGGACTGTGGGAGTCACTTGGACAGAGTTGCTGAGTTCCAGGGACCACGTTCGTCATGCTGAGAGGGGACCCAGAGGACCTGTGATGCAGTCTTTTGTTGCCTGCGGTTGCAGGGGGAAGATTCCGTCCACCCACAGGAGATTTCTTCAGAGCTCCTGGTGCAAGAAGGAGGCAGGCTACCCCCAGAGCATGCACCACCAGGAAACAGGCGAGAAAGCCAGCAGGATGAAGCGATACAAGGTTGCAGTAGTCGTCTTTGCCACTTTGTTGCGGTTTTGCAGGCGTCCTGAGCAGTCAGCGGTCGATCCTTTGGCAGAAGGTGAAGAGAGAGATGCAGAGGAACTCTGATGAGCACTTGCATTCGGTATCTGAAGAATTCCCCAAAGCAGAGACCCTAAATAGCCAGAAAAGGAGGTTTGGCTACCTAGGAAGGAGGATAGGCTAGTAACACAGGTAAGAGCCTATCAGAAGGAGTCTCTGACGTCACCTGCTGGCCCTGGCCACTCAGAACAGTCCAGTGTGCCAGCACACCTCTGAATCCAAGATGGCAGAGGTCTGGGGCATGCTGGAGGAGCTCTGGGCACCTCCCCTGGGAGGTGCAGGTCAGGGGAGTGGTCACTCCCCTTTCCTTTGTCCAGTTTCGCGCCAGAGCAGGGCTGGGGGATCCCTGAACCGGTGTAGACTGGGTTATGCAGAGATGGGCACCATCTGTGCCCATCAAAGCATTTCCAGAGGCTGGGGGAGGCTACTCCTCCACAGCCTTCACACCTATTTCCAAAGGGAGAGGGTGTCACCCCCTCTGTCAGAGGAAATCCTTTGTTCTGCCTTCCTGGGCCAGGGCTGCCTGGACCCCAGGGGGGCAGAAACCTGTCTGAGGGGTTGGCAGCAGCAGCAGCTGCAGTGAAACCCCGGGAAAGGCAGTTTGGCAGTACCCGGGTTCTGTGCTAGAGACGCGGGGGATCATGGAATTGTCTCCCCAATGCCAGAATGGCATTGAGGTGACAATTCCATGATCTTAGACATGTTACATGGCCATGTTCATGGCCATGTTCGGAGTTACCATTGTGACGCTATACATAGGTAGTGACCTATGTATAGTGCACACGTGAAATGGTGTCCCCGCACTCACAAAGTCCGGGGAATTTGCCCTGAACGATGTAGGGGCACCTTGGCTAGTGCCAGGGTGCCCACACACTAAGTAACTTTGGACCCAACTTTCACCAGGTGAAGGTTAGACATATAGGTGACTTATAAGTTACTTAAGTGCAGTGGTAAATGGCTGTGAAATAACGTGGATGTTATTTCACTCAGGCTGCAGTGGCAGGCCTGTGTAAGAATTGTCAAAGCTCCCTATGGGTGGCAAAAGAAATGCTGCAGCCCATAGGGATCTCCTGGAACCCCAATACCCTGGGTACCTCAGTACCATATACTAGGGAATTATAAGGGTGTTCCAGTATGCAAATGTGAATTGGTAAAATTGGTCACTAGCCTGTTAGTGACAATTTGTAAAGAAGAGAGAGCATAACCACTGAGGTTCTGGTTAGCAGAGCCTCAGTGAGACAGTTAGGCATCACACAGGGAACACATATATATAGGCCACAAACTTATGAGCACTGGGGTCCTGGCTAGCAGGGTCCCAGTGACACATAACAAACATACTGAAAACATAGGGTTTTCACTATGAGCACTGGGCCCTGGCTAGCAGGATCCCAGTGAGACAGTGAAAACACCCTGACATATACTCACAAACAGGCCAAAAGTGGGGGTAATAAGGCTAGAAAGAGGCTACTTTCTCACATTCCCGAACTGTTATATTGTGCTGCATGTTTTGACAAACCTAATTTGAAGGTGTAGAAAATGTCAGACAAATCCATTTGGAAGAGGTGTCTGAAACTTCGTAAGAGAATGTCTATTGAACTTTCATGTGTATTTATCCATTCCTTGCAATGCCTGGTCATGTCACTTGTAGATTCCATACCTCTCTCCTTGCAGTTTCTAATATGTATCATACACATGTTTGGTTGTAAGCCCTTTCTTTCCAGGTGCTACTCAACACCATGTTTCCAGTTTGATACTTTTTCTTTTCTTTATATCAAAACAGCTAAAGACATCCCCAGTCAGAAGCTCTTCATCAGGTTACTAGTAAGTATGACCTTCTGAACCTCCTCTTGACTTCTCACACCGGTCTCTTCTTCACATGCTTAACCTGTTTCTTGCCAATGCATGTCTTATGGATGACAGGGTCACTCATGTGCTATGTTTTGGTGTTTTCAGATAATTTCATCCTTTCCTCGCTTCGATGTGGAGAGAGGAATTTCTGTCCTGGCCTTGTTGGATAGGCTCATTCCTGAGATTTACCCATTTCTCACTAGACTCTGCAGAACACAAATCCCAATGCTGATCAAATATCTAGAAGGTGAGAGGTGGGGTTGGGGGGCTGTGGGGTATAATAAAAGTGGGAGAGGTATTACTGAACCAGAACTGTGCGCACTATAACATCGAGTGCCACACAATTAAAGATGGGGATGAATCATTCAAAACAAATCCAGTTAGATACAAGGAGACAATCAGAAACTTAAGGCACCCTGAATAAGGGTGACTCTGATGGAAGTACAAACCATTGCCACACTTCACATTACCTTCAATCCGTGCAGGAATTCTCTTTTCAACACTAGGTCCTTGTGCATTAAAAAGGCCACACCAAAGTCATACTTGGACTTACACCTTATTGTCATTGTTATTCCATCCTTCATTCCAGTATAGGTCCTTTGGTAACCTAAATTGTAACCTAAATTGTACAGAGAATTACGTCATATAGCCCATTGAAGTGCTATTGTGTTTTTTTATGAACACTTGCAGAAAGGAGGAGGGAAATTAGCCCACTAAGCTTCATTTACAATAAATAAGGTAAAACAGTAAAAAATAATAATATTTCACAAAAACTGCTACATTTCAGAATATTCCTAGCAAGAGCTTTTAGTGTCACACATTATAATGAGAATCTGCTTTTTTATGTAAGTATGGGTTTGGCTATTTTTTATTGTGATTTTTTAGTAATAAAGATTTGGGTCATCCACCAACCATCCAACAATGTAGGAAAACACCAAAAGAAATATGACCCCAAGTTATGACAAATCAATTCCAATGACTGGTTTGTACATAGCACCTGCTAGAGAAACCCCCTTGTCATTTCAAAATTATGAAGGAAAACATGCCTAGAAGTTATTTAAGATCACACAGGTTTTAGTCATGTGGCTCCATCTGTGATTTCAAACATCTCTCTGGTACACCTGATATTGTACATGTACAAGTGATTATTTTTTATGGCAGTGCAATATGATATTAGGATTAATGATATACATGACCATGGAATTGCATCGAGGGTTGTTAATTTGTTTATAACACATTGTTGCACCAACACCTAATGTAAGTAATGCCCCTTTTATAAGCATTCCTGGAATCACACTTACTCTGCAATGTGGAACTCACATCACAATTACTCTATGTTAAATTTCACCAGTTATGGCAGATCCTAAGCAAAGGCTCATCTGCAATGCTCAGCCGTTTAACCTAGACCAGCAGGAGGGAGCTATATCTCTGCATTATAACAAAGAGTGCAATGGGTTATCTTTTTGTGATTATGATTGTTCTGGCATTAACTATATCTCAGGTAACCCAACTCTTTAGACATTAGGTAAACCATCTTTCCCCTTTTCTCTGCAGATTTTCCATATCTACTATGCGGCCCACTGTTATTTGCTATGACTTCATTCAGTTTTGGCATTTTACCATAGAACACATTGCATCCAGAACCTTTTAAATTTGCAAATACCATTAAAATATGGGATTGTCACTCTTAGCATGGAAGGTGTTTTCACCTAAAAGCAAGGATTGATAGAATGTGGCAGACACAACACATGGCCATTGGTAGCTATGCCTTTCAAAGTAATAGGCCTACCAATAAATTCCAGTGTTATTTTCATTACACTCCTCGATTGTGTTCATTTCACAAATACAAGAAGAATGAAAGGTTATGCCATGAATGTTTGACTTGCAAATGACTCTGTAACAGACCTACAGAAGAGCATGCATGCCATTTAATGACAAGAATCAACTAGTTAGTCACATCAGTGATATTTATTTTATCTACTTACAAATCGTGAGATGCTAAGTAGCAACTGCCTGCATTTAAAACAGTGACAGAGATCTATGCAGGAAATGCCTGAATCTACTGCATATTCAACAATTCCTGCTTACTGCACGAAAGGTGCACCCAGAGTACCTTGATGAATCAGCAGAGCAGTGATCATGGTTATATATTTGTAAACTAACAGGTACTTAATGACCATTCTCATTGCTATTTACAGCAGCCTGATAAAAATAAGAAACAACAAAAATAGCATGGTAAATCTCATAAGAATGACAAGGAAATTACTGAGTATAATGCACAATTAAAGTGCCAATTGTGCAGGTCAGTCATTCATTCATTAACTTTATTTCGGTAAGTAAAAACATACCATAAAAGTACAGTACAGACATCGTGTTTTTAAGATTGAAAAAACACTAAAAATATAAGCACAATGAAAAATTTAAAAAGTAGAGAAAAGTTAAGATCCAAATAAAATAATCAGAGTATATGTCTCCTAATAATAGAAGATTACACTCAACAAGGGACCAATTCCCTGGGTCCATAAATATTCAATAGTATAATGAAACAATGTCTTTATGCTAAAAATTGAGTGCTAAAATCAAATATCAAGAGTCAATAAATATACATAAATAAGTCTAAAAGTTAGCTACCCAGTCTTATTCTTTAAAATTACTAATCTAAAACGCCAGATAGATTCGAGAAATTTTGCCACTGGTAAAACTACCTGGACAGATGAGACAGATTTTAAAATTCTCTCAGCATGAAGATAGGACCTGGCACCTATGGATTTACAAAGCGGGATGATCCAAAGAGCTCTTTGTTTGTGGTATGTATGGCAATGAAAAAAAACATGTGAAACAGACTCTTCACTTTTACAACCCTTCGGACAGAACTTGGATCTATTGGTAGAACTAAGCCATTTGTACGTTAAAGAGCACAAAGGGAGAGACCCTATTCTGAATCTGACAAAAAGAGCTTGTGCGAATGGAGATAGTGCTATGTCCATAAAGGGCTCAAATTCATAATGGCATTTGATTGATAAATAACTATCAGACAGCGGGACAATCTTAATAAATTGCACAATCTGGACATTATGCCAAAAAGCATCCTTCAATAACTGCACAGCATTTTTAGGAATGGAGGATGGATCCAACCAATAGGACCCTATACCAAGGTGAGTTAAGGACTGTTTGACATAAGCACACCATTTAGTTTTGATGATAGTATTACTGCCCACCAATTTAAGAAGCCCGCAGCGAAATGGGGAAAGGGCGTCTGTTTACCAAAGCCGGATCCAAAATAGCAAGGGCCTTAAAGCGGCAATCTGCGAGATAGAAAAAAGGTTTAGATCCATTCGGATGGGCAGAGATGGAGTTCTGGAGGGAACTTTTAGCATCATTTTCAAGAAATGATTTTTTGCCCTTGCCAAATCCACCAGGTTGCAATGGCCCCAAAGTTCGGCACCATATAGAGCCCCCCCCGGCTTGAGATTTGTATATTTCAAGGGCGGGAGACATTGCAAATTTGGGAGATCTAGATGCAAATCTTACAATGCCACCTGCCCTTTGCTTCAGGCACAATAAAGATTTCTGGCGGTGAGCATGCCAAAAATGTGAGTATTCCAATTTAATACCTAAGTAGTCGAAGGTGCCCACTCTTTCCAGGGGAGCGCCTTCTAGGTATACCGGCTTCTTCATTTTACACCTATTGTCCCTAAAGACCATGTATTTTGTTTTTGTTGAGTTGATTTCCAACCCATGGTCCTTGCAAAACTCCGTAAATCGAGAGAGCAATCTGGAAAGGCCCGTGGCAGTTCGTGAGAGTAACAGGGTGTCATCCGCAAACAGAAGACAAGGGAACTTTTGCCCACCCAAGCTTGGGGCATCGCCATGGCAATCTGAGAGGAATGGGATACATGCATTTATAAACAGTAAAAATAGGGTAGGCGCAAGAACGCACCCCTGCCTCACACCTCGGGCTGTTGGAAAAGCTGGGGTCAGATCGCCAGCCGAACCCCAGCGAACTCTGGCATAGTTATCAGAATAAAGATCTTTAATAATGTTGATCATAGAACCCGGAACTCCAGTATTGCTCAGAACCTCCCAGAGCTTAACACGCAGGACAAGGTCAAACGCAGATTTCAAATCAACAAAGGCTACAAATAGATGGCCTTGATCTGCGTCTACGATCTTCCACTTGATGGTAGTAAATCGGAAGACCTGATCGATGGTGCTGACCTTGTCCCTAAATCCAGCCTGAAGATGGCTTAAAACCTGTTTTTTCGTTATCCAGTATGTTAATCTGGAGAGCAGCTGGAAAGAAAATATTTTTTGCAAGTTGTCTAATAGACTGATAGGTCTATAATTTCCTGGGGAGCTCTTATCTCCTTTTTTGTGGATGGGGACGATAATTGCCACCTTGCACGATTCCGGGTAGGATCGAGTTGTCAAAACAATATTCAATACCCTATTGATGTACCTGGTCCATACGGATAAATCTGATTTATACAAATCCGAAGGAATATCGTCTGAGCCAAGAGCCTTCCCTGTTCTTTGGGCACAAATTGCCAGCTCTGTTTCTTTTAGGGTAAAGGGTGGCACAGCAGGGAGACACAATAAAGAATCAGTAGGAGTATTGTTCGAATCCAGGCAGGACCCATACAGTTTCCCAAAATGGGAGAGCCAAGTTTCTGCATCAATGTGGCATTCAGGAATAAATGAAAGGGCGGGATCTCTACGTGAAACCAAAGTCCAAAAAAGTTTGGCATTGCGAGCACTGGCCGCCTCCGCCAAGCACTCCCATAGATTTTCTTCATATTTGATTTTAGATAACTTGCAAGTAGAAACATAGTTTCTTCTCACGTGTATGATGGCGTCCCGGCTCTTTAGCTTTAAAGCTTTGGACAAAAGGCTCTTGGCCTCCCGACACTCCTTGTCAAACCATTTGCAATTAGGTACAGAAGATTTCTTTTGGGTTGTAGGAGATTTAGTAAAAAGTTCCTTGAGATCGCAAAAAGAGCCACATGAGAAGACATAACTTCTGAGGGAGATAATACAGTAAGATCATCAAAGTGCTGATGGCAGGAAACTAAGGCGCGGAGCTTATCATTAAGCAGATTGGATTTCGAAAACGAAGACCATCTCACCACGCGCCTATTGCTGGATAATTCCAGCAAATCTTTGGCAGCATCTCAGACATGAGGTGGAGCGTGCCCTTTAAAAAGAGTTGCATTGTATACAATTTGTAAAGGGGCATGGTCACTAATACACTGAGAACCCACCTCTACATTAATTATAAAATGCCAGACTCGTAGATCAAAAATCACGTAATCCAGAATACTGCTTTAGGAGCCTCTGAAAAAGGTAGGTCTGACAGGATTGTCATTTGGAAATCGACCATTTCCGAAGCGAAGGCCATATGTTACTGCAAGATCTATTATCTGCGACACCTTAGGGGGAGGAGTACATGACACTGATTGGATTAAAAGCGGGGGAACATTCCACACTTCATCTTCAGCCTGGATAGACTCAACGAAGGCTGAGTCAAATTCAATTTGAACATTAAGATCACCTGCGATAATAACACGATATTTAAAATGAAGTTCAGATAGGAGATTATGCAACAGATGAATAGTGTCAGACTGATAGTTAGAGGGACCTGGTCTGTTATAAATATTAATGCATAACACAGGAGTACCTAAGTTTGGCCATATTGCTATTGCTAGAATGTCGCAAGAGTCGACAGCAATTTCCTTTACCCTGCCCACCTCAATCAGCTTGACCCAGGTACATAGTCCCCCAATCGCCCTTCCCGTAGGGGACTGGATCGCCTTTTTAGTAAAACAGCAATAGCCTTGCCTGTACACACAATCCGTAGACCAAGTTTCCTGAAACATGCATATGGAAAAAGATTCAACATAAGCCCCCCACTCCGGATCAGATAATTTACTCTTAATGCCAGCCACATTCCAAGACAGTAATTTCCCTGATGTTATACTACAAACTGGCGTGCAAGAGTCAGCGTCAGGAACTGGATTGAAAGTTGCATTAATAATGCAAGATGAAGCCCCTATAGTATTAGCGCCCATGCCAAGTGGAGATCTTGAAAGTGGCACTGCTTGGGGGTTTGGAACGCTGTGTTTGCAGGAATTAGGATGGCGTAGTCAATCCACATCTGATGTGTCCCCTAGAGAAACGGGGTCTAGAATGTTAGCACCTTCGCAGCCCCATCACCGGGGAAAGGCAACGAACCGGGGGGTGGGGGGGGGGGCAACAGAAACAGGAACATTGTGAGGAATTGTCTTAACTCTAGGTGGACGAGAGGACAAGATCTTGTGTCCCGTAGCAGGCAAGCTTTCTCTAAAAAATATATCAGAGTCCGTTCTTGGTAGGTTGCGAGCTTCCATCTGCAAAAGCCCCTTAACTAAAGCGGGGCTGACAAGATTGAGTTTAATAGTGTCCCACCCACCAGGGCAACCTCGCACATGTGAAGCAAAAACAATATCAGCGTGGATGATGGAGCCACAACCCCTAGTGTGGCGAATCCAATACGACACCTTATTAATAAGAGAAGAAGTGTCTTCCCTCATATGAGGTGAAAGTTGGGGGACATTGCACATGTCGATGCAATTTTGATTGGACACGTGAGTAGAATGGGCCACAGATTGATTAGGGTTAAGAGGAGAGGATAACGAATTCGCTGGAACTAAGGTCGAGTGGTTTCCGTGATGAGGTCTATAGCTGGGACCCTTGTCAGCTTCCCGTAGCAGTGGAAAATCTACTGGCAGGGCAACAGGAACCGAAGGGCGAGAAGCTTGTGCTGGCACTGGGATCGAAATGCACTGAGGGGTTAAATCAGGTTTTTTGAGGAGTTTGAGGACCTCAAACAGTAGACTCTTCAGTTCCCCAACTTCACGTTTTAGACTAGAAACCATTGGTAAAATATCTTCACTAGGAAGATCACAATTGGAATTCGGAAGCACAGGAGGCGAAGACTGTTTGGCGCCCACCAATTCTGGTTGGTCCAAAACAGGAAACCAATTTGCACAGGGATTCCCATTGAGGATGGGGTCGGAAGAAATTACATCCAAATTGGAACCAAAACCAGGCGAAGATGAAGAATTGGACAAACAAGTCGAACTGGAAGGAACAGAGACGTGGGCTGAAATTTACGAAGGCTGTGCATCGATAGAGTTGTTAAGGCCTGTTGTTAAAAACGGGAGTAAAGATCCTGGTTTCAGTCTCTTACGGGCATTGCCCTCTTTTTCCTTAAGGATCGATTCCACTTCCTCAATTAAGTTGTCAATTTCTCTAGAGACACAATTAGAATGGATTTGCGTTGCTCTATTGGATTTGGAGGTTTTAGACTTGGCTAAAGCTGGGTCGGGGCTAGAGCGGACCTTACGCTTTCCCATGCTGAATAGTAAAGAAAAAAAAAGAAAAAGACTCACTCAGCGCCGCTGAGAATCAAAACACGAAAAACTAAAATTAAGGGATGTGGCCCAGCCCGTCCTCTTCCAGGCGCTGACGGGCGAAGGATGGGCCTGCCCTTGGCCCGGGCTTTGCCCGGGCGTGTCCCGCGAAGCGGTCGCGCTGTTCAGATTTAAAGGGGGACTTGGCCCCGCCCCCTGGTGCTGGTAGACAGTCCTCGTTGAGCGCGACCCGGCGAAGCGGGCACGCTGTTCAGATTTAAAGGGGGGACTTGGCCCCGCCCCCTGGTGCCAGTAGACAGTCCTCGTTGAGCGCGAAGCGGGCACACTGTTCATATTTAAAGGGGGACTTGGCCCCGCCCCCTGGTGCCGGTAGACAGTCCTCGTTGAGCGCGACCAGGTCAGTCACACCAGCTAGAACCTGATCTGCATGTGGCAAGAAGTGAATATCTTTGGGATCCTTTTTGGGAACCCAAGGGCAGACAAGGGTTACAGGGCTCAGACTGCAACAATCAGAGCCATTTACCTCTGGTGTCATGGGGCTTAATCTTACTGTTGAACCCACAGATGAGCACCAAGTACATCCCTTTAGCATTTGGCCATTAGGGTAGTGGGGGTCAAGCAAAGTGGTGTGCAGTTCTAGCATCAGTGCAAACCCAGTCAAGTGAACATTGGCATCACGAGCAAAACAATGTATGGCTGTGTCCTAGTTAAGCTGGTTATGGCATGGAGGACTTTGGCTTCATGGTTTCTTCCTTAGGCCACTTCACAAGCGTCTGCCCAAAGCAACAGTAGGAGCTCACTCCTGCTGAAGAGCTCCTCTTCGGGCTAGGTCCTTATCTTCACTGAGTGATAGCTTTTGAACATGTCAGTCTGTTATGAGCGTGAGCATGTAGACTCTTCTCACCAAGGACTTTTAGTCACTTCTCCTCAAAGGGGCCTACTAGCAGGCATTTAGAGTGCCCTTCAGAAAGGACACATGGGCACTTTCAAAGTGAAGCACATGCTGCAGACACACTCAATATTCACAAATCCCACTAGACGGCTCAAGTGGTGCAAGCCCTCCGAAACTGCAGCAGCAGTTTCAGTTTGAGACACCTAGGCTCCTTAGTGGTTTCTCTCTTCTGAACCAAGTTTTCCTTGTGCAAGGACACCTTCAATGCCTCTCCTCTGCAATCAGTGGGCTTCCTCCGTCAAGCAATATTTAGATACCACTCCCTGACCGACTTGTAGACCTTACTCATGTTTCTAGTGCCAAACATGGCAAGGAGAGTTGGCAGTAGTTGCCCCATCTCTAGACCTCAGACGAATGTGTCATCTCTACTGGTGCAAAGACCTGTGAATTTTGGCAACCTGACTTTCTAGTAGAGTTACAGATGCTAGCGGATTCCAAGATTAAGCTGTGAGGATGGTTTCAGACAGTTCTTCCTTTTACTTAATACTCTCAGACTGGCCCAGCCAGGATGTTTATCAAGAAGTGCCAGAAGGAAGGTATAGTGGAGTTGAGGGTTTCCTGGGTGGAGAAACCTAATACAAGGGCAAAAAGGCACTTCCCCACTTAAATCCTTTTAACTCATGGGTTTTGGACCTTTCAAAGAAAATTAAACAAGGGAACTTTAGTTTTAAAGGGGCAATCTGCCATCTTTCCTTGGCACACCTCGGCCTAATCTATGACAAAGGGTCAATGGAATGTTCTTGGAGGAGCATTGCAAATTATATTTGCTGCCTGGGCTGTCTCTCTAACCCTTCATCTAAGGTCCCACTAAAATGTAGCAAAATCCATATCATCCTAGTGTGGCGTAGGCCACCTGTGTCACACATGCTTCATATATACATTATTTACACACTAAAACATACAGATGCGGCATCCATGTCCCACGTGGATGGGCAAATGACCCAGTTGCAGAGGACTGGTATACCAATTCAAAGTAATTTGAAAAGCTGGTTGTAGGAGGCTGGCCTGGTTTGTAGTGGGTATCTATGGTACTTACATCTATATACCAGGTCCAGTTATCCCTTATTAGTGAAATGTAGACAGTGTCTAGAAGCCAGGCTCTCTAGAGGTAGCTGTAGATGAGCAGCCAAGGCTTAACTACAAGACATGAAACGTTCATGCAATACCACTGTAGTCACACAGTACTCACCCACATGAAAGAAAATACTCAGTGTTACAAAGTAAAGGTACTTTCTTTTGGTGACACTAATTTCAAAAATACCATAGAGACTATACTCCTTTATGAGATAAGTAATACATACATTATATACACTAATATGCAGAAATAGGCATGAAAACAGTGAGAAAACAGTGTAATTAGTGAAAATCACAATAGTGAAGGAAGGTAGCTTTCTTCTAGCATGGTTAACCCCATTTTTGGCTTGTTTGTCAGTGCGCTTTTACTGTCTCACTGGGATCCTGCTAGCCAGGACCCCAGTGCTCATAGTTTGTGTCCTATATGTGTTGTCAGTATGCTTGACTGTGCTTAACTAGAACTTCAGTGCTATGCTCTCTCTGTTTACCAAATTTGTCACTATGGTTTAGTGACTCCATATTCCAATTCAGATTGGCACACTGGGTACCCCTTATAAGTCCCTAGCATATGGTACCTAGGTACCCAGGGCATTGGGGTTCCAGGAGATCCTTATGGGCAGCAGCATTTATTTTGCCACACTTAAGGAGCTCATACAAATACTCTTTCAGGACTGTCACTGCAGCCTGAGTGAAATAGTGCACACACGCACACACACACACACACACACTATTTCACAGCCATTTTCACTGCACCAGGTAACTTATTAGTCACCTATATGTCTAACCTTCAGTTACTGAAGGCTAGGTGCAAAGTTACTATGTGTGAGGACACCCTTGCACTAGCAAAGGTACACCCACGTTGTCCAGGACCAATTTCCCCGATTTTGTAAGTGCGGGGACACCATTATAAGCGTGCACTACGTATATGACAATACATATATGTATTTTCACAATGGTAACTCTGAATATGGCCATGTGAGGTGTCTATGATTGTGAAATTGAACCCCCAATCCAAATCTGGTATTGGGGGGCAATTCCATTCACCCTGGGTGTTCCACCAAGGGCCCCCAGTACTGCCAAACCAGCTCTCTGAGGTTTCCACTGCAGCCCCAGCTGCTGCCACCTCACAGACAGGTTTCTGTCCTCCTAGGGATTGAGCAGCTCAATCCCAGGAAGGCAGAACAATGCATTTCCTTTAGAAGAGGGGTGTTACACCCGGAGTCTCTGGAAATGCTTTTGAAGGGCACAAACGGTGCTCTCCTTGCTTAATCCAGTCTACACCGGTGAAGGGACCCCCCAGTCCCTGCTCTGGCGCAAAACTGGACAAAGGAAAGGGAAGTGACCACTCCCCTGTCCATCAGCACCCGAGGGGTTGTACCCAGAGCTCCTCCAGAGTGTCCCTGCTGTTAGCCATCTTGGATTCAAAGATGTGGTGACCCTCTGGGAGCATCTGAGTGGCCAGTGCCAGCAGGTGATATCAGAGACCCCACCTGATAGGTGCATCCCTGGGTAGGTAGCCAATCCCCCTCTCAGGGCTATTAAGGGTCTCTCCTCTGGGTGTTTCCTCGGATTCAGTTTACAAGACTCCACCAGGACTCCTATGCATCCTCTGCTTCAGCTTCTGACAGTCAGATCAACCGCAGACTGCTCTAGGAACTGCTGTAATTGCAACAAAGTATCCAATAAGGCTACTGAGACCTGCAACTTCTGCTCCAGCCAGCAACTGCAACAGTTTCCAGTTGTGCACCCTCTGAGGACCGCCTGTCCTCATTCTTTACCAGAGACCTGAGGAATCTCCTGTGGAGTGACGGAGTCACATCCCTGCTTCAGCAAGTACCTCTCTGTGTCGACAACCGGTATCCTGGGAGTCGTCTCCTGTCGACGAGCGTGATCCCTGGAACAGAGGTGGTGGACCAAAGTGATCCTGACTGTCCAAAGGTCCAGCTGTCCAAATTTGGTGGAGATAAGAGCTTGCCTCCCAGTGCCAGACAGTACCCCTGTGCACCACGTCTTCTGCAACTCCTTGGGCTTCTGTGCAATTCTTTGAAAAGTTCTTTGTGCACAGCATAGTCAAGGTC
The DNA here is from genome assembly GCF_031143425.1 of Pleurodeles waltl. Classification (NCBI taxonomy): domain Eukaryota; kingdom Metazoa; phylum Chordata; class Amphibia; order Caudata; family Salamandridae; genus Pleurodeles; species Pleurodeles waltl. The sequence goes on from NC_090449.1 coordinate 488,008,896, forward strand.
CCCAGCACTCTATCCTGCAATACACAGCTCCCTGAGTTGTTCCCTGGCGGTGTGGATGCTGCCTGATCTTCTGTGGGCTCTCTGAAGTGCTGAGAGCCCCCTCGGTCTCATCAGTCTGAGTTGAGACCCCCAGGTCCCTCCTGGGTCTAGGCAGCGCCACTTTGACACAAAACGCGTCCTTGCATGAACCAAGGCTTGTTGGCAGAATCCAGCAACGAAAACAACCTGCATCCAACATCTTGACTTAGGACATCTCTTGCACTATGCAGGACCAGCAGCTGTCTTCTTTGGTGCATTTCTGTACTTTTCTTCTAACCCGAGAATCCACTTTTGCACCTTCATCCACGTTGGCAGGGACTCCTGTTCTTCCTGGACTCTTCATTGACTTCTAGACGTGGTCTCCTCTCTTCACAGTTCATCAGGTCCAGGAACCCATTTTTGGTTTCTTACAGTCTTGCTTGGTCTTTGAATAATCCTTTACCACGTCTTCTAGTGTGTTCTGAGGAAACTTGATGTACTTACTCCTGTTTTCCTGGGCTCTGGTTTGGGGTATTTTACTTACTTTGGTGTTTTCGTACACTTCCAGTGCCCCTGTACACACTACACTTGCCTAGGGGGGAAACCAACATTCGCATTCCACTATTTTAGTATATGGTTTGTGTTGCCCCTATGCCCATCACAATCTATTGTGTTTTTCACTGTTTGCACCATTCTATGACTGTTTACTGACCTAATTTTGGTTACTATTGTATATATTGTGTATAATACTTCCCTCCACAAGGATTATTGCCTCTAAGATATTTTCGGCCTTGTGTCACTAAAATAAAGTACCTTTAGTTTTGGTAACACTGAGTATTGTACTGTGTGATTATAGTGGTATCGCAAGAGCTTTGCATGTCTCCTAGTTCAGCCTTGGCTGCACTGCTACATCTACCCCTAGACAGCCTAAACTGCTAGACACTGCCTACATTTCACTAAGGTGGATCACTGGACCTGGTATAAGGTGTAGGTACCTCTGGTACCCACTAGAATCCAGGCCAGCTTCTCACAAATAGTTGAAAATGGGCCTAGGTGGAACACAAACCATATACTGAGAAAGTGCAATGCAAATGTTGGTTTCCCACCTAGGCAAGTGTAGTGTGTAGAGGGGCACTGGGAGTATTAGAAAACACCAAAGGTAAGTAGTAGAACCCACCCTAGAGCCCAGGAAAGCAGGAGTAAAACATAGTAACTTTCCTAGAACACACAGAAACATAAGAAAGAAGATTATGCAAGAACCAGAAGAGACTGCAAGACACCAACAGTGGATTCCTGGACCTGAAGACCTATGGAAGAAGGGGACCAAGTCCAAGAAGCACAGAAGAGTCCAGGGTGAACAGGAGCCCCTGCTAACCCAGATTAAGGTGCAAAAGAAGAACCCAGGTGAAGAAGAACAGTCAGTACTGCACCTAGGAGGATGGATTTGGGTTCCTGCTTGGTGCAAGTGATGTCCCTCACTGGATGGAGGATTGCAGTCTGGATTGCGTCACTGTAGTCTGCCAACAAGCCTTGGCAAACGCAAAGCTCGCGGTTAGCAAAATATGGTGCTGCCCGGGACCAGGAATGTCCAGGTGGACTCTACCCAGTAGGGTGAGACAGAAGGGGCTCTCTGCAACTCAGAGAGCCCACAGAAGACGATGCAGCATGGCCAGGAGTCCTACAGCCCAGGGTCAAAAAAGGTGCAAAAGGAGGCCCACACAGCACTATGACAAAGGCTCCCACACCTCTGGAGAACAACTCAGGAAGATGTACATCGCAGGATAGAATGCTGAGGGCTGGAGCTGCATGGTGCATGAAGAACTTTGCGGAAGGATGCCAACAAGCCTTGGCAATGGCAAAACTCGCAGTGCACGCGATACTGTCTTGGAAGGGGAGGCAAGGTCTTACCCCCACCAACGTTGAACAGTTGGACGTCAGGACCATCAGGACCACTTCAGTCCACCACCCGTGATGCAGGATCCAAGGTGCTTGTCAGGAGTGGGGACCCACACAGCCGGTCGTCGATGCAGTGTGGTGCCTGCTGAAGTAGGAGAGTGACTCCTTCACTCCAAGAGAGATTCCTGCATTCTTCTGGGGCAGGCTGAAGACAGGCTGTCCTCTGAGGATGCACGACTGGGAAACAGTTGCAGTTGCTGGTAGGAGCTGAAGATAAAATGTTGCAGAAGTCGTCTCTGCTTCTTTCTTGTAGTTTGTAGAGTTCCTGGAGGGTCCAGATGCAGTTTTTTTGGTGAGAAGGTGAAGTAAAGGATGCAGAGGATTCCTGCTGGAGTCTTGCAATCCGAATCTGAGGAACCACCCAGAAGAGAGACCCTAAATAGCCCTGAAAGAGGGATTGGTCACCTAACCAGGTAGGCACCTATCAGGGGAGGGCTGTGACGTCACCTGCTGGTACTGGCCACTCAGATGCTTCCAGAGTTCCCTGCCAACTTTGAATCCAAGATGGCAAAACCCAGGGACCCTCTGGAGGAACTCTGGGCACCACCCCTGGGCGGTGATGGATAGGGGAGTGGTCACTCCCCTTTCATTTGTCCAGTTTCGCGCTAGAGCAGGGACTGGGGGGGTCCCTGGACCAGTGTAGACTGGATTGTGCAAGGAGGGCACCAAATGTCCCCTTCAAAGCATTTCCAGTGACGTGGGGAGGCTACCCCTCCCAAACCTGTAACACCTATTTCCAAAGGGAGAGGGTGTAATACCCCTCTCCCAAAGGAAATCCTTTGTTCTATCTTCCAGGGCTCAGGATTTTCAAGCAACAGGAGGGCAGAAACCTGTCTGTGAGGTGGCAGCAGCTGGCGCTGCCTGGAAAACCTCAGAAGGCTGTAATGGCAGTACTGGGGGTCCTCTAAGGAGCCCAGAGAGTGCATGGGATCATAAACCAATGCTTGCAAAAGCATGGGGGTATGATTCCTACATGTTTGATACCAAACTTGCCTATGTTCGGAGTTACCATTATGTAGCTGGACATAGGTAGGGGCCTATGCCCAGTACACTCGTAAAATGGCGTACCCGCACTCACAAAGTCCGGGAAAATGGTCCTGGAGGTCATGGGAGCATCTCAGATAGTGCAGGGGTGCCCTCAAACACAGGTAATTTGCACCCTGCCCTCAGGGCTGGAGGGTCTGCTATAGGGGTGATTTATATGTTACCTGCTGCAGAGTAAATGGCAGTGAAAGGTTGCTTGCACCTTTTCACGCAGGCTGCAATGTCAGTCCTGCAGAAGCCTTTGCATGGCCTCTCTATGGGTGGCAAAATATATGCTGCAGCCCAAAGGGATCACCTGGAACCCCAATGCCCTGGGTACCTAGGTACCATAGACTAGGGACTTCTAAGGGGGCACCAGTATGCCAATTGTGGGTGAAATGCTGTGTTAACAGTATCCAACCATTTAAAGGAGAGAGCATAACTACTGGGGACCTGGTTAGCAGGATCCCAGGGGACACAGTCCAACACACTAACAATCAGGCCAAAAGTGAGGGTAACCAAGCTAGAAAGAGGCTACTTTCCCACTCTGGTAGGCTACTGTCCTCAGCAAGTGACAAGTAAAAAGGTCTGTCCTGCTACTAAGGTCAAATTGTTGCCACCAGTGGTAGGCCTCTAAAGCCTATTGAGCTGTTACTAGTCATGCCCATCAAAAGAAGGACATATGGTGTCCCCTTTATTCCACAGTCACCAGCTCTGTGTCTCAGTCCTAACCACAAAAGTGCCTCCAGTACGAAGGCATAGTTGTCATCTGTGCTGAGGTAGGGGTCGAAAGGCTACAGCTTGCTGAGGTAAATTCGGGGCTGCAGCACACGCTGTACAAAGCCACTTGGGGACCTTTCTGTGTCTCAACAATATCCATTTGCAGAGACAGCACTACTATGAACAAGTATACAGGGACATGGCTCATGGCCACACTGCACATGTGGGTTACACAAACTGCAAAAGCAGGCAGATCCATGTAGTACTCGCCACACTGAATGTTTACTCTTGTGCAAATGATTGTTAGATAATACTGCAAGTGTGACTTACAATGGAACAGTTACCTACAAGTATTTTTCTTTCCTATCTGTTCCCTCAGCTTCTTCCAAGAGCATATTTAGTTTAACAGAATGGAAAAGTAAACTTGTTTCGGTAAGGATTAAGTATCTATTAATGTTGTGCATGACACTTTTGTCTTCCAGAACCATTACTCTCTCAGTCAGAATGTGTACAAATATCCACATAATCCTATTACAGTGCTATCATGCTCCATTGTCACATTATTAGTATGCCCATAGTTTTTCTTAGGAATGTCCCAATAATTGTCCACATTTTTCCCTGGGTTTGCCATACTATCACTGTTTCTATTTTGCCATTTATTTAGGATAACAGTGCCCAGTTTGTTTTCTCTGCCTTAATAGTAGCATTTTAGATATATTTGTTTTCTGATGCCAGAATGTCACACAGCCACTGTGTTATTAACTCTGCTTCTGTTATTGCAGTGCCATTGCAAACACCTTATGGTCAGTGTCTTCCCTTACTGACCAGAGATTCATACTATGATGTTATTAGACTTGCAACCAGCCATATTCCAGCCCAGATTCCTACCATGTATGGTGCAGCTAAATTGACATTTCTGGACCAGAAGCTCAGTTGTCTTCTATGTTTTTCACAGTTCCTGACTGCTGTTCTGGAAGAGGCCCCATCACAATGGAATACTACCTTAATGACAGAACTTGCTTTACAGATTCCCAGTTTTAGACGCCACGAGCATCAGGAGGTAAGAGTTTTCATGGATAAGCAGTGCAACACCTTATCACTTTAACTGGCAATTCAATGCTAAATCAGACAAGGCATACCTGTGCAGTCTTTGAGTCCTTACAGTCACATTTTGATTGTTTACATTCCCTTTTGTATTGTGTGCAAACAACAGAGAAATAACAATATGATAAAAATGGGGAAAACAATGATGCTCCGGGGGAAATGAGCTTTAGGTGAAGGGAACGTCTTTATCTTGTTGACATTCTAACTAGCTCCTCTGCCTGTTCAACTTACCATGCTAAAGATCTCTTGCGAGTCAGACACACCAGGAAGACTCGCATACAATGCGGCAGGTGTTTTCTGAACTTCACTCATGGTGTCTTTTTTCACTCTCATTTTAGGGATTCATTTTCCGATGCCTCGGGAGGTGCTTGGCCGCATGTGAAGACAGTAAGCTGGTCATAACCTATCTTTGTAGGATGTTCTGCTCCACCCGGTTCATTGGCACGTCTAAGCATGCAGTACGTATCAAGTGCACACTATTAGAATTCTCATTGATCCACGAGGATTGAGGTGAAATAGCACTCGTGTAGTTCAAAACTAAAATGATGTGAGAAAAACTTCTCTGTGTTGACCAAAGATTGATATTTTCCACAATGGAACTGAATGTCATAGGAAACTCACCTCTTTCCATCTAGGGTCACCACTTCTATGCCACATACTTCTTCACCCAGAATAGTTAGCTCTCCTTCCTATCTTGTTTAAATCGTCATCTAGACAGAGTCAGGTGACTGTCTCGGGCACACTAGAGCTTATCAGCCCATGACGTGATTTTTTTAGCTGCTTAGTTAAAAGTGACAGGTTGTTGAGGCCTACCGGCCTTCTTTCTCTAAAAGAGTGATTTCAGTGTAATGGGAATCACTGCTGCGCGAGTGGTTATATTGTGTTTATTATTTTATTGTGCACAAAACATGGTCATCCGTTCTGTACTATTTTAGTACAGGTTTTACTGTTACTGTTTTAAGAACAATTTCTTGCAAATTTTGCACAAAGACTCATATGTGTGCAGTGCAGTTTGGCAGATTCTTTATAATGCAATTAACTAAAACAACCTACTATTGTTAATTAATTCAGATATAGCCATGACCGGTAGTGATCTATAAGTATGACATTGGGAAGTGATGTTTATCAATACAAATATGCCTCTGAAATGCGTTTGCATATTGTTGACACAATTAATATTGTCACAAGAACCTTCAGCAGGAAGTAACCAAATTACGTGTATCTGAATGGATAGGGGTGGGGGCAAAGACAACCTTAGGAAGCCAATCAGGCCCTCATTGTGTCTCACTAGATCAGCGAAAGCTCTCACCACATTCAGTGTTTCTGTCAGCTGAGCAACTGCCGGGAATGCAGACGAGTATACCAAGCATTTGCAATGTTGTTTGGCTTTGCTTGGCAGGTTTTTTGTTTTACAGAAGCCAAACCCACCCTGTAAATGGGTGGTTGTTTCTGAAAAACAAAAAATATAAAAAGGCTCTGACAGGCTAGGGTTTTTCTCCCAGTGAGGTGGGTCATCTGCTTTGGTTTCTCTTCTGGACATCCAGGCTTCTCTTGACAGTGCCAAACAGAACAAATGCATGTCAGAAGACCCAGGCTAAATGGGGTGGACTTTCTGTCGTACATTGACTGACAGCTCTGTGGTGTATGGGATTCTGCTTCAAGAGATCCAACCACACAGCCAGCTGAAACTCTACTTTTAAAAGCCTGTCTCTTTGACCATCTCTCAATTAGGGGTTAAAAGGAACTTTGGTGTGGCAGAGTCCTACCGGTTTGTGATGGGGATCCAGCTCTGCCAAATTCTAAATGAAGACCTTAGGCTTATAACTGACTGGAGGTTGGCGAATAGGTACTCAATCACTATTATGACGTATATCTCCTGTGCATTTTACAAGTGCCGCCGAATATAATGCACTTGCATAATAAAGTGGGGGCAGAATATGTGCCACATCTGCTAGTGAGTAACCCATCCGCCAAACTCTAAATCAGACCTATTACTTTCTGTTGAATCTGGCCCTTTCTGCTAGGTATTCCCCAAACGTTTTGCCTTCACTCCTCCAATTTTGCTGAATTTGTTTTTGCTGACCTTAGAACTCCGTGCACTATACCACTGCTAAGCAAGTGCTAAAGTGCTTCTGCTCTTGCTTTAAAACATGGTAGTAAAACATAGTAGAATTGGCTTATACCCAATTGGCATAGTTAATTTACTTGTAAGTCACTGGTAAAGCAGCACTTCATGCGCCCAGGACCTGTGCATTTAATGCTACTACTAGGTCTGCAGCATTGATCGTGCCACCCACTTAAGTAGCCCTTTAAACATGTCTCAGGCTTGCCATTTTAGCCTGTGTGTGCAGTCTTAAACTGTCATTTCGACCTGGCAAAATAAACCTTTTGCCAGGTCCAAGCCTTCCTTTTTAATGCATATAAGTCACCCCCAGGCTAGGCCCTGGACAGCCCAGGTGGCAGGGTGCAGTGTATTTAAAAAATAGGACATGTATTTTCTAATTATGAATGTTTTGGTACTGAAACATTATTAAATTACTGTTTTCACTAAGGCAAGTTCTACCTCTCCAATTGGTTAACATTGGAATTACTTTATTACATTTTATAAAAGTAATTTCCAAATGGGAACAGGTGACACCTTCATGTTTGGTATCTCTTGAATCAGAATTTAAAATCCTATAGTGAAGTTGGGTTTTAAATTACAATTCTGAAAATGCCACTTGCAGAAAGTTTGCATTTTCTTTCTTTAGCCATTTGGTGCCTGCAGCCTTTCTCGGGACACATGACTTGGTGTAATTGGCAGTTGAGCGTTGTGTATTCTTCCTAGACATCCACACTCAGAAGGATCATAGGTGTGACTGGATGGGTCATCATTGGCAGGATGGGAGAAAGGAGCTGGGCCCAGCCCCATTTACACTTGGTTAGACAGTGTGCTGTATCCACACAAAGGGCTGCATGACACCCTGTAGGTAGTCTCATGCCAGGGCCAGGGAGATAGGGTATCTCTGCATTTCAAAGGCATTCCTCTAGAAGTTTCTCCCCTCTTTAAAGGCACAACTGTGTTTACAAACTGGACCTCAGACACCAACTCTTCAGCACACTTCTGGACCAGTGGATACTCTGCTAGGAAGAAGGACAGCTGAGCTGCTACTAGGATTGCCACTCTGGTGTATTGCTGCTCTGCATGAACTTCTGCCCTGCTATGCTGACCTGCTGCCTGCCACCCTCTTGCCTAGGGAAGAAGAACTGGACTTGCAACTTAATCTTGAACCAAGGACCCCAGAGTGACTCCAAGGGCTTCCTGATCTGGGCCTCAGGGACATAAGAGGCTCCCCAATCACCTCCTGAACATCTGCTGCAGAAGATTCCTGACCCTCATGTGGTGTTTCTCAGGTCCTGGCCCTTGGCGTGGCTCAGAGCTCTTAAAATCAAGCTTTTGGGCTACTCGCTACTGCAAACAGGCCCATTCGTACCAAGACCATACCGCTTGCACTGAAATCCAGCACAAGCTGCTGCCAGCCAATCTCTTTACAAAGCAGCATCAAGCACCTGCAAAGACAACCAAAGCAAAGCACCAACCCGTCCATCCGCAATATACGGCCTGCTCTTTTTACCACGCCAACAACCACCTGCAATGCTCTCCTTGCTCCTCACCACCCTCTCCAATGCAAACTGGACTCTTGACACAAAACTTGAGAAGGTAAAATTTCAGCTGGGATATTCTGTGACTGTACCCGATCCGCACTTCATCGTGGATGGCCTGAACTTTAGACTTTGACATGGTTCAGCAGGACCAGATAGGTGCAGTTGGCGCTTTATGCTTTTTTGGCTCTATTTTACACTTTATACTTTAAAATTCAGAACCCCAGTTCTAATGATTGGGTTTTTGTTATTTTGGTTATGTTACATTAATCAAACTCTGCTCTGTCATTCAGATCTGGTATGGGATACTTTATGGTGTTTTCACTGTTTTACTGTTTAAAGTGTTGCACAAATACATCACGCATTGCCTCTAAGCTAAGCCTGAGTGCTGTGTGCCAAGCTATGAAGGGGTTGGGGACAGGTTATTTTGAGGTTTGCTTGTGTCTTACCTTGACAAGGAATGCGGTTGCTGCTTTACTAGGGCACACACCATAGTCAACCAGTAACCCAATTTCTCACACTAAGAGTTAGCACCCCTCATCATTATATCAGATATTTTAGAAGAGATTAGTGACAAAGGTACTTCTTTAGATTTAGGAGGATCAATTAATGCCCATTAGGGTGATGGAGAATTTTGCTCTGTTTCCCTGATAGACATCCTGTCCCGCACGTTTAGAGACATCTGCTGGTAATGTGAGCACCTCTTAACATTGGCAGGAGCCCTCCATGTAAAACTGTCATGGACTGTGCCATCAAACAGCACGTCCATCTGTACATTTTTTACATAGTTTTACTTTTTTCAAGAATAAACTCCCTCAAGCTGCGTTTTTTGTTTTAAACAAATACAATTAATGACCTCCCCACAATGGGATGGGGCAGGCATGTTTTTTATTTTTACTGTCCCTAACCAGCATGTTTTACCTGACAATGAGGGACAGCAATCAAAAGAAATCCGTCTGCCCACCCTTTATTGGATGGACTATCAGACGGCTAATCACCGACGAGCTGTATTCAGGTGCACCATGGGGGAGTATGTCAGCAGTTGAGCCGGAGTAGGCTCTATTGTTCATCTCCTTAACATCTGCTGAGTCCTAAATCAGGTGGTTGGATCAAGAGTTCCCACCCTGCCAAACTCTAAATGACCTAATTCAGTGGTTCCCAACCTTTTGATTTCTGTGGACCCCCACTTTAACATTAATGAAAGACAGGGACCCCCACTGAATCATCATGGGAATCCGGGGACCCCCGCCTGAATCATTACTGGAAGCTGGGGATTTAATTTGTCAATATTTGTTAATATGTTTGAATTTTCTAGGCTCTTGCGGACCCCCTGAGAAGGCTTTGCAGACTCCCAGGGGCCCCGGACCACAGGTTGGGAACCACTGACCTAATTGTTTAAGGAACAATCTGCCACGCATTGCTATCTATAATTACTCATTGATACACTTTAAGTGTAAATTGTGAAAATAAATGTCTTTCTGTGAGGTTATTTTCTTAAATCTGTTAAGTCTTTACTATTATAGTACATAATAATTGAGAATGTATTTGTATCCAGCAAACTGACTAGCACAAAATGTTCTCTGATGATTCATTGGTCTCAATCTCAAAACCAGTGCATTATAAACTTTCATCAATATAATAGTTACTCAGTTCAATAGAGGTGTAAAGGGCCCCACCGCATGCTCGATAATGCACTATCTTTATTGTATTCAGTGACTATGACTTTCCTTTCACTCTTTTAGGATTTGGTTATGGCTTTTCAGGACTGTGCAAATGTTCATGCATTTGAATGCCACCAGGTCCTCCAGGGCGTCCAGTTTATGCTTAGCGCGGTTGAGAAGGTAAATGCCATGCATCTCATCTTAAGGATTGCCACTGGTTACAGAATGAGTGCAAATGTGTGAGGGCACCATCTTTTAAGCTATTTTAGCACCACAGCCTCACTTTCTCAAAAGTATATTTTACATTTAAATGCCACACTTACAAAAATGGAGATGTGTACACTAAGGCATTAAAAAGAAAGCATTTAAAAAGCTAGTAGACTTGGGCTTTGAAAGGTGTATGCTTACACAACCTATGGCACACATGCACACAGACTAACTCTTCTACAGACACCATTTTAAAAAAAGTTCACCAAGCATACAGGCACCCATGAAACAAAGCAGCAAACATCTACCAATGTGTAGAGACCAACATTCATAAATAACGTTGTAAATAAGGGCATCTGATGATACACATCGATGGAGTATATGGTGACATGAAGCCAGAGGCATAAGGTGGTGTCCATGGGGGAGCACAGCGTGATGTGCTGTGCTGGGGGACTGGGTGATGTACCCCATGGGTGACTGAAAGCTTTGAGTCATTGGGCCTCTGGATGGTGGGCATGAGGAAAGATCTGGTTGGTGCACAGGGCTGTGTGCATTACAGGGATACAGCATAATGTTCAGCAGGTGGCAAAGGATGATTGTTTGACCTTGCATCCTTGGCGTGTTTTTCCCCTAACTTTTTGCCTTCAGCCCTCCTGTTTTGCTGATATAATTTTTGCAGGCTTTAGGACTCAGAACACTTTACCACTGCTAACCAGTGCCAAAATGCTTATGCTCTGTTCCAAAACCGTGGTAGAATTGGCATATACCAATAGGATTATTTAATTTACTTGTAATCCCCCAGTAACCGTTTACTACCAGGGTCCAGGGTCAGTAAATTAAATGCTACTAGTGGACCTGCAGCACTGATCATGCCACCCAATTAAGTAGCTTTTTAAACATGTCTCAAGTCTGCCAATGCAAACTGTGTGTACAGTTTTAAACTGCCATTTCAACTTGACAAAATAAATCTTTCAACACTCACAAACTGTCCTTTGTAAATCATATAAGTCACCCCTAGGGTAGGCCATGGACAAACCAGAGGGAAGGGTGCAGTGTATTTAAAAAAGTGGGACATGTACATTTTAGTTTTATATGTCCTGCTAGTGAAAAACTACTTTGTTTTTCACTACTGCAACACCTACCTCTCCAATAGGCTAACAATGGAGTTCCACTATTACACCTAATATGTGATAATTTTCCAGTGAAATTACAATTTTTGGAAATGCCACTTTCAGATATTGGCGTTTTCTAACCTTAGGCATTTAGGGGCCAGATGTAGGAAGATATGCTTTTGCGAGTCTGAAATTACGAGTCGGTGCAACTCGCAATTTCAGACTCGCAAAAGCATATGCAGAATGGTGTCTCAGACACCTTCTGCGACTCGCTATGGGGTTGCAAAGACCCACCTCATCAATATTCATGAGGTGGGTCGCATTTTGCGACCTCATAGCGAGTCCCTGCACTCACAGGGATGGTGGCCTGCTGTAGTCAGCAGACCTCCATGTCTGTGACTGCTTTATAAATAAAGCAGTTTTTTTTTTTCATTTTGCAGCCTGTTTCCTTAAAGGAAAACGAGTTGCAAAATAAAAAATAAACCGAAACCATTTGGTTTGGTTTTTTTCAGAGTAGGCAGTGGTCCATAGGGCCACTGCCTGCTCTGAAAAAATATTTTTGTCGACATTCACAAAGGGGAAGGGGTCCCATGGGGACCCCTTCCATTCTGCAAAGGGGTTACCACCAGTGTGACACTGGTGGTAACTGGGAGTTGGTTTGCGACTGCATTTGCGGTCACAAAGCAACTCTGAATTGCGATGCGAGTCGCAAATAGGAAGGGAACACCCCTTCCTATTTGTGAGTCGCATTCCCAAATAATTTGTGAATGAGCATAACGTTCGGCCGTTTGCATGGCGCAAACTGCGAAAATCGCAGTTTGCGCCATGCAAACGGCTTGCTACATCTGGCCCTTAGTGTCTGCAGCTTGTAATTGAGTCACATGACTGAGTGTAGCTGGCAGTTGGGCTTTGAGGTTTTCCTCCTAGACAGCCATACCTATTAGAGAGCTTAGATGTGCCTGGATGGGCCATCACTGGAAGGACAGAGCTTCTCCCTTCTCTACTCACACTTACTTAGCTACTTACTGGGCTGAGTCCTGCCTCCACACAAAGGGTTGCATACTCATGTTTTTAGTCTGGAGCTAGGACAGGGAAGGCATGATGCCTGTGGACTTCAAAGTTAAAGCTCTAGAATCTAATATTTTCCCACTTCAAAGGAAGGCCCAGGTACAAATATTGGACCCCATGCACCAAATGTTCAGCACACTTCTTGACCTGTGAATACTCTGCTAGGAAGAAGGACTAGTGAGCTACTGAAAGGAATGTCACTGTGCTGGACTGCTACTTTGAAGGACTGCTGGACTGCTGTGCTGACCTCTTGCCTGATTGAGAAGGACTGGACCTTCATCTGTTGAACCTAGCACCCCAGAGTGACTCCAAGAGGTAGTTGACTGGCCTCTTGACTGCAGCCCAGGGACAATCCTGAACCCAGCCCCTGGAATCTGCCATCTGTGACTTCTAACCTGCCAAGCAGTGCCACTCTAGTCCTGGTCCCTTGGAAGTGGGCTGGAAGGTGCTCTGTCACCCCATCTGCGGATGCAGCAGAACCAATGCATCTCCTCTGCTGTGAAGCTTTACCCTGAGCAGAACCAATGCATCTTGTCAGCTGGGAGGTTTCTCTCATTGCAAAGACTCCAAACAGGCCTCACAGCCTGCATCAGGATAGCTTCACTGATGCACGCCCTCGAATCGCAAGTTTCTCACTGATGGCAGCCTCGACAACAATGCAAGTTCTCTCATTGCAGCCTCACAGCTCTTCATAAGATGACTTATAGCCCTGACAGTATGACACATGTTTGATGCCGATTTTGTATCTCAAGCCCTCATCAACGGGATCCTAGACTACGATGCAGGACCTCGCATTACTGTTCTGCAGCTCCTCGGAACTGACTCATCGCCTTGGCTGTGCAATGCATCCTCAACACGGGATCTTGCAAAGCTCCACAATCAGGACTTAAAGTACTCTTGTTCAGCAGGCCTAACTTGGTCCTGTACCTGACCCTTGTCCCATTGTAGTCAGCCTGATCTTGTGACATTGTCTCAGTCCTACATGACCAGATATACACAGTTGATGCTTAGAGCTTTTTGGTGCTATATTTACTGAACTCTGTAAACTTGCATATTTCTGGATCTATAGATTTGATTTTTGTTGTTTTGGTCTTGTTTTATCTATTAAAATGTACTCCATATTTCTACGTTGGTGTGGGATTTTGCTTGTGTTGCATGTTTTACTTTTTTATTGAGGTCCTCATGCTTTACACCTTGCCTCTAAGTGTTTAACTGCTCTGTGCCAAGCTACCAGAGGGATCAACACAGGTTAATTTAGGGTTTGCTTGTGCCTCACTCTGACAAGGATTGTGGTTGCTGCTTGAATAGGGGGTCACTTCCCCTCAACCAGTGACCCAGTTTCTCATAGTGATGCACAGTGTCCTTCCACATAGATGTACCAAAGAAGCACAAGTCGATGCCCTGTAGATGAAAATAGTGGGTCAGACAAGTCACACAATGCCTTTTGTCAGGCATGAACAGGCAATAAAGCCTGTTTTATTGTTTGCATTTTTAGGTTTGTATCATTCCTTCCATTATAAATACTTGACTGCAAGTCCCTGAATCGAAAGAAGAAATTGATTACTCACCACTAACATTTGGAAGACAAAGAAGGACTTTATTATAATGCATTTCAGTGGTTTGTTTAGAGGAGGCAGGAAGCTCTTGGAATGCAGTTACTAGATTTCAAAATGGCTTGCTATGTACATGCAACCAAATATACAGATAACACAACAGGGCACACAAGAGAACTACAGCTCGTATACAGCCACACAAGTACGGCCAGCCCATTTCATTTCTAACACCTTCAGATAATCCTCAGCTTTTGATCGGCAGCATTTTCCTGCCACAATTTTTAAGTCAGCACTTACAAGGGTTAAACACCACATAATACCAATTCTTGTTAGATAAAAACCAAAGTGACCAAAGAGTCACACGTGACAAGAGTTGTACTCTGAACAATACAGATTGTCAGATGGAAAAGCACATGCAAAAGTAACATGACAAAAGAGCTACTCTCCAATGCTGAAGCATGACACGTGCATACCTTTCGCATGAGCCCAATGTTGATTAGTTGTATTCAGCCTAAATAACGCATGCAGTAAACATAAATCCAAATCTAAAAATCAAAGTCAAATCACTAATAACTATACAAGAGACGACCTTGCAGCCCCTGACCTCCCCTGCATGATTCTCCTTTAATTCCATTATTTTTTTCTGCTGACCACCTAGAACTTGTGCATTCTTAAAATATATAAAGCAACCGCAATTCTTTTGGTCAAACTAATTTTACATATTTATATTGGGTACGTCACACAACAGGGCGGTCAAAAATATACATTTTTTCAAATTTTCCCTTAGATTAGTAAAGGGAGGGTTAATACCGTGCATATGCCAAGCCCAATAGTAGTCTAGAGAACTGATTACAAGTGGGCTGGTAAAAGGTGAGACAAATACAGTGCCTGATGAATGCAGATACCTCGCACCTCCTATTGAATGTTCCCTCACAATCTGGGGAATTATCAGTAAAATCGAAATCAGCTGTTGCAATCTTCCACCAGTACATTTCAGCAGGTTTGACATGCTGACATTTTCCAGGGGAGCATTGCAGGGACATGGTAATTACTGCATTACGTGGAATGTTGATCCTTGTATAAACCATAGATTGCTCAGTGAGCACAGTTTACCCACCTCATGATCATGAGGAGCAGCGTCACAAATCACACAGGGCCAAATGGAAGACCTTACAACTCACACGGCTCTTCAGTGTGTCATATGAAATAAGCAATCTTCTCAAGGTCATTTGGTGCAGATATGATGCAGCTGGCACAAGGTAAGCTAAAAATCCCTCCACAGAGTAACTAGGTTTTAAGCTATTGTGTAGCCTTTAAATCCATTACACATTTTTCAGCCTCCCCTAAACTTGGAAGATGTCTTCAGACGAATCTGTTTATTTTGGGAAGGGTAGGGAAAGCTAAAAAGGCCATAGCAGGCTCTACTCCCACCTCAGATCTGTGGCCCACCTCCACTGAATGATGTTGTGCAATGAAGGATGAAGGGATGAAGGAATGTCGATTCTCCTGCAATTGATCTTTCACACACCTGCATGATTAAAAATGGTACAGAATCATACATGCACACCAGATGGTAATATTAACCGTTTTCACACTGTAGCACTTAAACTTCAAGGGAAACATCACTAACAACACGGTCAATGCAACGCTATTCATTTACCACGCTGCCATTACCATGCATATGTGTTCAATACACATGCGTTTAACTCGGACGCCTTTACCACCCATATGCGTGGTAACAGCAGAGAGTGCAGTCTGGGCAAAAGAGGAAGGAGCAGCGACCAGAGGAGAGAGAGGTAAGTGGAGCTGGGTTTGGGGAGTGGTTTAGGGTACTTTTTAGGACAGGGTTATGGGGTCAAGGTAGTTTTTAGGATAGGGTGGGATAGGGTTTAGTGTTCAGGGTGTTTTTTTTTTTAGGACAGGGTAGGTTTTAGGGTCTAGGGTAGGGTGGGGGCTGGGGTAGTTTTTAGGACAAGGCGAGGTAGGTTTTAGGACAGGGCAGGGTAGCTTTCAGGGTTTAGGATGGGGTAGGGTAGTTCTTAGGAGAGGGCAGGGTAGACTTTAGGGTTTAGGTTTGGGTGGGGGGCAGAGTGGTTTTTAGGACAGCGTGGGATAGGATTTAGGACAGAGTAGCTTTTAGGGTGGGGCGGGGTGTCGGGGTAGTTTTTGGGGCAGGTCAGGGTGGCCTTCGGGTTTAGGGTGGGGGGTCAGGGTAGCTTCAGGACAAGGTGGGGTAGGTTTTAGGTTTTAAGGTGGGGTAGTGGTGGGTATTTATTAGGACAGGGCACGGAAGGTTTTAAGGGTTAGGTCTGGGGTTTGGGAACGTTTTTAGGACAGGATGGGGTTGGTTTTAGGACAGAACAGCTTTTAGGGTGGGCTTAGGTCTCGGGGTAGTTTTTAGGACAGGGAGGGGTAGGTTTTAGAGTTCAGGATGAGGTGAGGTTGGGGTAGTTCTTTAGCACAGGGTGGGGTAGTTTTTAGGACAGGGTAGGTTGTAGGGTTTAGAGTGGGGGCTCGGGGTAGTTTTTAGGACAGGGCGGGGTAGGTTTTAGAACAGGGCAGGGTAGCTTTCAGTGTATAGGGTGAAGGGTGGCTGGGGTAGTTTTTAGGAGAGGGCAGGGTAGGTTTTTGGCTTTAGGGCGGGAGTTGGAGTAGTTTTTAGGACAAGGTTTGTTAGTTTTTAGGACAGGGTAGGTTTATGGTTTAGGGCAGGGTGGGGGGTGGGGTAGTTTTTAGGACAGGGCAGGGTATGTTTAGGGTGGGGCTCGGGCTTGTTTTTAGGACAGGATGGGGTAGGTTTTAGGACACTCTAAAATTTAAGGTTTTAGGACAGGAGTGGGGGTAGTTTTTAGGACTGGGTGTGGTAGTTTTTGGGTCACGGTAGGTTTTAGGGTGGGACAGGGTCGTTTTTAGGACAGGGCAGGGTAGGTTTTTCGATAAGACAGGCTAGCTTTTAGGGTTTAGGGTGAAGGCAAGGGATCGGGGTAGCTTTTAGGACAGGGCAAGGAAGTTTTTAGGGTTTAGGGTGGGGTAGTTTTGAGGACAGGGCAGTATAGGTTTTAGGGAAGGGCGAGGGTGGGTGTAGTTTTTAGGACAGGGTGGGATAGTTTTTAGGACAAGGCAGGGCAGGTATAGGGTTCAGGTTGGGGACGGGGGTTGGGGTAGTTTTTAGTGTTTAGGATGGAGCGGGTGTTG
This sequence comes from Pleurodeles waltl, assembly GCF_031143425.1. Taxonomy (NCBI): domain Eukaryota; kingdom Metazoa; phylum Chordata; class Amphibia; order Caudata; family Salamandridae; genus Pleurodeles; species Pleurodeles waltl. Next base: position 488,026,155 of record NC_090449.1, read on the forward strand.
GGGTAGTTTTTAGGACATGGCAGGGTAGTCTTAGGTTTAGGGTGGGGGTCGGGTAGTTTTAGAACAGGGAGGGATAGATTTTAGGGTTTAGGGTGGGGGTGGGAGGGTGAGTAGTTTTTAGGACAGGGAAGGTAGGTTTTCAGGTTTAGGGCTAGGGGTCAGGGAAGTTTTTGGAACAGAATGGAATAGGTTTTAGGGCAGGGTTAGTTTTACGGTAGGCTGAGGGCTAAGGGTAGTTTTTAGGACAGGACGGGTAGACTTTAGGGTGAAGGGTGAAGGGGGTCAGGGTAGTTATTTGGATAGGGTGGGTAGTTTTTAGGACAGTTTAGGTTTTAGGGTTTATAGCAGGTGGTCAGGATAATTTTTAGGACACAGTGGGGTAGGTTTTAGGGAAGTGCAGGGTAGCTTTTAGGGTATAGGGTGGGGTCGTCTTTAGGAGAGGGCAGGGTAGGTTTTAGAGTTTGGGGGGTCTGAGTAGTTTTTACCACAAGGTTGAGTAGTTTTTAAGACAGGGTAGGTTTATAGTGTGGGGTGGGTGGATGGGTAAGGGTAGGTTTTAGGACAGGGCAGAGGAGATTTTAGGACAGGGCAGGGTAGTATTTAGGGTGGGTGAGGGGTAATTTTTAGGACAGAGCAGGGTAGGTTTTCCGGTTTAGGGTCGGGCTCTGGAAGTTTTTAGGACAGGGTGGGGTAGGTTAGGACAGGGTAGGTTTTAAGGTTTGGGGCAGGGAGTTGGGGTAGTTTTTAGGACTGGGTGGGATAGTTTGTAGGACATGGTGGGGTTCAGGGTTTAGGGCAGGGGCAACGTAGTTTTTAGGACATGGCAGGGTAGGTTTTTGGGTTTAGGGCGAGAATGGGTGGGAGGGGGTAGTTTTTAGGGACGGTGGGGTAGGGATTAGGACAGGGTAGATTTTAGGTTTTAGAGCGGGTATCGGATTAGTTTTAGGACAGGGCAGGATAGGTTTTAGGACAAAGCAGGGTAGCTTTTAGGGTTTAGGTTGGAGGCTGGGGGTCAGGTAGTTTTTAGGACAGGGCAGTGTAGTTTTAGTGTTCGGACCGGGGATCGGGTAGTTTTACAACAGAGTGGGGTAGGTTTTAGGACAGGGTAGGATTGTTTTAGGGCTGGGTGGGGTGGTTTATAGGACAGGGAGAGGGAGGATTTAGAGCAGGGTACCTTATAGGGCAGGATGTCGGGGTAATTTTTAGGACAGGGCGGGGTAAGTTTTAGGGTTCAGGGTGGGGACGAGGGATCAGGTTGTTTTTAGGGCAGGGTAGGTCGTTTTCAGGATAGGGTAAATTTTAGGGATTAGAGTGGGTGTCGGGGTAGTTTTTACGACAGGGTAGCTTTTAGGATTTATGGAGGGGGTGGCGGTGAGTAGTTTTTAGGACAGGGCAAGGTAGGTTTTAAGGTTTAGGGCGGGGTGTTAGGGTAGTTTTTAGACAGGATGGGGTAGGTTTTAGGGTTCAGGGTGAAGGTGGGGGGTTGAGGTAGTTTTTAGGACAGGGCTGGGTAGATTTTAGGGCAGGGTAGATTATAGGGTTTATGGCGGGGCAGAGCTCAGAGTAGTTTTTCCGACAGGGCAGGGTAAGTTTGGGTTTCAGAGAGGGGGACGTTTTAGAACATGAAGGGGTAGTTTTTATGACAGGGTAGGTTTAGAGTTTAGGGAGAGAGGTGGCTGTAGTCTTTAGGACAGGGCGGCATAGGTTTTAGGACAGGGCAGGGTAGCTGTTAGGGTTTTGGGTGGGGGCGGTTTAATTTTTAGGACAGGGTGGGTTAGGTTTTAGAACAGGGTACATTTTAAGGTTTAGAGCAGAGAGTTGGGGTAGTTTTTAGGACTGTGTGGGGTATTTTTTGGGACAGGGTGGGTTTAGGGTTTAAGGTGGGGGCAGGCTTGTTTTTACAACAGTGGAGGATAGGTTTTTGGGCTTATGGTGGAGATGGGTTGGTAGGGGTAGTTTTTAGGACAGGGTGGGGTAGGTTTTGGGGCCAGGCAGGGTAGATTTTAGGGTTTAGGCTGGAGGCAAGGGGTCAGGGTAGTTTTTAGGACAGGGCCGGGACGTTTTAGTGTTTAGGGATGGGGTGAGGTAGTTTTAGGACAGAGTGGAGCAGGTTTTAGGACAGGGCAGGGTAGCTTTTAGGGTTTTGGGAGGCAGGGTAGTTTTTAGGACAGGGCAGTATAGGTTTTAGGGCAGAGTAGGTGTCAGGATAGTTTTGAGGACAGGGTGGGGTAGGTTTTAGAACAGGGTAGCTTTTAGGGTGGGAAGTCGGGGTGGTTTTTAGGACAGGGTGGAGTCGTTTTTAAGACAGGGTAAGATTGAGGGTTTAGAGAGGGGGTCGGTGGAGTTTTTAGGACAGAGCAGGGTAGCTTTCATGGTTTAGGGTGCAGTAGTTTTTAGGACAGGGCAGGATAGGCTTTATGTGGGCAGTTTGGTTTTCAGGACAGGGTGGGGTAGATTTTAGGACAGAGTAGCTTTTAGGGCAGGGTGGGGTGTCAGGGTAGTTTTTAGGACACGGCAGGGTGATTTTAGTGTTTAAGTTGGGGAGTAGGGGTAGTTTTAAGACAGGGTGGGGTAGATTTTAGGACAGGTCAGGGTAGCTTTTAAGGCTTAAGGTGAGGTAGTTTATAGGACAGGTTTTAGGGCAGGCAGGTTGTTTTTTAGGTCAGGGTGGGGTAGGCTTTAGGACAGGGTAGCTTTTAGGGTGGGGAGGGGTGTTGGGGTAGATTTTAGGACAGTACGGGGTAGGTTTTTGGGTTCATGGTGGGGACGGGGGATCGTGTCGTTTTTTAGGACTGGGTGGGGTCATTTTTAGGACAGGGTAAGTTTTCGCAATTAGAACGCGGGTCAGAGTAGTTTTTAGGACAGGACAATGTAGTTTTTAGGATTTAGGGTTGGGTGGGGGCGGGTTAATTTTAGGACAGGGCAATGTAGGTTTTAAGGTTTATGGCGGGGGTTGGGGTAGTTTTAAGAACAGGATGGGGTAGGTTTTAAGACAGGGTAGCTTTTAGGGCAGGCTGGGGGGCTCAGGATGTTTTTAGGACAAGTTGGGGTAGGTTTTAGGGTTCAGGGTGAGGGTGGTGTGTCATGGTAGTTTTTGGGACAAGGTGGGGTAGTTTTTAGGACAGGGTAGGTTTTATGGTTTAGACCAGGGGTCGGTGTAGTTTGTTGGGCAGGGCAGATTTTAGGACAGGGCAGGATAGGTTCTAGGGTTTAGGGTGGGGAAGGAGTAGTTTTTATGACAGGGCAGGACAGGTATTAGGGTTTAGGGTGGAGGCGAGGGTCAGGTAGTTTTTAAGAGAGGGCAGGGTAGGTTTTAGGGTTTAGGACGGGGTCTGAGTAGTTTTTAGGAAAGGGTTGGGTAGTTTTTACGACAGGGTAGGTTTTAGGATTTATGGAGGGGGTGGCGGTGAGTAGTTTTTAGGACAGGGCAAGGTAGGTTTTAAGGTTTAGGGCGGGGTGTTAGGGTAGTTTTTAGACAGGATGGGGTAGGTTTTAGGGTTCAGGGTGAAGGTGGGGGGTTGAGGTAGTTTTTAGGACAGGGCTGGGTAGATTTTAGGGCAGGGTAGATTATAGGGTTTATGGCGGGGCAGAGCTCAGAGTAGTTTTTCCGACAGGGCAGGGTAAGTTTGGGTTTCAGAGAGGGGGACGTTTTAGAACATGAAGGGGTAGTTTTTATGACAGGGTAGGTTTAGAGTTTAGGGAGAGAGGTGGCTGTAGTCTTTAGGACAGGGCGGCATAGGTTTTAGGACAGGGCAGGGTAGCTGTTAGGGTTTTGGGTGGGGGCGGTTTAATTTTTAGGACAGGGTGGGTTAGGTTTTAGAACAGGGTACATTTTAAGGTTTAGAGCAGAGAGTTGGGGTAGTTTTTAGGACTGTGTGGGGTATTTTTTGGGACAGGGTGGGTTTAGGGTTTAAGGTGGGGGCAGGCTTGTTTTTACAACAGTGGAGGATAGGTTTTTGGGCTTATGGTGGAGATGGGTTGGTAGGGGTAGTTTTTAGGACAGGGTGGGGTAGGTTTTGGGGCCAGGCAGGGTAGATTTTAGGGTTTAGGCTGGAGGCAAGGGGTCAGGGTAGTTTTTAGGACAGGGCAGGGACGTTTTAGTGTTTAGGGATGGGGTGAGGTAGTTTTAGGACAGAGTGGAGCAGGTTTTAGGACAGGGCAGGGTAGCTTTTAGGGTTTTGGGAGGCAGGGTAGTTTTTAGGACAGGGCAGTATAGGTTTTAGGGCAGAGTAGGTGTCAGGATAGTTTTGAGGACAGGGTGGGGTAGGTTTTAGAACAGGGTAGCTTTTAGGGTGGGAAGTCGGGGTGGTTTTTAGGACAGGGTGGAGTCGTTTTTAAGACAGGGTAAGATTGAGGGTTTAGAGAGAGGGTCGGTGGAGTTTTTAGGACAGAGCAGGGTAGCTTTCATGGTTTAGGGTGCAGTAGTTTTTAGGACAGGGCAGGATAGGCTTTATGTGGGCAGTTTGGTTTTCAGGACAGGGTGGGGTAGATTTTAGGACAGAGTAGCTTTTAGGGCAGGGTGGGGTGTCAGGGTAGTTTTTAGGACAGGGCAGGGTGATTTTAGTGTTTAAGTTGGGGAGTAGGGGTAGTTTTAAGACAGGGTGGGGTAGATTTTAGGACAGGTCAGGGTAGCTTTTAAGGCTTAAGGTGAGGTAGTTTATAGGACAGGTTTTAGGGCAGGCAGGTTGTTTTTTAGGTCAGGGTGGGGTAGGCTTTAGGACAGGGTAGCTTTTAGGGTGGGGAGGGGTGTTGGGGTAGATTTTAGGACAGTACGGGGTAGGTTTTTGGGTTCATGGTGGGGACGGGGGATCGTGTCGTTTTTTAGGACTGGGTGGGGTCATTTTTAGGACAGGGTAAGTTTTCGCAATTAGAACGCGGGTCAGAGTAGTTTTTAGGACAGGACAATGTAGTTTTTAGGATTTAGGGTTGGGTGGGGGCGGGTTAATTTTAGGACAGGGCAATGTAGGTTTTAAGGTTTATGGCGGGGGTTGGGGTAGTTTTAAGAACAGGATGGGGTAGGTTTTAAGACAGGGTAGCTTTTAGGGCAGGCTGGGGGGCTCAGGATGTTTTTAGGACAAGTTGGGGTAGGTTTTAGGGTTCAGGGTGAGGGTGGTGTGTCATGGTAGTTTTTGGGACAAGGTGGGGTAGTTTTTAGGACAGGGTAGGTTTTATGGTTTAGACCAGGGGTCGGTGTAGTTTGTTGGGCAGGGCAGATTTTAGGACAGGGCAGGATAGGTTCTAGGGTTTAGGGTGGGGAAGGAGTAGTTTTTATGACAGGGCAGGACAGGTATTAGGGTTTAGGGTGGAGGCGAGGGTCAGGTAGTTTTTAAGAGAGGGCAGGGTAGGTTTTAGGGTTTAGGACGGGGTCTGAGTAGTTTTTAGGAAAGGGTTGGGTAGTTTTTAGGACAGGGTAGGTTTTAGGGTGTTATGGCGAGTGGGGAGGTCTGGGTAGTTTTTAATACAGGGCTGGGTGGGTTTTAAGATAGGGCAGAGTAGCTTTTAGTATTTAGGGGGGGCGGAGTGCTAGTTTTTAGGACATGGTAGGTTAGGTTTTAGGGTTTAGGGTGGGGGGTGGGGTTCTGGGTTGTTTTTAGGACAAGGGACAGTAGGTTTTAGGACAGGGTAGATTTGAAGGTTTAGGGAGTGGAGTCTAGGACTGGGCTGGGTAATTCTTATGACATGGTAGGTTGGCGGCGGTGGTCCGGTCTAGTTTTTAGGACAGGGTGAGTAGGTTTTAGGACAGGGCAGGATAGCTCTTAGGGTTTAGAGCAGGGGCGGGATAGTTTTTAGGACAGGGTGGGGTATGTTTTAGGTTTCAGGGCGGGGGTCAGGGTCGTTTTTAGGACAGGGGGGTGTTGTTTTTAGGACAGGTTAGGTTTAGAGCGGGGTCAGGGTACTTTTTTTAGAACAGGGCAGGGTAGTTTTTAGGACAGGGTGGAGTAGTTTTTAGGACCCGGTAAATTTTGGGGTTTAGGGCGGTATGCAGCGCTCTGGGTAGTTTTTAGGACAGTGCGGGCAGGTTTTAGGACAGGGCAGAGGGGATAGGGCTCATGGCAGGGGGTGAAAAGGTCAGTTTTAAGGTCCCGGCCGGTGGAGTATGGTATCAGGTGTAGAGGGCGGGCGGAGTAGAATTTACCCCCATGTTCCTTTACCAAACATGCTTTTACAACGAAATTTGTTGTAAAGGCATGCGTGGTAAAGACACTGTAGTTGTAGAGACCGCATTGTAAAGGCATGCTTGATATACGCATGCGTTGTTCCATCATTCATCCAAACTTCACAGGTAGGATTCCATTTTGTCACAAAAGCAACAAAGTGTTCGCCATTGCTGGACATTTTCAGTCATGTTAAATCTGCAGACGAGAAGTTCAGCCTATGTAGCGCAACGTTCAAAAGAGATTTCACACCCACAGTGCTTACTCGATGTGCTCAGAAGCCTCACTGGCCCAGGGAAAGAGGGGCAATATTCCTTCTTCACATAGCCTGAGTGCAACTCGTTCTGGAAGAAATGCTTGCCTACTATATATCTGCTATTTAAAAAAAATATACAATCCGGAATATGTGAAGAAGTTGAACAGACAATATGATGACCAAGAGCATCATATGCACAGCCTAGAAGAACAAATCAAAAAAGCAGTTGAAGCAGATGATTGTTTTCATGGCCAGACTTGATTATGAGTTGTAATTAATGAGCAGTGGCCCAGTTCTTGTGATTACATTAATCACACTGTCGGTGTTTCTCCTGGAGGCTGCTGTCACACGTTAGGTGTCATTGTGTCACTCCCATGATGTCACTGATGCTGCTTCCTTAATCCATTTCTCACAACCCCCGTCCGATGTACACAGGATGCTTGAAAAGTGTTTTACACAAGACACTGAAGATGTGACTGCCCGAATAAAAGCAGGCAGGAAAGAATGTTTTATTGGAATGAGAGAGTGCACTTTTCTACCTTGCAGGTGCTTGTGGTGTGCAGTCACACGCTTATGTTTTCTGGTAGCACTGCGATAGGTCAAGCTTGTTTTTAATGACCCAGTTAATTCTGGACGTATTACTGGCTCTTTCCAGGATCCAGACCAATTCCTTGAAGAAATAACATCCCATGAAAATATAGACGAGATCAACACATCCCGCACTGTGGAAGTTAGAACTGTGAGTTTGCTTGTAATACCTCCTCCAGTGGTTTTATTTATTTCCGCCTCGTCCACTTCTTGATCAAAATGTTCGAGTAAAGCTGATAGATCCGTCACAGAGAGCGTACAATGATCAGGGTGCGCTCCTGTATCAAGTATTAAAGAGCATCTCTTGAGAGGAGGCCAAGGGGTGATTGGTGTGAAAACACAGTTCATATCTTGCTCACAAATGGCTTTCCTTCCCGAGATAGCCCTCATGCTATGTTTTGTGCTCTGTGTCATCTGATGTTTTGTCACACATTTTAACCATGTATAATGGAAACAGTCGGCCTCAAAAGCCGAAGCACATTACATGAACTTTGTTGGTGGTTTCTATTGATAACATAGGGTTTAAAAGACTGATCAAACACAGAGTATATCTCCTGATCTGGAGAGCAAGAATTATTAAAACACCTACCCTTCTGCATGCCAGACTGAGCCCTTCACTCAGGAATGAGTCCCAAGTCCCCTATCTCCCCTGGGTATGATTCTGTCAGTGGATGAGCACAAGTGAATGACATTCTCCTTTAACCATGTAAGCACGATTTGCCCTATTCACCCTCACCTCGAACACAGGCAAAGGGTTGGTTTGGCCTTGGTTCATCACATTGAGGTTTATAATTTAATAACATCTGATCCTCTCCTTCACCTACCACAACATCGTCACTGTGAGTATGTTATCATTCCTATTATTTCCTATCATCTTCCTAACCCTGTTTACTATTACAAACACATATCTTACAATGTTGTGGATAGGCCGAAATAAGGAATGCAATGTTAGTGTCTTGTGATACAAATTGGGGTTTGCCAATCTGAGCCTGCAGCTATGGTTGCCCTAATTCCGCTGCTTAATTACTTCCGTATGGCTCTAGCTGAGAATAGTTAGAGCGTCAGTGCAGTGTAGTCCATCTGCAGTTCTTGTGACAAAATACGTCAATGCTCATACCTACTATCATGCCTAAAGAATCTTTTCATTTACTTTCCATGTACTCCAGCTTCAAGATAGGATGAAAACAATGAGAAACACACTCAAGTTTTGCAGCATTCTTATTCACAAGTGGGGTGAGTTGAGATTTTATGTTTTTTCTCCTATTGTCAATGTGAGTGAACAAGTTAACCATTTACATAGCAGACTCTATAAACTATCGCCAAGAGGCATGGCCTGCATGACACTTTAAAACATGTTGGATTGATACTAACTCAATAGTTTTTCTAAAGTCAGTGGAAAGATGCAATAAACATTAAGCGTGGAGAGAAAGAAGCTTAACATCTCACTGGCGTTAAAGGTAAGGGAGGGCTCCACAGTAGGTGACATCCTCAAGGACAACCTTTTCATCTGAAAGTACTGCTTTGAATCCTATTAGAGGAGCGAGACCTGGGCTCTTTGCAGTCAGCAATATATAATTTTAAGAAAGAGCCACTGTTAGCTCCTCGATCTCGAAGGGTTCGTATGGGCAGTCTACTCCACAGAAACAAAATGGACATTGTCTATCTGATTATCAAAATTGACCTAATGAACAGATGATGTAGAACTTTAGTACAAAACAGAGAAAAGACAGTCTCCTTATTTTACAAACGTTCACCTGCAGGCATTGTAATAACGTCTACCCTATTAAGAAATTATGAGTTTTTAATTTGACATTTTATATTTCAAACGAAATTCCAATGTATCGAGGTACTGGTTGTAAGTAAGAAACTCCATAACCAAAGGATTTGTTTGCTACAGCAGAGGCACATTGGATTGAAAGATTAGGAACTATGGGCCAGATGTAGGTAGGTGGCAAATTGCAACTCGCAATGTGCTATGCAGAACGGTGTCTCAGACACCGTCTGCGAGTCGCTATGGGGTCTTAATGGGTATTAATGAGGTGGGTCGCAATTTGCGACCCCATAGCGATTCAGGGCACTCACGGGGATGGTGGCCTGCTGTAGTCAGCAGACCTCCATGTCCGTGACTGCTTTTAAATAAAGCAGTTTTTTTTTCAAAGTGCAACCAGTTTTCTTTAAAGGAAAACGAGCTGCACTTTGAAAAATAAACCGAAACCTTTAGTTTCGGTATTTTTCAGGGCAGGTAGTGGTCCATTGGACCACTGCCTGCTCTGAAAAATTATTTTTGAAGCCAGACACAAAGGGGAAGGGGTCCCATGGGGACCCCTTCCCGTTTGCAACTGAGTTACCATCCACTTCAAGCATTGCGAGTCGCAAATAGGAAGGGAACACCCCTTCCTATTTGCGAGTCGGAAATGCATTTTGCGATTTTCGCCGTTTGCGACTCGCAAAGTCTTTGCTACATCTGGCCCTATAATACCAAGAACACTCAATGAGCGACAGCAACTGACATAATAACTATGAGAGAATGGAAAAGGCTACTAAAGATACAAAGGAAAGACCTATGGAATGTTGTCAGATCTCATAAGAGGAAGGACATGCTACATTTTATTGTTTGTATTCTGAATGGGAAAATACAGTTTAGCCTCAAGTAGAGGTCTCCACATGGTTTGTTACAGTTCTTTTAAATATTATTCCAAATGAGGCAGAAGGGTGGAGGCTGTCTTAGACAGGGCGCTACAAACCTAGAAATTGCTGAAGCAAGGTGAAAAGTGATGGTGGGAGACCTTATCAGACACTCCTCAAACCCTATCAGCCATTGATGCAATAGAAAATAGTTAGGAACTACAAAACAACTATATTACTAGTGTAATACTGTAGGCAGGAGATTAGTATTTGCTCAGTTTAGACTGAAAAAGCCGAAAACGTTTCTTTTGAGATGATTTTAATAACTATTCCTGTGAGGGTAGCAGTTCTACAAGGTGCCTTGTTACAATGAAAAAGCCATTTTGCCTGTAACACTGAGCACTACTTTGTCGTGAGGTGATAGTGCTTAATTGTATGCATTGTTTGTATTGTATTCTTTCAGGTTAAACATAGTCCATAGTCCACCGTCACTGAAAGTGGAGATGGAGAATATTTGGGAAAATGCATGCACTTATTCACGTCCACCAATGCTCGAAGCACCTATTGCAGAACCACAGTTCAACCTCAGTTGTGGATCTTTGCCAGAAAGCCAATCCTTCTGGCCTTGTTGGCTGAATTGCAGGTGCCCATAGCTCCAGGACCGGATCTTCCGTGGCCATTGGTTTAACAATTTATCCTGAAGCCTGCATTATAAGTCAATTGAGAAGGGTCCCAACACTGAGCTCCGAACTGTTTATCAAGTTAAATTATGACACTAAAGCATTAAAACATAGATTGTCATTTATGTAAATGTTCTTTGTTATATCTGTGATATTAAATAAATTCAATTAAAAATAAATACTGCTTTAAATTTCAAATAAATGGAAATCCTTGTTTAAATATTGTGATACCTATTGTATTACATTGTATCCGAGGGCAAACCATTATTCACCGCCTTAACTAAGGTCCACAATCATGAGTGACAGTTAAATGACTTCGATACTATTGGCCTCCAGGGACCCCATTGCTGGTCAGAATGGTATCTCTGGGGGTTGTAAATATAGGCCCAGTGCAAGTTGAGCCCCTGAGGCCTGGGTACTAACAAGAGGAATTTGATTTAAGGCATCCCATTCCCGTAGTTATTGCTCATTCCTGTCCCCATTTGTGCTTAGAATGTTGGTTGCTTTGAGCAGCAGGAGTTCCTAAGGGAAATATTATGGGCAAATGGTTTACCCTTATTACTTGAACCCTGGTGGCACCACTGACTTCATGTTGCTGGGTAGATCAGAATTTACAAATAACTCATAAAGAAGGTCTACGTCGTGAAATATAGACCACAGCTATCACTGAAGATACAAGAAAACTAAGGGAGTCTTGATTATGCACATCAAGTATCAACGTTGAGCCCCACATGAAAGTGAGGAGGAACATAACCCAACGTTGGTACTTCCAGTATGTGCCAGGATCTGGAAGAATAGCATCCTCCAGACCCATATAAACAGCAGTCACCAAAATATTCTAATAGCCACTGAACTATTGCACATCATTAATGATGCAGAACTAGACTTGACATCAATGTTCAATAACTACCATAAACTCCCAATTGTGGGACTAAAAGTACATTTCAAACAATTAATTTATACTTTACCCTGAGTGAGCAGCAAATTTAGCTCTAGTTCTGAACAATTTTGAGAAAACACTTAACACTCTGTCACCACAAAAGGGAAAACAAAACTGCAAGTACCATCATAGAACGAAGAAAAGAAAAGTAGAGCTCATCATGCAGGATTTGGGGCAGGAGCTAAATTCACAAGAGTGTTGTTGGCATAATCACTGAGTTACTAGCTACGACAAGTGTGACATGCCATTTTTGAGTGTTTGTTTAACCACAGGTGTTTTTATCATAGGTGATGTACTAGAAATACGCACGATGGGAAGGTGTGAACTTTCCTTTTGATTTCCTTTGCACTTAAAATAGGTTAGGAATCCGTAGAGCCCTGAAGAATGCCCATGATCAGTGTATGGCTAAAATGAGTCAGAAACATGTTGGTAAACGATAAGAATGCCAAGCACATTGCACCCAATAGCATCCATTAATTATACTTCATAGTATTTATATCTGTAACCGAGTTACCACCTAATAAAGGTAATCCATGTGGTATACCTTACGGTATTATTTAAATTATAACTGGATCCCTGCTCTTTTATCCAGAAGATTACTATATCCAAAGAACTTCCTCAACAATTGTGACGTTTAGTCTGCGTGACAATACCATCTTACCTGGGTGGGATGAGGTGGCTGACGATGAAGCATGACACATTACGTGGGTGCGACCATTTCATCCAATATTTTAAAAATCTTGAAATTAGGTGATCACTCAGGATAGGTAATGGTCAGGTAAAGAGGAGTAAAGCATGTAACTTCCCCCTCCACCCTAGAAAGACCTCTCTGCTCTCTTTGGTGGTTAGGGAAAAGTGTACAATATGTCCTGACACTTCAAAAACACACTGTGCCAGTCCATTGTGCTCTGCTGGATGAAGGCACCAAATCAAATTTTGATAACAAGAATTTGTTTTTAATGGCAAAAAGGTTTACAACTTTAAGACACCACACTGGCACAATCTCTGGAAATAGGTTGAGGTGAAGGCTGAAGCAATGACAATTGAAAAATGTGTTAAACTAGTCATCATGCAACAGGGCTTTCATATGGTACCCCATCCAAAGACATCTGAAGAGGTCAATCCAGTTCAGAAATTAGCAACACCCCCTCCCTTCGTCGATTGACATTTATCTTCATCACCTGATTATCAGTGGGACACTTAATGTTAATGAAAGAGGAACCAGGAGGCCTGTCTGTGACACCAATGGCTCACCATATCCTAAACGAACAACGTAGCCCTCTCACCCCAAAAGACTGCCATTGGTTGTAAGTATCATGGGGGGTCTGGGGCCAAAAGAATCCAGTGTCAAAATGTGCCAATTCCAACAACCACACCAGTTCTCTCCTAATGCTGATTCATGAGGGTGTAGCAGTCATGGTACATTCCAGATAGGTGATAAGAGAAGGTGTAGTCTAAGTGCCTTGATGAAAGGCGGAAACTTCCACCCACCAAACCTTCATTAAATGGGCACTGCATTATCACTGGTAATGAGCTCATAATAATTCCATGTTCTAGGTCACATGTAGGAAGGGTTGGTTTAATAAGCTGGAGAAATAATACTGCATTCAGTGATGTGCCAATTTCTCTGAAAAAGCAAGACCATGGAGAGAGTGTCAACATTGTGCTCCTTTCTTCCAAGGGCCAAGTTGCAATGGATGGGCTGTCCTTATCTATCCCTCCACAAATTATTCTGTTTACATGCCCCCATCACAAGTGGTTGTGTAATGCACCTGGGCTGGTCATATGCAATGAAAGTTTATTGAAATTTCAAAATTGTTAAAAACACTGTGGGTGTACAGGTGTTTCACAGCATTTGTGACATTTTTGGTGTATGACAACCAGTTATAGGAAGCATGAAACTCCATGGTTCAGTCATTTCAAAACTTCAAATAATTAACAACTGAATGTATCCACTTACAGTCAGAGACCAGAATATTTAATCAGTTTACAGTCGCCTTCCATAGTTCACATCATTAAGCAAACTAAAGAGAAAATATTGCAGTAAAATGTAAGTCTTGACCCAGTGTGTTCTCACATTTTTCTAGGGGAGACTTGCTTATTTGCTCACTGTAATCCAGCTGTAGGTGGTGTCTGTAGGAAATTGTGTTGCAAGTTGCGTGTTTAATAGGCCCACAATGTCACTTTACTGGGATCCAAGCATCCGATTGTAGCACTTCACTCTTTCAGGGCAGGGAAGCCGTACAGTCCAAGGCCTACAGATGGGAGGTGGTGTGGGCTAGTAATTACCATTCACTGGCATGCAACAATAACAGTCAATAAATCTTTGTCCAGTCAGTGCTTTTTATTTAGGAAAAGAAAAAGTACCTTCTTCACACACACTACTAAATACACTGCTTTAATTTACAAATATACTTTGAAAAATGGAAATTGCCATAGATGACATTTCATAATCACATTTGACCCCCAAAGAGTCACACAAACATATAAGGTAAGAACATTGGCTTGGTGAAAGGTCAGGAGCAGCAAACCACATGTTAAAGACATCATTTTGTACATAAAGACAATCATCTTTCAATAATAATCACAGATAAATGTACTTATTAATGTTAATAAACCTAATCACTTTAATCAGTCATCAGTGTCAACCTTATTATATTAATAAAACATATAAAATGTGTCAGTGAGTTTTTTGCAAACCTGAAATGCAATCATAAAACATCCCCTAGGGGGCATCATATTTTGATTACATAAAATGTAACCATCGACTGATCAATAAACACTGCCACAGACCAAGGATCTCATCATGAGTTTGATGGACAAGAAAGCCCATCTGCCAAACTCCCTATTGGGTTGCTGCTGCCTTTGTGGCGCACTGGACCTATTAGGAGTTTCCAGCTAGGTCAGCATGTGGAAACCTCAGTTTCGCCTGCTGGCCTAGCAGGAAACAGGCTACAGCATTGTCTTCGGCTTGTAATCGAGCCGGAGGCAATGCTGTAGCCTGCAGGGTGCACCAGCACCCCACAATGTACACTGTCTGCAAGGCAGGCAGTGAATATTGTGACGGTGCTAGCCACGGGGAGCGCTGCCCTGCCCATGCCAAGAACATGGCCATGAAAAGGCTGGCACAGAACGAGGCCGTAAGCTGCAGGGCCATGCTGCATGCATTGCTTCCCTGGTGGATTATGATGTCTGCCATGCCATCGGGATCAGGGATCCTGGCAGTGCTGGCAGAACCCTGGCAGTCTGACTGCCAGGGTCTTTCTGTGGTGGTCAGACTGCCACAGCAGCAGCAGTCCTGACAGGAGCAGTGAGGCTGGCAGTCTGAAGACCGCCAACCTCGTAATGAGGCCCCAAGACTCTAGAGAGTGCTGTACTCCCAGCTGCAGAATCAAAGCTCTAGGATTCGGAGTGATTTGAAACATACAGCAATGTTCCAGTGGTGTCCTGACTTCTATGACCCCACACACATAGGGTTAGTCCCTTGGTAAAAACATCTTGCGGGAGAGGTTGCCCCACATGCCTCCTCTTCACAGTTGGTGGTGCCCCTGCCATCCTGTGGCACCACAGGAGGATATAATATGTAAAAGAAAAAAGCCTGCAGGGCATTATGGGGCACTCCAACCGGAGCAATGAGTACTGGATGGGCAGCTAACCCTCTGCACTGCTTTTCCTTTTTTTTTTGTTTTGGGGGATGCCCGTACCCACCTGGGCACCCTCTTGCTTCCTCAAAGTTGGGGACAGCTGACAGAACCCACCTCATGCAGCTGCCACCTCCATGTGCAGCCGTGGGAGCCGGCAGCTTCTCTTTCCATGACCGCTCAAGACACATGCATGCGGGTGGGGCACGCACACCACCACTGGGGGAGCAACAGTGCTCCCCTCTATTTTCTGACGCTCAGGATCAGGAATGGGGTCCTGGAACCCTCCTGTGGGAGAAGGTGTTCCCGGCCACAAGAGAGTCTGGGGAGGGGACCCCACGCACACACCGTCTTGGATAAATTTAAGCAAAGCATCCTGCTTCGAACCCGAGGGGTAAGTTTAGAAACGGTGGCAAAGCCCAATGTGATCCTTGCTGAAAAAGATCAATGGTCGCAAATCTTCAAGACACCATAACTTAGGACCCGTTGGGCCAATCTGTACAATCCTGGGCTCATTTTACTCCTGTTGGTGAGATATAGCCACCAGGGACCGTTGCAGCAGACCTCCTCACATCCAAAATGGTGCAGTCCAAAGAGAGCTATTCTCCCTGTTCCAGCATTCCTATTGGTCTCTGTCCCTGGGTGCAGAAGTCCAGGGCTTTCCCCCAGTTGGCCCTCAGGGATCTAAGGGACCCAGCCTCACTTGCCCTTGGGGAGATCCCCTTTCCCAGGGGTCACCTTGGGTCACCTGGGCAGAGTCCCCAGTTCTTTCTGGATATCAGGGTTTCCTCCTTCCAGCTGTCCATGGCAGCCCAGGGCCCAGCAGCAAAGTGCAGAAAAACACCAACCAAGAGCGGGTTATCCCCTTATGCAAGAGTTTTTTAGAGGGGAATGTACGTTTCCAGAACTCAGGCACCCTTGACCAATCGTAGGAGTCACATCATCACTCCACCCCATCCAGTTCAAAATGGCATCATTCAGGAGTCACTAGTCACATCACCTCTGGGGGTCTCAGGTTTGCCAGCACAGACATCAGAGCCAGGGCCTTTCTCAGCAAATCTTCAAAGGGAAGCCGCCTCCTGTGTTGGCTCCAGAGGTCTGGCTCACAACTTTGTTCAGTGGGCTAGAGGAGGCCCGTCCCTGGTACAGTGTGACAGCTGCTTGATTTATTCAGTTCCCTTACCCCCACCTCTTTTTTCCTCAGGAATTGAGTGAAGCACTGTTACTGCTCTCTTTGTATGGGGAGGCCTTTTTTTCCTGCTGCTGGAGAGAATTGTGATTAACCTGGCACAGCAGGGTGACAAAAGGCCTGGGCTCTAGTCCTGAGCTGAGTCAGAAAAATATGGTATTGCTGGATGACTCATAAGTAGTATAGATATCTTTGTGGAACTTGTAGATTTGATTTTCCCGCACAGGTTACACCCCATTTCGATATGTGACTGGTCCCATTAGGCCAAATGGAAGTTAAATTACACTCAAAGGCAGTTTTCTCCCTATGTGTATAATAAAGTGTCACTTCAGATAAAACAGTAAATCACTCTGTCTTTCTCTATGCGTGTACACTAACATAAAAAGGCCTACCAACAGATCAATATCTAATCCTGTCCCCACTGCGCAAGACTACCTGTGCACAGTGGCCGGTCTGCACACAACAGTAGTCTCCCATGAGCAGCCCACTCACATGTGCACACGTAAGTGTACACATGTCCACGTGTAACAAGTCAAATTCTCATTACCCTTGCTGTCTTGCAGCTGCCTTATCTTAAAAGGCAGACACTGGCGGCAAACATGTGCTGTCCCTTTGCCTTGTGATTATTGTGGGTGAGACACATGTAGTGCGACTCACCCACAGATAAAAGTGCAAAACCAGGTGATCCAAAAAGCAAAAACTCTGGGCAGAACCAAATTTCAACAGTGCCTATGCAGGCAGGTTGTGGTGCCAATGGTGAAGTGGGTTTTGCCAGTGGGAAACCTGCGCGCCCTCCTCCTAAGGAGACATATGGGCACCTGAGCCTACTTTTTCACAAATTAATGAGCTGATTTCTAGTTTGGAAGCCAGGGTGCTCAGTCGCAAAAGCAATGAAGTACTGTCTGCCACACTAATTGTTTACCCAGACAGCAATTTTAAATTTAAAAAAGAAAAGTACTTTCAATGACAAAAGATAAACTCTAAGGGCCTCATTTTCAAGAGGCCTTTGCCGCCTGAACGTCACTTTCATGACGCTCCGGTGGCGCAGGCCTCTTACTCATGTCTGTGAGGCAATGCAAAGCCACCCTGTCTGGCTTTGCATGGCCTCATAGATATGGAGTAAAGTAAGTCATTGCAAAGCATTGCGTTGCCTTACACTTTATCAAGGAGGCATTCCATGGGCGTTGTGGTGGGTTTTCTCACACAACACCAATGGATTTTTAATATTCCCAGATTTATAAGGATGTTTCAACCTGGGAATGCGTCAAACCTGTGTGCCCCCCAGGGGGAGGCCGAACGAGGAGAAATAACCTTATTTTGCCTTGTTTTCCATCTTTCTGTGTGTGCTTAATTTTGCAGCACACGTAGAAAGAGGGAAACACCTCCATTGATTGTTTTTGTGCAGGAAGGTGCCCTTTCCTGCACTGAAACAATTGTGCCAACAACACAGATAGCCTTGCACCATGGGGCAAGGGTGCCTGAATTGGCGTTAGGCACCAATTTGTGCACCAGCGTAGGCAGAAGGTGCAGGAATGCGCTGTATTTTATTAATACAGCACATTCCTGCCCTTTCTTTTTTACGTACGCAGCGTAGCAAAGTGACTTGCTGCACAGCTCTGCCGCAAAAACTTGTAAATTAGGCCTTAAGCATAGAATCATAACTATATTTGCACACTATAGAGCTGGCAAGATTTTGTACCAAACAGTATTCACAATACCAGTGATGACAATGCTTTTCATATCTCTCCTAAAGGGGGTGTTGCAGATAGCAATGACACCTATGCAGTTTGAAATCCAAGAGGGTTCTACTGGGTGTGGCCGAAATCGCCGGCACACAACAAGGCAACATCTGAAGAGGTACTTCATGCTTTATAAACGTTTTTGCAAATAGCCTGAGGGATCAGCAAAAGTGTCTCTCTGCAAGAGGTCTGTGCGATAACAGCCCAGCTCACCAGGAGTGTTGCACAACAGCCAGCATTCCTAGGGGTCCTTGTGGGGGTGTGCTTCCCAGATCTCTCCGTCTCTTATGCTCTAGGAGTTCCATGACTGGGATGAAAAAGAGATGACTTCTGGTCGCATGTATAATGTCACTTCTCCTTATGATATGATATCTCATCTGCCTGGCCAAGTGTCATAGGTACTCTTTCTATGATATATTTTGACAACACATTATTCAGTGGAAATCATGAAGTATAAAGAATTATGGACTTTGGGGGGTTTGCAAACCACTCTGTTGCAGTACTTTTGTGACCTTACCCCCTACCTTTCTATTCTGGGTGGCATCTTTGCATTGGGGTTTTCAGATATGGAAAAGAGGGCCTGGCGCTCCATAATGATAGCACAACTCTTTCTACAAATGAAGAAATGGAAGTATTCACAAGTACCACAACTTTCCTTTTTGATTTACCAATAGGTAGAGTGAGATTTATTCAGTCAGTCAAAAATACTCTATTCGGTTATTTAACACTATAAAAAGCCAAATATAAAATCCAACACAATGCTAACATAACACAAAAACCTTCAAAACATTGTTCACATTTTTAAAATAGATTTAATTAAAAAGGACATTACAAAAGTAAAATAATTTTTATTAAAAATGCACATAAATCAAAGATTGAACATCAATTGTGTGTAATACAGTTAATGATCATAATAGGCGGCAATGCCCTTTCAGCCAGGGAACTTTTTCCTATATCTAAGGGCCCCTGCCAGGAAACATTTCACAGCAAACAGACCATAGGCCTCGGAAGCATTTACAAATGTATTAGCGCTGGTCTTGCTTGCTAAAAAGGTTTTCTTTAAACAGAGGGACTATTTTACTCTGCCACAAAGCATAGTAGTAGTCATAGAACATGATAAAATGTAAAGTATCTTGTTGGGAAAAATTATCAAATGAACAAGGGTTCAGCTCCTCACCTCTGTGGGGACCTTGCAGGAAAACCAATGTACAAAATAGAGCCTAAACGATGCCAGTAAAAAACGATGGGGGGGATGGTGACTATCGCAAGATAAGGCTCAAATGTTTCACATGTTTTCAACAAGATGTAAGACCTCACTGACGGTTTCAGGTATTCTCTCGCCTCGCTCTCCGCCGCCATGCATGAGAGGAAGAACTTTTTCAGCCCAACAAATCTCTTTTCACTGTCACATTTGGGTTCTCAAATATCTCAGGGCACCCAAATTAGTCCGCTACTTTCTTAATGTATGTAAGCTCGGAATACGGAGAGCACCCTCAAGGAACCTACAATCATTGATCACTATCTGACTGAACACAAGCTCTAGATTAACCCATCGCCACTACATCACACCCATAAAGTTCCATAGGGATACATTTTGCTGTATACACCTTGAACAAAGTCTGCACTGGTTTGCCCCCAGCCTCCTCGAAAACTCAAATGTTGCCGCCACTGCTCTTGATTCAGTAATTTCTTGACCTTTCATTGTGGAACCTAAGCCCCCGCTTGTCAAAAAGGACTCCTATCTAGGGGACAGCAGTTACCCTTGTCATTTCTGTGCCACTTCCAAAGATTTATTTTTGCACTATCTTCCTAAGAGCCACCACCATAGCGTGTGATTTAGTAAAGTTCATGTTTATGTCTTACTTGACCATGAAATCAGAAAAGTAATTGAGCAAGTGTTGAGGACCCACTGGTGTCTTGGCTATCAAAACCGTGTTGTCTGCATATAGGAATGCTGGAATTAATATGGATCCTGCCCGGGGAATATCCTTGCAGAAAACAGAAAGTGTTGAGTCCATGTTGTTAATAAAGAGGGTGAATAAAAGTGGGGCTAAGATGCACCCTTGTCTACTTTCCCTTTGCATTTTCACAAGAGCAGTCAGACTACCATCCCGGTTATATCTCACTGAGTGCGAAAGGTCAGAGTGGAGTTCAGGTCACTATGTTTTTATCTACTCCCAGCTTTATGAGCATTGCCCAGAGTTTGGATCTGTTCACTTGATCAAAAGCCGACATGAGATCCATGAACGCCAAGAAGAGGCTACCCCGTTTGGCTACAGTATATTTCCCAATGTTCGTCTGGAGGTTTAAGCACTGGTCTAGCGTCCCTTTACATGGTCTAAAACCATTTTGCAAATTGGAAATAACATTATTTTGCTCCAACCAATCTGTGAGCCTTGCCAACACCACCATCCCCATACTTTTAACTGCAGAATCTATTAAATATATGAGGTGATAGCATTGGGGCACAGCTCTTGAGCCCTTTTTATTAAATGTTAGAACGATGATTGATCTGGATCAAATTGGTAAAAGACCTTTTTTACAGGTGGCTTTAAACACCCACGACAAAACTCTTGCCCAGGTTTGGGGGTCAGCTTTAGAAAAATCTGCAGTGATCCCATCAGGACCTGGAACTTTATTGCTTGGTATGATTAAAATAGCATCATAAACCTCATCACCACCAAATGTCATGACAGGGTAACCTCCAACAGACACATTTTCCATATTATGGTATTTAACCACAGCTATTCCACACGTGTTCTGGAAGTGCAATACCCAGGTGTCAGGAGCAAAAGAGCAATCTGTCAACCCAACCCACTCCCTACAAAAATAGGTCAATTCACTATTGTCCAAAATTTGGCACTATTGTTGAACACACTTGTCTGGGGAAGATTGTTCCAACACTGTTCTTTAATCTCTTGCTTACCGGCTACCGTGGTAAGTTTACATGATTTCCTACAAGCCCTTATGTTACTCCTGTTCCTAGGGTTTTGTGTCAAGACTATCAACAGATCTTTATGAGCCATCAAACATTTTTATCAAACCATTTTTCTCCCCCTTCCTTGTTATTTTTCTTCTGGCCTTAAGATTAGGAAATGTCTGCCCTTATAACCTGTTGAACACAGCCAAGACCTCATCCTCCCGTGAGGCTTAATCTCACAGGAATGTTCAGAATATAGATTGTCAATAAAAAGTTCTGGGACGACCCTGTTCCATTTCAGTTTCCTGGCCAAATCTTCAGGGATGATTTCAGTATTTGCGGGGCTACCCCTTCGTTTATCAACGTCATCCATCACCCACTCCATATCCAAAATTAAAGGATTTTGGTTACTAACGTTGTTCCATTCAACCCTCATGTGTCTAACTTGAGAAACCAGGGAGGCAGAAACAATAATACAATCGATAATGGATTAACATCCTCTCCCAGTAAATGATGGAATAAAATTGCCTTCGTCCCCTTGATCAATGCGATGCAAATTACTGGTTGCAATATCTTATAACACGTCCCCCTGCACTGAGTGTTCAAAATGAATACTATTTTGACTTTCCCCACTAGCTTCGTCATACGTAACACAGCCCTGCTGACATGGAAGGATACTAAAATCACCTAAAATGACAACATAAAAAACTGGGGTCTGGTGCTCTTCATATCCTTCCAGGAAACGTTTTAAACAGAGCAGATGTTCCGTGATCTCCCCCACCCCCTCGCACAAAGGAATTGTAAAAATTAACAATCAACAAGGTTGGACATTCTTAAAATCAACTCAATCGCAAGTAGGTTTTTGGAGCCTATCTCAATCATTAGTGGCTGCATGGAATGCTCAGGGAAACTGAAAGGAGTAGGCCCAAGTCCTGATTTTTAGGTAGTACTCCCCAAAAAATGGGAAAAACGTCCATATAGAAGGAATTTTCAGTGTCCCATGTTTCTTGCAACGCCGCTGTATGCTGACCATTTACAAAATTCAACCACCTATAATGAGTTCTTTTGCCTTTTAGGCCCACAATATTCCAACATACTATTTTTAAAATAGAAGGCAGGTTGAAATTGATCTGAGCAAGAGGGCTGCCCCTATCCTGCAAACTCTTAGCGATGGGCTGCATCGGGTTCGAAAGAGGTGGATTTAGTCAACCAATATTATCTAGCCCACAGAAGAGTTCAAAGCTATTTATGAAGAGGATGACTCTGCTCTGTACCCCACAAGTCTGTGGCACTCTCTCTAGAGGGGTTTCTGATGGGTAAAAAAGTATAGAGGAAGGATCCTAATTTCAGTAGAAGATTTATGAGTATATAATCTGCATTGTAAAAAATATCTTGCAACCCTAGCTTGCCTCCAAGTAACCACTACACAGTCCTCATCAACAGAGTTCCCTGTGTGACCAACCCATCCTACTCTTCTTGCCATGATTATAATGAGGGTTAATAAAGGGCCATTCTCCAAGACTGTCACACCAGTGTTTAGCGCATTAGTTCAGGCGTTGCCCCCAACAAAACCCCTTTCAAAGGTGGTCCACCCGCTATGGTCCACCCTCTAAGAGCCCTACTAGCGACATTGCATCAGGGGGAAGACCCAATCTAGTAAAACAGCCCACCCGATCGTAATATTTTGACTGGGGGCCCTGCAAGGACGCCTGTTTGGTCCTAGTAATCTGGCCAGTGTTCAGATTGGGGAGTTTAGTATCATGATATATGCGCTCTTTGCCCTTTCTTCCCTCCTGAGATTGTGAGGACCCCCTCGAAGATTCCTGTAGAACGGTTCTTGGCCCCCGTGACTCATCTTGGGGTGCTATATACGGTACACATAATGTTTCACATTTCCCCAATTCCTTTTCTCTTCTCTATTATCAAGGGGCTGAGGGCAAAGGGGATTGTGGTGGAAGACGCCCCTCTGGGACTACTACTGCAATGTGTAGACAAAAAGGATAACCTTCCACCTATGCTTTTGAGGCGATCAATCAGCGGTTTTAAAAACCCTTTTTTTCACAACAAATGTTATTGTATTTTCCACATAGACCAGCTGGTAGAATACTGCAAGCATTTGCAAAAACAAAATTAGAACAATAATGCAAATCAAGCAAAGGTAGCCATCCACCCACTGCCCCACATCTCTGCAGCCCCCAGAACCCCCAAATTACATAGTGTGTGTCTGACTTTTTATTCTGACCATACCATGAGGCACAATAATTCCTGACCTTGTCTTCTAGGTGTGCTTGAGGAGTTAAAAGCCCCTTTAACATAGTTTCTAGCCTACTACAAATCTCATCTAGGATCAATGTCATTGGATTGCGCGTCTCTGTGTCCAAATTGGGCTGGACCCCCTTCCGCTGCAACAAAGCCTTCTTACGGTCTCCCCCTCTCTTCTTCATAAAAGGGGTTTAGAAACAAGTGAAGTGCCTGCAGGCTCAATTAGAGGATTATCTATGGATCTTGGGCTAGTAATCAGGTGGGCTAAGATTATCAGGGCATTAACAACCACAGGGATATCACATTAGACACGTGCTGGTGGGTCCCTCCTAGCATGGTCCAGCAAGAGTATCCTTTCTGTCAACCCAATTCTTTTAGAGAGGACCCCCGCCGTCCCCACCAAAAAGGAATCAATGGTGGCAATAGTGTCATCTTCAGTAGCACCGCTCCCTAGTTTCCTTTTACCTATCTGTCCAGCAGGAAGGATACCCAAGTGGTGACGACTGTTGAGCCAAGAGGGGTGCCCCAGCCAAGCCTCTTTAGGCTGCTGATGGGCGCAGATGGGTCCGCGGGTATCCCAGCACACCTATGGCTCTATGAGGTCTGGTGGCTCCAGCTCCACAAGTGAACAATGCCCTGGGAAGTAGTCCCACCCCAGCAGCAACGGAGGTTCAAAGTGCGGTGCAAACAAATGTCAAATTTAGTCACGCTGCAGTTGGCATGTGCAAATATTTTGTCTGGAGCTATTTTTAAGTTGTTTATTGGTTTTTAAGTAAAGTTACATGAAAGAACAATTAAGGAAACAAACAATTACTTATTACAATCCCGCAGAGAACAACATGCATATAGAGGACTACATTTTGTGATAACATATTTCACAAAACACATTTAAAACCTGCAAGGCCTGAATTGTAGAGATACATAAAGTTGTGAAACAGGTACAAAGGGAAGTCCCAGAGTAGAGGTGCTCTCAGTTTAGGGTTGTAGTCCATGAGCAGTTAGGCCATACACCTCTTGTGTGTTCTATGTCTTTCTGGGAGTCAGTAGTACATAATAGCTCCACTTTGTGCACAGACAAACAGGTTAAACTAAGTCATGTTGTTGACATCTGCGTTTCAGGAACAGGTAGCTTCATTGGGAATATTATTTGAATTCCTTCACTTTCTTGGTTAGTTCTCAGAGAGTTGCATTAAAATCTGCAAAATCCTGTATGGTTCTCGCATAGTAACTGTCCACTTGGAGCGGTATATAGGTGACACCAGCTACTTTGTCAGGATCCAGACTTATGCATTAGTTCGAAAACGTGTGTCCATAGAAATTATTCCACAACTTCCTTCCGAAACTTGCACATGGCCCGATTAAAGGTCTGGTTTGCACCTGAACAGCCTGGTCAGCTTTCAAAATGGGGAGCACCCTGTCTTCCATTCCAGCATTTGTGACCCCAAGGCATCATGGTAAATGCAGTCATTAGCACGAATTTGAATAGAGTTTTGAAAGTTTTTCACCATAAGTTGGTGCGGCGAGTGCCGTATCTTCGGACACGTGTTTCTGGCTATTTGGCCGTCATCAGCGAAGAGCAAAGTGTAGCTGGCAGGGTTGCTTGAAATGCCGCCTTGAAAGTATTCACAAGTTTAAGTACCACTCAAGAAGGCGCACAGGTGCTTCACCCGAGCTCGTCAGCTCAGAGGCTCACGGGAGCCTTAATTACAACAGTCAAAAAGGGGAGCACCCTGTCTTCCATTCCAGCATTTGTGACCCCAAGGCATCATGGTAAATGCAGTCATTAGCACGAATTTGAATAGAGTTTTGAAAGTTTTTCACCATAAGTTGGTGCGGCGAGTGCCGTATCTTCGGACATGTGTTTCTGGCTATTTGGCCATCATCAGCGAAGAGCAAAGTGTAGCTGGCGGGGTTGCTTGAAATGCCGCCTTGAAAGTATTCACAGGTTTAAGTACCACTCAAGGTGCTTCACCCGAGCTCGTCAGCTCAGAGGCTCACGGGAGCCTTAATTACAACAGTCAAAATGGGCGGCATTTCAAGCAAGCCCCTATACCATGCTGCTCCCTGCTGATGACGGGCTAAACCCGTAAACACGTGTACAGGGATAAACAGCACTTGCTGCGCCTACAGATGTGAAAGACTTTATTACTTTCTGAATGGACTACGAAGTCGACTGCATTTACCATGATGCGTTGGGGTTAGACTTTGTTGTTGGAGTGTAGGCAGTGTGCTCCCTTTCTTTGTAATTTTGTCTTTGGACGGCTCCCTTGAGCCACGGCTGACGAGCCTTGGGAGGCACCTGTGCGCCATGAGTGGTACATAAACCTGAGAAAACATTTGGCGGCATTTCAAGCAAGCCCCTATACCATGCTGCTCCCTGCTGATGACGGGTTAAACCCGAAAACACGTGTACACGGATAAACAGCACTTGCTGCGCCTACAGAGGTGAAAGACTATTACTTTCTGAATGGACTACGAAGTCGACTGCATTTACCATGATGCGTTGGGGTTAGACTTTGTTGCTGGAGTGTAGGCAGTGTGCTCCCTTTCTTTGTAATTTTGTCTTTGTACGGCTCCCTTGAGCCACGGCTGACGAGCCTTGGGAGGCACCTGTGCGCCATGAGTGGTACATAAACCTGAGAAAACATTTGGCGGCATTTCAAGCAAGCCCCTATACCATGCTGCTCCCTGCTGATGACGGGCTAAACCCGGAAACACGTGTACAGGGATAAACAGCACTTGCTGCGCCTACAGAGGTGAAAGACTTTATTACTTTCTGAATGGACTACGAAGTCGACTGTATTTACCATGATGCGTTGGGGTTAGACTTTGTTGCTGGAGTGTAGGCAGTGTGCTCCCTTTCTTTGTAATTTAGCCTGGTCAGCTTTTATAAGTGTTTTTTTAATGTTCTTTCAGGGATGTACCAAAGACAATGACATCATCATTGTAAAGACATCCAGTCACTGCAGAAGTTTTTACAAGATCATCGTCAAAACCACTGCAGTGCCTTTCATGTGAGAGCATTGTACACACGTATCCAGTGCAGGGAAGTGGTTTGATTGATCCATTTGCATAAATTGTGATATTTGCAGACTTAACAGATATGGTCTCAGGAGCATGTCAAAATTAGCATCCATCATGAAATTAAAGACTGCACCACTGTCGATGAGAGCAGGTACCTTAGTTCCATGATAATCAATGTCCGACACAAGTTTATTTTTTATTTTTAATCATCATATTTCCTCATGCCATTATTGTGCATAGAGTACATCCTGCCCTTCCTGGGTGTGATGTGAGCATAAAGAATTGGAGAATAACTCAGGTTTCCTTTGAACTCCTATTTCCTGTCTTGAGGTGCGAGAGCCCCTCTGGATGTTGTGGAAAGCTTTGGGAAGGTATCCAGAGTAATGAGACCCTTCATGGGCTCACTAGTTATGCACACCTTTAAAAAGTGGCAATTCATGTCAGCCAAATTAACGTTGCAAACCCTTGCAAGGCAGTCACAAGAATGTGGCAGTCGATAACTGCTTTTCCTGCCCTCCCTCATCGGGGTTATAGGCTTTTCATGCAAGATGTGTAAAAAATAGCTGATGATATACTACCCTTTTGAATCCAGTTGATCTCAGGGCATAGGACATGAAGAATGTTGGTTTATAAAAGGGAGCATGATGGTAATATACTTAGGAGCAGTTTTAAGAGCCCCTTGCACCATAATATCGCCACATTAGTGTCATTCTTTTTATGGCAAAAACACTGCACCAGATTTACAAAGTGACACAATGCATACATTGCCCCACTTTGTAACCCCTTGCGCACATTATGCCTGCGTCAGGCATAATGTATGCAAAGGGGGTGGTGTGTTCCCCCTTTGGGAGGGCCGAAAAAATGGTGCAAAGAAATCTTAAAGATTTCTTTGTATAATTTTTTCAGCATTTTTAACGCCTGTTCAGAGCAGGCATTAAAAAGGTCACATCATTGGTTACAATGGGTCCCTATGTATTGTACAGGGTAAGCGCCAAAAGTTTGGCGCCAGCTCTGAACAGAACATCAATAACATAAAAAATGCTGAAGCTATTGCCTCCTACTCTGCATCATGGTGCAGCGTATTTTAAATATTTTAAATATGACGCACACACTTGTGGTGGTAGTGGAGCGCTAAGGGGCGCAAGGAAAGTGGCGCTGCACTGGGTGCAGCACCACTTTTCTTAAATATGCTTGTTTTTACAACTGCTTAGTGAACGCTCAGTCTTCTGAGGGCTCACACATGAATAAAGAGTGCATTGGAATTGATTGGTGACCTGATATATGAGGAGGAATGGTATTTTAAAATTAGATTTCATCTCCTCATAAATAGATAAGTAAAAGAAGTGAAGAAGTCTGAGGATATATTTAAGGGACTCCCATCGTACTAGTCCTGAAGAAGACCCATTGTGGAGCTGGGATTTGGCTCAGGATATAGAAGGGTCGAAACGTCGATGGATATATCATAGCCTGGATTGGTTTCTGCATAGTATCTTTGGAGGATTGAAACAATTGATTTAGACTCTCTGAGGATTTGGAATGGATTTAATGCAGCAAACAGAAAAGAACCAACCAACTGTTTTTAATGTTTCTTGTATAGGTTTTTGATCCATTGGAATATGTATTATTCTTCTTTCTATCTATCACAAGCACTTTTTCTCACACCACCTGTCCTTTGGTGTGTTGTTTTATCAGATGGGCTGTCGATATAGGATGAATATATTAAATTGATATTTATGTATAAGTAAACAAATGAATATTATATTTGTATGAATAAATAGTTTGTTTGTTTTCACCTATGTTGTTTTATGATATATAAACAATTTGTTTTCCCCCGTTAGGGCATTGTCGTATGTAATGGTTATCTTCTACCCAGCCCGATCGGGTTTTTGGGTTACCGTCTGTGGTTTACTAGCACTGTTTTTCCAACTGGACCATTTAGTTTGCAGAGCTTGAACTGGTGTTGCTGGAACATAGTGGTTGGTGAGCTTGGTAATTCCACTTGGCAAATCCACCAGTGGAAGTTTAGCCACCATGTCCTTTAGTCCAAGGAGCTTGCTCTGGCAATGGTGGACCAGTGTGCGGGGAGCTTAGAGAATCTGTGAGTGATCATTGTGCCATCTGGACCTTTAGTACATGAAGCTTGCCCTGGCAATGGTAGACCAGGGTGGGGAGAAAGCATGACAAATTGACAAATACACCTTCAATTCATGTCACTTGCTCCGGTGTTATTGGACCAGGGTGGAGAGGTACCGTGGTGGATCCCCTATTGGCAGTTTCACCACTGGACCCTTCACTATTTGTACTGACATTGGACCAGGGTGGGCATGAACTAGGTGAATCAGCATATGGAAGTTCCCCTGGCATTGGTGGGGCGGGGAGGGGGAGCTTTCCAGGCCTGCCAGTGGCAGTTTTAGCACAGGACCCTTAAGCCCTTTGAGTTTGTCTTGGCATTGGTGCATTGGGGTAGCGGTTAGTTTTGTGGATCCTCCAGTCGCAGGTTCACCACCTGATCCTTTAGTCCATGGACCTTCCACTGGCACTGGTAGTCAAGCTGGGGAGAGCTTGGCTGAGCAACCGGTGCTGGCTTTTCTCTCTGGGTGCTTCAGTATGTGGCTCTTTAACGTTTTCTGGTAGAGCAGTGTTGTGGGGAGCTTGGCAGATCAGCCAGTGGGTGTTTTTGATGCTTGGCACCTCAGTCCATGGATCTTGAACTGGCATTGGTGGACTGGGGTGAAGGTAGCTTGGCTGAACTGCCAGGGATGGTTTTGCTGCCTGGTCCTACTGGACCAAGGAGGGGGGAAGCTTGTCAGATCCACTGCTGACATTTTCGCTGATGGATGAGACTGTGAACCATGCCCTGATGTTCGTAGACAAAGGTGGGGACAAGTTTGGCTGATGCACTGATGGTAGTTTCTTTGCCATTGCTGGACTGGCCATCAAGAACCAAACAACTCAGGCACTTACCATGAAACGCCTCCATTGTCATCCTTACAAAGTCAAAATTAACCCAGTTCCACAATGCAGGGTCACTCTCCAGCTCGTGAATTTCACACCAAGAAAGCTATGTCAAATTTAGGGAAAGGTGTTTGTCCTGTTGAGATGAGTAATCTAGGCACTTCTGGTGCTGTTGTGCCTTTAGGGAGCACTGGCAGCCCTACACTCCATAGACCTGGCATCCAGTTTCACTGCACCAATGGGGCTTGGAACCCGTTATTGGGCATTACCCTGTGGTAATTGCAATGCATGTGGTAATACTGAAGTAGTGAACACTTATAAGATTAAAGTTAACTGGACTATCAAAAATCATTCTAATTGTGGTTTTAAAAATGTGGTGTATTGTACTGAATGTCCATGTACATTATTTTACATTGGAAAAACTACCCAGGAGGTAAGGAAACATATTACACAACATCAGTCGCACATTCGATACTAAGTCCTGAATGCTCCCCTTGTTGAACGCTATGTGAAAATGTCTCTTGCACAAAAAGCAATTAAATGGTTTGTGTTAGAAGTTGTGAAATGCCCTAAATGCCGACATGATGTGGACCGCCTATTTACAATGCGTAAAAACAGATGGATTTGGATGGCCAATACTGTGAAGGAAGGATTAAGTCAACAGGAGGAATGGCAGGTGTTGGGAACCTTGTAGCATATGACTGGTATCTTGATGGTATATGATTGTAGGGATTTGATGCAATTTTTCTTCTTCCTTGGTCGGATACCTTTTGGCTGTTTGGTTATGATGATGGCATAGATTGCGTGTGGTGACTCTGGCTATACTCATTGGTAGCTTGCTCTCTTGAATGAGATCCAGTATTTATGCACTCCGGGGATGTGATCCTTTATGGGGCCCCATACAAAGGTCTCAGCACTGGGACATGGACTATTAGACCACTGAGGTAGCTGTGACTGCATAGCCGTGTGTAAAAGGATCCACATTTACTTTGATGTTTGAGAGGCCTCTGGCTGATACAGGTTTGATTTGTGTATCATATTTTTGGACATTTATTGTATGGAATGTTTTGGACCAATTAGGAATTTGTTAGATGGTCTACCATGACTAGATATGATGAAAGATACTCAGTTTCAAGATGGCCTCTGCAATTTTATGGACTGGTCATGTGATTTTTAAGGGGTAAGGCCTTCTAAGTGTTTGGTTAAGAGGGATTCTATGACAACCAATGTAGTTATGACTGTATACCAGTTTTTAATAAGATTTGCATTCACTTTGATGTTTGAGTACATGATATTGTTGCCCATCTTTTGAATGAAATATTAGGACCGATGAGGAATTCAATAGGTTTCATGAAAGACATTCTGTTCCAAGATGGCCGCTGCAGCTGTGTGGAGTGGTCATGTGATTTCAAAGGGCCTATGCCCTCCAGGTGTTTGGTTAAGAGGGTCTGTTTGGTTCGAGTCTGAGCTTCATGATTGATTCGACCTCGGCGGGAGTTTGCATTTCTGTGGTGAAGTAATAATATTTGTGCTTAATGGATTCCATAGCGACCTGAAGTTTAGTGTGTTTGTGGGAATCTGGTTAATGGATTGGCGTTTATTTTTGTCTTCATGTAGATTACAATGTCCTTTCTTTGTTCTGGAGTAACTGACTTGCAGTAAGCATGGTCATGTGGGAGTCCTACTACTATAGATCGGATGTTAGAACCTTACTCTTGACTTAGTATGTTTTCTGTTTAGTTGGATGTGCCGAACAAAAAGGATTATGCTGCGGTTTTCTAGCAAGTTGATGTTGAAGCAAGTATTAATATGCTGTGTTGCTTTATTTTTGGAATTGGTTTCGGGCATTAGCTGGTTCACTTATATATATGTATGCACTGTGGAGTAAGTCCTTTCTTTATGTTTATTTATTTGTATTTATACTTGGTGTATGTAGTATTCCCCTATCCGTGAACAAGGCTACGGCTGAAACGCGTTGGGAGGAAGACATTTCTGTTTTTGCTAATATATTTTTGCAACTATCCGTTTTGAGTCTTGATTTTTCTGTCTTCTTGGATGAGAAAATATGTGGTGTGTATATATATATATATATATATATATATATATATATTTATATAGACACACACACACACACACACATATATATGTGTGTGTGTGTGCATGTATGTATGAGTAAATATATATATAAATATAATTATTATATATATATATATATGTATATATATACGCATATTTATGTGTATATATATATTTTATATATACAAACTTTTTGGTGTAAATTTGGTGGTGCATGTTTTGGTGATTTGAAAAATGCATGTTTTACACTGAGGTTTATGTAGGCTGATTTTATGTGGACCTTATAAGTGGACGATTCACTTGAATGTACAGTGTGGTTTGGTTTTCTGCTGCCTTTTAGTGTTGTGTAGCATTTTATTAATGAGGGTTATTTATTGTGTTGTAGAGCAACAATTATTGTGATTTAATCCATTTTGACACATAATCCTGAGGACGGTCTCATGGACTGTTTGATCCTTGGGAGACCGAAATGTCAGCCTTATACTCTCAATGAACGCAGTTCATCGCATAAGCTGCTGGAGTCCATCAGGAGTGATTTCTGATTGTCTAACAGACTGCATATAGGACTCAAACTTGTATGTATCTGTGTGTGTGTCTATATGTATATATATATATATATATATATATTTATATACTTTTTGCTGTAAGTTTGGAGTTGTATGTTTTGGTGATGTGAAAAGTACACGTTTTACACGGAGGTATATAGAGGCTGATTTTTGGGGTGCCTTGTAAGTGGGTGATTCAATTGCATGTACAGCATGGTTTGGTTTTCTGCTGCCTTTTAGTGTTGTATAGTGTCTTATTAATGTGGGTTACTAATTGTGTTGGGGAACAAAGCATTGTCCTGAGGATAGTCTCATGGACAGTTTGAGCCTTGGGAGACCGAAACGTCTACCTTATACTGTCCATGATGCAATTCATTGCATGAGCTGCTGGAGTCCATTAGGAGTGATTTCTAATTGTTTGAAAGACTGCATATAGGACTCAAACCTTTTGTGGTTGGAGAGTCAGGAGGGTTGGTGCTCTCCTTCTGTCCCTTGAATGTAAAGGGATTGGGAACTAGAGGGGTCAACAGTGCATTTGTATAAAACACCAACAATTCTCTTTGTTGCTATGCTATATTAAATGACTATACTATTAGTGAATATGTAGAAATTCTTCATTTTTTCAGAAACAAATTACATGCTGTTTGAAGATTTATTTATTCATTTATGGAATTTGATTTTGGTTAATTACTGACATGAATAGTATTCAATATTGCTGTAATATTTGTATGCACATGATTCCTCCATGAACATTGTGTACTTTACAGTAATTGGATCAATGACATAATATTGATGCTATTGGGCCTTCAAGCCCAGATATGCCCCAGTAAAAAACTTCTGAGTTGATCATTTGCCTTTGCAGGGTCCAATGCTTGTTTACAGAGACCAATGCTTGTTGAACTGATGCTTGTTAGAGACCAATGCTTGTTCGGGAACACATATTGCACAAGCCTTCAGCATCCCTTTGACTCAGACTGGTTTGTGGATGGATGTAGCAGGTGTTCAAACCACACCTGGCCTGAGTGAATTGCTCCCTGTAAAGGTCACCGGCTGCAGAGAAGGAATCTCTGCTCCATCACTTTTCTGGAAGAAGAGACCGAGTAAATGATACCTTAAAAATGTGATGATGTACTGCACGAAATTTAAGAGCATTTATTGCGAAAACTTGATACATGCTGGCTTGAAACTTGATAAGCGAATGTTCCAGGATGTGATGTGCCTAAAAGGGCACATCTTTGGGTTTTAAGGTCATTGAGATGTTCCCCGCTTGTCATGCTGTAACGTTTATTGTAGTTGCTTGCATTATATCAAGAAAGGAGTTTTTATTGAACAATTATTATGAAAACCATATACTGTGAATATGTTTATTATCACTGAGCTTAATGTGGCATTACTATTCAATACGATGTACTGTGAATACAGTTATCATTGATGAGTTCAAAGTGGCATTTGCATTATTTCAAATTGTTGCTGGTGATGCGGAACATTCTATGTTTGGTGCTTAAACGAAGTTGAAGCTTATCTTTGCCATGCTCAAAATCACGCAGTTGTTCATGAAGTTGAATATTATTGATGAACCCTAAGTTTTCCTAGTAATACAACATGAACCGTAATCCTTGATACTAACCCTATGTTTTCACTGAATTGTGTTCCTCGCAATACTAGCATAGTACAATGATTAACCCATGAATATCTGGAGAATGTAATTCCCTGAGAGTTTGTTCTGTTTATTGTTGCCTATGTAAATGTCTATGAGCCGAGTGAGTCAGCATCTTGGGAAACCTCATCAAAGTGAACCACGCAAGATATCCATTGAACGTCAAGGAACATCTAGGTAGGCTTAATTGAGGTGACGAAGCTCTAATCTGGGATCACAGTGGGAGTAGTTGTGGACAGTATAAGGTTCAAGGCTCTTATTTAATCACAGGTAATCCACATTGTTTCCGAAAATTTCTAGAAAACCATCAAAAGCGGGAAAGGGAACCCCAAAAGGTACACCTAGCTTGCTCGCATTGTTTAACAGTAGAGTTTACATGGGTTATGAGATAATAGTTATTTGACAGAGGGGTAATTTATCATTGGAAAGACCGGCTCTTCAAGAAACATCACTAGGCATCTGGTGCCAGCCCTGCGACGCCAGTGTCTCTCTCCTTCTCTCATCCATCCTCTTTCCCCAGGGACATTGCGGTGCCAATCAAGTGTATTTAAATGGGAGGCACTCAATGCTTAGGTGGAATTGGGAACAAGCAGCTTGGTCAACATTGTATCTCTGTGGGACGAACAGTTCATTTTACTTTAAACAAAAAATAAAAGTAAACAGAAGAAATATATAAATATTCTAACAATATTATAACAATTTTACACTTCTAAAATAACCATAAATTACCCATCAAAAAATGTATACAAAATTAACCAATAAAATTATATAATCAGTTAATCAGTTAAACTAACAATATAAAAGGCACACAAAATAAAACTACTTACTATTCCAGAAACTATAAAAGCTGGAAGAAAACAGTACTCTACTGGAGTTTCCAAACACAACCTGAAAAGGGAAGTGGGAAAATATATACACCTACCTTCCAAAGTGAGGTAAACATCTTATATACGAACTTATAAATTAATAATATTTAATAATTAAAATATATAAATAACAACTGTAGATACTACAAAGTAATTAATACAGCTTTGAGAAACTGCTAATCTACAGAAAAACAACAGAAATCACATACATTGAAAAAAACCACAATAAGTAAAAATAAATACTTACCCTAAAATGGTAAAAATGAAATTCAACTACCTCAGCCCCCACTACTACAAAGAAGCAAGCTTTTATAATAAAACTGAAGCATTCTTTTCCTCAGTAGAAAAGGAGCCACCTGACCCATGTTATAACAACTCCAATGGAAAACCTGAAAATAAAGCCTGTATTTTCCAGCGAGAACACATATGTAAGTATAAAATAGAAAACGGGTATCATATTTTTGCATGTCGATAATAAATGTATTATAAATTTATAAGCATTTAATTTTTCATATTATTACACTACATCCAGATATAACAACAAAATGAGCAAGATACATCTCACCACAGAAAGGGAAACAATTACTCTCTCTCATCGTCTACACTTACAGCCGTGAAAGTACAAGAACAGAAACTATCAATTGGAAATATGCTAAATATTACTCTAAAGCTTGCTATGGGAGGGTCATTACAAAATATGACGCTGTTATTAACGTAAGGGACCACAACCACCTTCAAATACCACCAAAAAAAGGCATTTACCACATGAACTAAGAGAAGCAAGCACTAGTTCCCAAGCACCCACAACTACAATTCCATTAGACATACTCCCTAAAGTCCCCAAAACACATCACAGGCCAGCTACCAGCTATAACCACCTTAAAACGCTTCATAGTATGAACTAAAAAACCCAGCAGTGATACCCCTCTAGCCTCAGAAGAGACCATCCAAATTCCTGAACATTTAGCGACCATACTTAATGAGGAATCCTTCATCTTACATGATAACCTTAACAATAAGAAACATATCATAATAGTTTCCACTGCAGATAACTTATTAAACTCAGCCAATATCAAATATGTATGATGGATGGGACATTCAAAATGTGCCCCAAACCATTTACGCAGATATACACCATACATTGTGAATATCAAAACATTAATATACATTCAAATAAACCCTACTATCTAATAAGCAAAGTAGTACTTACTACAAACTACTAAACCAAATTCAAATTAAAACAAACAACTATTCCCGACATAAAATAATAATAGATTTTGAACAAGCCATGAATCAACCTATCCTAAAGCTTTACCGATACACAGCCATACAAGGATGTTACTACTATTTTAATGAAAGCATTTAGAGATACCTCCAACAATCTGCACTAATGTAGAATATTCAACAAAAAGCCAATTTGCCTTTAATTAAATAATTGCATTAACCTATGTTCCTATCACAGAGGTAGCTAACCTCTTCAACATACTTATAGAAAGCCCTTTCTACCAGCAAAATAAAACACAGATGAAGCCCCCTAATGGATTATTTTGAAGACACTTGTGTTGGCAGACCGCACCGCTAAGGTCACAGACACCAATCAAAATTCCTAATATCATGGTGGATGTCTATGACAGCACCATGGCTCAAGAAGCCAAAACAAACAACACAGTAGAAGAATGGCACAATGCCTTCCAAGTTGCTTTAGGGAGAACCCAACCTACACTATACAAATTCATAGAAGCCCCACAAAAATATAAAGTTACCAACATTTACTAATGGAACAATCAGTAACCCAGAATTAACCTAAAATTAGCAAACAAACCAATAGAATGTATGACATGCTACAATGTAAAGTAAAACTCTTTATTAACAATAAAGGAGTACACTACTTAGAATCAATATCCAAAACCCCATAGTAAAAAACATTTTCCTACACAGCACAAAATAAACCAATGGAAAC
Source organism: Pleurodeles waltl (assembly GCF_031143425.1). NCBI lineage: Eukaryota > Metazoa > Chordata > Amphibia > Caudata > Salamandridae > Pleurodeles > Pleurodeles waltl. Next base: position 488,062,233 of record NC_090449.1, read on the forward strand.
ATCCAAACCAGCATAGCTAAAATATTTTTTAACTAAATATTAAGCAAATCATTTTTATACATAAGTAAAAAAAATATATAACTAAAATTGCAAATAAGACTGCTGAATACAATTATTATGTATATTAATTAGTTAAAAATGAGAAAATCACCAACCACAAAGCACAAAATTGCAAGTAAAATCAAATGGAAACAATTTAATACAACACATAAAATGTAATATGAAAAGTCACCATCACATTAAAATACTTATTAAAATACAACATTTCCCAAGGACAGAAAATAATTGAAATATAACTGACTGTTCAATAGTTGCAGACCTTCCTACATTTTCATGTAGTCAAAAATGTAATCCACCAAAAAGGGAAACATAATTTAAAAAAAGACCCCAAAAACGCAAACATAACACAGTTCCATTAGAAATCCATCAAGGCAATCCAAAGTGTAAAGGAACTATAAAAAAACAAAAAAGTGGTAAAAAAAGAAATCCCCCTGGACACATGAAAAATCAAAGGAGAGTATATACAGTAATGATACATGACTATCAAACTCTGCCTAAGCCTCACACAAAACACTGGTTAACAAAATAAGAAACATAAACCCTCCAAAAAACCCACAAAACAACACTATAACTAGCATTTACTAGTACTCTCTACATAGCCGCTAGCCTCAAAACCCTATTAAAAAAAAAACTTAAAAAAGGTCTTACTTGCTCTGACGAACAGCAGCACCTTCCCACAACTTACTTCCAGGAACATGAACCAAAAATAAAACTAATAGACTTCAATAGTTTAGTTAGGGGGAAAAATGGTTTCTAAATGAAACAAAAAAAGGCTATCTCCCTATGCAAAATGATGAGAATTTAATTAAATATGTTTAAAAAATGTTCAAAAAATGTGTAAATAATTTAAAACATGTCCATAGGAAAGATATAAAAATATGAAACACTTAAGTATAAAAATAATACTATGAAAAATATGATATTAGTTAAAATATACTAAAAAAAACATAAAATAGATTGCAAAATGTATATGAAACAACTGTATTGATATTCCAAACATAAATGTACCACAAAGAAAAATAATGAAACAAAAATGTAGAAATGCATGACAATGTCTAAATATTTAAAAAATATTAAAAACGTACTAACATATTTAACTATAACCATCTTCTTATGTTTACAAATATATATGTGAAGACAGGCTGGATTTATCCTGATAGAGATTTATTTGCTGTCTTTTATTACTGATTATTTAATCCTTTTTAACCCTCTAAGCTGTTAAATTAATGTATTTTGGTTGTTTTTAGGCTCTTTTATGACTGTATCTATAATTGTCTAAAGATTTATATGATGACAAATATATACATATAAACTCAATCAATATTACATAAATATGAATATGAAATAAAACCTTTGCTATGTACCCTTAATATCATACATATTAACTATATACGTGAAAATTGTAATCTCCAATCTAAACCATTTTGGGGAAGCTCTTCACACTAACAGGGTTACATTTACTATTGCTTCTTTCATCTAATCCATTTTGGGGAAAATGTTGGATACTAAAGGGGTTACATTTATTATTCCCACTTGAATCGTAACCACTTTGGGAAAGGTGTTGAACATTAAAGGGATTACATTTACTTTTCCCACTCCAATCTATACCATTTTGGGGGAGGTGTTGGAGACTAAAGGGGTAACATTTACCATTTCCACTGTTTTTCTAAACCACTTTTTAAAAGGTGTTGGACACTAATCGTGTTACATATAATATTCCCACTCCAATCTAATCCATTTTAGGGAAGGTGTTAAACACTAAAGGGGTTATACTTACTATTCCACTCATATCTAAACCATTTCAAGGAAAGTGTTAGACACAAAAGGGGTTACATTCACTAGTTCCACCTCAATCTAAATAATTTTGGGGAAGGTGTTGGACACTAGTTGGATTACATCGAACAACGCGCCTGGGACCCGTGGAGTGCGGAGCGCTGCATGACAGCCCCCTGAAAGCAGCTCACCAGGGAGGCCTGCCTCGAGGTGCACTGTGTGCCCACACCCATCCGCGTCCTGTGGCGATCGAGGGGAACCGCCGGGAAGACAGAGAAGTTGGACACCACTTAGCAGTGATGCCCCCTCCATGAAGGTGGGACCTTGAGGACTGGGGATAGAGTGGTGGAGGCCCGTGTGCAGTGGGTCCCTCCGCCCATTCTTCCGCACCCCACCCCTTTTTGTGTGACCCTCGGACCGGGTCTTGATTAGTGAAGGGCACTTTTTGGATGTGAGGGGGCCAGAGCACCACTGCCCCCCACAGGGCCCTATTGGACATGTGCTGACCCGTGACTTTTGAGGCTTGAATAACTGCTGGGGCTGCCGGGGTGTGGGCGGCCAAGGCTGGGGCCTGTCTGCAACCCCAGCTCTCCTCCCTGCCTGCCCCATCCTGTCCCCTGGGGCTTGCCACCTAATGATGATCAACACCCTTGGGGTCCAGTGGGGGGAAGCCACGAGGCTATAAGAGCTGTGGGCAGAACAGACTAGGGGGACAAAAAGGCCTATTGCCCTGCTGCTGAGGCATAGACTCCCTCTTGGACTTACTGGTGGACTGGCCGAGCCCTGTCTGTAGCACCTGAGGCGGGACTTGTTGGACGTCCAAGGAGGTGACTTGGTGGGAGAACCAACGACCTGAGTGGTACCTCCCTGAGGAACACGAGTGAGCCTGTAGCCTAGTACTCCTATCAATCGAAAGACAACTGCACAAGCCTGGTCTAGAAGAACCATAAAGCTTGGCCACAGGTTGACATTACTGGGCCAGCAGGGAGCAGAAGTTGGAAGGATCCTGTTTACTTGCTGGTGATGGGAGGAGCGCCCTACCTAGTGACCCCAAGGACATTGCTGGCTGTGCCTAGTCCCTGGCTGACGACAGCGACCATGGGAAAAACAGGGAAAAAGACCACATCTTCCCACCTGACTCAGTGATGGACACCGAGGTGAACAACCAGTAGGGTCCTACACTGCGGTACGTGATAGAGGCTATAACTGCCACTAGGGAAGCCCTGGAGATGAAGATACACACTTTGGGGGCTGATTTGAGTTTGCTGAGTGATGACGACCGGCGTTTGGTGAAGCAGGTTACCGCCACAGAGAGGGAGGTGGTGGAATTACAGCCAGCAGTCACAGATCTTACAACATGTCTGATAGCAATGGAGACTGAGATCAAAACACTTGAGCTCCGAGCTCAAGATGCGAAGGACAGGTCCTGCCAAAGCAATATCGGGATAGTGGGGCTACCGGATCGGATAGAGATAGACTATCTGAAAAACTCATTCGCACTAAGCTCCCTCCGGAAGGACAAGCCTTCTTTTTTGCACTGGAGCAGGCCCACTGGGCCTGAGCAGGCAGCCGGTCCCGGGGGCACCCCTGCATCCACTGGTGGGAAAACTTCTCTTCTACCAGGATCAAGATTTTATAATAACCCAGGCCCATCAGATGGGAGACATATTGGTAGACAAGCAGGGTCACATTTTTTCCTGATTTCTCCTGTGATGTCCAAAGGCACCAAGCTACTTTCAACAAAACTAAACAGTGCCTATGCCAAATGGGGCTGCAGTACGGTTGTTCCCGGCTCGCCATAGAGTTGCAAAGGTGGAGGGAGTTCGGTTCTTTCACTCATTCCAAGATATTTGGGACTGGATTGACAACCATCCTCAGCCGAGTCCCAGTGGCATGGCAAGGGTGCATCACCCATCAGGGCCTGGGAGTAGGCGGTGAACCAGCCCACGCAGTGCAATGACATCATCGGGTGAGGAATCCCATGGCGGATGGCAGCGAGCAGTCGAGGCAGTTGCCCTACTGAGGGACTCTGATGCTGGATCCCAGTTGGTAGCCTGTGGAGACTACGCAGAAGACTCTGAGTCGGACTCTAGTGTTTCATATTCTTATAGCACTTTGCTGCGCATGTCAGCCCTGGCTCTGCAGATGACATTATCTAATAGTCCACTGAGATATCTCTTAGTGGACTGAAATCTGCTTAGAAAATCTGCTGGCATTACCTTGCACCCCACAAGAAGTCCAAACTCTAGTATGTTGAAGTTAATATCCTTTATGGCTGCACAAACATCATTGTTAAATGTTTCCGTGTTGGGCTCCGGATGTGGAACCCACAATTGAGGCCATCCCTTATTTGCTCATTCATGTTTTGTGGGAATGCCCGCATCTTACGTTAAGTTATCTACTGGTTTGGACAGGGGGCCCGGCCGATTTGTCCTGGGGCTAGCATGTTCTTTGGGAGTTAGGAGGTTACTTTCTAGGGGATTTTTTAAAGGCATCACCCTGAACATAGAGATGTCAGCCCCGGGGGCTCCTAGGGCAGACAGAGGGGGGAGGGGGAGACGGATTGCATGTACAACCAAATACTAAGTGGATCTAAAGGCTCCTGCACCAAGCTATAGGATTCATCCCTGGAACATCAAAGGCATGCATCCTATTTCAAAGCGGAATAATTTGTATTTGTTCCTAAATAGGTGAGGCATACGCATTGTGTTTCTTCAAGAAACTCATCTCACTACTCAGGAAGGACTTGCACTCCAACATAGGTGGAGGGGTCAAGTCCACTACACTAATTTCTCTGCCTTCGCAAGAGGGGTCCTCATTTAGGTGAGAGCAGGCGTCCCCTTTCAATACGTGAGTCAGGTGGTAGACCCGGATGGGAAGTATGTAGCAGTAAGTGGGAGACTGGAGGGTAGAGATCTGACTCTATTTAACGTATATGGACCGAATACGGACAAGGGCTCCTTTCTAGTGAGACTTTCGGGGACCCTGGTGCACTGCTTTGCCCAATCTTTGGTGGTAGTGGGCGACTTCAATTGTGTGGCAGACTTAGATATGGGCAGATTGAATCCCCCACCACAGGACTCTCTGAATCACTGTACATCCCAGACCTTCCTAAACTGGCAACAGACTTGGGGTCTAGTAGATACCTGGCACCTGGCACACCCCCATGCACTGGATTACTTCTACTGTTCCAGTCTATATAATTTGCATGAGAAACTTGACACCTTCCTATGCTCCCCAGATGTTCACAGAACCGTACCAAATGCCAAATATTTGTCCCGCACAATTTCGGACCATAATCCACTCCTCTGGAACCTTGAATGGCATTGTACTATGACGAGGATCCCAAACTGACGACAAAAACCTGAAATGCTACAAGATCAGGACTTTAGGGAGGAAATAAAACAAAGTGTTGAACAGTTCTTCAAGCACGATGAGGGGACAGAGTCAACCAGGCAGGTCGAATGGGAGGCTTTTAAAGCGACACTACGCGGGCAGTGCCTGGAGAAGGGACTGGGGGTGAGAGGGACTTTATTGAGGGAGGTCTCGGAGGCAGAGGAGGAACTTTGCCACATAGAGAAGCAGCAACTGGGCAACCCTGTTCTGCAGGAAGCTTTGTTAGACAAGAAGGCAGAGGTGACGACTAGGGTGGAGAGACTCCACTGCTATGACTGCAAGAGCTATATAGCACGCATTCATGCAGAAAGGGTCCGGGCTTGTACACTGCTGACCTTGATGGCTAACAACACCAAAAGAGGGACCCCTATTTTGGAGATAGAATTGGAAAGTGGTGATCGACAGTACAGACAAGAAGGGATAAATAATTGCTTCTTCCAGTACTACCCACAACTGTAACACAGAGCATGCATCCACAACATAGAGGTGATAAGAAGAACATACCTGACTCCTTTGGGGCTCCCACAACTCATGCAGGAGGAGACAGGGATTCTTGGAGGAGCTATTACTCAATAGGAGATTAAGATAGCAATTAAGCCTATTGAATGAGATAAGACTCCGGGAACAGACGGGTTCCCGGTAAAGTGGTATCTGGCCTACGCAGACCAATTGGCACCTAAACTTGAGGCACTGTATAATGAAGCCTGATACTCCGGCTACCTTCCTGATTCCACCCGAGAGGCATTGATAGTGCCGCTATTGAAAAACGGGAAACTGCCCAGGGATTAAAGGGTGTTTCGGCCTCTAGTGATGCGCAATGTCAATTATAAAATGTTTAGCAAATTTTTGGTCAATAGGTTGCTACTCCACATGTTTAGGCTTGCTCATCCCGACCAAGCTGGTTTAATTCCTGGTCAGAACACGGCCCCTCAACATCAGGCGTCTTCTTACTATTATTGTGCATGGGGCCACTGACCATGTAGGAGTGGTGGTTATGACCGTGGATGTAGGAAAGGCATTTGACATTTGATAGCCTGGGGTTGGAAGTTCTTATACGAGGTAATGTCACGCATGAATCTGAAGGGGGGGTTCCACGGCCTGGACCAGGTTGCTATATATGAATCCAGCTGCTCGAGTTCAGATGAATCAGGTGATCTCCCTGAGCTATAGAGTAGAGCAGGGCAAAAGGCACGGGTGCCCTCTGTCGCCTCTACTCTTTACCTTGGTGGTGAAGCCTTTAGTGGCCTGGGCCAGCACTGAAACCCATTTCCGTTGACTGAGACTGCAAGAGCATTGGTATAGGATAGCACTGTATGCAGATGACCTGCTTATATTCTTGTGGTATGCAAATAATGAACTCGAAGATGTTAAGACCATGCTAAAAGCCTTTGGACGGCCTTCAGGCCTCAAAGTGAACCGTCAAAAATCCTGGATGTTCCCGATAACACCAGACCTGACTCCACCAGTAGACCTAGCCCCCTCAATGGGCCTTTAGATGCATATGCTACCTGGGAGTCTAGATCTTTTATAACCATAATGATCTTCTTGATGGGACTGTAAGTAGTGCGGTCCAAGCTTTAAAGTCTAGCATAGACATCTGGAAAACTTTTCCCCTCTGTTGCTATAGGCAGAATAGCATTGCTGAAAATGAATGCCCTGCCCTAACTACTACATGTATTTGGGACGCTCCCGCTGTGGATACCCCAGGTGATATTTAGAGGCCTAAACTCAGAAGCCACATCATTCACTTGGGGTTCAACTCGAAGGCGAATGGCTCTGGCCACACTCCAGTGCCCTATGGCAGATGGAGGGTTAGCAGCACTGGATTTTGAAGGGTACTATCTGGCAGCCCAGCTTCAGGGGCTTGTCCAGTGGATGGTGGAGAGGCAGAGACCAGGGCGAGAACTCAACTCATTTGTACCTGGGCTGAAAGGACTAGTGGAGACCTTGCTGCAGGTAAGGTATGTATTGCCCTCAGATACTGTAGAATTCCAGGTGATGGCCAAATGCCGGGCTCGCTGCCTAAAACAAACACAGACTAACATCCCATATACCCTGGATCTACTGATAACAATGCTTACCACATGGAGGGGACTGGAGAGGTTTAGAGGACTGGGCACAGGCTGGACCCACTACTTTTGGGGACCTTTACAGGGAGGGAGAATTGCTCCCCTTTGCAGACTTTGGAGCTGGCTTTGATGTCCCACAGGGGCATTTCCTTCTGTACAGGGCAGTCATTGCGACAATCCGGTGGCATTGGCGGAACGGGACTGTCAAACCTCCAGCCTTGGGAAGTTGCTGTTATATTGTGCTCTCATTAGGCACCATTAAGGTGGTCTCCTATCTATATAGGGCCATTAGGAGGGACTCTCACCGCCCATTGGAGAAACTGAAGACCAGATGGGAGGAGGATCTAGAGATACCAATTCCGGAGGAGGCCTGGAGTTCCATTCTTGGAAGGACACCTCGTGAGTCTAGAAATGCTTGCTTTAAATTGATTAATTACTACGTATTGCAGCTGGCATGTCTAACCCCCAAGTGTATTCAGAAATATTTTTGAGTGGATGAACCGATGTGTCCCAGATGCGAAGAAAATGGAGCAGGCCTATCATACATGTTATGGAACTGTCCTCGGCTTTGCTCCTCCTGGGAGGGGGTCACTGTCCTACTGACCACTTAAAGAAGGACATCCTGTGCACACCGGGGTACTGTCTTCTGGGTTGTTTTCCACATACCTCAAAAACTAAAGCTACCAGTTAATATCAAGACCTGGTATTTCTCTAGCGAAGCGTGTGATCACTTGAAACTGGAAATTGGCGTGGGACCCGACTATCAAAGTGGCAAAGTGAGTTGATAAAATAGGCAACAGTAGAGGGACAAGTGATGCTGAGGGAAGCAAAGAGTGGAATTGGTTCACTAGAGGAAACACAGGCATGGGAAGAGCTGCTAGCTGAATTTCTGACCGCCCACAGAGAGAGTAGCAGATCCATGAGGTGCCCCCCAGGGAATGGGGAGGGACAGAAATTCTTAATTAACAACTCCCTCAGCCCCGTAACAAACTGGGAGCAAAAACTGAACCATTATTCTCTGACCGACTTCTGCTGGCTGGGAGCCCAGACGGGACACCAAAGATATTGTTGATTAGTAATAATTCAGTTGTTTGGGGGTAGGGTATATGAGGTTATGGGGATGGTTCTAATTGTTGCGAAGGACCAGCGACTGTTACCCCGTAACAGAGCAGATGCACTTTAAGCTAATAATGTGTTTGAGATGCACTGATCATTGTTGTATTCATCCATGCTGTTAAGCCCATTTATATGAGTGCATGGTACTGGATCTTTTGGTATTAAAAGAATATCTTAATAAAATATGTTTTAAAACAAACCCTTGTAAGGTGGTATATCATATACCCAGGGTGTGTAATTTAAATGCTACCAGTGGGTTTGCAACACTTATTGTGAAACCCTCTGAAGTAGCTCTTTAAACATGTCTCAGGCCTGACACTGCAGAGATTGTGTGTGCAGTTTGACTGCCACTTTGACTTGCCATTTAAAACCCCCCTGCCAAGCCTTAAACTCCCCTTCTATCACATATGTCACCCCTGGTAGGCCAAAGGTAGCCTATACAGTATGGTGCTATGTAACTAAAAGGTAGGACAAGTACTTTTAAGTTTTACATGTCCTACTAGTGAAAAACTCTGAAAGTCATTTTTCACTACTGTGAGGCCTACTCCTCTCTCAGGTTAACATTGGGAATTCCTTAATACACTTTTAAGCTGTAATTCCTGATTGAGAGGGAGTAGATATGTCATGTTTCACATCATTGGAATGGTAATTACAAATCCTCTTTACTGGTAAAGTCGGATTTAACATTACTATTTCAGAAATGCCACTTTTAGAAAGTGTAAATTTCTCTGCTCTTACAGCTCTGTGAGCTTGTCTCCAATACATGTCTGCAGTGGGTAACAGCTATGCTTTGTGCATTTCTTCTAGACATCTATAAGCACAGGAAGATTAGGTGTGTTGAACAAGTTACTTACTCTTGGTAACGCATTATCTGATAGAGACTTTATCTAGCTGCAGATTCTTTATCTTGGAATTTCCTGGCGTCAGCTTGGAATCCATAACTTTTGTAGAGCATCTCCCTTGCACGTGCTGTCGGGTGGCGTTGTTTGGATCCAATTGACGTTATTGTTGGTTCTGTCTGTTACATTACGGTGCATAAAAGCATCACCCAGGTGAGCGTGCATCGGTTCCTTTTCCACTAACTTCCACACCACAAAGGCAGAACCATTGAAAGAACTAACAGCATATCTGTGCAAAAAAACTAGGGCCCTGAAAGGGACAATCCCTGACCATATTAGACGTGTCCACAGAGTGGGTAGGCATGGGTGGGTGTAAGGAATCTGCAGCTAGATAGAATCTCTACCAGATAATGCGTTACTGAAGGTAAGTAACTTGTTCATCTGAGAGAGACTTCTAGCTGCAGATTCCTTACCTTAGAATAGATACCCAAGCCATAACCTCCTGGCGGTGGGCTTCAGATAGATACTCTTCACACTAGAAAGTCCTGTAGGACCGAAGGGCCAAAATGCCCGTGTCTATGGACCTGAATGTTTAGGCAGTAATGTCTTGCGAACGTGTGCAAGGATACCCACGTTGCTACCTGGCAGATGTCCGGTGGACTGGAACTCCCGTGCTAACACAGTGGTAGCACCCTTGCCCCTGGTGGAATGAGCTCCCAAGCCCTCAGGAGGCTGCTTCTTGGTCAGTATGTAGCAGATCTTGATGCTCCCACGTACCCCAAAAAGAGCTGGTCATCCTCCTGGAACTCCTTTGTGCGGTCGAGGTAAAACAACAATGCTCTTTTTGTGTCCAGCCGGGGGAGTCGCTCTTTTTCTTTAGAGAGATGCGGTGGAGCAAAGAAGGTGGGCAGGGTGATGTTCTGGCCCAGGTCAAATGGGGTCACCACCTTGAAAAGGAAAGATGAACAAGTTTGAAATACCACCTTGAGAACATGGTGAGGTACAGCAGCTTAGATGAGAGAGCCTACATCTCACTCCCCCTCCTGGCAGATGTTATTGCCACTAAGAAGGCTGTCATGATGGTGAGCAGCTTGAGGGGATAGTTGTGCAGTGGCTCAAAGGGAGCAAACATGAGAAATGTGAGAACTAGATTCATGTCCCACTGATCCATAACCAAGGGAGTAGGGGGAAAACATATGTACAAGCCCTTTGAGAAATCTATGTACAATAGCTGATTTGAATAATGAAGGCTGATCAGGCAGCCAAAGGAACGCCATATAAGGCGGAAAGATAGCCTTTGAGAGTGCCTAAGGCAGAGCCCTGCTGGGAAAGGGTTAAGACAAAGAGAATAATGTCAGAGATAGAAGCAGAAAGTGGATTAATAGATCTTTCTGTACAATAATTTACAAAACATTTCCAACAGCAGCCATATACCATCTTAGTTGAGGTACGCCTGACTGCCAAAATAACTTTACAGACTTTGGGATGAAGGTCGAAGGCTGTCAATTGCCACCACTCAGTCTCAACGCATGAAGGTGCAGAGTTGAGAGGTTCAGGCGGAGAGCCTTCCCCTGCTGCTGTGACAGAAGATCTTCCCGAAGGGGCAGCCTGATCAGAGGATCAATGTTCATTTTCAGAAGCTTGGGATACCAGGCTCTCCGTCCCCAGTCCAGAGCCACCAGGATTACTTTGGCCCGGTCATTCTTAATCTTCTTGACAACTCTGGGCAGAAGTGGTATCAGTGGAAAGGCACACAGGAGGCCTGAGCTCCATTCACGACGAAAAGTGTAGCCAAGTGAGTGTCACCTTGGCAATTCCAACGCACAATACTGCTGACATTGCGCGTTCTCTGCGGAGGTGAACAGATCTAACGAAGGCTCTCCCCACTGCTGAAAGAGTCCTTGGGCCACCTCGGCATGGAGACATCACTCGTGATCCGCTAGGCATCGATGGCTAAGTGTGTCTGCCGTGTCATTCAGAGAACCTGCCAGGTGTTGAACCACTCGGGTATGCCCTGCTGTTCCAGCGATGTCCAGAGATGCAGAGCCTCTTGACAAACAGTCCACAATCCCACACCACCCTGCTTGTTGCAGTACCACATTGCGGTGGTGTTGTCTGTGAACACTTGCACCATCTGCCCTTTTACAACAGGAAGAAATGCTTTCCATGCAAGTCGGATTTCCCGGAGCTCCAATAAGTTGATATGGAGTCCGGATTCCGCCAGAGGCCAGAGGCCTCTGATCTCCACCTCTCCCAGATGGCCTCCCTATCCCAGAAGTGATGCATCTGTCACTTCTGTAAACTCTGTTTGGGGAAGGGAGAGGAGTCTGCCTCTAACCCAATCGCAGTTTAGCAACCACCACTGCAGATCTTTTGCAGTTCCCTCCAAGATCTGAACTATATCGGCAAAATTTCCCTGATGCTGTGCCCATTGGAACTTCAGGTCCCACTGCAGATCCCTCATATGCAACCTGGCATATCTGACTAAATGGATGAAGGAGGCAAGAAGGGAGTGAGGTCTGTCTTTGGCACGTTTATAGTGAACTCCAGCAAATGCAGAAGGTTTGCTGTAGTCTGAAGGTGGGTGGCGATAGCCTGGGGCAAAGAAGCCTTCAACAGCCAGTCTTCGAGGTAGGGGAAGACTGAAACCCTTAACCTCCGTAGATGAGCTACATCCACTGCCATCACTTTGGTCAACACCAGAGGGGTGCTGGTAAGGACAAAGGGGAGCACAATAAAATAAAAGTGCTCGTGGCCTACCTTGTACTGCAGGTAACGCCTGTGGGCAGGAAGGATGGTGATATTGAAATACGCATCCTGCAAGTCCAACGCTACCATCCAGTCTCCTTGGTCTAGGGAAGACAAGACCTGAACCAGAGTGAGCATTTTGAATTTCCCCTTTTTGAGGAAGAGGTTGAAGTTCTGCAAATCCAGAATTGGGCGAAGCCCCTTGTTTTTTTTGGTTATCAGAAACTAGCGGGAATAACAACCACTACCTACTTCAGATATTGGGACCCTTTCTATGGCTCACTTGGCCAGGAGAGCCGTAACTTCCTCGCGGAGCAAAGATAAGTGATCCTCCATCAGCTGTTCTTTCGACAGAGGCACTGGGGAAGGGAAAGACTAGAAGGGGAGCGAAAAGCCCTTCTGTATGATCTGCAAGACCCATTTGTCCGATGATATGGACCGCCAGTGAGGGAGATGAAATTGATTCCTCCCTCCAACTGAGCACATATGGTCTTGCAGAATCACACTAGGAGGACTTGGGCCCTGTGGAGGAGGGGGGCTGAGTGGTGGCCAACGTCTGGCCAGACTCTCTGGGTCTGAAGAAATCACAACCACATCCAAGATGTTGGCCTGGCGAAGGACAATGTCTGGTCTCTGGGTATCGTGGTACCCCGCCCCTTCCGAAGCCTCAAAAGGGGTGAAAGACATACTGTTGGTCAGGGATCACTAAGAGACCCAAGGACTTGGCTGTAGCCCGGGAGTCCTTGAAGTATTTCAGCCCCAAGTCTGCCTTTTTGCCAAATAGGCGGGCCTCATCGAAGTCCATGAGGTTTGCCCCGAAACTGGGTGTACGAAGCCAGGCGTGGCGTTGAAGGGCCACCATCAGCTAAATCACTCTACCCAGCGAGTCAGTTGTGTCCAATCCAAACCTGATAGTAAACTTGGCTGCATCTCTCCTATCTTTGACTGCTTGTGAGAGAGTATCCTGTATGCCCTCTCGGACGTGAGGCAGCACTTGTGCCACTGTATATACATAAAGTATGGGAAAAATGGCCCAATAGGCATGAGGTGTTTACCAACCTTAATACCATGCAGGAGGAAGAAAACATCTTCTTCCCAAGCTGGTCCAGCCTCCTGGGATCCCTATCTGGGGGAGTGAAAGGGAAGGCGCTATGGGAAGTGGAGGCTTGGACATCCAAGCTCTCCAAGGTGGGGTGTTGAGTGAGGAAGCTAGGATTACCCGGAGCTGGGCGATGGCAACAGCCAACTGTCCTATTTACAGGAGACCCTGGGCTGGGTTTGGACCATCGCCCCAGCAGGACATCTGTGATGGCTTCATTAAAGGGTAACATCTGTTCCGATGTGGAAACCCCTGGCTGAAGCACCTCTGCCAGAAGGTTGGTCCTGACTGGCACCATAGGCAGATCTTTGTCCAAGACCTCTGCTGCCCTACGCATCATCATAGCATACGATGTTCCCTCTTCCATAGCCACCGCAGGAAGTGAGAGTATGCCAGTATCTGGAGAGGTATCAAGTTCAATGGCCTCTCCTTACTCCTCATACTAGTCCTTTGTTCCAATTGAGACTCCAGACGGTCCTGAGACCCTTCCCATTCATCACCAGTACCTTGCTAATTATAAAAAGGCCACAGGCAATGATCTGGCCACTGTTGGACTGTCAGTGCTAGAATCAGTGTTGTGCGATGCTGTTCTGGCTCCACAGCATCGACATCGGGAGCGACGCCAGAGGGGTGCTCATACCAGCTCAAACCGGTGGGGCACAAGGGTGCCCCAAACCTCACAACCGGCAGTAAGTACTCATGCCTTCTGAAAAAGTCTTAGAACTTTAAGTACCACACCGCCGTCCACATAAGCAGCAGTTAAAGGGCCTGCAATCAAGTAGAGGTTAAAGTGCAGATGCTCTTACCACTTTTCAGTCTGCCCTCAAAAGATATTCTGATACTGCTCCCAGCAGTTGATTGTTGGGCATCTAGCACCGGAACAGCTGATGGCAAGCTACTTGTCCCTTACTAGTAGAGTGCTGGTACTCTAGTGGCCTGGTCTAACACCCAAGTGCTTATCACCAAAATTCTAAGGGGTTACTACCCTTAAAGTGCATATCTTGAGTTTCTTAAAGTGCTCATGCCTACCAACACCTTCTAGTTTACCACCTAGGTATAATGAGAATGCTTACTTAAAGCTACCCATGTCTTGTGGAAATTCAATTGTTGTACCTTGGTTGGTAAAGATTCTGGGGCTCTTACAACTTAGTTGTTCTTCCCCTCTGCCTTTAAAGATATAGGGGGTTATTACAACTTTGGAGGAGGTGTTAATCCGTCCCAAATGTGACGGATATACCACCAGCCGTATTACGAGTTCCATAGGATATAATGGACTCGTAATACGGCTGGTGGTATATCCATCACTTTACGGTCACTTTTGGGACGGATTAACACCTCCTCCAAAGTTGTAATAACCCCCATAGTGCCAGTTATCCGTTCCTCTACAGAGGTATTGGACGTGGGTTCCCCTGGGTAGGCAAAGGGATGACTTTTGTGGCTTTTGAGACTTCCACTGCTTCATTGTGTTCCTTGGGCAAAATTATTTTTTCAAACCTCTGGAGAAATGTCACCATTGCACAGTTCAGTCCGGGATAAATTGGTTCAAAGCAGGCTACCACTGCCTACCAGCAGGTCCTCCTGCCTCTTTGCTTCTGTTTCCTTCTCAAAAGTGAACGGCACTCACCCAGAACAGATTTTCACAGGCATAACATGTGGAGAATGTCTTCAGGCTCTTGATCTCAAAGCCAACCGCTTTCTTGGCCTTCAGTTCGTTTCCATGATGGGTAGTGTTTTAGAACAGGCAGTATCCCTAGACTGCATTTCAAAAACTGTTCCTTGGCCTGGTTGCTATAGAATTCTCCTAGGTAGCTCTGCAGTTCGAGCTTAATGAACCCATGAAGAGTCATCCAACTATGGGTATGTTTAGACAAACTGGCTTTATCCTCTAAGATTGACATCATCTGCATACTAGACTTTATCAGTTGTTTAAGTTCTGAGTGACTTAGAGGTAAAGCCCAAGCAGCAGAAAGACCAAGGGTCTTCAGGGCAGGTGTAAGTAGTCTTGTGCGGTTGAACGAGTCCCCCCCCTTCATTTCTGTCTAAAGGTAGTGCCGTAGGGATTCCTCCAGAGTGAGATTTAGCCATTGATAACAGTTCATAAATACCGCTTTTTGTACCAGAGATTGCTTTGCTATACCAAGCTTCAGTCTGATTTGGGCCAGTGATGTGTATGCTGGCAGTCGGAAAATTGACCTATAAAGTTTCAGTATAACTTTATCCAGAAGGGGTGCTGTCCCAGCCCTTCAGGGCCACACTTCCATAAGGCAGTGTTGGGAAGACCTTAGCTTTAGCTACCTATAAAACAGGAGTAAGCATTGGGCCTTTCAGCTTTTTTATACAGGAACCTTAGGCCAAATGGCAGAGCATTTCCTTTCCGTTTTATCTCCTCGAGTTGTTGTATTGAGCTTCCATTTGCATTGAAAAGAACCCCAAAATACGTAAAGCTACTTACAGTCTCTATTTTGTCACTGCCCAAAAACCAGGTATTTTTCTTCAGAACTTTCCCTTAAATTGTTAATGTCTAAGTTTTCTTCATGTTATAGTCAGGCCGTTGTTCACTGAGTATGCCAAAGTTGCATCTAAAAGTCAGTGCAGGGCTACCTTGGTCCTACTGACAAATACTAAATTGTCAGCATGCAGAAGGTTTGAGAGCTGAAGTCGGCCAAGTTTGGGACATGGCAATTGACAACATTTAGGGCCAATGGAAGATTGTCTAAGAACAGTTTGAAAAGGGATGGGGCCAGCACACAACCCTGTTTTAAGCCTTGCCTTGTTTTGATATCACTGGACAAGCAGGGGCCATCTCCTGATATAAATGTTTCAGTATGCAGTAGTTGTAGAGCCCTTACGGGGCCGTCCAGGGTGTTTCAAGTGGCCAATTTCCTCCAAAGCTTCCCTCGATCAACCCTGTCAAATGGTGATTGGTAATCTATAAATTATAGATAGACAAGATAGTTTGTCATTGCTAGCTTGTTTAAAGGAAGAAATCCATTATGTTTATTGTTGTCAATGTATGTTTGCTGAACCACATTTGGTTTAGCTGTATAATGTGTTCACCACCGCCCAATACTGCAATTCTTCCAGCAATGTTCCTGTAAAGTATTTAGCATCATTATCTAATATGGCTACAAGCAATAGCTCTGGATTTCCTTTACCACCTCCCTTAGAAACCAGTGAAACAATTCAGCTGTGCTATGAGGGGGGATCCAATTCTGATCTATGGCAAAATGTAATAACAGGGTTAGTTGGGCTGCCAAGTAGGGAGGATTATCTTTATAAATCGCTGGTGAGATCACATTCAGGCCTGGGGCCCCTTCTTGGCATCCTTTGGAGATTTGCCTCTTAAAGGCACATCTGGTGATTTTTGGGTCAGAGAGATTACTGTGTACTATTTAGTCAATGCTATTCCAATGGGACTTAGATGAATTAGCCAGACTAGTGCCTTCAGTCATGTGAACTCCGGGGCCGATCAGTACCTTCCTGTTAAGCCATGGCAGTTCTATATCCTCATCAGACTGTGGAATGGACATGTGCCTAAGTTGCTGCATGTTCTCTGAGTAGTTACATATGTGCTCCACCTGCTTCCCTAGGTTAAAGTGACTCAACAGAAAATGTCTCCAGACTGTCTCTGAGCTGTTTGAAGTTGCCACTCAGGAGAGAGAGCTGCTTATTTCATTCACTGTCCACCAGTATCTGGCTGAGTAATTTTCCTTGATGTCGTGCAGTTTTGCTCAGAAGGAATCCATACGCTCCTTCAGTGGCACCCATTTTTATCTTCTTGGATCTTTCTTGGCTTTCCTGAGCTTATGTTGTAGCTCTGGGTCCATTGGAGTCCTCCCAAGGGCCCTCCAGAGTTGATTTACTTTCTCTTTGCTTGCCTTAATTAAGAGGTTAGTTCTCCAAACATGAAGAAAAGTGCCCTTGTAGTCAATGTTCTTTCTTCGGACCTGGGCTGGTTTGGCAAATTGATCTGAGGGAGCTGTGGTAAATAGTTCCCGGTTAGGCAACAGAGTTTGTCCATCCGCCTGCGTGGCTGTCATTGCTTGGTGCTATGAACCAGTTGTTGTAGAAAGGTGGCTGTACATTTGATGCTTTTATGATTGATTATGTAACATGAGATTCTCTGATCAGCTGCAATTCTATGTTCTCCAATACTTATTTTCAGAGTTATCTCCTGGGGGTGTTGGTCACTTTCTGATCTCCACAATAGTCAAAAGAAGTGGCAAACTGCAGCAACAGAAGGCTCAGTAAGGTCAAATCGGTCAGGGATGCCTCTGTTTTAGAATGATGTGAGAGGCCTGGCAGTTTATCAGGTGCTAAGTGACCATTTAGAACTCTTAGGCCAAAGTCCTCTAAATTGTCCTGTAACAGTTGACCTCTTTAGTCTTTTTTTATGCCAGTGTGTTTTTCTTGATAAAGTATCACCCAAAATGTGTCCTGTGCCTCTTTGATTTCGTTTGAGGAGGATGTGTCCATGAGCCACGTGTTAAAGTCTCCTAAAAACAATAAGTTCTGTTTCTGGTCTCTCTCTTTTTAGCTTCATGATCAGGTCAGTCAGTTTGGCAGCTAGCGTCATCCTTCATTTTTTGCTTGATGGATGTACACATTCACTTCTATGATTCCCATAGAGATGCCTTTGGAGGTTGTAAGTACCCTGCCCACCAATTACAGGCCATCAGCACCACCTCTGGCCTCTTTTCCATCAATAGCACTGGTTGTGGATATATACATTTCAACCCCCCCCCCCCCCTCGCAGTGCCTGTGCTTGCAAATTTTAGTTGTGGGAATAAAGGAGTTGGAGAAAGCCTCCGGAGGGACTGTGACCTGTGACTAAGGGCCAGATTTAGATGTGGGCAGATGGGTTACTCTGTCACAACGGTGATGGATATCCCATCCGCTGAAATCGAAATCCAAATGGCCATAATGGGATTTAGATGTTGGCTAACGGTATATCCATCACTGTTGTGATGGAGTAACCTGTCCTCCAATAGGTAAATCAGTCTATTGTTGTAGCACAACTTGAAAATAACAGACATAATGAAGGATCTCTGGGTCGCACAGTATACTGGCCAAACCACTGGTCTTATAGGAACACATTCTAAAAGATTTACCTGTATGGAGGTCTTTGTGGGTATTTTGACATTTTAATAACCTGGTCATATTCAAGGCCCACAAGAGCCAGCTCCAGTCTGTTTCAGCCTTAGGCAGAGAAACAGACTTCACTGTAAGCTCCCTGACAGCACACGTTGGATTCAAGTAGATTTCCTCAGTGCATTTCTCAGGACTGAGTAGATGTTCCTTGATTGACTCAGTGGTGCCCCCTCCATTCTCATAGCCTCCAGTACATACTGCTAACCTGGGCCTGTTACTGGGGTGATTGCAATCCCCCAGCTTTTGAAGATATCTGCCTCTTCTAGTACCTTCTGTGGTCAATCCACAAAGTCTCAAGTGACTTTAGTAGATTTATTGCGTTGTCCATGGCCAGGGTCGAGAAATCTAATGGAGACAATGTCTTTGATGTAACCTCCCCAAGTGAGTCAATGGAGCCGGTAAGCTTTAGAGCGTTACACCTATGTAGAATATCAAAGGGACTCGTGGATATATAATCTGGATATAGTAGCGTGCATGCTGCTTCATGGGTATCTCTTGATTCTATCCTGTGACCACCAAGAAATATAGTCAGTAAAGGTTCTTGATTCCCAGGCAGATTAGTGCAGTTTGTATTCTGCTTGAAGCAGCAACTGATTCATCGACCGTATTGCAGGAGTAAAATCGGTACATCACACGTGGGACCTGGGCTACATCTCGGGAACAGCAGCATTGACTGAGTCACCTGCCTGCTGGAAGTGGCACCCGGCACATCTGCATCGATGCAGCACTGAAACCACTGCATCGTAGCCAATGCTGAAGGAAGATCGAGGCATCCCTTCAACAGCGGGGAGAAACCCTATGCATTGGCTTCATCAATGCATCCAAGCTTCACGCTCATCTTCAGAAACCAGTACATCGCCATTGATGAGTGGAAAAAATCAACACATCTCCTCAACTGTGAGAGTGACATTGATGCATCTATCGATCCATTGTCCCTGCATCTCGTCCTTGCAACAAGGATCTAAGTATTGTGTTACCCAAGCCTAAATGGCTCCTGTAACTGGCCCGCACTCCATTGTGGTCGGCTTGAATTGTTGACTTTGCCTTGGTCCCAGCGTGACCTCAAGTAACCCCTAAAGCTTTAATTGGTTCTGGGCACTAGAACTCCTTGTTCTAGTGCTCAGAAACACATGGAGCTTTAGGGGTTACTTGAGGTAGCGTTGGACTGGGGCAAAGTCAAGCTACCAGAGGGTGAGCACAGGTTATATTTTAGTGTGCATCTGACTTACTCTGACTAGAGAGATGGTCCCTACTTGGACTCAGTGGATACACCCTCCCAAATAAAGACTCAATTTCTAACAATTTACTCATAACACAAAATTAAACCCATATTAATAAATATGTAATAATAATGCATTTAGAAATAAAGGACTTCGTTACAAGTTTGGTGGTCAGACTGCCAGACCGCCATGTTGACAGTCCAAAAAAGTCTGCTACGCAGCCGGTTCCCAAACTGCCATATTATGATGCAGAACCGCCACCCGCCAAGCAAAAAAGGCATACCACAGGAGACGCAGTGGTTCTGTATCTAGGCGGTCTGACCTCCAGCACCATGAGTGCCATGGCCAGTTACAGAGCATATTACAAACAGGTGGCTGTGGTGGTCCCCCTCGCAGCAGATTAGCTAATAGCGGTCGAATGCTGCATAATTTGTCTGCCAAAGTAACAGACAAGTGCACATTTGATGAATTAAAAAACAAAACAGCTGACACACATTCGCACAGTGGGCACACCTGCAAAGCATACCATAAAACACACCCCTTCACAGACCATTATTCTTTGCATCTCCACTGCAACCAAGAGTCACGATTATTTGAGACAGATAAGGCACCCCTTTTGTTCACCATTCCTTAAACCGCTTTACAAACTTTTTGCCATATACTCCACACATCACTTTGCTTTTGTAGATAACTCACTTTCATTTTCAACCATGTCCAGACCCAAAAATCTCCATTTTGTGCAAGATGAGTTGAGAGTCATTGTGAATGAAATCATAACAGTAGTACTACAATTGTTTGGAGCCCAAGTCCAGCACACTCCTTTCAGTAGGAAAATGGAAATGTGGCAAATAATTGTTGGCATAGTGAATGCTGTAGGCACCACCCTGCGCACAAAGGAGGACAGAGGTGGAAAGACCTCAGGGTAAAGGTCCATTCCCTGGTCTCCAGGCAACAGCTGGAGGCTAAGAAGACTGGTGGTGGCCCTCCTAATGTCCAATTCAGACTCTTTCCCTGGGAGGAGAAGGCATTGGCCATCCTGCATCCTGAGGGTTTGCTAGGAATACCCGGGGGAGTGGAGTCTGGTAAGTCACAACACAAACACTGTCACCAAAATGCAATGTCCTACATGGTCACAGCTCTGCTTTTCCCACTGTCTTGTTCAAGTACCCCTTCAACATTCAGTACCAAGAGTATCTGAGTGTCAACACTGTCAATCTGTTTTGCTGGACCCAGCATCACAGCTACCATGGCCCATCACATGCCACATGTTGAAATGGTGCCTGTAAGTCTTACAATTTCAAAACATCATCCCAGGACTCATGGTGTGTCTCAACATGTAAACGTATGCCACACCTAAATGCAGACTGCATACAGATATAGAATACCTAATATTTGTCTAGTGTGTGTAGTAGAGAGATTTACCTGACTGCAACTCCCAAGAGGCCTTGTGTCTGTAACTCCAAGCAGCACCCCAGTGTGCACTTGCCCCAATGCATCTGTTAGTGACCTCTGAAATGAGGTTTACTCACCTGGAAGGATACTAATTTTCAAGTGTTGGGAAGTACAGGGATTGACATGACTGCAAAGCTCAATAGGCCCTGTTTCTCTAACTCCAACCACCAGCCCAGTGTTCACCTTCCCAATGCATCTGTTAGTGAACTCTCAAATTAAGTTTACTCACATGTGAGGATACCAATTGTCACGCGCTGGGAAGTAGAGGGAGTGACATGACTGCAAAGTCTAATAGGTCCTGTTTCTCTAACTCCATCCACCTGCCCCAATGTATCTATTAGTGAACTCTCAAATGAAGCTTACTCACCTAAGAGGATACCAATTGTCAAATGTTGGGAAGTAGACGGAGTGACTTGACTGCAACTCCTCCTAGGAGGCCTTGTGTCAGTAACTTCAAACACCAGCCCAGTGTCTACTTGCCCAAATACTCCTGTTTGTTAATCCTAAATTGAAGTGTACTCACCTGTGAGTGAGCAATAGACAGATCATGCTCAACTCAAAGACATGTCAGTCTACCTTGCTCCATCTTGACCTGTTAACCAAAGATACAACTATTGGGGACAGGAATGACACCTTACTAAGTGTGTACAACAAGTATTTCTAAGGGCTCACGCTGCATCACCAGATTGGTAGCAGCAACAGACACATTGACAGAGCACTGTGCATATGATGACTCCGGTCACATATACCACAAAGACCTGTGTTTGCCTGCATCCCACTCAACTAAACCTCCAAATGGTCAAAGGCATATGTTGCATCTCCACTGTGTTGGCTTCACTGGTGGTAAGATGTCATATTCAGTCCAGCTTCAAAAGTGCAACTGATCTGCACATCTCATCAGCTGCTTGAGTCAAATATTTTAGGCAAGCTTCACAGATGGCATGTCAAATACTCCAATACATTGGTAACATGGTACAATAGGCTAACCTACAACTTAAGAATGACAATTGTCTCTGCTTACTGTAACACAAAAACTTTGGAGATAGATGTCACACCTGAAACAATAACAACATATGTTTATTATCAAAAGGTCAAGCTATCACTAGGAACAACGAGGCCACAGAACAGACTACCACTACCCCCCTGGATAAAGCCCTCAGTGATGACAACACACCTAGCCTTGGGGATGTGGATGAAGCCCCTGGCCCATTCAAGCAACCTTTTCAGAAGGCAAATTTGAGTCTTACTGTGTCCACACCACCACCCAGCCCTGTTGCTTCTACATCACAGGCAACCATGCACCCACAACCTGTGTACCTAGCACAGCTTCCACCATCTTCTTCCCCCCCAGTCCTGGATCCTGAGGTGCAACTCAACATTTCAGACACTAAGGGTCCAGGAACCAGCTGGAAAGGGCACAGGCTCATGGGGTGGCATACATGGGAGGGATGCTGTGGGCCAGCAGAGTGAGGACACTGGGGCTGCTGCCAGCCAGGACAACATCAACCATGTCTTGGGGTCTATCAGGAGTCCCAAGGCATGATGGGCCAGGTGTTGACCGAACTTTGGGAAATCAGACAGCTGTAGAGGGACATGCATAGGGACATGTGCAAACAAATGGAGGTCCATAATTCAAACATAGCCTCCCTAACAGGGGTGCTGAGGGACATTCGCACAACCCTGAGCACAGCTTTTCAAAACAAACCTTCTCCTTCTTTTAGGTCAACAACATCAGGCCTATGTAGATGGTGCCAACCACAGGAAGGGAGGCCCTGCCAGCGGAACAACCAGCCACAGATACCCCTTGTAGGAGGCTGGCCTGGTTTGTAGTGGGTACCCTGGGTACTTACATCTTACACAAGGTCCAGTTATCCCTTTTAGTAAAATGTAGTAGTGTTATAGCAGCTTAGGCTGATAGAGGTAGCTATAGCAGGGCAGCTTAGGCTGAACTAGGAGACGTGCAAAACTCCTGCTTTTCCACTGATAGTTACAGAGTACTTGTACGCAAGTAAAGACAATACTCAGTGTTACCAAAAATATCTTAGAGGCAATACTCTTTCTGGAGGTAAGTATTATACACAATATATATACTAGACGCCAAATTAAGGTAAGTAATTAGACATAGGATAGTGCAAACAATAGCAAATGCTATAGAATGCAATAGGAGAAAATAGGTCTAGGGGCAACACAAACCATATACTAAGAAAGTGGAATGCGAATCACAAATTCCCCCCAAGACAAGTGTAGTGTGTAGAGAATCGCTGGGAGAGTAAGAATACAGTAAAGGTAAGTAAATTACCCCACCCCAGAGCCCAGAAAAGCAGGAGTAAAGTACTGCAAGTTTCCTTAGGACACACTGCAAGTTGTGATTACAGTTATTGAAAGAACCAAGCAAGACTGCAAACAACAAATGGTGGACTCCTGGACCTGAAGACCTGCAAAGGAAGAAGACCAAGTCCAGAAGTTGAAAGAAGTTCCAGGAAGGACAGGAGCCCCTGCCAACCCAGAAGAGGGTGCAAAAGAAGAGTCCCTGGTTGGACAGAAATGCACCCAAGGAAGATGTCAGTGGGTTCCTGCATAATGCACTGGAAGTCCCACGAAGAGAAGTTGGATGCAGGCAAGTTTTGGTGCTGGATTCCTCAAACAAGCCTTGGTTCTGGCAATGTCACGTTTTGCATCAAAGTGGCACTATCTGGACCTAGGAGGGACCTGGGGGCCTCAACTGTGTGTGAGGAGAAAGAGGGGGCTCGCAGCACTTTAAAGAGCCCTCAGAACACCAGATAGCACCCACGGAAGTCCCAGGACATGGGGACAAAGGAGGTGTAAAATGCAGTTGGTGCAGCACTACAAAGGAGGGTCCCACGCCATCAAAGGTCAACTCAGCGAGTTGAGCATCGCAGGATAGAGTGCTGGGGACCTCGGCCAAGTTGTGCATGAAGGAAATTTGCAAATAGTGCAGAGAGGCCTCAGGAGGTGAAGAATACTCAGAGTACAGGGGTACTGTTGTTCTCAGGGAAGGTAAGGTTTTACCTCCTCCTAATTGGGACAGCAGGACCTCAGGACACTCTGGGCCTGATTCTAATGTTGGCGGGCGGCGGGAGCCGCCCGCCAAGCTACCGTCGCTGAATGACCGCACCGCGGTCAAAAGACCGCGGCGGCCATTTAGACATTTCCTCTGGGCCGGCGGGCGCTCTCCAAAAGAGCGCCCGCCGGCCCAGAAAAAATGCCCCTGCAACGAGGACGCCGGCACAGAATTGAGCCGGCGGAGTTGCAGGGGTGCGACGGGTGCAGTTTGCACCCGTCGCGTATTTCAGTGTCTGCTTAGCAGACACTGAAATACTTTGCGGGGCCCTCTTACGGGGGCCCCTGCCGTGCCCATGCCATTGACATGGGCACGGCAGGGGCCCCCAGGGGCCCCGCGGCACCCCCTACCGCCATCCTGTTCCTGGCGGGCGAACCGCCAGGAACAGGATGGCGGTAGGGGGTGTCAGAATCCCCCATGGCGGCGCAGCAAGCTGCGCCGCCATGGGGGATTCAAAGGGCAGCGGTAAACCGGCGGGAGACCGCTGGTTTGCCTCTTCTGACCGCGGCCGAAGCACCGCGGTCAGAATGCCCTGCGGGGCACCGCCGGCCTGTCGGCGGTGCTCCCGCCGACCCTGGCCCCGGCGGTCTTAGACCGCCGGGGTCAGAATGACCCCCTCTATGTTGAAGGGGTCCAACCTCTGTGTTCCAAGGAGAATGCTTGCCGCCAGGAGAGGAGTCCAAGAGAACTGGTTGTCATCTTAGAAGGTGCCTGCTGGAGCAGGGGAGTGACTCTGTCACCCCACAGGAGATTTCTTCCGACCTTGTGGTGCAGGGTGAAGACAGGGAGTCCCCAGAGTGTGCACACAGTGGAAACTGTTGCAGTTGCTGGCTGGAGCTGAAGTTGCTGAGGAAAAGTAGCCCTTCTGGATACTTTGTTGCTGTTACAGCGGTTCTTGGAGCAGTCTGCGGCTGATCCGAGGTCAGAGGATGAAGTAGTAGTTGCAGAGGATTCCTGCTGGAAACTTGCAAGTACAATCTGAAGAGAACCCACAGGAGAGACCCTAAATAGCCCTGAGAGGGGAATTGGCTACCTTATCAGGAATGGACCTATGATGAGGGTTCTCTGATGTCACATGCTGCCACTGGCCACTCAGAGGCCTCCAGAGTGTCCCCACACCTTGGATAACAAGATGGCCGAATTCTGGGACACAGTGGAGGAGCTCTTGGCAACACCCCTAGGGTGGTGATGGACAGGGGAGTTGTCACTCCCCTTTCCTTTGTCCAGTTTCACACCAGAGCAGGGATTGGGGGTCCCTAAACTGGTGTAGACTGGCTTATGCAGGGAGGGCACCATCTGTGCCCTTCAAAACATTTCCAGAGGCTGAGTGAGGCACCCCTCCCCAGCCTGTTACACCTATTGGTTTTTATCTATGAGCACGGTCCTGGCTAGCAGTATCCCAGTGACACAGTAAAAACACACTGACATACACACACAAACAGGCCAAAAGTGGGGGTAACCATGCTAGAAAGAGGCTACTTTCTCACCCCCCTGCCTCTGTAGCAGCTGATCCCCCACTACCCTTGCAAGCAGGGACGTCCAGCAATGAATCCAGGCGGTGTAGATGGCAAGACACCTATCCCTGCCAGCAATTATCTTCTTCCTTAAGGTCCTCATTTATGTGTCACACATTCACTCTGTGGACTGATCCTGAACCACCTTCCACTTCCCATGGGAGGAGTACTCTGGATTTTGGACAGTGGTGTGGCATCTACTCCAATGATTGCATCCACCATGACTGACCCCTTCACTTCACGTTTATTCACATTTCTGTCACAATTTTATTTTATGTTTGTGCACTGAAATAAATACATCTCTCACAAACTCATTGTCTGGTGTCTCTAATTTCACATTTCACTCTGTAGATATATCATACCATGTGAACCATATGATGATGATCCGAGGTACTTGTTCAAGATAGGATATGTTGCATGTACACAGTGTCCAGCTCAGGATTACAACCATTCCACACAAGCAGATGCATACAAGTGACTAGTCAAAGAAGAAATTTAATTACATTGTTCAGCACATAAGCTGTCAAGATGTCCTAAACGTTGCAAATGATACCAACATATGTCAGTGATTTTGCACAAGCACTTTGTCCTACGATGATGAAACACATCAACAGCTACATTGAGGTCATACAGGACACAGCACAGTTTGACACACTTTCCTGGGTGAGTAGAGAAGGGCTCCACCAGTCCTGCCCAGACAGCAAAATCTGGCCTTCAGGAGCCCAATTGCCCGCTCCACTGCCTGCTGTGTTCTTCCATGAGCCTCACTGAAGCGAACTTCCCCTGGCGTGGTTGGATTCCTCAGCAGTGTCAATAACCAAGTGTAGGAGGCTGGCCTGGTTTGTAGTGGGTACTTACACCTTATACCAGGTCCAGTTATCCCTTATTATTGAAATGTAGTAGTGTTATGGCAGCTTAGGCTGATAGAGGTAGCTGTAGCAGAGCAGCTTAGGCTGAACTAGGAGACATGCAAAGCTCCTGCAATACCATTATAGTTACACAGTACTTATACACAAATAAAGACAATACTCAGTGTTACCAAAAATAAAGGTAGTTTATTTTAGTGACACAAGGCCAAAAATATATCAGAGTCAATAGTCCTTCTGGAGGTAAGTATTATACACAATATATACAATAGACACCAAAATAAGGTAAGTAATTAGACATAGGATAGTGCAAACAATAGGAAATGCTATAGAATGCAGTAGTAGAAAATAGGTCTAGGGGCAACACAACCCATATACTAAGAAAGTGGAATGCAAATCACAAATTCCCTCCTAGACAAGTGTAGTGTGTAGAGAATCGCTGGGAGAGTAAGAAAACCAAAAAGGTCAGTAAAATACCGCACCCCAGAGCCCAGGAAAGTATGAGTAAAGTACTGCAAGTTTCCTTAGGGCACACTACAAGTCATGATTAGAGTTACTGCAAGAGCCAAGCAAGACTGCAAACAACAAATGGTGGATTCCTGGACCTGCAGACCTTCAAAGAGAGGAGACGAAGTCCAGAAGTCGTAGAAGATTCCAGGATGGACAGGAGCCCCTGCCAACCTAGAAGATGGTGCAAAAGAGGACATGTTGACAGTCCAAAAAAGTCTGCTACGCAGCCGGTTCCCAAACTGCCATATTATGATGCAGAACCGCCACCCGCCAAGCAAAAAAGGCATACCACAGGGGACGCAGTGGTTCTGTATCTAGGCGGTCTGACCTCCAGCACCATGAGTGCCATGGCCAGTTACCGAGCATATTACAAACAGGTGGCTGTGGTGGTCCCCCTCGCAGCAGATTAGCTAATAGCGGTCGAATGCTGCATAATTTGTCTGCCAAAGTAACAGACAAGTGCACATTTGATGAATTAAAAAACAAAACAGCTGACACACATTCGCACAGTGGGCACACCTGCAAAGCATACCATAAAACACACCCCTTCACAGACCATTATTCTTTGCATCTCCACTGCAACCAAGAGTCACGATTATTTGAGACAGATAAGGCACCCCTTTTGTTCACCATTCCTTAAACCGCTTTACAAACTTTTTGCCATATACTCCACACATCACTTTGCTTTTGTAGATAACTCACTTTCATTTTCAACCATGTCCAGACCCAAAAATCTCCATTTTGTGCAAGATGAGTTGAGAGTCATTGTGACTGAAATCATAACAGTAGTACTACAATTGTTTGGAGCCCAAGTCCAGCACACTCCTTTCAGTAGGAAAATGGAAATGTGGCAAATAATTGTTGGCATAGTGAATGCTGTAGGCACCACCCTGCGCACAAAGGAGGACAGAGGTGGAAAGACCTCAGGGTAAAGGTCCATTCCCTGGTCTCCAGGCAACAGCTGGAGGCTAAGAAGACTGGTGGTGGCCCTCCTAATGTCCAATTCAGACTCTTTCCCTGGGAGGAGAAGGCATTGGCCATCCTGCATTCTGAGGGTTTGCTAGGAATACCCGGGGGAGTGGAGTCTGGTAAGTCACAACACAAACACTGTCACCAAAATGCAATGTCCTACATGGTCACAGCTCTGCTTTTCCCACTTTCTTGTTCAAGTACCCCTTCAACATTCAGTACCAAGAGTATCTGAGTGTCAACACTGTCAATCTGTTTTGCTGGACCCAGCATCACAGCTACCATGGCCCATCACATGTCACATGTTGAAATGGTGCCTGTAAGTCTTACAATTTCAAAACATCATCCCAGGACTCGTGGTGTGTCTCAACATGTAAACGTATGCCACACCTAAATGCAGACTGCATACAGATATAGAATACCTAATATTTGTCTAGTGTGTGTAGTAGAGAGACTTACCTGACTGCAACTCCCAAGAGGCCTTGTGTTTGTAACTGCAAGCAGCACCCCAGTGTGCACTTGCCCCAATGCATCTGTTAGTGACCTCTGAAATGAGGTTTACTCACCTGGAAGGATACTAATTTTCAAGTGTTGGGAAGTACAGGGATTGACATGACTGCAAAGCTCAATAGGCCCTGTTTCTCTAACTCCAACCACCAGCCCAGTGTTCACCTTCCCAATGCATCTGTTAGTGAACTCTCAAATTAAGTTTACTCACATGTGAGGATACCAATTGTCACGCGCTGGGAAGTAGAGGGAGTGACATGACTGCAAAGTCTAATAGGTCCTGTTTCTCTAACTCCATCCACCTGCCCCAATGTATCTATTAGTGAACTCTCAAATGAAGCTTACTCACCTAAGAGGATACCAATTGTCAAATGTTGGGAAGTAGACGGAGTGACTTGACTGCAACTCCTTCTAGGAGGCCTTGTGTCGGTAACTTCAAACACCAGCCCAGTGTCTACTTGCCCAAATACTCCTGTTTGTTAATCCTAAATTGAAGTGTACTCACCTGTGAGTGAGCAATAGACAGATCATGCTCAACTCAAAGACATGTCAGTCTACCTTGCTCCATCTTGACCTGTTAACCAAAGATACAACTATTGGGGACAGGAATGACACCTTACTAAGTGTGTACAACAAGTATTTCTAAGGGCTCACGCTGCATCACCAGATTGGTAGCAGCAACAGACACATTGACAGAGCACTGTGCATATGATGACTCCGGTCACATATACCACAAAGACCTGTGTTTGCCTGCATCCCACTCAACTAAACCTCCAAATGGTCAAAGGCATATGTTGCATCTCCACTGTGTTGGCTTCACTGGTGGTAAGATGTCATATTCAGTCCAGCTTCAAAAGTGCAACTGATCTGCACATCTCATCAGCTGCTTGAGTCAAATATTTTAGGCAAGCTTCACAGATGGCATGTCAAATACTCCAATACATTGGTAACATGGTACAATAGGCTAACCTACAACTTAAGAATGACAATTATCTCTGCTTACTGTAACGCAAAAACTTTGGAGATAGATGTCACACCTGAAACAATAACAACATATGTTTTTTATCAAAAGGTCAAGCTATCACTAGGAACAACGAGGCCACAGAACAGACTACCACTACCCCCCTGGATAAAGCCCTCAGTGATGACAACACACCTAGCCTTGGGGATGTGGATGAAGCCCCTGGCCCATTCAAGCAACCTTTTCAGAAGGCAAATTTGAGTCTTACTGTGTCCACACCACCACCCAGCCCTGTTGCTTCTACATCACAGGCAACCATGCACCCACAACCTGTGTACCTAGCACAGCTTCCACCATCTTCTTCCCCCCCAGTCCTGGATCCTGAGGTGCAACTCAACATTTCAGACACTAAGGGTCCTGGAACCAGCTGGAAAGGGCACAGGCTCATGGGGTGGCATACATGGGAGGGATGCTGTGGGCCAGCAGAGTGAGGACACTGGGGCTGCTGCCAGCCAGGACAACATCAACCATGTCTTGGGGTCTATCAGGAGTCCCAAGGCATGATGGGCCAGGTGTTGACCGAACTTTGGGAAATCAGACAGCTGTAGAGGGACATGCATAGGGACATGTGCAAACAAATGGAGGTCCATAATTCAAACATAGCCTCCCTAACAGGGGTGCTGAGGGACATTCGCACAACCCTGAGCACAGCTTTTCAAAACAAACCTTCTCCTTCTTTTGGGTCAACAACATCAGGCCTATGTAGATGGTGCCAACCACAGGAAGGGAGGCCCTGCCAGCGGACAACCAGCCACAGATACCCCTTGTAGGAGGCTGGCCTGGTTTGTAGTGGGTACCCTGGGTACTTACATCTTACACAAGGTCCAGTTATCCCTTTTAGTAAAATGTAGTAGTGTTATAGCAGCTTAGGCTGATAGAGGTAGCTATAGCAGGGCAGCTTAGGCTGAACTAGGAGACGTGCAAAGCTCCTGCTTTTCCACTGATAGTTACAGAGTACTTGTACGCAAGTAAAGACAATACTCAGTGTTACCAAAAATATCTTAGAGGCAATACTCTTTCTGGAGGTAAGTATTATACACAATATATATACTAGACGCCAAATTAAGGTAAGTAATTAGACATAGGATAGTGCAAACAATAGGAAATGCTATAGAATGCAATAGGAGAAAATAGGTCTAGGGGCAACACAAACCATATACTAAGAAAGTGGAATGCGAATCACAAATTCCCCCCAAGACAAGTGTAGTGTGTAGAGAATCGCTGGGAGAGTAAGAATACAGTAAAGGTAAGTAAATTACCCCACCCCAGAGCCCAGAAAAGCAGGAGTAAAGTACTGCAAGTTTCCTTAGGACACACTGCAAGTTGTGATTACAGTTATTGAAAGAACCAAGCAAGACTGCAAACAACAAATGGTGGATTCCTGGACCTGAAGACCTGCAAAGGAAGAAGACCAAGTCCAGAAGTTGAAAGAAGTTTCAGGAAGGACAGGAGCCCCTGCCAACCCAGAAGAGGGTGCAAAAGAAGAGTCCCTGGTTGGACAGAAATGCACCCAAGGAAGATGTCAGTGGGTTCCTGCATAATGCACTGGATGTCCCACGAAGAGAAGTTGGATGCAGGCAAGTTTTGGTGCTGGATTCCTGAAACAAGCCTTGGTTCTGGCAATGTCACGTTTTGCATCAAAGTGGCACTATCTGGACCTAGGAGGGACCTGGGGGCCTCAACTGTGTGTGAGGAGAAAGAGGGGGCTCGCAGCACTTTAAAGAGCCCTCAGAACACCAGATAGCACCCATGGAAGTCCCAGGACATGGGGACAAAGGAGGTGTAAAATGCAGTTGGTGCAGCACTACAAAGGAGGGTCCCACGCCATCAAAGGTCAACTCAGCGAGTTGAGCATCGCAGGATAGAGTGCTGGGGACCTCGGCCAAGTTGTGCATGAAGGAAATTTGCAAATAGTGCAGAGAGGCCTCAGGAGGTGAAGAATACTCAGAGTACAGGGGTACTGTTGTTCTCAGGGAAGGTAAGGTTTTACCTCCTCCTAATTGGGACAGCAGGACCTCAGGACACTCTATGTTGAAGGGGTCCAACCTCTGTGTTCCAAGGAGAATGCTTGCCGCCAGGAGAGGAGTCCAAGAGAACTGGTTGTCATCTTAGAAGGTGCCTGCTGGAGCAGGGGAGTGACTCTGTCACCCCACAGGAGATTTCTTCCGACCTTGTGGTGCAGGGTGAAGACAGGGAGTCCCCAGAGTGTGCACACAGTGGAAACTGTTGCAGTTGCTGGCTGGAGCTGAAGTTGCTGAGGAAAAGTAGCCCTTCTGGGTACTTTGTTGCTGTTACAGCGGTTCTTGGAGCAGTCTGCGGCTGATCCGAGGTCAGAGGATGAAGTAGTAGTTGCAGAGGATCCCTGCTGGAAACTTGCAAGTACAATCTGAAGAGAACCCACAGGAGAGACCCTAAATAGCCCTGAGAGGGGGATTGGCTACCTTATCAGGAATGGACCTATGATGAGGGTTCTCTGATGTCACATGCTGCCACTGGCCACTCAGAGGCCTCCAGAGTGTCCCCACACCTTGGATAACAAGATGGCTGAATTCTGGGACACAGTGGAGGAGCTCTTGGCAACACCCCTAGGGTGGTGATGGACAGGGGAGTTGTCACTCCCCTTTCCTTTGTCCAGTTTCACACCAGAGCAGGGATTGGGGGTCCCTAAACTGGTGTAGACTGGCTTATGCAGGGAGGGCACCATCTGTGCCCTTCAAAACATTTCCAGAGGCTGAGGGAGGCACCCCTCCCCAGCCTGTTACACCTATAGGTTTTTATCTATGATCACGGTCCTGACTAGCAGTATCCCAGTGACACAGTAAAAACACACTGACATACACACACAAACAGGCCAAAAGTGGGGGTAAACATGCTAGAAAGAGGCTACTTTCTCACCCCCCTGCCTCTGTAGCAGCTGATCCCCCACTACCCTTGCAAGCAGGGACGTCCAGCAATGAATCCAGGCGGTGTAGATGGCAAGACACCTATTCCTGCCAGCAATTATCTTCTTCCTTAAGGTCCTCATTTATGTGTCACACATTCACTCTGTGGACTGATCCTGAACCACCTTCCACTTCCCATGGGAGGAGTACTCTGGATTTTGGACAGTGGTGTGGCATCTACTCCAGTGATTTCATCCACCATGACTGACCCCTTCACTTCACGTTTATTCACATTTCTGTCACAATTTTATTTTATGTTTGTGCACTGAAATAAATACATCTCTCACAAACTCATTGTCTGGTGTCTCTAATTTCACATTTCACTCTGTAGATATGTCATACCATGTGAACCATATGATGATGATCCGAGGTACTTGTTCAAGATAGGATATGTTGCATGTACACAGTGTCCAGCTCAGGATTACAACCATTCCACACAAGCAGATGCATACAAGTGACTAGTCAAAGAAGAAATTTAATTACATTGTTCAGCACATAAGCTGTCAAGATGTCCTAAACATTGCAAATGATACCAACATATGTCAGTGATTTTGCACAAGCACTTTGTCCTACGATGATGAAACACATCAACAGCTACATTGAGGTCATACAGGACACAGCACAGTTTGACACACTTTCCTGGGTGAGTAGAGAAGGGCTCCACCAGTCCTGCCCAGACAGCAAAATCTGGCCTTCAGGAGCCCAATTGCCTGCTCCACTGCCTGCTGTGTTCTTCCATGAGCCTCACTGAAGCGAACTTCCCCTGGCGTGGTTGGATTCCTCAGCAGTGTCAATAACCAAGTGTAGGAGGCTGGCCCGGTTTGTAGTGGGTACTTACACCTTATACCAGGTCCAGTTATCCCTTATTATTGAAATGTAGTAGTGTTATGGCAGCTTAGGCTGATAGAGGTAGCTGTAGCAGAGCAGCTTAGGCTGAACTAGGAGACATGCAAAGCTCCTGCAATACCATTATAGTTACACAGTACTTATACACAAATAAAGACAATACTCAGTGTTACCAAAAATAAAGGTAGTTTATTTTAGTGACACAAGGCCAAAAATATATCAGAGTCAATACTCCTTCTGGAGGTAAGTATTATACACAATATATACAATAGACACCAAAATAAGGTAAGTAATTAGACATAGGATAGTGCAAACAATAGGAAATGCTATAGAATGCAGTAGTAGAAAATAGGTCTAGGGGCAACACAACCCATATACTAAGAAAGTGGAATGCAAATCACAAATTCCCTCCTAGACAAGTGTAGTGTGTAGAGAATCGCTGGGAGAGTAAGAAAACCAAAAAGGTCAGTAAAATACCGCACCCCAGAGCCCAGGAAAGTATGAGTAAAGTACTGCAAGTTTCCTTAGGGCACACTACAAGTCATGATTAGAGTTACTGCAAGAGCCAAGCAAGACTGCAAACAACAAATGGTGGATTCCTGGACCTGCAGACCTTCAAAGAGAGGAGACGAAGTCCAGAAGTCGTAGAAGATTCCAGGATGGACAGGAGCCCCTGCCAACCTAGAAGATGGTGCAAAAGAGGACATGTTGACAGTCCAAAAAAGTCTGCTACGCAGCCGGTTCCCAAACTGCCATATTATGATGCAGAACCGCCACCCGCCAAGCAAAAAAGGCATACCACATGGGACGCAGTGGTTCTGTATCTAGGCGGTCTGACCTCCAGCACCATGAGTGCCATGGCCAGTTACCGAGCATATTACAAACAGGTGGCTGTGGTGGTCCCCCTCGCAGCAGATTAGCAAATAGCGGTCGAATGCTGCATAATTTGTCTGCCAAAGTAACAGACAAGTGCACATTTGATGAATTAAAAAACAAAACAGCTGACACACATTCGCACAGTGGGCACACCTGCAAAGCATACCATAAAACACACCCCTTCACAGACCATTATTCTTTGCATCTCCACTGCAACCAAGAGTCACGATTATTTGAGACAGATAAGGCACCCCTTTTGTTCACCATTCCTTAAACCGCTTTACAAACTTTTTGCCATATACTCCACACATCACTTTGCTTTTGTAGATAACTCACTTTCATTTTCAACCATGTCCAGACCCAAAAATCTCCATTTTGTGCAAGATGAGTTGAGAGTCATTGTGAATGAAATCATAACAGTAGTACTACAATTGTTTGGAGCCCAAGTCCAGCACACTCCTTTCAGTAGGAAAATGGAAATGTGGCAAATAATTGTTGGCATAGTGAATGCTGTAGGCACCACCCTGCGCACAAAGGAGGACAGAGGTGGAAAGACCTCAGGGTAAAGGTCCATTCCCTGGTCTCCAGGCAACAGCTGGAGGCTAAGAAGACTGGTGGTGGCCCTCCTAATGTCCAATTCAGACTCTTTCCCTGGGAGGAGAAGGCATTGGCCATCCTGCATCCTGAGGGTTTGCTAGGAATACCCGGGGGAGTGGAGTCTGGTAAGTCACAAAACAAACACTGTCACCAAAATGCAATGTCCTACATGGTCACAGCTCTGCTTTTCCCACTGTCTTGTTCAAGTACCCCTTCAACATTCAGTACCAAGAGTATCTGAGTGTCAACACTGTCAATCTGTTTTGCTGGACCCAGCATCACAGCTACCATGGCCCATCACATGCCACATGTTGAAATGGTGCCTGTAAGTCTTACAATTTCAAAACATCATCCCAGGACTCATGGTGTGTCTCAACATGTAAACGTATGCCACACCTAAATGCAGACTGCATACAGATATAGAATACCTAATATTTGTCTAGTGTGTGTAGTAGAGAGATTTACCTGACTGCAACTCCCAAGAGGCCTTGTGTCTGTAACTCCAAGCAGCACCCCAGTGTGCACTTGCCCCAATGCATCTGTTAGTGACCTCTGAAAAGAGGTTTACTCACCTGGAAGGATACTAATTTTCAAGAGTTGGGAAGTACAGGGATTGACATGACTGCAAAGCTCAATAGGCCCTGTTTCTCTAACTCCAACCACCAGCCCAGTGTTCACCTTCCCAATGCATCTGTTAGTGAACTCTCAAATTAAGTTTACTCACATGTGAGGATACCAATTGTCACGCGCTGGGAAGTAGAGGGAGTGACATGACTGCAAAGTCTAATAGGTCCTGTTTCTCTAACTCCATCCACCTGCCCCAATGTATCTATTAGTGAACTCTCAAATGAAGCTTACTCACCTAAGAGGATACCAATTGTCAAATGTTGGGAAGTAGACGGAGTGACTTGACTGCAACTCCTCCTAGGAGGCCTTGTGTCGGTAACTTCAAACACCAGCCCAGTGTCTACTTGCCCAAATACTCCTGTTTGTTAATCCTAAATTGAAGTGTACTCACCTGTGAGTGAGCAATAGACAGATCATGCTCAACTCAAAGACATGTCAGTCTACCTTGCTCCATCTTGACCTGTTAACCAAAGATACAACTATTGGGGACAGGAATGACACCTTACTAAGGGGGTTATTCTAACTTTGGAGGAGGTGTTAATCTGTCCCAAAAGTGACGGAAAAGTGATGGATTTACCACCAGCCGTATTACGAGTCCATTATATCCTATGGAACTCGTAATACGGCTGGTGGTATATCCGTCACTTTACCGTGACTTTTGGGACGGATTAACACTCCTCCAAAGTTAGAATAACCCCCTAAGTGTGTACAACAAGTATTTCTAAGGGCTCACGCTGCACCACCAGATTGGTAGCAGCAACAGACACATTGACAGAGCACTGTGCATATGATGACTCCGGTCACATATACCACAAAGACCTGTGTTTGCCTGCATCCCACTCAACTAAACCTCCAAATGGTCAAAGGCATATGTTGCATCTCCACTGTGTTGGCTTCACTGGTGGTAAGATGTCATATTCAGTCCAGCTTCAAAAGTGCAACTGATCTGCACATCTCATCAGCTGCTTGAGTCAAATATTTTAGGCAAGCTTCACAGATGGCATGTCAAATACTCCAATACATTGGTAACATGGTACAATAGGCTAACCTACAACTTAAGAATGACAATTGTCTCTGCTTACTGTAACACAAAAACTTTGGAGATAGATGTCACACCTGAAACAATAACAACATATGTTTTTTATCAAAAGGTCAAGCTATCACTAGGAACAACGAGGCCACAGAACAGACTACCACTACCCCCCTGGATAAAGCCCTCAGTGATGACAACACACCTAGCCTTGGGGATGTGGATGAAGCCCCTGGCCCATTCAAGCAACCTTTTCAGAAGGCAAATTTGAGTCTTACTCTGTCCACACCACCACCCAGACCTGTTGCTTCTACATCACAGGCAACCATGCACCCACAACCTGTGTACCTAGCACAGCTTCCACCATCTTCTTCCCCCCCAGTCCTGGATCCTGAGGTGCAACTCAACATTTCAGACACTAAGGGTCCAGGAACCAGCTGGAAAGGGCACAGGCTCATGGGGTGGCATACATGGGAGGGATGCTGTGGGCCAGCAGAGTGAGGACACTGGGGCTGCTGCCAGCCAGGACAACATCAACCATGTCTTGGGGTCTATCAGGAGTCCCAAGGCATGATGGGCCAGGTGTTGACCGAACTTTGGGAAATCAGACAGCTGTAGAGGGACATGCATAGGGACATGTGCAAACAAATGGAGGTCCATAATTCAAACATAGCCTCCCTAACAGGGGTGCTGAGGGACATTCGCACAACCCTGAGCACAGCTTTTCAAAACAAACCTTCTCCTTCTTTTGGGTCAACAACATCAGGCCTATGTAGATGGTGCCAACCACAGGAAGGGAGGCCCTGCCAGCGGAACAACCAGCCACAGATACCCCTTGTAGGAGGCTGGCCTGGTTTGTAGTGGGTACCCTGGGTACTTACATCTTACACAAGGTCCAGTTATCCCTTTTAGTAAAATGTAGTAGTGTTATAGCAGCTTAGGCTGATAGAGGTAGCTATAGCAGGGCAGCTTAGGCTGAACTAGGAGACGTGCAAGCTCCTGCTTTTCCACTGATAGTTACAGAGTACTTGTACGCAAGTAAAGACAATACTCAGTGTTACCAAAAATATCTTAGAGGCAATACTCTTTCTGGAGGTAAGTATTATACACAATATATATACTAGACGCCAAATTAAGGTAAGTAATTAGACATAGGATAGTGCAAACAATAGGAAATGCTATAGAATGCAATAGGAGAAAATAGGTCTAGGGGCAACACAAACCATATACTAAGAAAGTGGAATGCGAATCACAAATTCCCCCCAAGACAAGTGTAGTGTGTAGAGAATCACTGGGAGAGTAAGAATACAGTAAAGGTAAGTAAATTACCCCACCCCAGAGCCCAGAAAAGCAGGAGTAAAGTACTGCAAGTTTCCTTAGGACACACTGCAAGTTGTGATTACAGTTATTGAAAGAACCAAGCAAGACTGCAAACAACAAATGGTGGATTCCTGGACCTGAAGACCTGCAAAGGAAGAAGACCAAGTCCAGAAGTTGAAAGAAGTTCCAGGAAGGACAGGAGCCCCTGCCAACCCAGAAGAGGGTGCAAAAGAAGAGTCCCTGGTTGGACAGAAATGCACCCAAGGAAGATGTCAGTGGGTTCCTGCATAATGCACTGGATGTCCCACGAAGAGAAGTTGGATGCAGGCAAGTTTTGGTGCTGGATTCCTCAAACAAGCCTTGGTTCTGGCAATGTCACGTTTTGCATCAAAGTGGCACTATCTGGACCTAGGAGGGACCTGGGGGCCTCAACTGTGTGTGAGGAGAAAGAGGGGGCTCGCAGCACTTTAAAGAGCCCTCAGAACACCAGATAGCACCCATGGAAGTCCCAGGACATGGGGACAAAGGAGGTGTAAAATGCAGTTGGTGCAGCACTACAAAGGAGGGTCCCACGCCATCAAAGGTCAACTCAGCGAGTTGAGCATCGCAGGATAGAGTGCTGGGGACCTCGGCCAAATTGTGCATGAAGGAAATTTGCAAATAGTGCAGAGAGGCCTCAGGAGGTGAAGAATACTCAGAGTACAGGGGTACTGTTGTTCTCAGGGAAGGGAAGGTTTTACCTCCTCCTAATTGGGACAGCAGGACCTCAGGACACTCTATGTTGAAGGGGTCCAACCTCTGTGTTCCAAGGAGAATGCTTGCCGCCAGGAGAGGAGTCCAAGAGAACTGGTTGTCATCTTAGAAGGTGCCTGCTGGAGCAGGGGAGTGACTCTGTCACCCCACAGGAGATTTCTTCCGACCTTGTGGTGCAGGGTGAAGACAGGGAGTCCCCAGAGTGTGCACACAGTGGAAACTGTTGCAGTTGCTGGCTGGAGCTGAAGTTGCTGAGGAAAAGTAGCCCTTCTGGATACTTTGTTGCTGTTACAGCGGTTCTTGGAGCAGTCTGCGGCTGATCCGAGGTCAGAGGATGAAGTAGTAGTTGCAGAGGATTCCTGCTGGAAACTTGCAAGTACAATCTGAAGAGAACCCACAGGAGAGACCCTAAATAGCCCTGAGAGGGGGATTGGCTACCTTATCAGGAATGGACCTATGATGAGGGTTCTCTGATGTCACATGCTGCCACTGGCCACTCAGAGGCCTCCAGAGTGTCCCCACACCTTGGATAACAAGATGGCTGAATTCTGGGACACAGTGGAGGAGCTCTTGGCAACACCCCTAGGGTGGTGATGGACAGGGGAGTTGTCACTCCCCTTTCCTTTGTCCAGTTTCACACCAGAGCAGGGATTGGGGGTCCCTAAACTGGTGTAGACTGGCTTATGCAGGGAGGGCACCATCTGTGCCCTTCAAAACATTTCCAGAGGCTGAGGGAGGCACCCCTCCCCAGCCTGTTACACCTATAGGTTTTTATCTATGATCACGGTCCTGGCTAGCAGTATCCCAGTGACACAGTAAAAACACACTGACATACACACACAAACAGGCCAAAAGTGGGGGTAAACATGCTAGAAAGAGGCTACTTTCTCACCCCCCTGCCTCTGTAGCAGCTGATCCCCCACTACCCTTGCAAGCAGGGACGTCCAGCAATGAATCCAGGCGGTGTAGATGGCAAGACACCTATCCCTGCCAGCAATTATCTTCTTCCTTAAGGTCCTCATTTATGTGTCACACATTCACTCTGTGGACTGATCCTGAA
Organism: Pleurodeles waltl; assembly: GCF_031143425.1. Taxonomy (NCBI): domain Eukaryota; kingdom Metazoa; phylum Chordata; class Amphibia; order Caudata; family Salamandridae; genus Pleurodeles; species Pleurodeles waltl. Next base: position 488,101,676 of record NC_090449.1, read on the forward strand.
CCACCTTCCACTTCCCATGGGAGGAGTACTCTGGATTTTGGACAGTGGTGTGGCATCTACTCCAGTGATTTCATCCACCATGACTGACCCCTTCACTTCACGTTTATTCACATTTCTGTCACAATTTTATTTTATGTTTGTGCACTGAAATAAATACATCTCTCACAAACTCATTGTCTGGTGTCTCTAATTTCACATTTCACTCTGTAGATATGTCATACCATGTGAACCATATGATGATGATCCGAGGTACTTGTTCAAGATAGGATATGTTGCATGTACACAGTGTCCAGCTCAGGATTACAACCATTCCACACAAGCAGATGCATACAAGTGACTAGTCAAAGAAGAAATTTAATTACATTGTTCAGCACATAAGCTGTCAAGATGTCCTAAACATTGCAAATGATACCAACATATGTCAGTGATTTTGCACAAGCACTTTGTCCTACGATGATGAAACACATCAACAGCTACATTGAGGTCATACAGGACACAGCACAGTTTGACACACTTTCCTGGGTGAGTAGAGAAGGGCTCCACCAGTCCTGCCCAGACAGCAAAATCTGGCCTTCAGGAGCCCAATTGCCCGCTCCACTGCCTGCTGTGTTCTTCCATGAGCCTCACTGAAGCGAACTTCCCCTGGCGTGGTTGGATTCCTCAGCAGTGTCAATAACCAAGTGTAGGAGGCTGGCCTGGTTTGTAGTGGGTACTTACACCTTATACCAGGTCCAGTTATCCCTTATTATTGAAATGTAGTAGTGTTATGGCAGCTTAGGCTGATAGAGGTAGCTGTAGCAGAGCAGCTTAGGCTGAACTAGGAGACATGCAAAGCTCCTGCAATACCATTATAGTTACACAGTACTTATACACAAATAAAGACAATACTCAGTGTTACCAAAAATAAAGGTAGTTTATTTTAGTGACACAAGGCCAAAAATATATCAGAGTCAATAGTCCTTCTGGAGGTAAGTATTATACACAATATATACAATAGACACCAAAATAAGGTAAGTAATTAGACATAGGATAGTGCAAACAATAGGAAATGCTATAGAATGCAGTAGTAGAAAATAGGTCTAGGGGCAACACAACCCATATACTAAGAAAGTGGAATGCAAATCACAAATTCCCTCCTAGACAAGTGTAGTGTGTAGAGAATCGCTGGGAGAGTAAGAAAACCAAAAAGGTCAGTAAAATACCGCACCCCAGAGCCCAGGAAAGTATGAGTAAAGTACTGCAAGTTTCCTTAGGGCACACTACAAGTCATGATTAGAGTTACTGCAAGAGCCAAGCAAGACTGCAAACAACAAATGGTGGATTCCTGGACCTGCAGACCTTCAAAGAGAGGAGACGAAGTCCAGAAGTCGTAGAAGATTCCAGGATGGACAGGAGCCCCTGCCAACCTAGAAGATGGTGCAAAAGAGGACATGTTGACAGTCCAAAAAAGTCTGCTACGCAGCCGGTTCCCAAACTGCCATATTATGATGCAGAACCGCCACCCGCCAAGCAAAAAAGGCATACCACATGGGACGCAGTGGTTCTGTATCTAGGCGGTCTGACCTCCAGCACCATGAGTGCCATGGCCAGTTACCGAGCATATTACAAACAGGTGGCTGTGGTGGTCCCCCTCGCAGCAGATTAGCTAATAGCGGTCGAATGCTGCATAATTTGTCTGCCAAAGTAACAGACAAGTGCACATTTGATGAATTAAAAAACAAAACAGCTGACACACATTCGCACAGTGGGCACACCTGCAAAGCATACCATAAAACACACCCCTTCACAGACCATTATTCTTTGCATCTCCACTGCAACCAAGAGTCACGATTATTTGAGACAGATAAGGCACCCCTTTTGTTCACCATTCCTTAAACCGCTTTACAAACTTTTTGCCATATACTCCACACATCACTTTGCTTTTGTAGATAACTCACTTTCATTTTCAACCATGTCCAGACCCAAAAATCTCCATTTTGTGCAAGATGAGTTGAGAGTCATTGTGAATGAAATCATAACAGTAGTACTACAATTGTTTGGAGCCCAAGTCCAGCACACTCCTTTCAGTAGGAAAATGGAAATGTGGCAAATAATTGTTGGCATAGTGAATGCTGTAGGCACCACCCTGCGCACAAAGGAGGACAGAGGTGGAAAGACCTCAGGGTAAAGGTCCATTCCCTGGTCTCCAGGCAACAGCTGGAGGCTAAGAAGACTGGTGGTGGCCCTCCTAATGTCCAATTCAGACTCTTTCCCTGGGAGGAGAAGGCATTGGCCATCCTGCATCCTGAGGGTTTGCTAGGAATACCCGGGGGAGTGGAGTCTGGTAAGTCACAACACAAACACTGTCACCAAAATGCAATGTCCTACATGGTCACAGCTCTGCTTTTCCCACTGTCTTGTTCAAGTACCCCTTCAACATTCAGTACCAAGAGTATCTGAGTGTCAACACTGTCAATCTGTTTTGCTGGACCCAGCATCACAGCTACCATGGCCCATCACATGCCACATGTTGAAATGGTGCCTGTAAGTCTTACAATTTCAAAACATCATCCCAGGACTCATGGTGTGTCTCAACATGTAAACGTATGCCACACCTAAATGCAGACTGCATACAGATATAGAATACCTAATATTTGTCTAGTGTGTGTAGTAGAGAGATTTACCTGACTGCAACTCCCAAGAGGCCTTGTGTCTGTAACTCCAAGCAGCACCCCAGTGTGCACTTGCCCCAATGCATCTGTTAGTGACCTCTGAAATGAGGTTTACTCACCTGGAAGGATACTAATTTTCAAGTGTTGGGAAGTACAGGGATTGACATGACTGCAAAGCTCAATAGGCCCTGTTTCTCTAACTCCAACCACCAGCCCAGTGTTCACCTTCCCAATGCATCTGTTAGTGAACTC